>NC_061800.1:18168081-18814748 GCF_021462225.1 Girardinichthys multiradiatus
TACATTTCTGGACAATAACTGTCAGTAGGTTTGTCACTTTATGGCCATCAGAATTACACAGATTACAAGCAGACCAATTCCACAAACCAGGGCGACAACATGATAAAAGTTTAACGACAAGAATTTGTCAGCTGCAGCAGACAGGAGGAATTACTGGAGATCAGCGTCTCTTTGTTCGTTTCACTCTGGCCACTCAGTGATCTGAGAACGCAGAGCGACACTGCTGTGTGGGTTCCTTGTAAAGTTTCAACTGGGCAGATGAATTCTTTCAGACCACTTCTCCCCCGCTCAATCCCCCCTCGAGCTCCCCTCCTGAGAACAACGGGGAGCTTGTCTGTCCAAGGACGCACCTGTAAGGTGCGGGACCTTGCCGGGGCTTACCTCAGTGGCCTCTGCTTCTGTACTCAAAAGGCAATTATTCCCCCCAGAGAAGATATTGCACTGTCAACTTCAAACAGAGGACATTCTTTAGGTAGATTAGACCAAAATTATGTTTTATTATTTAGGGCCCAGAAGAATGAATTGGACTATTTGGTCGTCTTTGTGATGAAATCTAAGACAATTTAAATGGCAGAGGTATGTTTGGAGTCAGGGGGTAATGCTCTGCTGTCGTTATGAAAGGGCAATGGAGAGGATCAGATTAGAGGCTGAACAGCGAGAGTCTTTCAAAGCGGCTCCGTATCATCTCCGTCTTCTTGTCCCTGCCTGTAGAGAGGTTAAATTAAATGGCTATAATAAATGTTTTGGTAATGCTGATGCGGTATGGCCGGCTATCAAAAGAAAACACTACGTAGAGAGAAGGTACGGTGGAAGATCAGAGACAGGAACAAATGGAGGGTGGGAGAACTATGTCAGCACATTACCAGCATTAGAAACGGACTTGTTTTCACTTAAACCTCAATTATGATGCCAGCTCCAAAAACAATTATATTGATGAATGCT
The DNA here is from genome assembly GCF_021462225.1 of Girardinichthys multiradiatus. Classification (NCBI taxonomy): domain Eukaryota; kingdom Metazoa; phylum Chordata; class Actinopteri; order Cyprinodontiformes; family Goodeidae; genus Girardinichthys; species Girardinichthys multiradiatus. The sequence continues at coordinate 18,169,024 of NC_061800.1, forward strand.
TTCTAAGTTACTGTAATTAAATTATTCCATTTAATTAACAGATTATATTGAATTTCTCCCCAGAGGACGGCATTAGCCTCATCTGCTGTTTTACAAACAGGAGTACTCTAATGTTGTGTGCAATTGAAATGATTTCTAATGCCTAATGAAACAGTGTCACATCAGATAAATGCTGTCCTGAGTAAGAGAGCCAAGCTTGTAACTCAGCAGAAAAACAACTTGAGACAAAACAATAAAGTCACAGAAGTACAGTACTGAATGTGTTTTTTTTTTTTCCAAGGGCAGGCTTTGTAAAACTGACATCAAATGAATTATAATGCTGAGTTCCTACTTGATGTTTTAAAGAGAACACAGAAAGCCAGATGAAATATGCATTAAGCAGGTTTCAAAACATAATTGTCCTTGGATCAACCCTTAAGTGCTTATTTGAATGTGTCTTGAAAATGAGAGCTTTAAAATGAATTTGTTCGACTCACAGAGGCACATTAGTTTTGAAGGGAGATTATATAAAACAGCATCATGTGCACATTTCGTACTTACAGAAGGTAATTATACTCAATATAAAACTGCGACAGTTTTGGTCCACTGTTTCTCTGCAGTTGAGTTGAGTTGAGTTTGAGTTGGAGCTGCAGAAAGTGAGTCACCTGTAGCTGACCATTGCCCTCTGGTGGGAGGAATAAGCATCTGCTGGAAGACGGCTAAATACTGAGCCAATGAAAGATTTATTTTTATTTGTTGTTACAAATATCACAAATGTAAAACTAATCTATTCAAAACAAAGTGAAAAATATTTGAGGATGAAGACAATTAAAGTGTAATATTGAGTTATAACAACATAAAGAAACCAGGCAAGAAGACCTCCCAGATTTGTTCTTAATTATGTTCATATTTAGCCCTACCCTTTGATGAATTAGGATCAAAATTATTTTCTCCCAACCAAGAACTTGGATTCTGAGAGGAAAACTCAAAAGATAATAAAAATAATGAAAAAAATCTCTTCTGATCTTCATTTTAATAAAAAGTGGCAGGTCAAAAATTATTTAAAAACATCTCAGTAATCATTGACAAAACCTGTTCTGGCGTTACAGCAATCAAAACCTTTTTATAATTGTTGACCAGCGTTTTGCACATTTCCACTGGTATTTTGACAATTTATCTTTGGTGAGGAGTTCTTTGGGATTGGAAGGTTTCCTTGCCAGCCATCACCCCACATATTCACTATGAGATTGAAGTTGAAACTCTGGCTCGTCTGCTCCAAAACGTTAATATTACTTCCAGTGGTCAGAAGTTGGTCAAATCAGAAACTTACATAAAAATGTTTTTCTCTTTATGGACCTAATATAACCTTAATAACATATTAATTTAGTTTTCAATCCCTATAATAATTTTTTTACACTTTCACCTACTTTCACTATTCTTTTGTGTCAAGTTTGTGTTTTTATGAACTTTTTGTGCATTTGTCTGCAATTAGTTAGTTAGTAAGTTAATTGGTTAGTAGATTTTTTATCATTTAGGTTTTTGTAATTATTTTATCTTTATTGACCTAGTTAGTTAGTTAGTTAGTTAGTTAGTTACACTTAACTCCTCGCTCATTATTTCTATAAGCCATTTTTAAGCATCAGGATTGGGTCCTCTCAGAGAATTGTGTTATATATGTACAACATACATGTTTAATTTGTCTTTATAATTTAATAAAAGGAACATCAGCCACAAACTGATTTTTTTTCTTGCAAATATCCCCTCTCACAAGAAGAAGCAGCAGAAGTAAAGGTACCGTCTTGTTGGTTGTGATTATTGTCCAATCCCCTGCTGGCCTGGCAATATTAGTCCATGTGAGAGGAGGGATGACTTGTGATGCTGTAAGCACATACCAAGCATTCTCCCTCCTCTGCTGTGCAGTTGTTGGGCATATTGTGAGGTTTTAATACGGGGGCTGATATGGAGAAGGGCCCATATCACACTCACCGTACAGGAAAGAGAGGCGGCCAAAAACGGCAGTTGCTTCTCTTGGAGTTGAGGCGATCGTGGATTTAAATTGCACTCTGAAAGGTCAACACATGACAGGGCGATCGGTCAGCTCCCAACATGAGGATCTGAACTCAAGGGGATATTCTTCAAATTACTTTTTACTCTATTATGAGAAAATGTGAACATTTTGTTGCCGAAGATTCAGTTTCAAAGTGTAGTGTTGACACGTCTGAATTTTAAGCACACATATTCTTCACCAGAACATGCAAATTCATTCTACGTTGGCAACAAACAGCAGAAAGGCATCAGCACAGAAAGTAATAAAGCTACTAAATTTAATTAGAATGAACCATTGAAGTGATTATTGGCATCTTACTTTTTTAACTAAAATAAGCTTTCAAAGCAAAACTAAACCAAACCAAACTAAACCAAACAGGGCCTTCATTTTACATTATACATGTCAAAAAATAACCAAGGAACAAACAAAAGATAAGAAACTGCTTTTATTCAAACACATTTTGTGCATATTGTGAAAGCAGCAAATATGTGAAAATCCCTGTCTCAACAGCTCATGAGCTTCACAGTAATAATAAAACTGTCCGATGTGTTGCCAACAGGAAACCTAGAGAGAGAAACCTGTGAAGGATGCCAAATGTGAGAAAAAAGAAAGATAAAAGGAGAAATCAGCAGAAAAGACATGTGAAAAGCTTCAGGCTGAATGGAGTGCTGCTTTTTACTGCAATCTAACACTTTACATCATATTGAACCAAGCAAGACTCTGTAGAAGTCAAAGCAGGAAAAAACTCCTGAGAAATCTTTCTGTTAATTTATCAAACAGTATTTTGGGAGGAATTTCAAAGATAAAATAAACCAACATATAGATGCTGTGGTCCTTTTGAGATTAAAGACATAAACAGTCATATACAAAAAATAATTTTGTATATATGTTCCAATGAGGCTTGTTTGTCAGATTAAAAGAACTATTTCAAAATAACTTTTAGTCAGGTATTACACATACTTTTCATCAAGCCCACATTTCTGTATTAAAAATGTTTTTTAGTGGTCTAATATAATATTCTAATCCTAAATGTCATGTTTTTTGTCAGCTGTAACACAAAATCATCACAGTTAACAGAAATAAAGGCCTGAAAGCATCAGTCTGTGTGTCATTAATCTATATAACGTGTTTCACTTAGTGAACTGAGTTACTGAAATAATGAACTTTTCATTAATATTCTGATTTATGGAATATGACTTATATATGTAAAACATATTATGATATCAGAGGGAACTTGTTGCATTTGAGAGAGAGGGATGTTTTTAGGTGAATGTTTTCCATCAGCAGAAATGCACAAAGCAGGTCTTTAATTGTTGAATGAAAATGTTTCAGGAGGTAAAGATACACTATGGTAAATTGAGCAGACAGGTTCTAGATCTGATTGAAGGACTCTTAAAAACAACCCAGTTTGTATTATTTTCACTTACCCAGTTTTGGGACAAATGAGAACCAGGCTTGGGAAGATTCAACACTACAGGGTTCAGTTTCACTTCTATAGCGGTTTATCAAGTCAGAGGACTCCAAAGCACTTTACACCACAATCAGTGATCCACCCATTCACACATTGACAGTACTACACTGTAGCCACAGCTGCCCTGGGGTAGACTGACAGAAGTGAGGCTGCCATACAATCGTCGCCACCGAGCCCTCTGACCACCATCAGCAGGCAAGGAGGGTGAAGTATCTTGCCCAAGGACACAACGACTGAGACAGACAGAGAGGGTGTTACCTACCACCTGAGCCACCGTCGCTTGACCCCTTTATTTGAGAGTGAGCTGAAAAGAATAATCCACAAGAGTACAAGTAACAAGTAATATGTGGGTTCAAATTAATCATTTTTATTTTTCTAACAATTTTACATTAAGAATAATCAGATTATAAAAAAGGAACAACTGCAAAATTTCTAACTGGATTTTAATTGACAAATTATTCATTATGAAACACTTATTTCATAATAAACATAAATGCACAGATCAGATATTTCTGATCAGTGCATAGACCTGGCGATCCTGATTTCAGCTGATTCAGATTTTTCTTTAAGAACAATAAAGGTCAATGTATAATCCTCAAGGACAGAGAAATATATTCTTTTACCCGAGGCTGCAAGAACGAGAACAAAGTTCGTCCTCGCCAGGAGATTTCACACTTCCCAAGAGCTCAAGCGCAGAACTTTTATGTTTCTTAGACACCACACAAGAAAATAGTTCTGCCCAGAAAATGCTTCCAGAACAAGCTGCAAGAAATCCCAAACTAGGGCTGCAAGAACAGAACAATGTAATGTTTTTCTTGCCGCCCTGGGAGAGAGAACAAATGTCTCTGTTCTGCCAGAATACGTAAGATATAAGGACATTCAAAACTTTTTTTCTCCCATTCCTGCCAAGAATGTTCATTCATTATTTATTTTTGGAGAGTGACATCATACTGTTTGTGAGAGAACAATTGGGTCATGTGACAGAACACTGCTTATCGCATCCGAAAGTTGGGTCCAAAACAACCAAAACTGAAAGAAATGAATTTGAGCTTTCTGTTGTAGCTTCCCTGAACAAACAGCCATAGAGCAGAATCCTTATTAACTTCATTTTAAACACATCAATAATAAAACTAGCGAACTTTAAATCTTAACTTAAGAGTGCTGTGATTAGCAGTGAATTCAGTGACTCGAAAAGAGATCAGAATTTTTATTTCTCTGCCTGCTGATCACTGGTCAGATATTCTAGCCCAGATGACCAGCCCTTTGGTTAAAGTGTTGAATATGTACTAGCCTGTGCTAACCACTTAGCTGATAAAAGGCTAATGTTATCTTAAGTGAACATTTCCTCCTGTGGAAGAGCTTTATTGGGCTTCATCAGTTCAAAATGGCGGTCTGTTAAAAATGATGAGACTCCCTCTGGTCTCTTCTCTAACCCAATTTGTTGGATTATAATTTTTGAGCAAATGTTTGTTTAAAACAGCCAAACTTCTTTCCTAACCACCCAGCAGTTTTTAACAGGTGGTGAAAACATCAGTTTCAGCAAGAGGTCAAGCTGAAATTATAGCAGGCGGGAGACAAAAGAGCTGACAGGTGCCAAGAAATTTTTAGATGCCTCAAAAATATGCTGTCAGTGGCACCAAAAGGCCTGCAATCATAATTATAGCGTGCAAAATAAATATTTTCACCAAGGTGTACTTTTTTTTTCAAATTATTTTGTCCACCTTCTTTTAAGAGTGTTTCATGAATGTAGTTTTTCCATAACCTTTAATTTGTTTTATTGTCTGTGTTGTTAGTGCTTAAATCTCAGAGTTGTTAATTATCTAAACAAAACTTTAGACGCATCCGTTCATAAATGCTTGTTTATAGCAGGAAAGACAAATAAATAATAAATAAATTAAAGCTAAAAAAAAAAATTTAAGTAGGGATTATTTATAAAAATTAAAAGAACCTCGTTAGATTTTCAGCCATGAAGATCTCAGATTTGTGTGGTTGGGGGGGAAAGATGTTTATTTGTTCATCAATATTACATAAAAACATTAGTGGTTCAACACATTCCACACAGAGTAAGAATAAAACATACTATTTAGTTCACTCTGTTTGTTCACGTGTTTGACCTTATATAACTCCAGCGATACTGATATTCAGAACATGTTGTTTCAAGCCTGCAGTGGGTGCATTTACAGCATTTTTATAAGAGGACAAGAACTGCCCGAAGGAGCGTTTGGTTAAGAGCGACAGTATAAGTGCGTCCTGAAAAAAATCTCACGTACTCACCGAGTTTTCATGTGTATCCAATCAATAAAACATGACTCAGCCTTGTTCCTATCTATAATAACATTGTGACCCACATTTCCAGATTTTAACTCTAACATGTGCACACTTTAGTGGAAAAGATTAAGAACCTAGATAAGTCAATTCTGTTTTGTTAAGCTTTCTTACTAAACTCCTGCCAATGGCATCAAAAGAGGCATAAAGACTCATTACTGAGCCAGATCCATGGATACAGAAACATTATTCGGACAGCAGTCTGTAAAATGAGCGTATCAAGTGCCGTTCAGTCTTATTTAAAGACAAAGTTCCAACAACTGCAGGCACAGATCAGATCAGATCATAACTCCTGAACATAAGGATGAAACAAAAAGTATTTGCGTGAAACGAGGGGCTTTGCTGCAGGCTCAGGAATGTTGGCATCAAGTATGCAGCTCTGACAGACAGCTGCTCCGCTGTGGCGTTTTTAACATGCCAGACCAGATATCCGAGGCTTGCTGGATCACTAAAGGAAAATCAGAAAATGATCCAAAAAAAGAAAACTACTGAGGTGTGGACTAGCTTGATTTAACCACTATGTGCATGTTGTTTTATTATTCTTATTCAAATTTGAAGGGATTCTAGTGTTGACAAGAACAAGATGAAACAAACAAATAGACAAGACATAAAAAAGGAGTACAACTATCAACTCCTAGAGTTGAAAGGAGATGTACAGAAAGTGTGAATTCAAATTAAGGTGTCAGTGAGTAATGCAGAAGAGGGGCAAAAGACAAGCAGGGTAGGTGTTAATGGATCATAGGTATATATATTTGGTGCAATTCATCAAATGTAAATTATTTTGTAATCTATTCTTGTATAAAATGAGTTTCTAAGTTTTCTCAAGATGATTTCTGAATCTGTTCATGTCTGGATGTCTCCACAGTGCTTTGGAAAAGCATTTATACCCCTTAAACATTCTTACATTTGTTCATTTAAAAATGTACAAAAATGTTCTTCAGCACAAAGTAATGCATTAAAATTGTGAGTCAATACTTCGTAGAACAACCTGCAATTAAAGCTGCAAGTCTCTATGTCTCTAAGAGCTTTTTGATCATTCTTCCTTCCAAAGAAGCTTAAGCTCACTCAGATTGGACGGACAGTGTCTGTGAACATCCATTCTCAAGTTGTGCTGAAATGGATTTAGATCTGTGCTTTGACTATGCCATTCGAGCACATGAATATGGTCTGATCTAACCCAATGCATTGTAGCTATGGCTGCCTGTTTTTTGACCTTCTGCAAGGCGCTCTTCCCCAGTCTCAAGTCTTTTGCAGCCTCTAACATTTTTTTGCCCAGGTATGCTCTGAATTTATCTCCATCCATCTTTTCGTCAACTCTTGTCTATGTCTGCTGAAGAAAAGCATACCCACAGCATCATGCTGCCCCTGCCATGCTTCATGATGAGGATGGTATGTTCTATGTTAAGGGAACGGTGAAGTGTCCGGTTTCCTCCACACATAATGTTTTGTATATAGACCAAATGTTCCGTTTGGTCTCATCTGAAGACCACATTCCTTAATGTTCTATCTATCTATCTATCTATCTATCTATCTATCTATCTATCTATCTATCTATCTATCTATCTATCTATCTATCTATCTATCTATCTATCTATCTATCTATCTATCTATCTATCTATCTATACTATACTATACTATACTATACTATACTATAAGTATTGTGCTGGAAAACAGACCATAACAATTTTTAGAAGAAAGAAAATATATATTTTCATAGAATGCAAAAAGAATTTAGTGTATACGGATCTTTAGGGTCTAAACTTACAAATTAAACGAGGAACAAAATGTAAAAAGCACAACCTAAAGAATATTAAACAATGACTGAAGGCGTTGCCTTATTTGTGGACAAAGCCTCTCCATTACGTGGAGAAACAAATTAATACCCCTCAGTCGGATTGAGTCATCATAAACTTTTTTTAAGAGTCAAACCACCAGTTTATTTCCGCTCATAATCACCACACCGCAACATTCATTACACTCGGTGTGCTAAATGCCGCCTGGTTGCCCTGTTTATTTTGCACATGTTCGGCGCCGCCCTGCAGACGCGCTGATATCACGCAGTTGCGTAATTTGACAAGCCAGTGCAAACCAGAGGAGGATGAGCGTTTGACAGCTGGGTACCCGGGGACTGTTTTCGAGGCAAAGATAATTCATTGATGCTGAATTTGTTCGGAGATTTTAATTCTTTTACGACATAGGACGACCGTAAGGCTATCTGTGCTTTTAATGGCCGCAGCTCTGACGAATTCGGTTTGGGTTGCTCCTAGGCAGGACGCGCAGTTTCTCCACAAAACCCACCCAGCGGCGCCGCTGACATCATCCGACGGTCTGAGGGGTGAGGATCATGGACAAGTGCTGTGTAACGCCATCCTGGGAATTTCATCTTTCCCAGATTATAATCTGGTAGGTTGGCTGCGTTTTTGTATTGGCACTGCCTCTCAGCATCTCTGTCTCGCTGTTTTCTTTCTGATGTCCGCATATTTAGTGTGAAAAACAGGTTTGTTTTCATTAAATGTCTGATCCTGATATTGACGATTACTAACTAAGACCAAATTTTACATATTTTTGCTGATAACATTCACTGCTGTGTTGGGATGAATGGGATGTGCACCCGCCCCTGAAACTTGTCCAGCATAGTCCTGCAGAGCAACTGGATGGTCTAATTTCAGCTTTGCATTTGGAAACAGCTTACATGCAGCCTGAAGTCTTTGCATGGAGCTACATGTAAATCGTAGCTGTGGTTCAGTTGACTTACTATTGACAAAACTATGTCTTTGGTACACATGCAGGTCCAACATCAACTCCAAAGTGTATGTACTATAGTTTCCTGTCAAATAACATTGACATTTTTAATCGGAGGTGATTTCTTGAATTCTTCACGCCATTCTCCACACCTAGGTTATTAGAAGCTTGATTGAAGTTCACTGTAAAAACTGTGTTTAAAAAAAGGGGATATTTTGCCAATCCATTCCAGGGTTAAATATGAGCCAGGCCATAAATTACCCTAATAATTTGGATTTGTTTGATTCAGCATCCTGGGTTTTTAACCCTAAAAATAGATTATCGTGGTCTATCGCTCTCTTGCAATTTTCATTATAAATCCAGATTAGTTGGTCCCTGAGGCTGAAGCCATCTGCTACTCTAAGAGGGGGAAAGACCAAAGTGGACTTATGTTATCTCAAAACAACTCCAGTCTCAAAAACCTCATAGTGGTTTATACTAATTCTATCTAACCAACCTGTAAACCACTGTAACATTTGCATTTGATTGTTATTTACACATTAGATGCTGATTTACCCAGGAAATACACAGGAAAAAGTGTGCCACCAATAATCTTCCTGTGTGAAACAGATTCTAACAGAACATGTAAAGCCTTTTCAGTCAGAGGACTGGCCAGAGTAACAAATAACCTGGATTAGTAAACAAGTCATTTTGGATTAAAATGAAAGATTTGTATTATTTGTTTAATTCTGTTTATAAATGAATTTGTTACAAACAAAGACAACAGTCTCAAACAGAAATAACAAAATTTGGGTAGCAAATTTGATACTTAATTCATATAAAACCAGAGGTGCATTGATCAGACATGGCCAAGTTCCAGCTTTGATTTGCCAAAATCAATTTTTCCTGATTCCAATTTCTCTTTAAGAGCTATCATTAACAGCATTCAAAACATTTAGTTTTTTCAATCATTATTTTTAGATTTGATTATGTGTGTCTGAGAGAACATACATTGTGACAGGTTTTACTATTTTAAAAAAAAAGGTGATGACAAAAACAAAGTTACAGAGTTAACTGTTTGGCGTTGGCTTGTAGTATGATTAATTAGCATGCTAGTGCATTGAGCATAGGTTTCTGTTGACAGCAGCCTCCGCTTGTGTTCCCTACCTTAACTCTGTGATTTCCAAATCCATCATCATACATGTCAGCCAGAAGGTAACAATGTAAAAGGATAAAACGGTCCAACTTTGTGTCATATGTTTACCATTTCTGGTATCAATGTTTTCCTTCAATGCCAGTTCGATGAAATGTCCCCAACTAAAGTCAAATTGATATTCTGTGGCAGACAGTTCCTTTTTATACACAAAAATGTCTGGTGGCAAACAACCAACACTGCAAAACTACAAAATGGCAAAGCAATGAACTGACCAGCACCTGCTAATGTCTAACTTTCTGTGTTAGCCACCTGATTGAACAGCCAACATGCTTCCATAGATTATACAGTTTCCTTTCTGGAAGCTTCAACACATCAGATAATGAAAATAGCTAACAGAGTCTCCTTCCTGCAATGACAAATTCACCACCACAGTGTTGCGGTTAGCGTGACCTAGTAGTGGTTAGATACGGTGCAATGTCACAATATGTTTTTTATGTGTCCGACTGGCTGATCACTAGTCAGAGCAGGTTAAGCTGGACTGCACAAAATATAGTCTAACAATACTGACTCTGACTGAATAAGCGGTTCTTTGGCCAAAGTGTGAATGTTGACCATGGCTAGCAAGAGCTTAAGCTAACTACTACAAAAAAACTGATGTTAAACTTGTTTTTTTGTTGGGAATCATGTTCTTTAACACAGCTCCATGACATCAACATTATTAAATCACATAATTGTACAAGCTTACCATTTCTAATTGGATCCTGTGGGAAGTTCAGTAAAGCGTGATCAGGTTGTATATTTCAAAATGGCTCCCTGTGAAGCTTGATTAGACTCCTGGCTCTTCCTAGTCTCATTTCTAATATAAAAAAACTGGATCACAATTTTTGGCAAAGTGTTTGTTTAAAACCACCAAACTTTCATCTCAACAGCATAAACCCAGCATTTGAGTTTAAGAAGGAACATCACAGTTTTCTTGTGTGTTATTTACCTAATAATTTCCATTCTGCTCCCTCTAACAGGGTAAACCCGAGATGGACAACTACTTCCTCCAAGATGTAATAAATTCAAAAACTGACAGGGATACTGCTCCCATGCTGGAGCCACCTTTCAACGAAGACTTCGCCTCTTCTTACAGCGTCAACATGAGCCTGCTGCTTCCTGATGCCGCTTACCTGCACCCTGGCCTCTGCAGGACTGTGAGGCAAATCAAAACGGAGCCATCACACTCCCTGATGCACTCCACCTGCCAGGGCAACGGAGTACCAGCAACCCTCCCAGAGTACTCAGGAATGTTTAAAGCAGCTGACACTCCTGGTGGTAGCTTTTTCATCAAGCAAGAAGTGCCGGAATTCCAAGAGATTCCCCAGTTTCAGATGTTGAACAGTGAATTGGAGCAGAACTCTTTCCCCATCACCCCTTTAAGTGTTCCATGCGGGAATCAACACGTAGGACAACTATCAAACAGTTCACAGACTGAATGTTTTCCATTTAATCAGCACTCTGGTCATCAGTTTAGATCAACTTATATGCCACCATCTCCGCCAAATACTGAGCCTTCAAGTCCCTCCAACATTTCTCCTCCTCCCTCCTACGAAGCCAGCATTGCCTCAAAGACAACACTTCAGACCCACAGTTCCACTGAACCCAGACAGACTTCCAGCGAGCCATCGATTCAAAACCATGACCAAAATTATGCTTCTGGCTTCAGCCAAAGTCCAGTTGGTGGACCGCCTCAGAACTCCAGCCTGGCACCAGCTCAGACAACACCAGGTGTCGGGCCACTGTCTCCAGAGTTGGCCCAGTCTGCTCCGGTCAAGTACAACCGGAGGAATAACCCTGATCTGGAAAGACGCAGGATTCACCACTGTGATGTTCCAGGTGAGACTGTCTCTACGCCTAGCAGTGATGACAGGAGTTTGTAAGATTTATGCCTAAATATTTTTTCTTTCTTTTTAAGGGTGCCAGAAAGTATATACAAAGTCATCTCATTTAAAGGCCCATCTACGGACCCACACAGGTAAACTCCTTTCAGTTGCACATCTTTTTTTGGGGGTGAACATGATGATGTTGCCAGGCAGAGAAGTTTTCTTGGCTTGCATATTTATTCTGTTTGGCCCACGTCGTGCTGCTGTCAAATCACATAAACCCTGCAGCTCTCACAAAGAGGGGGGAGGGTAGAAACATCCAGTGATTTATGGCCCACATATGAGGCATGCTATCCATTTTTTTTTCTCCTTTTCCAAACTCTTTTATTAGATGTATGCTCTCAACAAGACTCTTAAATGATGTCCTCGAGGGAGGGTAGGGGGTATAGATCCACAAAAGTTGTGGGTTCCTGCTTCAGCTTAACTGTGTGATTTCTGCCTGGCGAAGGTGAGAAGCCGTACCAGTGCTCCTGGGAGGGATGCGAGTGGTGCTTCGCCCGCTCTGATGAGCTGACGCGGCACTTCAGGAAACACACCGGGGTGAAGCCTTTCCAGTGCGGTGTATGCAGCCGCTGTTTCTCTCGTTCTGACCACCTGGCCCTGCACACGAAGAGACACCAGAGCTAAGGAATCCCTTCACTGTATCTGCTCAGTCTTTTTAGATTTTACTTAACATGGAATAAATATTGAAAAAACAAAAGACTGCAGTTTATTCTATTTACTCTCAAAAGATAAAGATTGATGTTCTGATCTAACACTAATTGTATTTTTTATTCTAAGAATATTAAATCTGATTGTTGCCTTACTTTGTCTCATCATTGTGAGACATTTGCAGATCTATCAGTTAAACCTATTTAAGCAAATTTGTCCTTTTTCAAGCCTTGATTTTGATAATGTACCACATATATGAACATTTGACACATTTTTTTATCTCAGAACTGTTCATTGTGCAGATCATATCAGCATTGTGTTAGTTTATTTATGAAAGTTTTGTGCTGTCAACTGAAAGGAAAAGGATGTTGTTTTAGCCTGTAGGTCAAAGCATGATCATGAATGTGAACTATGGAGAATATCAGTGATCGGTAAAAGCTGCACATGCAAGATGAAATTAAGAGAAAGTACTTTGTTGTTGAGTACAGTTTGTCATGCAGTCAGTGCGTTGCTCATTGCATGACTTTAATACTCCCAGGTTTATGATACTTTAAATCAGTAGAGCATTGGCCACGAGAAGATCCTTTTTTTTTTTTTTCTCCTTTCCCTGTAATAAAAGGATGATGTTTGGCTTTAGATGTCAATGGTGTCATTTAGAAAGCAGAATTATTGCAAGGGAAAAATATTTCTTCTGCTTTTTCATCATACTATAATAATCAAACACATTTTAATGTCAAAGATAACTTGAGAAAAAACACAAGCATTTTTGTAAATTATGAGCTGTTTTACATTCAGCTATCCATAGTTTATACAAGAGGGGTAGCAAGGGGGACTGTCACCAATTTCCAGCAGTAATTGGTCAAGAAGGCAGGGTAATCCTTAGACATTTCGCTAATTCATCACAGGGCTACAAAGCGACACACAGGACAAACAACCATCCATGCACACACACTTCTAAGTGCAATTTGGAGTAACCAATTAATTCAACATGCATATTTTTGGATTGTGGATGGAAGCTGGAGTACCCAGAGAGAATTCACACATGCACAGGGAGAACATGCAGTCTCAATGCAGGAAGACCCCACGCTGAGATTTGAACCTAGGACCTCGTTGCTGCAAGGCAACAGTGCTACCAACTGCAGCCATAGAGTGAATGTATTAAGAAACAAAAAACAAGCTATCTCACTAACTTGGCCCTGTGTGACAATATTATTGTTCCCCTGGTTAAAATCAAGAATGAAATGGGATTAACCACATTTTCTTGGTTTAATTTAACTAGCCACACCCAGGGTTGATTACTGTCTGACCTATAGAATCAAGAACTCCTGTCTGACAACGTGAAGCAAGCTAAAATATCTCAAAAGGCAATACAGCATTCTGCAAAGAAATGTAAGAATTTCTAAGAAGTTCAGAGTCCAGTAAATCAAAGTGATCTACAAATGGGGAAAACATGGACTGATCAGCCAAATTACTCCAAGAGCACCTCAACGATTCATCCCAGACGTCACCAAAGAATGCAGAGCAACATCTAAAGCACTGCAGACCTCACTCACCTTAGTCTGTGATTAAACAAGGAAAAAGGTATAGGTAGGTAAAAAATGCAATTAATGGGAGAAGTCCTAGGCTAAAACTACTGCAGACCAAACAGAACACAACGGCCATTTGTTGGGGATCATCAAGATGTTTTTTTGGCAAATTTGATTGTAATCATGAACCTCATAGTTCCAAATCAGTCTTTCTTGTTTGTCTCTTTTTTAATTTACTTGTTTAGACCAGTTTAGGTTATTTTAGATCATTATGGAATGTAATTTAAAAAAAGTTATTTTTAATGTCTGTTCAATTATTTTACTTAAAACTGAAATGTCAAAGATACAAAGTTTTTAAAAACTCTGGGCCCGGTAACATTGATAGCTTTGAAGCAAGAAGAATAAAATAAAGATTTAGTAACTATTTTTTTTTTCTCAGAAACTGAATCACACAGTCAAACATTATCCACATGTGAATTCATAATAAAAATAAATCATGCATATGTGTTTTAATAAGCTATTGGTTCTTGGCAGATCTTAGAATTAGGAAAATCCAAACTCGGTTGAAAACCAGCTCACTGCATTACATCTGTTATCACGTATTTAATAAAAATGACTAATGACTCATGATTCAGCAACTTGTGGAGCCATTTTTAACTGCAACCAATTAAAGTAATTATCTTTGGCCTTATCTCTCTTTCACACCTTTGTGAAAGATTTTGGCCCACTTGTGTCTGTGAGTAATCAAAGATCGCTGTTTAAGGCCCATCCACTGTTAATTTTGACTGAATATTTTCATTTAGTTTTAGCAACAGTGTTTTTACTAAAATGTAACTTACTAAATCTTATGACATAACATCATTTGCCATGAATGTTATGACAAATGATGTCATGACATTTGTCATAACATTATTAAATTATATTTAATAATATAATTAAAATTTGGGGAATCTCAAAAATGTGCACAAGGTGGAACAAAATCTGTCATTTTGCAATACATAAACACAAATTTACTTTTATTTAAAACCTAGCTAACAAAACTTTTACGTTTCACTGGCTATTTTTCAGCTAATCCTACCTTTTCACATAAAAGTGAGGTCTGATTGGATTTTATCTGCTTTCTGTATTGTTGTCTGTTTTTTATTGGTTTATGAATAAAAATATTATAGAGATTTTATATTAGCTTTGATCTCAGGAAAAGGTTTGTTGATGAAAAAATTTGATCAGCAAAACTAACCCTGGTCCCACCATGGTATGTCCACCATGTTTGAGGCCCGAGCTTTGATTGGTCCATCATGACCCTCCACTGTTTCTCTGTCTTTGATTTGCTGGCATCCCTGTCCTGTTACAGGATTCAGTTTTTGCTTAGGCTTTGCTGTTGACAGATGGCCTCTCTGATGTTTTTATCGCCATTGAGGAGGTAATAACCGGCTCAAAGATCATAAGGTGCATTTGTCTGCAAAACAAGCCTCAGCTTGATATGCTGTGTTTGCTCATCTGAGGCTTTATTTATTTGATTGTGTGACCTGGTAAGAACCCAGAAGTTACTTTTATTGTGCTCTGATGCCTAAAAACAGAAAGATAACATTTATTTTGCTATGACCTTATATTTAAATGAAAGTACACAACATCATCTTGTCTGTTCAAGTCTTTTAGTTTGATTTGTACTTTTATAATTAGTCCAAGCTGTACCATTATTAGAACCAGTTTTAGAGCAATTGTGGCAAACAAAACAAGATGTCCTTGTCTTTCTTTACAGTTCACGGAAAGTGTGCTTGTGACATGAGTCATAGAGAAGGTACCGACAAAGGTTGCCAAGAGAGTCTGCTAAAGCTGCAGAAGGTGCCCGAGCTTGTTCTGAGAGTAGAGAACTTACCTGCATGTAGGGACGACTCAGTGCAGTTTTTTCTTTTTATTTTCTTGACATACAACTCAACATGATCTTTACAGTACAGCATCTAGGAAGTGATAAATCTGGAAGTTGATGTACTACAAACGAGAAATACATGGTGGAGTGGGAATAGCTTGTAATCATTTGAAGTCTTTTGCGGTTGACAAAAACATTAATCCAGATCCAGTTATAATGGAGCACAGAACAGGATGTTCAGGGTGTTTCCTTTAAACTGTAACCTGTTCTCAGAAACTGCATTCACTTCATGCTGGGTTGGAGCATACCAGGTCTTAAAATATCACTCTCTGTTGGTGCTGGATTATAGCAACAAAGCAATGTAGTTTCATCCTGAGAGATGTTTTACATAGAACTTTGAATACATCAATGCAAGAATGTGACTTCCAAATATCTCTGCACACATGCATTAAAAAGTACAATACACCTTGAATCAGCTATGGTTTTAAATGGTTTTAAGGCGTGCAGTGGCACAACCAATGGGGTCATGGGTGGCAATGGTGACTAAAGGACTGAGCTTCATTTGCCAGTTCCAATTTAAAATTCAGGGTGGCTGATAGCTGTTATATTCAACGGTTTCCTTTACTGTTTCGTTAACTTAGCTTATATGGCTTTTTTGTATTTCTAATTTCCTCTCTCTGGTATTAGAACTTCTTTCTGATGAGACGTGCAGTGGTAGGCTAAATTGAGATGGTTGACCAGTAGCTTATTTAAATTAATGTTCTTCTTTCTCAGTGAGAGTCAATTCACATAGAAATTTGACATTTCCTTCTCTGCGTCATTTTTCTGCTGTTAATAGTATTATTGCACAGAAAAAATCCACATAGATCTGTAAAGCTCAGTGTAAGGGAAGGTGTGAGTGTCTTGTTATATTTGACAAAAAACTAAGAAAGCATTTCAGAAAAAGATCATCAAACAGACATTTAAACATGATGGCAGTGGTGTGATGTCCTAGTTCTGGTTTCCTGCTTCAGGACACGGATGATGTATCGTATTTGATGGAACATGCAAACCAGCAAGTACACCTCTTGACTGTCTTAAAAATGGAAGATCCTGGTGTGGCCTAGTCAAAATCTGGAATTAAAATCCAACTCAGGATATGTGGGATGACCTTAAAAGGGCTGTTTATCATTGAAAGCTCTTAAATGTGGCTGAAATAAAACAATTCTGCAATGAATTGCACCAGGGTGATGTAAAAGACTGTTGGGGAGTTATAAATCATGATGGCAGTTGTTGCTGCCAAAGGTGGCACAACCCAGGATTAGGTGTAAGGGGCAATTACCTTTTCACAGAGCCAAGCTTTCTTTCTTCATAAACAAAGTCATCATTTTGTGAATGCTGAAGGCATTCACACTATAGAGATCCTGTTTCTCTTGATTATTATGTATATCTAACACTTTTTTTGGCACCTATCTCCTCCTTCATACTTTGTGCTATTTCAGCCATTCAACTTTTAAAATGTTCAGCTCATTTAGGACATTACAGCTATGACTTTTGGTATTAATACTTTATATACTTTTTAAAATATTCAGCTTTTTGTGCCGATTTTTGGCCCATTGAAATGAATGGAAAATCTTAAAAATTCCGCAAAATTCAGCTAAAACTTTGTGCTCTTTAACAGGTTACTACTTCTGCATACTTTCAGCTAGAAACACCATTCAACTTTTAAAATGTTCACAAGACATTAAGGTGATTCAGCTTTTTGATATCTATTATGGTTCTTCTACAATTGCGATTCAAATTTTAGGCAAGATTTTTGACGTTTTTGATTTTATAATGTAATCCTATGGCGGAATTCATCAGTTGGTAGAGTGTACGCTCTAGGTTGTTGAATAACCTGAGAAAGTACGAACAAACTCTCCTCACTTGCTCAATTTTCACTCTACTGGCACAAATTAGGTATCAAAATGTAGGATGCTCTTTCGCGATTCAGAAAATGTCACCCTCATTAATATAGGACTAACGGATTTCACGCAACACGTCTGGGAGCAACGCAAAGTCAACACACCCTGAATGGAAAACCTATAGGAATTTCGGAAAAAATCAGAGCAAAAAATCTTTAAATTCATGTTTTCGAATCGCCGCCTCTCCTAAACCGTTCAAGTTAGAGACATGAGCTTTGCACCAATTAATCTTCAGACCTTGCTGGCATTCACAGTGAAGGAATTGTTTTGATACCTTTTATCGTTTTGTCATAAAAAGGTTTGTTTAGGAGTACCAAATCTGTCCTTCTCAAAATCGCTTGAAATTAACAAATTTCAAAATTATCCACTTTTCTACACTGTCACATCTCCTACATGGATTTATGTAGACACATGAAAATCTCCAGGTTTGTTCACCGATCCCTGCTGATACCTACGGTCCAAAAATTATTTGGATGCTTTTTATCGTTTCCTCGTGAAGTAGGTTTGTTTGACAGTGAAAAATTCACCTTCACTCAGGTTAAAAATGGTCAAAATTATCTGCTTTTTCACAGGGTCACACCTCCCAGACAGATTTTTGTAGAAAATTGAGAAGCTCCATGATTGTTCACCAGGG
This sequence comes from Girardinichthys multiradiatus, assembly GCF_021462225.1. Lineage (NCBI taxonomy): Eukaryota > Metazoa > Chordata > Actinopteri > Cyprinodontiformes > Goodeidae > Girardinichthys > Girardinichthys multiradiatus. The sequence continues at coordinate 18,187,269 of NC_061800.1, forward strand.
CCTGCTGATTAATACAGTGCAAAGATCAAATTGATAGCGCTTATAGTTTCTGAGGTATTAGACGTTGTTCGAGAGCATGTTCAGGCATTTTTGTGTTTTTCTCAATTTTTCCCTTTTTGTCACCTAGTGTTGTGCCTTTATTATTATATTTTCAACAAAAATGTGTTAATATTCTCGTTCTCTTGTCCGTTCTGAGAAAAACGGTTCAAGAATGACGTTGATAGCCCTTACGGTTTCTGAGTTATGGGCAGTAGTTCGAGAGCATGTGCCACCATGTTATAAAGCCAGGCCATGATGAGACACAAAGTGTGGTGCTGCATGAGTGAGAAACAGCAGCTGTTGGGCGCTCATTAATTACCATAGCAACAGAACACAGCTGTCAGTGAACTTAAGTAACCTCTGACAGAGAGTGGCTCTGAGGCTGAGATCAGGCCAGAAGCTTCCATGAGTGTTCACAATAAGTCAGTCATAGCTGACAACCACATTAGATTTACAAAATAAGACCAACACATAGTTTACAAAATAAATGCCTTTTTTTCACACTGAACATCAACATGATTTTTTAAACTGATAATAGCATACACAATGATTTCAGACAAGCAAGCAGGTTCTATATGACTAATGGAAATAACCCAGACTTGAAAGGACAAACCTGCTAGATTTAAAAAAAAAGACAAAACAAAATAAAAGCCTTTACATTTTAAACTATAGAAAATTGCAGCACTAGGCTTCACACTAATGTTGGAACTCATCCAGTGTTTGAAATAGGACTAGATCAGCCCTTTAAAATAAGGCTTACTGAAATTTTCAAAATAAAAGCCTCAACCTTCCATAGTTACTAATGACTTTTTTAAGCTGATAATAGTATAGACAATGATTTTAGAACAACTAGCAGAACTAACCCAGACCAGAAAGGACAACCACGCTGGACTTTCAAAATAAGACAAAACATGCTCTACAAAATAATAGCCTTTACGTTTTAAACTATATATCATTGCAGGACTGGGCATTACACTACTGTTGGAGTTCACACAGTGTTGGAAATGGGACTATGCTAGTCCTTTGAAATAAGGCTTACTGAAACTTTCAAAATAAAAGTCTCAGCTTCCATAGTTTGTATTGATTTTTTTAAGCTGATAATAGCATACACAATGATTTTAGAATAGCAAACAGGTTCTTTATATCTAGTGGAAGTACGCCAGACCTGAAAGGACAACCATGCTGGACTTTCAAAACAACACCTAGACATACCCTACAAAATAAACGCCTTCATATTTCACACAGCAATAATTGCAGCATTGTTCTTAACACTATTGCTGGGACTCTGTGATGGAAATGGATCTACTTTATCCTTTCAAAATAATCTCACTGATATTTACAAAATAAAAGTCTCAACATTCCTTAGTTGGGGCCTGCCACAGTAATGAAGGGAGAACAGTGAGTAGCCTGACTCCCATGCCATTGCCTGGTGGCACCTATTACTACACATCTCTAAACTGGACGCCTTATTTATTGGCGACTGCCAAAGCAATGCAAGGACGCATGATTACTGGTGAAACAAGAACAGGTCTAGATAGACATCTTAACCTTCTACCCTCAATCATGATGCACACCGTTCTGTTGCTTTGGTTCTGTACCTCAGCCCCACAACATTTGGCTCTGGTCCAAGAAGCACACGCCAAGAGGCACGCCCCATCTAAATTGCTTCAGAAATCTTCTAGTTTATTACTATTATTATTGTGTGAATGCTGAAGAGTGAATAGTTTTAAACGGCAATTTCATAGACTTTTGAATATACGCTGTAGTAAGCATTAGAATTTTAGCTCATTTTAGCTTATATATTGCTTTTTGCATGGTAGATGGGTTAAATTAATATCAGCCTTCATGCTAGTGATAGCCAATATGCTAATGTTATCATTTTAGCTTCTCTTTCTCCTCTCTTCTCTCTTAGCTGAAGAACACTTTTGCGTTTTTTTGGCAATTTCTTGTTTGTTTTTGTGTTTCTTCAGCGTATTTGTTGTTTTTTTCTGAAATTTCTGCAATTTTTTGTGTATTTTAGCACTGACTTCAACTTCTTAGGCTATATTTTTGCTTCAGTCTGCTTTTTCAGCTCATCTATGGCAGCTCTTTCCTGCTTTTTTAAGTTTTTGTCAGTTCTTGCATTTCAACAACTCTTTCAACAAGTAGTTTTGAGGTAACTTTACATTGTTAAGCTGTTTTATAGCTAATAGTCTTCCTGCTCAAACAGATCACATGACAGTTTTTCTTTGCTGTTTCTGCTATTTCTACTAATTTATCAGATTTCAGCAGATTTCCTGCAGTCAATTTCAGCTTCCTTCTGCCAGCTTTCAGCTAAAAAATTCAGCTTACAGCATTCACACTGCATTTTCGCAGGAAATGCAAATATTTCTAGTTTGAAAACTGCTTTTTGTGTCGGTCTGATATTAGCATTTCATAAAAGATCTGAAACATTTAAGTGTGATTAAAAAAAAAAACACGGAAGGTATCTATAACAGGGAAAATACTTTTTCGCGGCACTATTTATGTACGGTAAACTTTATTGCTGCTTTTCTGGATTTTCTGTCGATTTAGGGGTGGCCCTGCAGCTCCAGCATCCCAGTAGCTATGTTCCACACTGATGGTTTCCTCCAAATCCAGATTAGGTTTCTAAATGCCAGTGTGAGCACAGTTCTCAAATGTCACTCAAATGTGTCATCGAAACCACATTCCATCCATCCCAATCATAGACAGCAAGGGGCTCCATCCCAGTAGTGTTACATACAAAATGCAACTTTATTAACCTTCATGCCTCCATTCATTTCAATATACATGTATATGTTTGAATTTATCTTAATTTCACAGCTCCATCCATATGAAAAAATACAGGAAATAAAAGGCAAAACACTGACTTGTTACTTAAACAACTTTTGGAGGAAATAAAACCGTAACAGGAAAAAAAGAGAAAACAAAATGACACCTGTTTTTAAAAGTTTTTAAAAATACCAGGATTAAAAATGTCTTTTTTTTCCCATTAGCAGAATCTCCCTTTTGAAGCAATATCACATTTTTTCTCACGGTAAGAATGAAAAGATCTGAATATATTTACACAACACTCACTTTACATAAATACAGGAACAACAATTACTGTACGTAATATTAGCAAACTTGAAACATAGGCATTGGCTTCACTACTTAAGTTTTCAAAATCAGAAAACAAAAATCCAAAATCAGATGTTACACAGAAAGTTAAATATTTATTTAACCGATCAAACGTCTCAAATCATTAACAAAGGCATCAAACTACCCAGCTGCGGGTTTGATTCCTCATGGCCTAATATGAAATCACTGCGCTGAAGCTGAAACAACCAGAAGCCTTTGTAACTCAGGTTTATTCCCCTTATGGAGGAGGACTTATTGCAGCCAAAGTAATGATGTGTGCTTCAAACTGGTGAGAGTGTTACAGTGGGACGCTGCATTTGACACCATGATATAAGGCTCAGTGCGAAGAGAAGGTTCAACGTTAGAGGTCCGACTTGCATATTGTTGTCTGTGCTTTTTATCTCGAAATAATATTCATAATAAAAAGAAACCATTATTTCCCCTTTTGAAATGTAGCAATTAAGAGAACACGTGTTGGAGTCGAAACGCTGCACAGAGCGGGTGATATTACAAGTTTGTGATATGAGGCACTATTTATCATTATTGCATAACTTTGACCCTGGTTACCGTAACAAAATTATGCTTCAAAACGAGGAAAGAGATGTGGTGTGTAGGGGGGGAAATACAATACACCTTGTCTCCGTGGAGACATCATCTTCAAGTCTAATTAAATTGTTTAAACACTGGTGTATTAAGGCATCCAACATCATATATAGATATACTGAATAAAGAGTACACGTGTTGTTGATATGTGATTGATTTGTGGAATTTTTTTGTTGCTGTTGTTGTCCAGGTTACAAGTAAAAATCAAATGTTTACATACATTACTTTAAAAGACAAATAACCTTTTTTTTTCCTTCATCATCTGCTGTTAGGTCAGACTAAACTTTACCTGTTTTAGGCCAGGTAAGATTAGCAGAATTATTTCTATTTGCTAAGTTCCCAAATAAGGTTTTTTTTTTTTTATATATATTTTTGTATTAATTTCTTTAAATTTTGAAATTTACATACATTAAGCTTATGACTTGAAACAATTTGGGAAAGCCCAGATGATGATGCATGGCTTTGGAAGCTTCTGCAAGTGAACACATGTGGATATACTTTAAGGCAACACCTCAAACGCACTGTTTCCATGTGGGGCTTCATGGGAAAATCAAAGCTAATCAGCCAAAATATCCACCAGTCCGGTTCGGCATTAGGTACAATGCCCAGATGCCTTAAATTGCCACGTTCATCTAATCATTTGCAAGTATCAGCAACAATTTAAGACATCAACCAGGAAATCGGTCTCTCAAATGGACCACCGTCCTAAGCCTCCCGCCAGATTAGTCACAATGTGGCTTAAAGACAACAAAGCCAATCGTTTGGAGTGCTGCCATCACAGAGCCCTGTTCTTAGTCCGATAGATGATTTGTGGGAAGAGCTGAAAAGGTGTGTGTGTGTGTGTGTGTGTGTGTGTGTGAGTATGTGTGAGTATGTAAAAGGCAGCGTATAAACTCGACCCAGTTGCACCGGGCCAAAATTTTAACACACTATCGTGAGAAGCGTGTACGAGACTACTGGAAATATTTGACCCAAATCTCATAATTTAAAAGGTAATTCTACCACATATAAAAGGACTGTAAGTAAACTTCTGAATTTAACGTAATGTAAAGAACAAAAAACATTTAAAAAATCTCATTATTGTGGTCTTAAGCAAATAGAAATAATTGTTAACCCTCACCTAAATCAAAAAATATTTGATCTTATTTTATCTAATTTAAGTGAGAAAAAAAACATGTGTATCTAAGTATCTGGTTTCAACCGCACTATAGCAAAACAGTAACACAGGCAATCAAGTACCTTAATACGGTCAGTGTATATAAATAATTTGTTGTTTATAGCAAACACTGATTCAGCCTTATAAAATAAAAAATGATGATTTGATCATGAACTTGTTTAACCTCAGACCAGAAGAATAAAAAAAAAAAAACGTTACATAACATTACATATGATAATTTACATGATGAACACCGTTAGCCCGTTTTCGCTGTATTTCAAATGAGATAAATTACGGTCTCAGAAAAAGACTTTACGTGTATAAATGTATCTCCTGCTTCTACAAATTGAAAGCCCTATTTCTCCATTGTATATACAGCTTGTAGAACTTCGTAATAGCTTTGTATCTTCACTACCACATATATTACAACATTTCAAAAGATCAGGTTTTGTTTTGTTTTTTTACATAAGAGGAAACGTTACAAGCCGTCACATGAAGTGCCCCTCAATCATACAAAAATGTCCTAATACTTTATACGGATGATAAAATATGATGAGTATTTGTTTATAAATTGACATCTGAAATAAAATTATCTGAAAATCATCTCAATTAACAAAGAAGGTGCTAATATGCTTTTGCCAAAACGATAATACAACTGGGCGTAATGACATGTGCACAAAAAATATACATAAATAATGGTAACATACAAGAGGGCTGCACAAACTCTGCATGTGTGGAAACTGTTCCCTGGATTTGGCTTCTTCTCTAAAAGTGAGATCTTTAAAGTTTGCGTGTATGTGTGGTGTGTGTGCGTTAGTGTATGAGCATATGGATTTCAAGATACCTTAATCAAAAAAGGTTGCCATGTCTTTTTACTGCCTTCTGCCCAATAACTGCATTTGGCAGCACTATGATATAACATCAATTGGCTCGGTACCTAAAGTTTGAAGCTTTTATACAGCATCAAGAGCGCTGAAAATACTTGAAAAAACATCTGCCTTTAGGACTATAAAAATATACTTTTAATTGAATTCCCTCATTGAGGTCAAGTGATGTTTTCTGAGAAATATTTCTGCCGGTAACTTCATCTAAAATCTTAATCTTCGGTGATATAATGTTACATTTATTTAATAATATCTGTATTATGTGCAGTGCTTTGCAGAAGTATTCAGACTCCTTGAACTTTTTCCATATTTCATCACTTAACAACCATAAAGTTGTATGTGCTTTATTGGGATATTATGTTATAGACCTAAACAAAGTGGTTAATCATTTTGAAATGGAAGAAAAGTGATAAATGCTTTTGAAAACTGTTTCCCCCAAATAAGTGTGCATATGTGTGCCCCCTTTATGATGCTCCTTAATAAAGTGCAGTGCATTTGCCTTAAGAAGCCCCCTAGTTAATAAATAAAGTCCACCGTAATGTCAAGATAAATGCCGCTGATCTGTGAAGGCCTCAGAGATTTACGACAAGACTTTAATGAGGAAAGAGCATCATGAAAACCCAGGAACACAGCAGACAGGTTGTGGATAAAGTTGTGGACATGTTTGAAGCAGGTACCTCTGGAGGAGCTGCAGAGATCCACAGCTCAAGTGGGAAAATCTGTTGGCAGAACAACTATTGGTTGTGCTTTCTAGGCATTTGGCCTGACATAAAGAAAAGCCATTGCTGAAATAAATCATGTTTTCTGCAAGCCATGTAGTGGAACCAGCAAACATGTGGAAATTTTGGTCAGATGAGACCAAAATTTAACTTTTTGGCCTACATTCAATTCGCTCTGTGTGGAGGAAAACTAACACTGCACATTACACTGAACACTCGATCTCTTCTGTGAAACACCGTGGTGGCAGAATTATGCTGTGGGGATGGTTTTCTTCAAAAGGAATGGGAAAGCTTAATGGAGCTTAATCCTGACAGAAACCTTTATAGAGGTTGCAAAAATTAGACTAGGCTGGAGGTTCACCTTTCAGCAGGACGATGACCCTAAACATACTGAGAGAGCTACAAATTCATATGTTAGAATGGCCCAGTCAAAGTCCAGACATAGATCCAATTGAAAATCTGGGGCAATACTTTAAAACTGATGTTTACAGGTGCTCTCCATCTAATCTGAGTGATTTTTGTAAAGAATGGGCAAAGATTTCATTCTCTAGATGTGCAAAGCTGGTTGGGAAAAGTCTTGCATCTGAAATTGCATTAAAAGATGGTTTTACAATGTACTCACCTAGGGATGCTTAAGACATATGTGCTCTGTACTTTTCAAATTTTTATTTATTTGCAATGAAATAGAAAAGCATGTCTCAATTTTCTTCCATCTGAACAGAACTATGCACTACAACTACCTTAGGTCTACCACGTAAAATCCCAACAATATACCTTGATGTTTGTCGCTGTAACGTGACAAAATGTGAAAGAGTCCAAGACTTGCAAAGCACTGTGTGTATATCCTGTGTGTAACTAGGTGTGCAACTCCTGCATTATAATGACCAGACTTCTGGTAATACCCCAAAAAACTGCCCAAAGTGAGGTGAGAACATTTCAAGTGATGTTTATGAACAACAAAAACAAAAACGTAAGACGATGTGGAGTGAATGACCATTTCATTGTGACTCTGAGCTTCAGAAACAAGAGCGAGGTTGACCTGGACACCTCCATCTCTGATTTGGACATCAACAAACACTTTGATCAGAATGTATTGCTCTTCTGTGCACAGAATGATCTCCGTAAGTCTTCAGCTGGTGTCAGTGACAGCTTGTGGTCAAGGGCTGCCTTGCTGTATAAAAACTACCACACAAAATTCCTTGTTTCGGTTCAATTTCAGCGGAGGAAAAATGAGCTGACTGATGAGTACAGGTAGATGGGGACAGAATGAAAGTCTTTAAGGTGCCTCTGTTGTTTTTTTTTTCATTTTTCCACATACTCTCCTCTGATTGTTTTAAGGTTCGCTGTACATGAGGGGGTTGTATTTGTCAGAATTAAACATAAGCAGTAAGCAGGTAATTTAAAAAAAGCAAGATTCAATAAAGAAAACATTTTTCATACTGAAAGTTTATATATATATATTTATATATATTCTTTAAGATTGCACTTTACTGATTGCTAATCACAGCTCAAAATCCACGTAAGATTTGCTTGAAAAAATGCTTTAAAGAGGCTCAAAATAAAGAAAAGCACTGATGAAGTATGGGGTTGTCTGAGGTTCGTGTGATAAAATGGTGCTTTTTTGCTGGTGTGATGATTAGGCGTGTCCAGTTTCTACTGTTTAGGAAAGCAGCTAATGGCTGAGTGGGTGGGTGTGGGGATAAAATGGATCCATCCATGTGAAGTTATTTGCACTTTGCGGGCTGCGGGAAGAGGTGAAAGTCCAACCCTCATTTAGCTTCTCAAAGAAAACGCCTTAGGTGTGACAGCTAAGTCCAAGTAAACCTTCCTTGATCAAACACTGCCCTCTGCTGGTCATTTGTTAAACTCACAGGGAGGCAAAGCAAAACAATACTGTCTGTAATTCCAACTCAGGCCAAGTCTTTTCCTGTAAAATCCATTTCAGGTTGAACTTCTTCCGGCTGTGATTTCAAAGGGGTCTTTCACATTATGAACGCTGGAAAAGCAGCTGTAATGTAAAGTGAGTAAAATCCAAATTTAAAGAGTGCCACTTCATCCTAAAAATCAAAGTGAAACATCAACAAACAGTGCTGTTAAAAACAATTCCCTATTGTTCGCCAATGACGGTTAAAGATCCTGTCATCACTTCCTTCAAATCCAAAGAGGATCCATAAGTCACCCTGTTTTCTGCTTTGACCGTCCATCCAGCTTCTCTGTCCCTGACCTGCTTGTGAAGGTTGAGAACGTGTGTGTGTACGTGTCTGTGTTTGATGTTGGGCGTCCAGGCCAGCTGAAGAACATTCAGAGGGAGATCCTGCTCCCTTGGCTGCCTGTGTGTGTGTGTGTGTGTGTGTGTGTGTGTGTGTGTGTGTATGTGTGTGCGCGCGTGTGTGTGTGCGTGTGTGTGTGTGTGGATGTGTCTGCTCCACTGACATCTTCTCTTAATTGCTCCTGTTGTGCTTCACACCAGCATGTGTCTCCGCCGGTGCAGGGCCAAGTGGTCGGATCTGGAGAAGCTGCGGTCACAGTCTGCACACTTGAAGGGTTTCACGCCTGTGTGTTTCCTGTAATGCCTCGTCAGCTCGTCCGAGCGGGCGAACTTCCAGGTGCAGCCGTCCCAGGTGCATTTGTATGGCTTTTCCCCTGCAGATTACAACAGGAGACACAAGAGTCAAATTTTCCGTACAGACACAGTTGAACCACTCATCAGGCATAACATTATGATCACCTGCCTAATAGTGTGTTAGCTTTCCTTCTCTTGCCAAAACAGCCCTGCATGTACTCTACAAAACCCCAGAAGGTATGCTGTGGTACCTGGCACCAAGATGTCAGCAACCTGTTTGTTCTGCTGAATATGAAACAAAAACTAAACAAAACCTCCCCTAAAGGACTAAAGCTACGATGGGAATGACGGACATTTTCGTCGATTAATAAAAACCAGATGAAAATCTTGAAGGGAGTTCAAATCCATTCAAATTTAACTGTGGTCGTGTTGAACAACAGGTTTGAAAAGTATCCAGTAAGCTTAATCTTGATCAGTAGAAAGTGAATATAATTCAATTTTAAGCAGCAACATGATACTTGCCAAAAAATGCTAATATTTCATTTTTACTGTTAAGTCCAAAATTCTTTTTACCCCTGGCAGATTTAGGTTTTAGGTAATCTTTTAAATTTTACCAACATTTTTCTTCTGACTGGAAGCAATAATAACTATTTTGAGTCCCGACTTGAATCTGATAGTAGAGGGGAGCTACAGATTAGGGTGATGGCAAATAGGCCTGGAGCTCATTACAAAACATAAATCATCAAAATACCAGAAAAAACATGCAAAAAAGCTGGCCAGCAAACATAAGAGGGGGTTGATTGCCATCGTGCCAATAAAGATTTTACCAGGGATTATTAACAAGGGTATAAATATGACATGCCGTTTTCTATAAAATATTAATAAAAAGAGGTAAACTATTAGTTTCAAAGTTCAGCCTCCATTTAGTTTTATTAATTGAGAGGTGCCTGCCTCGTTTCCTTGTCCTATTGGTTACATGAAAATAATTTTAAATCTATATCTGCCAGGGGTATGAATAACTTTGGTCTCAACTGTATATTTATTGTTCAGGTCAACCTGGTCTAAAGGCAATGTTGTACATTTTTGTTTTTGAAATGATAAATCGGAACTGGACATTTCAGACCATCATGCTGCTTTGACAATTTTCTACTTAATGAAGAATTTATTTTGTATTTTGTGTAAAATGCTCATCCTGTTAGGAGTTTCTTGGACTTTGAAAATACAAAATGCAACTTTTATTCGAATCAAACCCATAAAAAAATGTTTCCACAGGCATAAATAAATTAGTTTCCTCAAAGATGTAGGAGGCACTTGTTCCTCAATGACTTTATATTTTAGACGGCAATCCTAACAATATTTAGTTGAGTATAATGTAGTAAGATTTAGTCAACTAAAGCTAGACTTAAACTAAAGTTACACTAGATTAACTAAATTGTGCCCAAAACCTCATTAAGTTTTAGTTTTGGAACTATGACTAAAACTAAATAAAATGTTCTTTGAACCTTAACAATTTGTGGCTGAGCGCAGTTTCCTGCTAAGATAGGGTCATGAGGGGTCAGCACGGGTGGCCTGGCTTGTATGGAGCCCCAAACACCTGAAATGCATTCAGACATCTTTCTGTCACAGATTCACCACTGACTGCTCCTTTCTAACAACACTTTTGATAGAGACTGACCTCTGCAAACCAAGGATAGCCTACCTTACCTCACCACTTTTTTGTAGACACCAGACAGTGATCTAGCTCACATATGAAGTACTCGTAATGTGTGCTCCAACTTGATTTTTTTTTTTTACAAATTTATTAAATGTAAGATTTCTGGACGTGTTTTCTGACATCTTGTTGCCATTGAGTTATTGCAGCTTAGCTTAAATCCTGCTTCAGTTGTTTAAATAATAACGCCATTTTGGAAAGATAGCTTAACTCCAGAAAGTTTCAAAAGGCTGCTAATAAACATAAAAAAATCTCATTGGACAGATGCTTGCCCAGTCAATTTAAGGTCATCTTAATGGGCATATTTCATTATAATCTCTGAAAATGCATTTTTTGGGGTGTTTATATCAGCAAATAAAAGCACTCATGTCACCAATGAGCAAACTGGCTGATTTCTGAAAAACCTTTTCTAAAGCCTTGAGCTACTTGAATAATTTACGAGGACAGCTTCCTGTGACCTACTTTTTGCAAAACTCGTTACAACTGGATAATAAATAACTTCACAGTGGCTAAAGTAAAAGTGTTTAAAACTTAATAAAAGCAATAAAAAACATCTATGTTTAAAAAGACTTTAATTTATCAGTTGCTTAAACAGTGTGTTTTACATCTATGGGCACCCAAAGGTAAAGATGTGTATAAATCTATAAAATAAATGTATTATTTATTGTAGTACCATCATCTAACACTGAAACTTTACCAGCTTTTAACATGTACCTTTATTCAGAAAGGAAAGATAAGTCATATTATGAGGTAATAGTTGGTTTTTCTACCAAATCATATTGCAACAGATAATGGCATTCCTAAAAATTCCACCCATTTTCTCTACCCGCTTCTTCCGTACTGAGTCGTGGGGAAGCTGGTGCCTATCTCCAGCAGTCTACTGGCAAGAGGCGGGGTACACCCTGGACAGGTCACCAGTACATCGCAGGGCAACACACAGGACAAACAGGCATGCACACACCCATTCACACCTAATTTAATTAATTTAGAGAGACCAATTAACCTAACAGTCATGTTTTTGGACTGTGGGAGAGGCAGCCAGAGAACCCGGAAAGAACCCATACATGCATGGGGAGAAAATGCAAACCTTAATACAGAAAGACCCCCGGCCGGGACTCGAACCCAGGACCTTCTTGCTGCAAGGCAACAATGCTACCAACTGCGTCACCATACAGCCCTCCTAAAAATTCCAACAAAATAAATGTATTTTTACATTTTTACTTTATTTTTTGAGTGTGAAGAAGTTTTAATTAGTAATCACTGGCCTCCCATTATTTGGGATACAAATATACGGCTCTTTGAGGAAACCTTCATAATATGAGCTATAACAACATTTAATTTTCCTTTGGGATTAATAAAGTATTTTTGAATTGAATTGAATTGAATAAAACAGAGGCCCGTCTCTCTTGGCCATTTTTTGAAATGGGAAAGACAGAAGAACATATTGTTCAAGTAAAGTGGGTATGCATTGATCTGTATAAGTCAGTAATTGGCTACAAGAAAATAACTACTTGCCTATATATACAGTAAGAGCAATATTTTTATGTTAGCTACACTAATTAGCTATTTTAATCCATAACCTCTCAGTCTTACTGAAATGTAGTTAACTTATCCTTGTCTGTGCACCAAACAGTCAGAGGAAATATGAAAAACGACAAAATGATAACTCAGTAATTTCGTGTTTAAGGCTAAAATAAATCTGTCATTTTATCAACATTTCTGTTAGCTTCTTTCAGTTTTGAAAAATGTAAATGCAAACGAACATGCAGCTGATGGAGAAATATGCAGATTATTAACAGTTTGTTCATGTAGATTTTAACTTTGTACAATGAAACATTATTGCACTTTCTTGTTCTTTTTCATTGTCAGGAAACTCACTTTCCAATAACGGAGGGTTGGAATCACTGGGAGAAAAAAAATGTAAGAAATTAAGATGTATGGCTTGCCCGTTTAAAAATAAAATCTCTAAATGCTTGGAAAAAAGTTGAAAACTATGCTAAGAATAAAGTCTGAATGTTGAGAATAAAGTTTACATACTTAAAAAAAACTGGAAATCCTTTAAGAAAAATGGCTGAAATGAAAAGAAAAAAGTTGTATCAGGACTATTATAAAAAGCCAAGTCAACCCTGGCTCTCAGACCTGTGATTGTTGTGGAAATAAACTGCTTTGATAAAAAACAGCAATTTGTTTTTCTTCAGGATATTATCTCTACTTTTATTTTACCATTTTTACTATAAAATTATGTGAAATCTTTTCTTTTCACTCAAAATGTTAACTTTTTTTTCCTTTTTGACTCTTAATATTTGTTGTACTCAAATTCTTCTTTTACTAATGTCAATAAACCTCAATAAATCTCAGCTTTGCTAGCTCCTAATAGTGATGCAGGCTCTCGTTGGTCTGATGTTTTCAGAACAACAAACCCAAAGTTCTGTGTTGCACACAAATCACACCATATAATGACCTTCAGGGAATATAAGTCTCATAAGACCATCTAATGCCTGCAGAAAAACAATATTCTGTAAGCATATATTAAACAGTAAACAAACAGTGAACTTACCTGTGTGCGTCCTCCGGTGTGCTTTTAAATGTGAGCTTTTGGTGTACACTTTATTGCAACCCTCAAAGTCACATCTGTGGATCCTTCGCTTCTTTGAGTCCGGTGACTCTGACCTCCGGGGGCGTCGGATGCTGTCAATACTGAACGGCGACATGGAGCTGCAAGACAGATGAAAACCCCCAAAATCACTATAAAAAAATATAAATAATACTGGCAGCACTGTGCTCCAAAAGCATACAGAGTAGTGATTCCTGTGTGATTTATGAAAACACAGCAGATACTTCTGCCTAAAGCTGTTCCATAAAAAACAGATCTCCCTTTACTGTCCACCTAACTGCCTGCAACACTCTCCAAAATGCAACATACCGGCATCTATCAAAATGCAAACATGAACAGATACATTGTAATCTAATCAATTCATGAGGTCAGCAAACATTCACATCTCTAATAGGAATGTGACCCATACTGGATGACAACTTTTCCTGACAACAGCAGCATATTCATTTTACCGGTTGTCCTGTGTTAGGGGCTGAAGATTTCAAATTGCTGAAAGAAAACTGATGTAATACAAGCTTGACTGATTCTGCGTAACTTACAGGCATGAAAATTGCATGAATGTATAAATAGATACAATTTAATTCTTATTCAAATGTGACCTTTCCATCTTCCATTAGCTGTCTGTTTCCACTTTCATTTCCCTTAGGTACCGTATTTTCCGCACTATAAGGCGCATTAAAAACCTTAAATTTTTTCAAAAAATGACAGTGCGCCTTGTAATCCAAAGCGCCTTATATATGGATCAATTGGTTAATTGGTTGATCCATACTGGTTGTACACGGCGCTCTGTCAAAATGTTTCAGTACGACTGGTAAACTACAAAGCCGCACCGCTTGCAGCATTACGGCTACCGTAGTCAGGGGCGTCGCCGAAGTAATAGCGGTAAACACCTGTACTGTGCTTACTCCTAGTCCAACACCACTTGTGTGTGTATAACGTTTGAATGTACTGTTGCAGGAATTGCCTGAACTATATGTGATTAGAAGCTCAGTGTGTGGGGTGTATGTTTCGTGTGTGTGTATGGAAGATGTTGACATTACTCCTCCGGACAGAGGTGGCGCTGCGTGCTGCCGTAGCTGAGAATCAAGAGTGAAGGAGTGACGTCGGTATTATTGTGTGTGTGGGGTGGGTAGAGACGGCGACCGGAGCAGCGGTGTATGAGTCTGTAAGCCCTGTGTTTTTACGTGCTGCAAAGTCATTAAAAAGAACCCCGAATCTCGTCAACAACTCAGTGTTTTGATGCTGTTTCTTCATGCTCAACTCAGCAACGTATGAGTGAGGGAGTTAACCCCGAGGAAACTAGTAACTTTGGCCCTGGAGAAAGCGTCTCCCCTGTGTCATCAGACTACGGTCAGGGGACAGAAACAGGAAAGGTTAACAGTACTAACGTTTGATTTAGTGCATCAAACTGTTTCTTTTACGTGTTTACTGAATCAGGGAAAAGTTCCCTTTCACGTTTTAACTAACGTTTGATTTCAACTTCAACTTCATAGACTCCAATGCATTCCTAACGTGCGGTTGGCTCTATTCAATAGAATTCTATGTAGAGGAGACCTTACCATGAGAGTGAATGGAGTTATCAGAACGCTGGTTTGTAGTGTATTAATAAAGTTTGACTGACTGACTTATCTGACTGTTTTGTTGACATTCTCTTTAGCACAGCTCCATCTAGTGGATGCATAACGCAACCCCAGTCAAACGTTTGACTGCAGTAGCTTCTATTCTATGCGCCTTATAATCCGGTGCGCCTTATAGTGCGGAAAATACGGTAATCTTTTTTCAGCTTCAGCAGGGATGTGTTAGTTTGGTGGCTTTTTGTGATATTCCTCTGATATCTGCTACACTGAAGTTGTAATCTTGACATTTCTCTAAATTTTCCCTGTTGGACATAGAAGGGCAGAAGAGAATTAAACATTTTACCTTAAACTTGACTTTATGGAGTTGTTTGACACTAAACACAACTTCTCAGATGAGACCCTTCCCTGATTTTCTCACTGAGGTGTTAGGACGCTACCTTTGGCCAGCCCATTGCAGTCCAGTTTTGTCCGTAACGGGGCCAAATTTCGACCAATGCACAGAGTGAATACTCACACAGTTAATCCTAGATTTATTCACACAGTTATCATTTTGGAGGGGCAAATCCAAAGGCTTGACTTTATTTGATCTGTGGAGGGAGCTAAACATTATGGTAATGGCAAGACTTGGAGCTCATCACCACATTA
This sequence comes from Girardinichthys multiradiatus, assembly GCF_021462225.1. Classification (NCBI taxonomy): domain Eukaryota; kingdom Metazoa; phylum Chordata; class Actinopteri; order Cyprinodontiformes; family Goodeidae; genus Girardinichthys; species Girardinichthys multiradiatus. The sequence continues at coordinate 18,202,900 of NC_061800.1, forward strand.
ATAAATAAAAGAGCAGTGGAAACATGCATATATGAGCAATTATATCAGCTTTGATTGCTGTAATACAAATAAAGAAAATCCACCGATCACTGAAAAGGGTATAAATAATGTCCTACATCCCATATTTTAACAAAATGAAAATAAAAAATGGATTTTTGTATGTTTTAAGAGCTGCCCGTCTCATTTCCCATCAGAAACAAACTTCTTGGTTAAATGAAAAAAATCCTTAAATCTGCCTGAGGTATGAATAATTTTGGCCTTAACTGTATCTATCCAGAGAGTGAGAACATTACTGACATGTTTCCCCCAACAGGCTGGTCTATTAATAAAAACAAGATAATGTCTAATAATAAAACATTTTACATATCATGTAAAATAGGCAAATATGAGCTACAGAGCAGTGTTGAATTTGTATGGAAAATAATAGTTGAGTTTGGGCAGTTTTGTGGTTGTTGATAATGTTTAAATTACTAGTTAATTTATGCAGTACATTTTACATTTCTGGAGCAAATGAATGGTTATAATAATAATAACAATTCTAATATTAATAATCACTTTAGATTTTAAAAAAAATACTATTTTGGTTTTAAATTTCAATAAATGATTTTGTTGTAGTTGGCAGTGTTGTTGTTTTTGATCATTATCATAGATTCAAGATTCTTTATTGTCATTATGTCACCATAATGAAATAGCTGACCCGGCTCAAAAGGTACACATGTAGGTTATAGACACTTACAACATTTTAAAAACACTTATAGAAAAAGAGAAGACATGTACATGGATTGTGGCATGTAGTGTTTAGTATTTATATAAAGTGTGGCTTGTGCTGAAAAATATGGGCTGGTGGTTTGTTTGTGAGCAGGGATGTTTAGTGTCTGCCTGCAGGGGGACAATTGCCTTCACTGCTTTGGGAAAGAAACTGTTTCTGAGTCTATTTGTTTTTGATGTGATGTTCCTAAAGTAAAGATGTTCGTAAAGTGGTACAAACAGTGCATTGCCCGGGTGGGTGTGGTCTGTAGCAGTTTGTCTGGCCCTTTTCTGTACTTGTGCCACATAAATAAAACTCGATTTATGCTGCACGAGTCCAGAAAAGGGCCAGACAAACTGCTACAGACCACACCCATCCAGGCAATAAACTTATCAATCTGGGGTTGTTTGAGCTGCGTTGTCTTGGCCCAGGACTGTTTCAGTTAAAATATTTCAAATCCAAATATTGATTTCCATAATGAACAAAGCTTAATAAACAACCATAAACAATAAAAAAGAAAAAAAAAACATTACAAACAATGGGCACGAGTAATGAGTGATGAAAAGATAAGTAAATCTATTCCACATGTACCATGTTATTGCTTTTTGTTGACATCAAAAACTTTCCATACAGCACACATCGAAACTGAGGGAAAGTCAGTGGTTTGAGAACTTATTCTGTACGTTTTACAAAACAGAGAAGCAGAAACGTAGCTTGGCCAGCAGGTGGCAGTGCAATTCTGCAGAAGAGTTTCTGTGAGGCAAGCTGTCAGGAAGCTGAGAGGCCTTCTGGCACATCAGAACTTGAAAAAGAAAGTCTTTTTTTCTGTCCAGTAATTTCAATAATTCCCTGGTTAATTCATTATAGTACATTAAGTGTTGATTTTATGATTTGTCACTGCCCAAAGGGAAACCCTAAGTCTGTAAATGCAGTTGGAGTAAAGTTTTAAACTAATAACTATCTCAATGTACTCCCTTATTATATAAGACTTGCCTAAAACAATACAGTGTCTAAGAGACCAGCGGTTGTTATCGATGGTGAGGACTTAATGCCTCACCCGAGACTGTTGACTGCAGAACAGGGAGCATCTTTCACAAAACGCTGAACACATGACTACAGCATACTCCCAGCCCAGTGCCCAGAGGCAAGAGATATGCTACAGGGAGACAACAAGAGGATCTCTGTTTACTTAAGGGGAGGAGTAATGTCTGTGAAATATATTTAACAGGGCTCTCATGGAGTTTGCACTGCAGCTACGAAGAAGCAGGCGAGGGGGGGGGGGGGTGGAGAGAAAGCACATCTCTGATCATGTTAAAGAGATTTGAAAGAGGAGCAGAGGCTGCCAGACAGGCCCTCCTGTGAACTGTCTCCGCCACACATAACCCACTTCCTGTCTCGCTGTCTTTCACCAAAAACATGAACTGTCAAATGCAGGCTCGGGCGTACCGAACAACTTTACAGTGAGATAGACACACAGAGAGACAAAAATACAGCCATGTAAAGCACTCATACACTCACACACACACACACACACACACACGATTACAAATCACCTGTTACTGTTGGCTTCCTACCAACCAGAAGCTGAACAGGAAATGAGCGCACAGGTCAGATATGAAGCGAACTCATACTTCCCTCTCTCTTTCTTACTCTGTTGCTCTCTCTGAGCTCACAAGCAGCACTGCAGCCAGATGCTACAACTGAACACTTAGGCAAAAAAACATGAATTTATAGTTATTCATAAGCCATCAAGTAAAATAACTAGTATTCATACCCTTTCAAACTTTTTTCCCATTCGTTCACATTACATCACAGTGTTTTGTGATAGAGAAACAAAAAGTCATGTATAATTGAAAATGATGCATCATTTTCCAAACTTTGTTAGAAAAGTATGTACCTTGTCCAAAAATGCCTTCAGAGGTCACCTATTTAGGTTCCACCAGCATAACAGCACAACTATTTGGCACACACTCCACAGATTTGGTCTTTATGGAAGAGTCACACGAGAAAAAAGCCATTGCAAAGAAAATCCCAGTTTAAAGTTTGCCATAAGCATGTAGGGGACACAGCTTACAGGTGAAAGAAGGAGCTCTGATCAGATCTAAAATGTGTGGCAGAAAACTAACAACAATCATGACCCTGAACATCCCCGGTGAGGGAAATGGTGGTAGCATCATGCTAAAGCAGAAGTGGGGTTGCTTTTGTTCAGCAGGGACGGGGCAGCTGCTCAGATGTAGAGATGCATTGAGCTAAATATAGAGCAATCCTGGAAGAAAACAAGACCCAAATGACTCTAAGCATATAGCCAGAGCTAAAAGGCATATTCATGTGTTAAAATGACCTAGTCAAAGTCTGGACCAAGATAATACTGAGAGCCTGTAGCAAGATTTGAAAGCTGTTGTTTAGAGATGATTTCCATCTAGTCTGACTGAGTTTGAGCAATTTTGTAAGGAGAAATAGTCAAAAATGTTATATACAAAGCTGTTAGAGACATACCCCCAAAAGACCTGCAGCTCCAACTGCAGCAAAAGTTATTGACTCAGGGGGACTTAACAAAAATGCATGCCAAGCTTTTTAAATTTGTTTCTGTAAAGAGAATTTAAATAATATGTTTGTTTTTTCTTTTTCCTTCCACTTCCCAATCATGTGACCAAATGTAAGCAAGTTCAGGAGGTCTGAATAGTTTTGCAGGTCACAGTGGACCAGCATCTAAAGTGTACTGCACTATATGAGTGAGTGTGTCTGCCGGGGGAAAAGTGAAGCAGAGAGCCAGGATTTACAATGGAAACTCTCTGGGATCAGACATCGAACAGATGAGCCAGATGTTTACATTCTGACTTCATCCTGACTGTAACCTCATGATTATAATATAATACAGAAAAGTCTAAATCTCTCTATTCTGGTTGTTCTCTCTTCCAACAAGCAGAGTCACCAATTAATAAACAGTTTTTCTGCTCCTGATTCTGTCATCATTGTTGCTATTTTTCAAGAGCTTGGTGAATAAGTTCATGTTTGCTAATTTCAGATATTTATGAACCTGTCAAAAAATGTGTAAAATGCTTCAAGCCTTGCAGAGAGAAGAGCTGCTTCTCGACAGCACTTAACATAACTGTATAAACGGTAATAGTGAGAAAATTGTTTATCTCACAAACTTTCTGATTTTTGTTTCGTATGATGAAAAGTAGAACGATTTAACGATTTAGCATTGTTGGTCAGACAAAGATGTACTCTCATGTAATAACAAGGACTGGAAAAGTTCTACAAACCAAAAAAAAAAAAAAAAGAGATGGTTTGTTTGGCTCTTTTATGGTACATTTTAAGTACTTCAAAGCAAAATTTCACAATCTATCACAATCAATCACAATCAATCACAGATTATGTGATAAAATAAATTAGGGATTTCAATGATCAAATAGCTATTAGGTATAAAATAAATAGTGATTTAGTAAAGGTAAGGGCTGAGGTCAAAAAGTCAAACTGAGCTGCAGGGATGTACAGTTCTTCATCTTAAAAAGATAAAAGCTAACAGCTTAAAGTTATCAGGGATTATTACATACGGTGGAATGCAAAAATATGTATACCCAATTCACATTTTGACATGTCACAACCAAAAATGTCAGTGTATTTTATTAAATTTATATGTAGTGGTCAAACACAAGGTAGCAAAGTACAAGAAAAATTTCCCATGGCTTTCTAAAAGATTAAAAAGTGTGGCATGCTTTCATATTCAGCCCCCTGTACTTAGATATCCCTAAATAAATTTCAGTGCAACCTCAAAAGGCAGGGTTAGGTTATATAAGGATATATAAAGCCCACAAAGGTTCAATTCATCATCCAAAAAAAGAAGAGTATGGCACAACTTCAGACTTACCAAAGCATGGACGTCCACCAAAAACTACAGGCTGTGCAAGGAGAGCATTAACCAGAGAAGCAGCCAGGAAGAGGCCATGGGTCACTCTGGAGAAGCTAGGGAAATCTACAACTCAGAGAACCTGTTGACAGAACAACTATTAGATCCGCACTCCCCAAACGTGGCCTTTACCAAAGAATGACTAAAAGAACAAGCACGTGGAAGAAGATGATCTGGTCTCATAAGGCTAAAATGTAAGTTTTTGGCCTATATTTAACATGCTCTGTGTGGGGAAACAGTGCCCTGAACACACCATCCTCATGGTGAAACATGGTGTGTGGATCCTTTCCTACATCAGCAACAGAAAAGCTTGTTAGAGTTGATGGGTAGACGCGTGGAGGTACATACATTTCAATAGTGGAGATAAACCACTATTTGAAAGTCTTGAGACTGGGGCAAAGATTCAACTTCCAGTAGGAAAATGAGGGTAAACACACCCCCAGAGCTACAGTGGAACGGCTTGGATCAGGGGTGTCCAACATCAGTCCTCGAGAACCACTGACCTGCTTTCTACAGAAGCAATGAACAAATCATTTGATTCTGATGTGCTGAAAAGGAGCTGCAAGACTGTAGCATTCACACAGCTGGTTCAGTCCAGGGATCCATTCAGGGATCGGTAAAAATGAGAAAATTCACACCTTCAGTTGGCCCAACTTGCTTTCACACAGACCGGAACAAAATAAGTCAGTATAGTCAAGGGAAAAAAAAACGCAGACAAGAAAGGCTCTCATCTGGGTTTCTGTTGCTACTTTGGTGTTCAAATGTAGTTGTGCGCCTGCACCTCTTCACTACTCCATGTAGCACTACAAGACATTTTTAGACTCTTGTCTATCGATTCGCACTCTTACTTTGTTTTTCCTCTATTTCTTCTTATTCTACTCCAGTGCGCTACTCTTATGTTACATCCTCTTCGCCCGCTTTTGGTATGCTGGCCTAGCCAGCAGATGTAACCATGCCAGGGTATGGTTCTCTGGTCTGTTTCAGGGGTAGGTTCACACAGCCGTGATCCCCGCTAGAAACCGCACTCTGGCATGGCACAAAGTGTTCCAAAGGTTTGGTGTGAAAGCACTGTTAGAGACCCCTTGTTAAGAAGAATAATTGTCATGTGTTAAAGTGGCAATTTCAAAGCCCACACCTAAATAAAACTAAAAGCCTGTGGCAATTCTATTTGCAAAAACAAGTTTGTAAAATTATTATTTTTACAAAAAAAATAAAAATAAAAATTAATGTATTGGTTCCCTTCTACTTCACAGTTATGGACTAAATTGTGTTGGTCTACATCATAAAATCCCAGTAAGATACTAAAAAGTTTGTGGATGGAATGTGACAATGTTAAAGGGGTGTTAATACTTTCGCAAAGCACCGTGTGTAAGAATAAGTTGTATATAAAATATGTATTTGTTTAATTTTCCATCACAAACATTACCTATGTTGTAGCTCCTTTGCAACATAAATTAGATTTATTTTCTGAAGGGATTCCAGAGGCAAACTCCTGCTGCTTCCAAACTTGTGTGAGCGTAACATTTTTGGTTGAATGAATGTGTCTGTTTGCATCCCTCAAAGCAGCGGAGAAAAATAGGAAGTGAAGATTAAACTGATTTCAAACAGAACTGACCTCTGCTTTAGTTCATTTGCTCCCCCCCAGCTGGTGTCACCTGTATCCCCACAACCTAAACATTATTTTTCACATTTCTTACAGCCAGCTGGGATCACGACACAGCACAGCCACTACTTTTCAAGCACATTTGTGCAATTATCAGGAAAACAGGAAAAGGGGTGTCTGACTTGAAAGACGGCCCACCAGGCATTTCTGTACCTGTCAGACGACACTACCCCACATCTCAACATTCCACCTGTAGCGTGGCCACTGGGTCCTTGGGGACCAGCCAGACTTCAGCAGAGGCTATTCCTCCCAAACACACAGGCAGTCACACACTTCTCTCTCTCTTTCTTCCTCTTTAACCCTCAATCTCCCACAATAGCCTATCCAGCCGTCCCCTAGGAAACGCATAAATATGGAGGAGGCTGCCCTAGAAGAGCATGATCCACTCACACACACACACACACACCGTAACTCTCTCCTTTCACTTATTTATTTATTTATTTATGAATACCTTGATTGGAAGCTGCAGGCACTCCCATCCTCCACCCTAACACTACTCCTCCCTGATGCCCTCTTAGCAGCTGCTTGTGTAAATGTGGGGGACAAATTAAAAAGAGGTTGCTTCTCCAGAACGCCCTGCACACTTTTAGTGCAGGGCGTTCTGGAAAAAAAACAAATACAGTGACGCAGCGGGGTGATATTCCGGCTTTGGTGGCAGTGAAGACGTACATGGAGCTTGTGTGGTGTGTCAAAACGCAGCTCACATTCTCCTTTCCTGTCACCAGACCGGCATGTAATTCAAGAGCACCACAGACGGCTTTGTTTTTCACAGACAAACACACGAGTCTGTGTTCTTGTTTACAATGGCCGACCTCTCCCTGGAACCAGCTGTTCCATCCACCGTGCATACAAACGGCACCGAACACACATATGCCAGAGGATTAATACTTACAAGTGTGAATGCATACACATAGAATGCACAGTTTCCACAAAGTCTGCACACAGAGAAGTGAGTGTGTGGGCAGGCCCTGGCAGGGTATTGCTTATCCAGACTGGTGATTTATCTCCATAGTGAAAGCTTGGGCAGTGCAGGGTTGGGTTCTACCAGCCCCTGTTGTTCTCTGACCAAGCGCTGCCCACGTGTGGGACTCTTCTCGTCCCTTTCAATAACCTGCACTGAAACCTGAATCCTAGAGTGAATACCTGCATGCACCAGATAAATGACAACCTCTACTTCTGAGCAAAGTGACCCTGCTATTTTTTAAAGCCTAATGTGTCGTACAAAATCTCATTTAGTTTAATTAGTGTTCATGTTAATAGAGCTAGTGTACAAACAAATGTCGACCCTGTAAACTGGAGAATTACCATGAAAACAAGGCAAGCTGGGCTTCAGCCTTACTAATGGTGTTGCATCATTAGTAGAATTTTCACACACTCCTCCAAAAATTTCCTTACAGTTATTCTGCACAAATTCCCTTTGAATTTGACTAGGTTGAAAGTTTAACTGTTCAGAGTTTCCGGGCAGCAGCGGCGGATAGAGGGACTGAGCCAAATCCATCTGAATGCTTCTGATTTCCTGCTTTGGATCAGAATATTATAAGCTATCATCCACTGGAGAGGAAGTCTTTTTATTTCAACACAGATGGACTGGCACCGCAGGAGCTGACGTCTGCAGACCGAACAGGGCATAAAGTATGTCTGAGCCATATGCACACAAGCATATAGATTCACACCCACACAGATGCATCAGAAGGTAGACGAGCACTTGTGCAGCAAGTCATAAAGTTAAACCTCTTACTGCTGGTGACCAAGGAAAACAGTTAAACTACTGTGATACCTCCTGATTTACATATTTTTATTGTTTTGTAAGAGGGAACCAGACATAGTCGACATATAATAGTGCATGGCCTTTTAGTCTAGTTGATAAAGATACATAAAAAGAAACAAAAATAATAATAATTCATAAAAACATTCCTGTTCTTCACTCAGGAAGTCTAATACTCGACAAAACTACATAAATTCAATTCATTCACATTGTTGAGTCCTCAAAGATTAAAATCGCTTAGAAAATCTGATTCACCAATGCACCAATAAATTATCTGATCCCCAAAATCCGGCTGGTCAGAAACTCAAAAATATTATCTATTCTGATCAGTCAATGCAACATTCTCACTCTTGAGTGTGGACGTTGTTACAGAGTGAAGAAGTGTAATAGTGAAAAAGTGTTTAGAGAACAGACAGCCAACTAGGTGAGAGTAAAAGTTCACCCTTAAAAGCTGAAATTAAAGTTTTATTTTGAAAGGAATGTGGAATAAAAGTCACAAAGGAAACAACTCTGAGGTGTGTGATGCACATCTTTTGCATAGGAAGTTAGAAAAGGTCCATAACAGGCTTGTCTGGACAGGTTCATTCTGAGGTCACCACTATCTTCACTCAACTTCCTCTATGGCTGTTTGCTCTTTTGCCTGCTTTCTTCTTGAAAAAAAAAAACAACCTGCAAAATTGACTTCACCTTTAGTTTTTGCAGAGCTCTGCCCTCCACTTGTCAAACAAGACAGCAATACTTACTCTTGCACAGCTCGGGCTATAGACAGCGCCGTGGAGCCGGTCTCGTTAACACTGTCCAGGGTCACGTTCGGCAGGTCATCGTCGTCGCTGTCGCTTTTGATCTGCCTCGGTGACAGGCCGTTGGGGTCTGTGTGTGCTGCAGGGATGGGGACACAGACACAAGAGTCAGACACATGACACTGGAGCTGTAAATGTATAAGGCATATCACATTGTCTTGTACGTAAAAGCATCACTGAGTGTAATGAAATAATTCAATTTCATTCAGTTTGAACAGATTAAGTCATTTCTATTGCTGTCAAAATGTGTTCTGATATAGGTTAAATTCCTTTTGTACAGAACTATGTCCTCAGCCCTGATATTTCCAGCGCCCAACTTGTGGACAGAGCAGCCAACCATGACACTAAACCCAGAGAGGCTGCACACTCACAGAGCAAAGGGAGTGCATAAAAAAGGACACACACACACACATGCACATATAATCTATAATAGCCTAAAGCCTGAGAGATAAGAAGCTGGGTGGAGCATTGTTTGGCTGTTGCTGCAGTTGTGGAAACATTAAATGAATCTGTCATTGCGCATGCCAGAAATGTAATATATCAAACTCAACAGTGCATGTGCACGCATGACTGTCACCCCACTGAGCTCCTGTTTCCCTAAATGTACCAAGCATTGCAAAAGTATTCATACCCAATAAAATGTTTGTTTTTTTTGTCACATTACTACCTCAAAGTTTAATGTCTTTTATAGGGATTTTTATGTGATAGACCAACAAAGCAGTGTATTATGTGGAAGGAAAATGATGGTTTACAACATTTTTGTTATTACAAAGAAAATCTTGAAATAGTGTGGTGTGCGTTTGTAATCAAACACGTTTACTCTGATAACCCTAAAAGAAGTTCAGTACCATCAGTTGCCTGTAGGTACAGACCATTTAAAAATCCAGCTGTTCAGCAAAGGCCTCAGAGTTTTGTTAGAGAACATTGGTGATCAAACAGCATCATGAAAACCAAGGAACACAGCAGGGATAAGGTTGTGCAGAACCAGGGTCAAATTGTTAAACAGTGTCCCAAGCTTAGAACATGTCAAAGAGCGCTATTCAATCCGTCATCTAGTAATAGAAAAAGTATGGCACAATTCAAGATCCACAGACCCACAGCCCAGGTAAGATATTCTGTTGACAGGGAAACTATTAGCCATGGAATTCCCAAATCTGACTTTTGTGGTGGAGTGGCAAGAAGCCCTAAAGCCATAGGAAATCAAATCTGCAGTTTGACACAAACCATGTAGGGTACAAAAAAAGGATGTGGCAGTGCTCTCATCAGATTAGACAAAAACTGAACTTTCTGGCTATGGCAGAAGGCTGTGTGGAAAAAACCATCCCCATTGGGAACCATAATGGTAGGGGCATTATGCTGCAGGGATGCTTATTTTATGCAAGCATTTGGAACCTGCTCAGGGTTTAAGGTAAGAAGGATGGAGATAAATACTAAGGAACAAAACCAGTCATAGACCCTAACATTCCCTAAACATAGAGTTAGAACCTTCTATTGAATGACTTAGATCAAAACATAGTTGTGTGTTGGAACAGATAAGGAATGGTCCAGAGATATGCAGAAAGATTTGAAAACCGATGCTCACAGGCGCTCCACATCCAATCACACTGAGCTTGAACCATTTTGCAAAGATTAAATTGGTAAAATATTTCAGTCTCTGCATATACAAAACTGTCATAGACAAAAATAAAAGGACTTGCAGCTGTAATTTCAGCAAAAGGGGGTATTAACTCAGGAAAGATTACTATAAACGCACGCCACTATTTTCAGAATGTCCTCTGCAAAACCTTCTGAAAACCTTGTTTTCCTTTCATTTCACTTCACTTCACAACTATGCACTAATGTCGGTATGTCACATAAAAACCAAATAAAAGTTTGAGGTTGTGATGTGACAAAAATTGAAACAGTTGAAGGAGTATGAATACTTCTGCAAAGCATTGTACATGACTGATGGAGAAAAATACATATATATATAATTAGCAAGAAGAAATTATCCTTTGACTGACTCTTCTTGTTGGCACAGCAATCAAGAAAAAGTCTAACTCGTGTGTCACTAGTGAGTCAGTAAAATCTAAAATCTACATAAGGTGATTGAACTTGTGGAGTTATACAGGAAAAGTTACACTGTTGTGAACATTGGATTCTTTGCCAAGGTTCACAGAGATACTGTTTCTTCTATCTCCATGGACACAGGCAGAGAACATCCTGGAGTAGTCCAGAAATCAATATCAAGAAAAAAAAACCAAACATAAATACAGACCTGCTGGAGAGTACTTGTCAAAGAAAAGGTGCTAAAATCTGCAGCAATGCAGCAATTTCACAATTAAGCTAAAAAAAAAAAAAATCGACCCTGAAATAACATGGCAAAGATTTTATGTCTGAAGACAAAAAGCCCAGCAGACAGAGCATATATGGAGATATACAGTGCTGTTCACTAATGTCTGCTGCTTCTCTAGCTACTGTGAGCTTTAGGCTTTTATAAGCTATCGGGACTTCACCTCCTCTGCCCTCTCAGCTGAGACTGTGGCCATAATGGTCCATAATAATGGTCTTGAGTTGGGAGCAGACATGGTGTTATTACTGAAGGGGTAAGTGAGTGAGGGGGGGCACAGAAATAATCCTCAACTCGGCTGGACTTTTGCTTTTAAAGGTTTCGCACTGTTGTTTCAGATGAAGACATGCAGAGTGGTCAGCAGTCCCGTCAAAAACCTGTAATTAGTTCGAAATGCATTACTGGGAGGGGGGGGGGGGTTCACTTTTAACGTCGGACACAAAGGAGGAGTGGTGGAGAGGTGGGCAGAGCACCGGATTTCTTTATTTCACTCCTGTTGTTTCCAGTCAGGCCCTGTTTCCATGGAAACCTCCTGCCGGAGACAGGGAGACAGAAGTGAAAGAAAAGGGTACCCACCCTCGCTGAAAGAGGGTGGCCAACCTGTGTGTGTGCGATTGCACAGGAGAGGAGATGTGAGTGTGCATCTGTAGGTCTGTGTTGAGAACTTACAGAGAACAATGCTGACATTAAGGTTCTCCTCAGGGGATTTGTTTTATTTATATTTTATTTAACCAGGAAATTCATTTGAGATTTAGAATATTCTTTAGGAGTGGCCAGGCCAAGTTGACAGCAAATCAAAAAAGCACTTAAACTCAATCAATACATAAAAGACACATTAAAAACATCAAATCATAAAATACAATCAATAAAACCAAAGATAAAAAACAATGTTGTGTGTCAAGTCTAGTCTTTGGCAAACTCATCCGGTAAAACATTTACATTCTACCATGTTAGTATTGATGTTAGTGGTTCTTTGAACCCTCTCATAGACACTAGTTGATTCATATGCAGCTGATGTTGGTGTCAGGGATCTGGGTGTGTTTGTGTTGGTGTGGTGTTTTCTCTCCCACGGATCTGCATGTTTTCCCCAGAGGGTGGGGCTTAGCAGTGTGCTCCTGCACACCTGCTTCTGATCAGGCATCAACTGGAGCTTAAGAGGAGCTGACTGCCAGTCTTTTGATGCTTAAGTGTCAACTCTTGTGGTACTTCTAGGCCTCTGAGTATTCTTTGCTGTTTTCTCCTTGTGCTGCCTGGCTTATGCTAACCTTGCACTGTCTACCTTCTCCTAAGGTTACCTCCCGAGTTCTCCCCTAGATCTCTCACTCTGTGACGCCCTCTGGATTCACAGTTCAAACCTCCTTGTACCATAACCTCCACGGCTGGCCACATTAAAGCTCCTCTCTCCATTGGAACCTTCAGATCAAACTGTCCACCCTTCATTTCATATTGGAAACCAGCTCACCACATGGACCAACATCCCCAGACTCTGCTCACTTCCCCTGGCTCTGACTCTCTTCACAGTATTCTCCATTTATTCGCTTCACTCATCTCTCTCCTTTTACACAATGATTCACCATCCCATATTAACAGAACCCCCAAGAACCATTCTCTGATGTCTCCTTTAAATTTCAATAAACTTGTTCAACTCCTGAGAGTTCTCCTGCATGTGCGTTAGAAGCTTGCCACAAAACACGAACCTTGGAGTGTATTCCAGAAGTTTGTACCAGAACATTGGACTGCTTTTCTTCACAAAGCAATACAAAAACCTTGGGACAGTTAATAACTGGTTATGTGAATGAATGTAATTTCAGCACAGTATAAAATGTCAAGCATTAAGGGTGATAAATGGCTTTATAAATCAGTATACCATTAGTGTGATTGCCATACCAATGAGGCAGACCCACCAACACTCAAATACAAGCTACATTGAGTCAAGATTTTACATTTGTTACATATTTTGACAATCCATGATAAACTGTATCAAGGGCATTTAAGCAATGTAAAGTGTAAATTACATCATCATAGTCAAGCAAGGAGGAGAAAGTTGCAGATACTGTTTTATTAGCCTGAAAAAAGGTCAGGGCCCGTATTTACAAAGATTCTCAAAGTCCAGTCAGAGAGCTCCAAACTTAGCCTAAAAATTCCTAGCAAGGACTCCTAGCTTAAGAGGGATTCACCTTGCTGTTGAGCGACTCTGAGCTAGGAGAGGACAGAAATTCCTATCTTAGTGAGGAGTGGTTGACGTGGTTGCTAGGTGTGATGCTATCTTATAAGGGATATGATTGGTTTTTAAAAGAAACAAGAAAAAAAATGCACTCCTGGTAATCAATGTGATCAAGCTCTATTAATAGCTAATAGAACTTAGAATGGATTCGGAAATGTCTTATTCATGATGACAAAACTTAGCAAGATTAACTTACTTGTCACTCAGCATCAAAATGTTTGATCATAGCTTATTAAAATGCTCGTCATTATTTTGTCAGTCAGTCAGCTTCTATACGTCTTCTTCCATAGTGGATCGCAGGGAAGCTGGTGCCTATTTCCAGCAGTCTATGGGCGAAAGGCGGGGTACACCCTGGACAGGTCGTCAGTCCATCGCAGGGCAACACACAAACAACCTTGTACATTCATTCACACACCTAAGGGTATAGAGAGACCAATTAACCTAACAGGTATGTCTTTGGACTGTGCTGGTCATTTTCATACAGCACCTATGTCATTTTAATTTAATAATATTAAAATTCAGCATTTTACTATGGCTGCCTTTCTGTATAAAGGGGTTAGGTTGGTAAAATGACCAAAACAAAACGGAGAAAAAAAGGTGGAGAAAACCAAACTGAACAGAGGAGCAGAGCCTGCTGGTGGAGAAGAGAGGAGTGTTCAAGGATAGATTTGGTCCTGGGATCATGGTGCGAACAAAGAAGCATTCTTGAGCAGATCAATGCGTCATTCCCTCTGCTTTCAGCACCGGCCTGTAATGTGAGCAGTGCTGGTACCTGCTGCATGCAGAACACCAGGGAACTTCTCCACAGACAGGGAGCGTTGTAGATGACTATTAGGCTTAGGCTACTGACATCATCATGTACAATACAACAAATACTTATTAACCTCATTTACATTTCCTTCTATGTATATACAGAGGTTGGACAATGAAACTGAAACACCTGGTTTTAGACCATAATAATTTATTATTATGGTGTAGGGCCTCCTTTTGCGGCCAATACAGCGTCAATTCGTCTTGGGAATGACATATACAAGTCCTGCACAGTGGTCAGAGGGATTTTAAGCCATTCTTCTTGCAGGATAGTGGCCAGGTCACTACGTGATACTGGTGGAAGAAAACGTTTCCTGACTCGCTCCTCCAAAATACCCCAAAGTGGCTCAATAATATTTAGATCTGGTGACTGTGCAGGCCATGGGAGATGTTCAACTTCACTTTCATGTTCATCAAACCAATGTTTCACCAGTCTTGCTGTGTGTATTGGTGCATTGTCATCTTGATACACGGCACCGCCTTCAGGATACAATGTTTGAACCATTGGATGTACATGGTCCTCAAGAATGGTTCGTATGGGGTAAGAACGCTGTCAGAAACAATGTGCATGTAAAGACAGAAATGTGTGCATATTAGTCAATAGTTGTGGATATGTAAAATCCAAAAGAGGTATCACCTAGACTGTTGCATGCCCAGAGTGAAGCATGGGGGTGGATCAGTGATGGTTTGGGCTGCCATATCATGGCATTCCCTTGGCCCAATACTTGTGCTAGATGGGCGCGTCACTTCCAAGGACTACCGAACCTATGGGGTAAGAATGCTGTCAAAAACAATGTGTATGTAAAGATGGAAATGTGTGCATATTAGTCAATAGTTGTGCATAAGTAAAATCCAAAAGAGGTATTGTATATTTTCTCTATAAGAATACAAAATAAAATGTTACAGCTTCAAGAAATTGCAAACACAAAGTTCAAGTTTACAGTTGTTGTTTATTCTTTATGAATACAATATACTATAACAGTTTGTGAATACGATTTCTTTTCTTTGAGAATACGAATTTACATCAGCGACTTGGTGTCACGTGATCTCAGGCTCAGGATATAGTGCGTGGAGTTATACAATAATGTACAGTAGGTGACAGTATGCACCTCTGAATTTGTTGCGAACCGCCAGCAGAAGAAGAGAAGAAGCAGCAGCACTAGCGCAAAAAGAACGGACCAAGAGCATATATTAACGACATTAAGACATATACAAACTTTTTAACATTACCTGGCTTTGTACCGTAGTTTCTTGGTCCGTTCTTTTGGCGCTAGTGCTGCTGCTTCTTCTTCTCTTCTTCTGCTGGCGGTTTGCAACAAATTCAGAGGTGCATACTGCCACCTACTGTACATCATTGTATAACTCCACTCACTATATTCTGAGCCTGAGATCACGTGATGCCAAGTCGCTGATGTAAATTTGTATTCTCAAAGAAAATAAATCGTATTCACAAACTGTTATAGCATATTGTATTCATAAAGAATAAATCACAACTGTAAACTTGAACTTTGGGTTTGCAATTTCTTGAAGCTGTAACATTTTATTTTGTATTCTTATAGAGAAAATATGCAATACCTCTTTTGATTTTACTTATGCACAACTATTGACTAATATGCACACATTTCCATCTTTACATACACATTGTTTTTGACAGTGTTCTTACCCCATAGGTTCGGTAGTCCTTGGCAGTGACGCGCCCATCTAGCACAAGTATTGGGCCGAGGGAATGCCATGATATGGCAGTCCAAACCATCACTTCTCCACACCGTAACTCTCCCGGATGTGGGAAAAACAGTAAAGGTGGACTCATCAGAAAACAATACATGTTTCACATTGTCCACAGCCCAAGATTTGCGATCCTTGCACCATTGAAACCGACATTTGGCATTGGCATGAGTGACCAAAGGTTTGGCTATAGCAGCCTGGCCGTGTATATTGACCCTGTGGAGCTCCCGACGGACAGTTCTGGTGGAAACAGGAGAGTTGAGGTGCACATTTAATTCTGCCGTGATTTGGGCAGCCGTGGTTTTATGTTTTTTGGATACAATCCGGGTTAGCACCCAAACATCCCTTTCAGACAGCTTCCTCTTGGGTCCACAGTTAATCCTGTTGGATGTGGTTCGTCCTTCTTGGTGGTATGCTGACATTACCCTGGATACCGTGGCTCTTGATACATCACAAAGACTTGTTGTCTTGGTCACAGATGCGCCAGCAAGACGTGCACCAACAATTTGTCCTCTTTTCAACTCTGATATGTCACCTATAATGTTGTGTGCATTTCAATATTTTGAGCAAAACTGTGCTCTTAACCTGCTAATTGAACCTTCACACTGCTCTTACTGGTGCAATGTGCAATCAATGAAGACTGGCTACCAGGCTGGTCCAATTTAGCCATGAAACCTCCCACACTAAAATGACAGGTGTTTCAGTTTCATTGTCCAACCCCTGTAGTTCTTAGATTATTGTACTATTGCCTAGAGTTTGTATTTATGTATATAAATATAGTTTTTCGGGTTTTTCCAATTTTTTCCTAATTTATTTTTTGAAAGCAGTCTGTAAATATTTAAATAATTCTATTCTATATTGTTTGTCATTTTGTTCACTCTTTATTTATGGTTATTCATTATTGTTTCTATTATTTATTTATCCTTCCTAGTATTACCTTACTAGAGGTGCACCTTTAATCTGTCCTGCCGCTGAAACTATTTAATTTCACCCCAGGGGGATGGTAAAGTTTATCTTAAATCTATATTAATAATTGTATGATTTTTATAGAGGTTTATGTGCGCATTTTCTCAACTGTTTTAGGGGATGGATTCCTATAAGATCCATCCCCGATCCATCAAACCGATAGTGTTTTATTAATTCACTGTTATTCAGTGTTCGGAGAATATCTCTCCATTCTCTCTGTCTTTTCGCCATCTTCTCTGCTTAAGACACTCTCATGCCCACTAAAGGTCTTCCTCACTACTCTTAACATTTCCTCACGTTAGGAGCTCTCTTAATGCCTAAGATGCTTCATGAAGCATTTTTATCTTTCTGAGGGAAAATTCTAACATAAATCTTCTAAGATTTCTTAGAATGACGAGCTAGTTTTAGTCTTAGGATTCTTGGTGAATACGGTCCCATTAGGAATCCATTAGGAGAAACAGGTTTTGGCTCAAGTATTTGTACATCTGCTTCATATGAAGATTACAAAAAATATTGAGTGGGAATGTTTAAGGATGTGCGTGTGTGTGTGTGTGTGTTCGCTTATATATATATATTTATTTTTTGCTCATTGGGTGTGAATTCAACAGAATACATCACAGTGTATTTTGCATAAAAGAGAAAATTATACCACAGAGTTCAAACAACTTATATACAAAAAGAATGGGCCCAAGACCCATCCCTGAGGAACACCCCTAGTCACATTTAAATAGGTACCTCATTTTTCACACACTTGGTTCTTTTGGAAAGATACCCTGTTTATTCAGCAACCAACATTAGGCTTTTGATACAGAAACATGGAAAAATCTAATTCACACACAATTATTTATATCTGACCATCCATCCTTCTATCCATCCATTATCCATGTTTGCTTGTCCTTGCAGGGCTGTGTGGGAGCTGGTGCCCGTTTCCATCAATCATTAGGTAAGAGGCAGGGTTCACCCTGAACAGGTCACCAGTCCATCACAGTTTTATCCAATATGATGTTGGAATTGTAACAGTGAACGTTTTCAATATTAGGTCTTATGCGAAAAAAACAACAAAATCATCTGCTAGTCTTGCTGGCCTACTACAGCCACCACACCCAAGGCACAACACTAATTCACCCTATTTCCTCTGTGTTTGGTCCTATTAGGGTCAGTGCTGAGTTGTATATGTGTGCACGCATGTGTTTGTTTAAGTGCCACCCATTTTCAATATCCATCAACATCCACACCCTTCTGTGCAAGATTTGTTTTTCCTATCCTTTCCCTCCTGTCTATCTGCTCCATGGGAGCAGATAGACAGCATTTAAAACGCCCATCTCTGAGGACCACCCCACCCAAGCAGCCAAGTGTCTGTCTGAGCACATGCTCTAATTACACATCTTTGTTTTTTTGCTTGTATGTACAGAACATACTGTACATGGGCGTGAGTGCAAGTCTAAATGTGTCTATCCATTTTCTGCAGGGAGTGACGAGAAGGGACCTCTTTTGCAACCATAAGCTGCTGTGTGTCTGGCGTGGACTTGGACTGAAACACCTCCTGTAGGCTTTCTTCCAGCGGCTGGCAGTAAAACCACACCCAAAGAGAAAAACCAACAAAATAGTCAAGGCTGTGCCATAGACATCAAATACTTGCACTATCCAAGATCTCTACTTTTCAGTCGAGGAAACAAAACCAGCATTGTAGGCTTTTTAAGATAAAAAAGGCCGTTTAATCTGTTAACCTTATCTTTACTCAGAAGGTGCAACTTTTTTGCATCCATGGGCCATTTCTAAAAGTATGGCAGCATTCAGAGAACTGATTCTGCAAGTAAACTGACTACAGACATAAAACCACCATGCATGCCTTGTCTTAGGATATCCAGTGTAACAATACACTATATAATATGGCTATTTCTTGGCATCTTAAAGCCTGACAGAATTATCTGTCTCTGACCCACATTCAGTCTAAATAATGTAGGCCCCTATATGCACATAATGTATTCTCTATTCAAATAATAATTCCCAACACAAGTGAACCTCAATGTATTATAATATAATTGAAAAGTAAATCTGTTTATTAATTTAATTAAAAAGTTATAACTAACTTTGAATCATAATCATCCCAAGGCTGCATTTTCTCTGCTGCTTGTCAAACATTTTCTACCACCCTTTTTCCTTCCACTAAATTTGTCCTTAGTATCCTTGAATGTAGTACACTGTGAGCCAGCTTTTTTAGTGTTCTAATGCTTTCTACTTCGGTTGTGGAGGGAGTCACTGAGGGTCTGCTCAGCAACCGTCAAATCAGTAGTCTTGCCCATAATTATTTAGGGCAGGGGTCCCCAAACCCCGAAATCTGGACCCAGAGAGCATTTTGTCCGGACCGCTAAGCATGTTCACATTTAAAATGTTAATATAAACACTTTATTCCTACCGGCTGCCGCGTCTGACTTTTGAACAGGTGCGAAGGGGAGCTATGTGGGTCAGTGACAGTCTGGTCCACAATCCTAGCCAGCTGGTGGCGGTAATGCACCACATCGTTGTATGCCAATCATAAGAAAACGACCAAGAAGAACCTATGCGGGGTCCTTGAACGCTGGCTGCTAAGTTACTAGCTTGGGAGTTCATGCTTGCTGATATGCAATGACTTGGTGCATAGCTGAGAGAGTAAAAGAAGATGGCTTTGTCAAAAATACATAAAGTGGACTGTGAAAATCACACATTTAAAGATGAATGGACAGAGGTATACGCTTTCCTATTAATTTCCGCAGGTGTTAGGTCAGTCTGCTTTATATGTTCTGAATCAGTTGGATTTATAAAGAGTGGAAATCTAGAAGCATACAGGTCCTTCTCAAAATATTAGCATATTGTGATAAAGTTCATTATTTTCCATAATGTCATGATGAAAATTTAACAATCATATATTTTAGATTCATTGCACACTAACTGAAATATTTCAGGTCTTTTATTGTCTTAATACGGATGATTTTGGCATACAGCTCATGAAAACCCAAAATTCCTATCTCACAAAATTAGCATATCATTAAAAGGGTCTCTAAACGAGCTATGAACCTAATCATCTGAATCAACGAGTTAACTCTAAACACCTGCAAAAGATTCCTGAGGCCTTTAAAACTCCCAGCCTGGTTCATCACTCAACACCCCAATCATGTGTAAGACTGCCGACCTGACTGCTGTCCAGAAGGCCACTATTGACACCCTCAAGCAAGAGGGTAAGACAAAGAAAGAAATTTCTGAACAAATAGGCTGTTCCCAGAGTGCTGTATCAAGGCACCTCAGTGGGAAGTCTGTGGGAAGGAAAAAGTGTGGCAGAAAACGCTGCACAACGAGAAGAGGTGACCGGACCTTGAGGAAGATTGCGGAGAAGGGCCGATTCCAGACCTTGGGGGACCTGCGGAAGCAGTGGACTGAGTCTGGAGTAGAAACATCCAGAGCCACCGTGCACAGGCGTGTGCAG
Source organism: Girardinichthys multiradiatus (assembly GCF_021462225.1). Classification (NCBI taxonomy): domain Eukaryota; kingdom Metazoa; phylum Chordata; class Actinopteri; order Cyprinodontiformes; family Goodeidae; genus Girardinichthys; species Girardinichthys multiradiatus. The sequence goes on from NC_061800.1 coordinate 18,223,300, forward strand.
GAAATGGGCTACAGGTGCCGCATTCCCCAGGTCAAGCCACTTTTGAACCAGAAACAGCAGCAGAAGCGCCTGACCTGGGCTACAGAGAAGCAGCACTGGACTGTTGCTCAGTGGTCCAAAGTACTTTTTTCGGATGAAAGCAAATTCTGCATGTCATTCGGAAATCAAGGTGCCAGAGTCTGGAGGAAGACTGGGGAGAAGGAAATGCCAAAATGCCAGAAGTCCAGTGTCAAGTACCCACAGTCAGTGATGGTCTGGGGTGCCGTGTCAGCTGCTGGTGTTGGTCCACTGTGTTTTATCAAGGGCAGGGTCTTCAACCAAACTTCAACCAAAGTTGTCCACCTGGGTCTGACAGTAGGACCAGGAGAATAAATGAACTAAGGGGACATCATCAGCGAGCTACACAGCTGTCTCTTACAGCACAACAGCAAGCATGAGTCTTCACTGCGAGTACAGTGGATTTTAGGAAATGCAAAAGCCTTACATAAATGTACCAATAATCACTCTTTATGTTTTTGGCATGTGTTTATACATTAAGAACACTTTTTGTGTTTTGGAAATAATTTCATAAGAAATGTGATTTTGGATAACTTTCTTACAGTGCCAGCAGTATTTCTCTGTACCCCTGATAAAGATGTGTAAAGATCCTAAGATGAATTAATCTTTATCTATCTGTATTAAATTATTAATCTTTCTATCTGTAGCATAATCTGACACTGAAGCTGTGAGCAAGCGTTGAGCATGTTTATTTAATGAGGAAAATGACCCATGTTTAGAGATGACTTTATACTTTACTTTTTTTTAAGGTGATCAGTGTCTCTAGGCTGTTAATATAACATGGTATGGGCCACTTTCATTTAGGCAATGGTGACTAGGTTTGACAAGGATTCATATTGATCTTGCCACTATGCACAGTGAGCAGTATAGTAAAGGAGGAAACTCCAGAGTCTCCCCATAGAAGCTATACGGCAAACTGTTGCTTAGGCAATGCCAGAAAAGAGCGTTTTTCTGACCTACCATCACAAATGTAAATGTGTGGAGTTTGTTAAAATCTACTGGAACTTCAATTGGGATGGAGCACTTTGATCAGATGGGACTAATAAAACTGAGCTTTTCAATATCAGATACTCCAGGAAGGTCTGGCATAAAACAAGGGATGAATATGTGAAAAAGCACCTCATGCCTCTGTCAGGTACAGACAAGGAACTGTGATCCTGAGGGCTTATTTGTCTTACAAAGATTCGTAACATTGATAGAGTGGACGGCATCATGAACACTTATAGGGAGATTGTAATTATAAACCCGGTGGCCTCTGCTAGGAATGTGAAAATGTGTCGTTACTGGGTCCATCAACAGCATAATAAGCCACAAAATATGGCCAAGTCAACAAATAAATAATTCGCCAGACACTCAATACATGTCTTCAGATTAGAGTTGGATTTTTAGAAAGTTATTCAGTGTGAGATTATGGTACCGCAAGAACAGATGGATTTATTTTAAAGCCTTTCACACATTTTGGGCACAAGCACTTTTAAATATGGTCGGCCCCGTCTCGTTTGGATCCAGCAAAGCATGATCCAGCAAAGCATGAAGCCACTTTGAAAGCTGCCTGGGGGAAGGTTTTGTCAGGAACCATAAGACATTTCTATGCAAAAGTCTTAAGTGATTCACCATTTCTTCTTTTATTCGCGTCTATGAGTTTAGACTTTATACCAACATTGCTTTAAACTCTGTGGTTGAGGGGGAAAAGCAGTCAAGGTAAACCATGAAAGCATTTGAAAAAACCTGAAGAAGTTCATCGAGACTCAAGCTGTATTGACTAAGTACTAAAAGTTTACAAGGTTGCCTAGCATCTTGCAAGCAAAGTAGAAAGAAATTAGGAGTGGTTTAAAAATTCTGCACAGTACTGTATGTTTTATCTGGTAGACAAAAAAAATCATCAGGCAGTAGCCCAAAATATGAAACTCTTTCTTTTCCTTTTGTGGGGCTATCTAACTGCAGGAAAACCTCAGAAAAATTTATATTTTTCTTAATTTCCAAAATAAACTAAGTCATCCTCATAAATATGTAGTAAATCCTAAAAGCATGGTCTCACCTTTGCCCTGGCTTTTGGCCTCTTCCAGTAGAGGTAGCATGATAGCATTGTTGAGGCTGGAGGGTGATCGCACTGCAGTGGTGTACATGAGGGGCAGTGACTGTACCACAACTGGGATGCGGTGAACATGGCCGGCCAGCTTCCCGGCTCTGTGCAGGCTCAGAGGGCTGGACGGAGGCGGCGGCACAGACTGCAGAATGTGCAAATACGGCTGACCTCTCACCCCACTTCCGGGGGCGACCAGCGGGCCTGGTGTGAGCACTGAAGAGGCAGAGGTGATAACTGACGGAGAAGACGAGGAGGAGGAGGATGACGACAATGAAGACGGGGAGAAGGCTGATCTGTGGGGGGGCGACGATGAGGAGGTTGTGCTAGTGGTGTTGGTGGATAAGGAGGAGGGGCGGGGCTTGTTGATTGACAGGTCCACGGGTTCTGTCTGTGTGTGGAAGTGGAGGTCGTGAGCAAGCAGATCTTCAGGGGGTTCAGATTTTACTCTGCTGAGGAAGAAGGGGACGCCATCCATCGCAGTGTAAGGGCGAACTTTAGGTGACTGTGGGAGTAAAAACAAAAAGGACGTTAAGAGTTTTGTTATGTCAAAGCTGTAAAAATGCATTAACCTGCGACACACAGGAAGGAAAAAACAAACAAGTGAAACCACAGGCAAAAAAAGCAGCTGAAATCTAATCTCTCACCGTCAGTGAGGCCAAAAAGGTGCACATTAATAAATTAGGGTCAAAGATAATTGTTTCTGCCAAAATTGCTCTCCAGAAATAATTACTCAGTATGATAGCAATGTCTGAAAAGGCATATGGATTGACATTTATATAGAAAGAAGCAGCATTAACTCGAGCAACCTAAAATGCAGGAGTAAAGATAGTGTCGCTCACACTCGCCTCTTCTAGTCTTTCTTTTCTCTTGGCGTGGGCAGCGCTTTCTCCCTCTTCCTCCTGTTTTCCATGACTCCCACTCAAATACAGCTCTCTTGGCTACCCATGTATCTCTCCTAAATCTCCATTTTTGTGGAAAAACATCATATGGGCTCAATTTCCTGACCGTCTCCCTCTGTCTCTCAGGCGAATGGCCTCCAAAGGCCTACGCTGGTGGCTCGAGGAACCCTCGGCACATCTTTGACTGAACACCGAGCAGATTGGGACACGACCGTTCTATCTATCTGCAAGGTTCAGGGTACGGTGCCCTCTCTGCTGTTATCTGTTCCTGTAAACTTCCAGACTTTAGCCCCTCCTTGACATCACAGTTTTTATTAGAAAATACAGTAATTTCTTCTAAGTCTGATGTGGCTATAAGTCTTGAGGCACTTTGTTCAATGAGTATGTAAAGAGCACTGAGCAGAAGCTGTATCACAATCTCAAGCCTAAAGTAAAAAAACTCCTAAAATTAACAACAGCAGGAGACACAATCTTTGCACCGAGTATTTAAAGCCTCTTCTTTCTATTTTAGACTCACATTTCTTTCTCCGTACGTAATGTTAGGGCTTGAGCTTGTGGTGAATTTAACATCATTTTGAAAGAGTGTGGGAGCATTTTTTATGCAGTGGTTCCTTGCAAAAAGATTCATACCTTTTGAAAGTTTTATATTATATCATATTACAACCACAAACTTTAATATATTTTATTGGGATTTCATGATACACCAATTAAGCATGATTGTGCAAAAAGAAAACAAAGGATGCATCTAATAAGTGTGAAGAAGTGTAAATATCAGAACCACTTTTCTCTGTGATTACAGTCCAATTGTTTTGGGCTATGACTCTACAGTCATTGGACATATGGAGACTCAAACGTTTGCCCATTGTTCTTTGAGGAATTAATCAAGTTCAGACAAAGTGCCTGAACATCAATTTTCAAGTCTTAGTGTGGATTTACGGTTGGATTTAGGTGTTTGACTGGGTCGTTCTAACACACGAGCATGCGTTGATTTAAACAGTACTGGCTGTATGTTTATGGTAATTTTCTTGCTGGAAGGTGAACCCTTCACTACAGTCTCAAGTCTTTTGCAGCCCCTTACTGCTTACAGTCCACGGTTGAGCCTTATGAGCTCCTTTCATCTTCCCATCCATTTAACCAGCTTCCCTGTCCCTACTGAAGAAAAACATCCTCACAGCAAGATGCTGCCACCACCATGTTTTATGTAAAGATAGGTTGTTTAGGGTAATGTACAGCATTCCAGCAACAAGGTTTTGTTTTTTTTACATGTAAGCCAAAAAGTAATATTTTTGTTTTATCAGAGCTGAGCACCTTTCACATGTTAGGTGTGTGCCCCTCATGGGCTGTGGCAAACTGCAAACGGGTGGTCTACAAACAGGCCAGATTTGTGGAAGGCACAACTGACTGTGTTGACAGATTCTCCCACCTGAGCCTTAAATCTCCGCAGCTCCTCCAGACTTACCATGATCCTTTCGATTGCTTCTCTGATTAATACTACCCTGGTTCGGCCTCATTTTAGGTGTATGGCCATGTATTGGTAGATCTGCAGTTGTGGCACACTCTTTCCATTTTAGATAATTTATTGAAGAGTGCATTGTGTCATAAGCTCTGCTCTAAATCTCTCCACCACTGAGGCTTTTAAAGAACAGATGTCTTTACACATGTACTTACTGATCAAATTAAACAGCATGAGCTTAATTTACCAATTAGATGACTTAAAAAAGGTAGTTGTTTGCACAGGATTCTATTCAGTGGTATCAGAGTTAAAGGACTGAACACAAACAAACACCACCCTTTTAACATTTATGTTATAGATAATGTATCCTTTGCTTCCTCTTCTATGGAATGCACTACTATGTAGTTATAAAGTAGTTTTTATTGGTCTATCACAGAAAATCCCAATAAAATACATTGAGGTTTGTGATTGTAAACTGACAAAATATCAAAAACTTCAAGAGGTGTGAATATTTTTACAAGGTAGTGTACTTATAGTCCAGATTTGTAAATTTCAACAATCGATTTCAGCTGAATCTCCTTGCTGTATAACTCGCCCCCAGTTGTAAATCAAATGGTGCCGATAGCCTCAGGACCTTTGTGGGGTTCAGCTCAGCGCCACTGCTATAAGGTCTACATTCAGAGTGCATGACAGTCTGGTTAATATTTGCCCCCCACAATGCACTTTCCAAATAGAGGCCTTTAAGACCATATTTACTCAACTTTATGTAAGGCCATCCTACACAAAACACAACGTGAATGATTTTAAAATGAAAAAGAGCTAAATCCCACTCTATATAGAGAAAACAGACAAGATGATCCTTTTTTTTTTTTCTTAGCAGTAGAGTTCAGCAGTCAGAGTCTTCCCCGAAGGAGTTGACCATTTATAGCCAATAGTTATTAAGTTATAACGGGCGGGGCAGGCTCTTCCTTTCAGAGGTCGCTCTCAGAAAAACAGGGAAGATTTGACTGGGAGAACAAACCCCTTTAATAAGATATCCCTTATAATTAAATCAAATACAGACAAGACCCAAAGTTTCAATAGCAGGAAATTGTACCCTGTGTGGACAGACTGACTATTGAGCTGCTTTATAATAATTAGTAATTTATATATATTTATTGAAATATTACATTTATCAAACTGTGTTGTGACACAATTTACAGTACTCACAAGATTGCACAGAATAGATGTAATGAAAGTTTACTTTTCCAATGATAAAAAAGGCTTAATTAATAAATTAATCTTTTGTTGCAGTGACTTAATCTCACAGTCAAAAAAAAGTTAAATCCCACCTGTAATTTGAGTTCATTTATTTAGTGGGAAGAAAATTCCACTTTAGGAAATAATTGTTTTTAGCAACATCACCTATGCCACCAAAACACCAGCACCCCAAACAAATAAGATAAATATAAGTCAATGATTTTCTTTTTCATCTTTTTTATTTGTTCATTTTTTAATCAGTAATCAGTGACTTCGTATTTCCCTAGGCTACAAATATCACATGGCACAAATAAGACAAATGATCTTTATAAGTCAAGCAAATAGCTCATTGCCTGAAATGGCTTGTATTAACTGCCAGAGCAATAATAGAAAAAAATAAATCAACTGGAACTGTGGCAAACTGGGCTGGACGAGCACCCAGGTTTATCTTGCCGTCCAAGTGATGAGGATGGTAAGAGGGCTGAAAAGATTCTCTAGAAGTCGTTATTAACCAACTGCTGCAAAGAGCAGCGTCTTGGGAGGACCAACATTTCACAATAACAATTGTTTTAATGCATTTGTAACATGATGCACAAATAAATTGGCTGATGACTGGAACTGGCAGATTTCCTACCTTGACTGGCCCTCACTGCTGACCAGCTGGTCATAAAGAATTTAAAAAGAGCTCCCGATCAATTAACACATTATATGTTGGATTTGGAGATATCTGGATTTGGGTATGGATCTACATACACATGGTGATTGATGTTAATAGTTCATTTAAGATGCTACCAACATTTTGATCATTTTGTCTTGGTTTTTAAATAGTAAAACCATGTTTCACAGTGACTGCTCTCTCACATACAGTGTGACGTTGCCTTATAATATAAACAATTAATGACAACAGGAAGGCTAGAAAAATGTCTTGAATCCTGTTCCTATATCTTCTTATATCAAAGCCCTTAAAAAATCTGGAACAGGGTGAAACTGGTCAAAGCAGTTCAAACTTTACAAAACCCACAAATCGGAGCTAGGCCACAGATTTATGATCGGTGCATCTCCACTTTTCTACACATCTTTACAATCTGTAATAACTGTTGTGAACTGCTTTATATAATGGGGAACTGATACCAATTTGGTATCGACATTTTTTTTTTGCTTTAGAAAGTTTGAAAATAAAAACTGAAAGGACAAAAACGCTGGAAGATTTTGTTCCCGATACTTCCCAAAGTGATCTCTCCAAGCGGTGGCCAGGTAGCCTTATCTGTTACCAGGGTTAAAGCTGTTCCACTAAGACAAAACAGTAAAAGACAGTAAGCTGTGTCTGTTAATCATGAACTAAAAAAAGAAAAAAAACATCTCAGATTTAGGACCATAAATGGAAATATTGGACAAGGCTGACTTTGCCTAATATAAAGCGAGGCAGTGAAAGAAAACAAAAATCAATGCCACTGTAACTCTGTTTAAGTGAAATCAAGCAAATAACATGCAAGTTAAAATTCAACCTGGTTCTGTGAAAAAGTGACCACCCTACTTCCCAATCATGCCCTCCCGTGACTAACAAAGTCTGGTTGTTTATTCCTTTTCGTTTATTCCTCTGGAGGTTTAGGCTCATTTTCCTGTTATGAAAGATTGAACAACAGTAAGTCACTGAGAAGGTTTTCTATGTCACTTCTGTAGAATATGCAAACAATAACTATGCTGCATTTCACAAAACACACTAACCAGAAACTGGTGCTTTTTGGGGCTTGGTTCACAAACAACTCTCAACCAACAGAAATGGAAAAACTGAAGCCACCTCCAGTCTCGTTTTGACAGATGCAAACACACACAAGCGCAATCCTGTGCGCACACTGACACACAGCTACGCCCGACCTGCCCGTTTGCTTCTGTCCTCACGCATTGTCTTTATTAGGGGATACTGGTTAGCTGGGCAGATTTTCCAGCCCCTTGCAGGCGAATCGTCTAACGAGGCAGACCATTTCCAGCAAAGGCTTGGCCCGGTGCCACTCAAATGAAGACCACATTTCTGCAGCAGTGTAAACTGTCTGCATCTGCCATCTAAAGGGGAAGCTCAGTCTGTTAGGGCAAGATTGGATCTCGGAGCACTTCAAAGCTGTGTGGGCTGCAGTGCTCACATCCTGTCTGTGACTGACATCACTACAAGGGAAATGATTTCAAACCCCAGGTATTAGGTAGTATCGCAGGAGCCCAGCTCTCAAAGCATTGAGCCACAGCTGAGTGCAGGACACCCAGAAAAGCAATCACCTGCTGCCCCTTTTCTCAACTTCTTAGATGTGGTGAGGCAGATCATTTTCTCATCAACATGATATAGCCGAACAAATTTCCTCCAGATCTGTGACAACCTGATGGCTTATTAGAAGCCGGTATTTATCTAACACATAGGAAAGTGCTATAATCTTCTTCCATAAAAATCTGTTGGTTATAAATTATAAGTGAAAATATTACTGATATTTTATGACGTAAATTGATCATGTCTGAACACTAATTTATCCAGATTAAAAATATTAAGTGCCTTGCACCCACTGAACACAGCTGTGACAGCAACACAGAGCCACACGGACCTGGTAACCAAGCAACAGCTTCACAATAACAGGACCACTTCATTTCTAGGTATGTCAGAACAGGGATCGAGGATAATGTACAGTATGTGAGCCATAAAAGCAGAGCTAAAGCCAGTACACATTGGGAAATTACATACAATTCTGTTATGTACCTTGGCAGCTCAAAATTTGGGATAGAATACCATTATTTCTAGATAAATGCACCAGTCAGCAAATTTTCTTTGTTCTTTATCCCAGTGGTTCCCAAAGTTGATGCTGAAACACTAAAGATTATTGCTAAGAGCATATTTTGTCATAATTATTACAAGAGATAAAAAGAGAAGCCCTTACTGGATAAAATTAGATCAATGGTTGTGGTGTCTGTTGGTAATGTCATTGTGTCCCGGCTTAATTAGCTTAGTACCATGTTTCTATGTCTGAACCAGTGATGGTTGGGGTCACAAGTCTATGTCTCAGCTATTTTGTTGGGCACAGGCTGACGAAATGGGGAAGCGCTGCTTTATCAGTTTTAGCAAATGTAAGAATGTTGAAAGGTTTAGCAGGCTTTTTGATAATGATCCTAAAAATGATCGAAAAAAGGTAATTCTATCAGCAAGATACCAAAGGGGTTTTGTTAAAAGGAGGAGAATAACAAGAGACTACTGCTTTACATTTTAACCACAAAATAAATCTCTTGCAGTCTTTATTCAGTAAAAATCTGGAGCTCGGCAGATTAGTATTTGCACATGAAATGTAGATAGGTAAGGAAGCTTTGGAAGGAAAGGAAAAAAATCTGGATTAAAATATTTCTGACTTTTTTTTTTTTTGTTCTGCCCAGAAAGGCAATTGAAAAAAGTTGTTTTACAGACTCGTTTTCTAAGTCTGACCACATTATCTTTTTCTCATGACTTTAGAAGTTAGCTGCAAGTAAAAAAAAAATAAAAATCTAGATTAAAATAAATGGTATGTTAAATGGCCTGCACTTGCATAGCGATTTATCAAGTCCCGAAAGACCCCAAAGCACTTAACACTACAATCAGCCTTCCACCCATTCATACACTGACAAGCTACATTTTAGCCACAGACTGACAGAAGTGAGGCTGGCATACAAGCAGCGTCACCAAGGCCTCTGACCACAGGCAAGGCAGGTAAAGTGTCTTGCCCAAGGACACAACGACTGAGACAAATAGAGCGGTGTTTCGAACCGACAACCTACTGGTTACAGGACAAACTTTTTTTTTTGTACTGCCCCGAAAGGCAAGTGAAAAAAAATTTTTTTGAGAGGTTTCTTTTCTGTTTGTTGTTTCTTGTAATACTTTGCTCTGCCAATAGAGGCACTGGAGGAAAACCACAAGCCTTCAGTAACAGCTGTGTTGTTCAAATGGATGGTGTAAATGAGATTGTTGTAAAGTTAATAAAAACAAAAAACACAGTAAAAGCAGATAAATAGTGACAAATGACCAAATGACAATTGCTCATCATGACTGCTCTTTCTTGGGACCAAGAAATCTTGGTCCCAAATGGCCTTAAAACTTGCTGTCAGTACATGCTATTCATAACTTGTCACAATAAATTAGAAAGGGGTATGATAAATCACAAGGCAAAAATTTAAATATTGACCCTTTAATAATTGTATTTTGTATTATGTATTTTGTTTTTACTTTAGTGACATCAGCTGATTAAAAACTCTTTACCTCAATCAACAGAGCAGTAAAAAATCTTGGTTTATTTCTCAAAGTGAAAACAAATGGTTTCTATCATCTCATTTTTCCAAGTGTGTAGTTTTGTAATACCTCTTCTGTCCACAAAAGGAGTGGCACAGCCAGCCAGCCAGCTGGATGAAAGTGAGTGCAGAAAGTTATGTTTTGTTTAAAAAAAATCTATAAGTCTGTTTTTAAAATATGTTTTTGGATTGGATATTTGACCTTAAAACAGCATATGTGGAGCCAGTCCTTTAAAAATGCTTTTAAATTCACTACGTTGGTTTTAATGACGCACTTAATTCAAGCGCAGGAACCTTTATCACAGTTCATAAAGCATAGTGTCGGTAGTAGTATCATGGTTTGGGCTTGTTTTGCTGCATTTCCTCCAGGAGGTCTTGGTGAAACAGAAATGTAAGAAAAATGCCTCAACATCTGAATCTAGTCAGAAAGTTTGTAATACACCAAGACAAAGACCCAAAACAAGCATGTCACCATTCCAAATACGTTAACACAAAAATTAGCATTAATGTTTTGAAATGACCAACTAGGGTGCCCGGCCTTACTCCTACAGAAATGCTGTGGAAAAACATGAAGTCAGCAACTCATGTTAAGATTGGAAGTGGGTCTGCATGGATGAATGAGCTTAAATTCCTTCAAGCTGATACCCAAGGCTGATCAACAGTCACTGGAAACATTTAGGTGGAGTTAATTGTGCTTAAGGGAGTCATGCCACATACCAAAAGGAAAAGGTTGCTTTTCAGGACGTCAGTTGTGCATTAATGACTCATTTTACGATCTACACATAGATCTTCTGTAAAGAATCTGAAGTTTGACATTTCAGGATTATAGAGAAAGTGTAAAAGATTCACAAACTTCATCATTGTCAGTACTCACAAGGCTTGTAGTGAGAAGAACCTTCTCTGTAGGACAAATTTGTATTGAGTGATAACAGTGACACAGAGATAAGATACATCTCTTTAAGTAATATATGTCCAAGGCCAACCATTAATAAATATCTAACTAGAGCTTTAAATGGAAAGCAGTAGAACAGAATTGTTTGCGCAGATTCACGTGCAAGAAACAGATATTATTCATGTGTTTGACAGAAAGCCTGGCAAGAGAGGATGAAGGGAAACTGAGTGACGTAAAGATGCAGGAACAGACAAAGCCAGATAAGATTTGGAGTTTCCCATGCAAACCCTCCTCCCTAGAGCAGTGACTACATCTGCGCACTAACCCCCACCTCCTTGCTTGCAAGGACTTTGTTGGCCCCAGTCACCTTTCAAAAAGACCCCAATGCATTCCTGTTCCAGCTGTGGCTCTCCTCCCCTTTTCGTGGTTTGTCTCTTTTCCCTCTGCCTACCACCATGCTCCCCAACCACTCCTCGTAGCCCCCACATTCACTAGCTCAGGCCTGGGAGTGATTATCAGCTCATTGCCAGGAGGACGAAGAGAAGAAAAGGAAAACAGAGAAGAAAAAAATGCAAAAAAGGAATTGTCTGGAAAATAACAGCTCTCTTACCCCTTGTTCCGATTCCAGGGGCTCGGCTTTGACTCGGACTGGAGGCATTCCGTCAAGCATTAACATCCTGTTTCTTAGGCTGCCTGTGAAGAAACACAGAGGAGGTGTAAGACGGGTGTTTTGGCATGACTAAGCTGGTCCCATACTTAGTTATTCACACATTGACATCCACAATGTAGTACCTGCGTCCAATGGGAAATGGGCATGTTTTAAATAGAGATTCAGAATTCAGGTTGAAAATCATTACATCAAAGATGCGCACACACTGTAGAAAGCCAGTACGCACGCTGCAAGTCTCCTTAATCATTCCTAACATCCTTGTTCGCTGCTGTGAAGCTTATGCAATAACACTGATTACAATCCTCTCAAGTCATTATTGGAATACAAACTCAAGCTGTGACATCATCTAAAAAAAGACAGGAGTTTCACTGACCACTAACATAAAGAAAATAATGACTACATACAATAAAAGCTTTGATCTGAACTTTTTCCCTCATACAATGTGTTACCATAATGCACAAACACAATATTTGCACATTAGTTAATCCCTTCTGCCTCATCATGTTATTTAAAACAGCCAGCATAGCCTGCCTCCTCAGTTCCACGCTGCAGCTTTAAGAGGGATAGTCAAATGGAGCCAATGACAACAATGCCTGTTCCGTATCCCCTCAGCTGGAGCCGACCTGAGGTAACCCTCCCTCTTATTATTTTAGCGGCTCTACATGGAGGAATGCAAGCAAGACAAATAGACTCTAAACATCTCTTTTACTCTCCACTGCTGGCACCGCCAGCCGGAGGTTGTGTCTCGGTCTTTGGAGTCAGCAGCAACGAGGCCATTGCAATCACAAATGTGAAACAAGTGATGGAGTATATATGGTGCGTTGCAAAAGTATTCATACCGCTTGAATATTTGCACAACACATACTTCAGTGTTTTTATTGAGATTTTATGTAAAGATCAACACAAATCACTGCAGAATTGTCATGTAGAGGGAAATTTACAAATGCTTTCGAATTGTTTTTCAAACAAAACTCTCTGAAAAATATAGCAAACAATAGGAAATAAAATTATAAGAAATATGCCACCATAAGGCAAAAACAGTACATATGAAGGAAAATATTCCGGGGCTTTAACATTATAAATATGTTTATCTGCACTCTAGGATGAAGTAGATTTATATATGACTTTATATATGAATTATTTTGTTTTTGCCATCAGTTTGACTGAGGCTGGAAAGAAGATGTTTTACAAGCAGACATTAAGTTCGATCCAACTACTGTGAGTCTCAAACTGTACGCCAACTGTATTTGTCTAATTAAGGAGTGACTTAGCTGCATCCATCTTCCTATCACCTCTTACTAGTTTCCCAGTCCCTGCAGAAGAAAAGCTTATCTACTTCATGATGCTGCCACCACCATTTGTCACTATGGGGATAGTGTGTTCAGGGTAATGTGTAGCACAGGTTTTCTACAACACATGGAGCTTTGCATGTAAACGAGAAAGTAAAATTGTTGTCTCATCTGACCAGAGCACATTGTAACGTATCCTTGCTTTGTCCCCCTACCACAAACGAGAGTTTTGTGGCTATAGTGACTAATAGTTGTTCAGTCAGCAGATTCTTTCTTCTATTTTTTAGGGGTAACAGAATAAAGGGGGCAGAATACTAATGCGCATCACACTTTTCAGATATTTATTTGTAAAACATTACGAAAAGCATCTATCTGGGTGTCTCTGCTCAGTCTGCTGCCCCCGCGATCCGGTCCCGGATAAAGCAGAAGGTGACGAGTACGAGTACATTACGAAAACCATTTAGAAAGTTTATTTCACCATGACAATTATGTGCTACTTTAAGTTGATTTTTTATAATGTAAAAATATGAGTAGATCTGCAAAGCACTGTTTTTACTGTTTGCAGCAAATGTTGGAGCATCTACCTTTGAATGGAGAAAAAGCACAGCATTTTTTTCCCCAACCTTTAAATCCAACTGCTAACTTCAAAATATTTACCCTGATGACGATCCAAGTGGGATCAAAACATCAGTAAAATTGTGTTATCAAATGTGCAGGCTTTTCTCCGTTCCTACACTCCAAACCTTTACGGCCCTGCACCTTCCCCCGGTGATGCCTGCGTAACTATCTTTTCAGTAGGAAGCATCTATTATTGTCAAAGATTCTCACGTTTTTGAAACATTTGGTATGTTACACATTTTTTTTTATCATTTTTGAAAAAAAGACATCCAAGATGTCCTAAAGAACTGCTACAGCAAAGTAATCAAGAGTCACAGATTGTTCCTTTCCGTCTCAGATTTTCAAGCTGGAGGCTAATCCTGACTGTTTGTGCATGAGGGGAGGTAGAAAAAGAGGGCAGATTTACACTCTCTATCTGCAGTCCCCCCTCCTAACCCCCACCAGAGCCGGCCTCTCAGGTCTAACTCCCTCAGGTACCCTGGCTGTGCTGCTATTGTGTTGTTGTCCAGGATGTCCTTCGGCTTCAGGTCTTGGTAGGCCCAGATAGCGTTGCCATAGTAACAGTTGGCGGGTGGAGCAGCAGCCTCAGTCCAGCCTTAAGCCATGTGTTTAGGAGAAAATAAAAAGGAGTGTGTTCAGACAGGCAGAAAGTGGGACTTGTTTTTCTCCGATTTATTGCAAAACTGTTTTCTCCTCACCCGAAGAACAAGTAATTTTTCAAAAAGGGAAACTTCCTTTCACAAGCAGAAAAAGGTTTTGATTTTATTATACATCTGTCTGTTCACCAGTTTTGTCAAATCACCAATGCTCATTTCTTGAAAGCAACATGTGTCATTAGTGCCTGATAGTCCAGTTAATCCAATTGTGTTCAAGCACCTTCCTAATGAACTGGCCTGCAGAGAGCCATTCATAGCAAATCAATGGTCGTTGCATAGCTCTGCATGTGACTGCAAAGACCAAAGAGCTAACAGTGGTAAAGAGAAACCCAACACTGCATAAGGAGCTAACAAAGGCCCAAATATCTTCAGATCAACAGCTTTTGCCCTTGTAAAAGAATAATTTCTGCCGGTTTAGGATTGCAAATCGCACAGGTTAAAATAAGAAAAAAGGCTTAAATGTATATAATTTCTACAGGACCACAAACCACAAAAAACTGTTTTATTTTTGCTGGTGGCAGGCTCAGACAACCACCAGTGAGTTGTCCATCAGCGACGTGAGGCGCTGTGTGTGGGAGATAGAGAGGTGGGGGAAGGGAGGTAGAAGGAAACAGGGTGGATTAAGATCACCTTTCCATTTGCTCCACTCCAAAATGAAATGGCCATCCCAGGTGGGTGTGGGGGAGTTGGTGGAGAGAGAAGGGCAGTGAAGTGTTGAGGCATCTCATTTCTCCCTCTAGCAAACCTTGCTCTCCCCTCAAATATAGTTTGAGTGAAAAAAAAAGGAAGTTAAAGGTAGCAGGAATGGCTTGATGCCTGTGTCTACTGCAAAAATGCTCCATGCCAAGAGATTTTTAACACTTTTCCGCTAATGGTGGCAACACTCCGGCCTATGCTTGGAATCGGGCGGGGCATTTTTAAGTCACTGGTATTGGTAGTTACTGATGAAAGTCAAGTACGGATACATGTTTCAGGTGTACAGCCTGTGACTGTGTGATTTTCATATACACAGCTTGCAAAGCTATATTAAAGGCTGTGCACCTTCTTTTGTTAATCTAACAAAATTATTCAATATCACTCACAAACTAACTTTTTTTTTTTCCTTTACAATACCGTTGTATAGAGCAAAGGTCTGTGTAGGAGACAAAGCAGCTGAAACACAACTAATTAATTTTTATTCTGTTTAATGCAAGGCACTGTGTATAAAGCAGGATAACAACTTTTCCGTTTTGTCCACATATGATTAACTGGAATCGCATTGAAATATGTTACAAGCTAAACTGTCAACAAGTCATACCAAAACAGAGAGTACACTCTGTAAAGTTTGCACTTTAGCTCTGGATGTCAACACCCGAAGCAAAATGTGAGTTTATCAGCTTTATGTGGTGAGGTAGATATACATTAAGAATGAATTATTAAAGCTATCCACAATTTATGTCACATGGTTTTCAAGCCATTATGGCAGCTTTCTTAAAAAGAGTTGGAGGAACGTATAAAGGCTGATCTGCAGAAACTCTACAAAATACTTGGCTGTCAGGAAAAACGAATAGAAGACAATGAAGCATCCAAAATGTCAATAGTGTGTAAGATGGCACACATTCATAATTTTGATTAAATCTATTGTGTTATTTGACAACAACATTGGTTTTAAAGTAGAGGATTGGGACTCTGTATCAGCAAGTGCCGGTCTTAAATGAGTCGGATTAGTTTCAGAGTCAAAAACACCAGACAACGACATGTGTTTTAAATTTAAGAACAACTTCTATAACCCTGATTTCTTGAGATGGATGAGTAAATGAATCAACCGATGTATTGTAAATATTTTAAAATCAATGCGCTGTGTTTTATGTGCACCAACTAACCCTAAAATTATCTCCAATGTATCTCCTCGGATGTTACTGATTCAAGGCACAACACATCCTTCCAAGAAGGTTCAAAATACTGTTGAAGATCAAACGCTAACCATTTACAATTGTGTCTTAGGCCCAGTTCAAGCTCTGCATTTGTTCAACCATTTTCTTGACTGTCTTCTAAACTGTAAATCCTGTAGAACTAATTTCATCTTTGTACCCCGCTGACAAAAGGTGGGACCAAACACTTAACAAAGAAATAAATCAGCCAAATCTGAAAGCAAAGCAGGACGCTTGTTTTAAACGGAAGCCACTGGAAGATTGTCTGGTGAGAAATCACTAACCTCTCACAGATTATGTCTTCCTTCTGTGAAATTCACATGTTCTGTACAACCTGCGGTCAACATAAAGGTTCAAACATGGAATGAGAAATTGTAGTACACCCACCAATATTATTCTCCTGAATAACCACAGGTGGTAGCAAACCCAGAACCACCATACACCGTATGGGCAATACTGGATTGTGGAACAATACAAAGCCAAAAAGAGCATCAGGACAGTGTATGGATGCACATAGATCAACCACCAGATGATCCTCCATTGTTCGTTTAATCTGTTAAATACATTGATCAGCAAAATCTAATTCAGATGATACCATGTGCAGTATAGGAAGATGCACAACATGGTTTCTTCTATTTAAAGCACTGAATGCATTAGGACAGTCTGCATCAGGAGCAGAGCATAACGCTCAGTCATATTTCCAGAAACTCCCATACATATCGTATGCATACTTCTGCTTTTCATCCACACCTCCTTGGTTTTGCAACCTCAGCTGCATAATCTGAAAGCACACTCCGCCCATGGCCTGAGGGGATCAACTTGGATTATTTGAAATGACAAATTGATCCATAATGGAAGATATGTGGTTGCATGTTTACTATAGACCCTTGATCCAAAATGGGCTACTGCAACTTCTTGTATTGTTCTGTACTTTTAAACAGCCAGAGGACGAACTGGTGTTATCACCACCTGATATGCTAGACTGTATATACCTGAGCCCAATGATGCAGCTGACGCTAAAATAGGATGAATATGAATATGTGCTGGTAAGGTCCCAACCGCTTGCACATGTGGATAGCATGTGAAGCTATTGAAAGCTCTAATGACAAATTGAGGTGCAATAAAGCAAGAAATAATTTTATAATCAGAAGGTATATTTTTGGCTCGTAAATGATTTGTTTATGTCCATTGTCATAGTAAGAAAGGTCATTTTAACCCGGATTACAAAGAAAAGAAGGGTTTATATAAACAACTGTTCTGCTTTCACAACGCAGCACTTAAGCACATGAAAAAAGGGTGTGCGAGATTGTGCAGTGGGTGGTGAACATCACTGTTAGTTCATAGGAGCAGGAAGACAGATCCTGTTTCTGGATGTTCCCTTGTAAGAGAAATGAAAAACATCTTTGACTAAACTAACAACCTCCTGAAATCAGGCTTGGTAGCTGGCTGCTCTTACTGTCTCTGCTTTCCTTCTTATCTCCTGCTCTCATGTGAATGTACTTACTCACAAAAACAACACAAACCCAGCAGAAACCCGCCGCAACAGAAGGGCCCCGCCAATGCTTTGTTCCCGTGCTCAGTGCCCACAGCAACCGCTTGCATCTGTGTCACAGAGGCCGGACCTGCTGCCACAAGCTGGGGAGGAAGAGGGGATGGTAAAGGGTGGTGTATAGGGGAGCAATCAAGGAGAGTTGAAAGAGTTGGGTTTAGCAGGAGGAGGGGGCAGGAGTCAAAGAAGTGAAAGTGGGTGGAGAGGGGATATGGAGCTGAGCCAAGGCCCGGTCCAGCGCAAAGCATAGAGTGCAAGAATGCCAACAGAACCTCAGCCTCCCTCAGCGGTCCCCTACCAAACAGAAAGGGGAAAAAATAAAAGAGCAAAAGGGGAAGAGCTGCAAACAAAAACCATCTCATTATAATTAAAAAAAGATATAAAAATCATTATGCAAAGCTATGAGTGCTAATGCACAGAAACCAGAGAGGTGTTGGGGGGTATGAGACGAGCATTTCCTGTGTTGTGCTTGAACTCTGCCTCTGGCCTCTTTGCAGCAGCTCACTTCCCTCTTCTGAGCCCCTGGACACCCCAGTGTGACACATTGGCCTGATAACTGGCCTACAACCGCTAGCTCACCAGTACACTACTCTACTTCTTCTCTTTTCAGTCGCTGAGTGCAGGAACTTTTAGAAAAGCTGTGAAACCTGAGCACTTCCACAATTATGCTCCTGTTACAAAGGAAAACAAAGAAAAAGTTGGGTGGACCTTAATGAACTGTACTTTTGAAGACCCTGTAAAATAAAACTGTAATGAAAGTATTCTAACTGCTTTTTGTCTCCAAAGCAACAGAGCCACAAAAACATCTCTTTTTCAAACTGAGCATGGTTCATGTTTACCACCCCATCTAGTTGGCCGATTTTTGTCTGAGTTCCATTCAAATACTGGAGTCCCCCACCGGGTTAAAACTTAAAGAACAATTTCACTGAGGCAACTACTGGTACTTGGTTTGGTCAAAGGTTCAGCAGACTTGTGTCTTGAACCTGCCCTTGGCTGTATTGCAAAGCCAAAGGCTTTCTTACATCGCATAAATAAAATAGTTGTTCTGGTACAAACTGTCATGGTCTGAAAGGTTTTAGTGTTGTCTTGGTTTGTTTCTCTAGTCTTGTTTTCTGAGTTCAAACTGTCACATCTAAACACCTTTATCTCCTCATGTCTATAGTTCCCGTGTCTCATTTTGTCTTGCATAATCTCCTTGTTGTTGTCTTTTGCCATTTAATCATCTTTGTTGATGTTCAGTTTTTGCTTTTCATATAAACTGTTGTCAAAGTTGATCACTGGTCTACTTATAGATTTTAAAAATCCCTTTAAATCCTTGTTTTAACTCCAAAGGAGGTAAAAGTGTTGGACAGTGCAACAACCGGTTCCTTTATGTACCCAAAAAGGTCAGGTACAAAATGTCCAGCGAAGTTGCTGAACCCTTTGTCAACAAGTCTTTAAACAGCTTGTAGTATTAGTATGTGTTGTCAAGGATGTAATTTGCAGGGGGGTTAGTGGGGTTATGAACTCCCCAAAAATCTGATTCAGTTAATATAACCCCCCAATAAAATCACATCATTCCAATTTACATAAATATCTTGCATGAATAACATGTTAAAATTCTCTATTTATAAGCAAAATAGTAGCATGCTTAATCGTCTGGTTATGTAACCCCCCCCCACAACCTGCCAAAAACTTGGTTTTACCCAACCCTGTTTGCTGTACCTTTGACACATGAAAAGAGAGCCAAAAAGTGGACAGACAATTTTTCACTGCTGGTCGACAAAAATCCCTTGTAAACAGAGTAAAAATGAAAATGAGGTAAATATATATGTATTTTTAAGTTAGCTGGTAATTTGTTGACACTATGCTGCTCACACATGGCTGTACACGCATGCCAGTGCATGTTTAGGCTAGCTCCGAGGGACAGTGATACCCAGGACCGTCATTTGAGCTGGGCCTTTGGGGCTGAAACCCAGATATTTTCTGAATAGCCCAGAATCCCAGAAAAGAAAACATTTAGAAGTGGATGTCTGTTAATAAGATGCATTAAGCACCGAAATGACATCAGACTACACATGTTTATCTGAAAACTCAGATTTGTTTCTGTTGTATTTCAATACAATAGAAACCTAACCTGACAATGAGTCAAAAGAAAAAGAAGACAAACAATGGTTATTTTCGCACACACAGCATCCCAACTTTGCAACTATTCGTACAGGCAGACTAGTTATTTGATAATTCTGGAGGGTTCAGAATGGCTGTTCAGTCTGCTTCGTTCATTACCTGAAAAGCTACAGCGAGCTTCTCGAACAGGACTACAATAGGGGAGACAGCTCATTTCAGAGCAGCAGCGAAACACAAGAACAGGTAGAAGCAGAGCGGCATAACCCAGGCTGAAGTTGGCAGTAAAACCTGAATGCTGACTCAGAATGGGCTAATCTTAAGCAACAGCTGATCTCTTATTCACCCAGCAAGACATGAGCATCATTAGGGTCATGATGAGGAACAGAGAGTAGAGGTGCTTTCACCTGAGCTAGAGTTAAATGGCCTGGCCGTGATAGAAAACAATGGGAACCCTCTCTGTGAGCTTCTAGCTGGATCTGCATCATGATGTAAACATATCTGGTCCTTTAGTTCGGTCAAAATCAAAGCACTCAACTCTAAAGTTACTAAACACATTAAAAAGTCTTTCAGATCACCACATTGTATCTTATTGCCGGTCCTATAGTCCAGTTCTACATGTAGACAGAAGAACGTGTGGCTCAATAAACCAGGAAAATATCTCCTGGTGCCAGTAAGATATAGAAAGTACAAAAGTAATCCTCCCCCTTCTCCTTCATATTTTCTGTGCTGATTCTAAACATACAGCTCTGGGTTGCTTAAAGGTGCAGAATTAATAAGAAATAAATCATAGTAATTAATAACAAGTGCACCATGCATTAGTTAACTTTCATTTTCTGAACGTTATACGTAATATATAAACTAAACTCATTAAACAAGGATACAGTTTTATTTAAGGTAATACATAAATATATCCAATATATGTATACATTTATTACTGCCTAATATTAGTAGTGATAACAGGCCAAAAAATGAGAGAAGGGTTCGGGATGACACTCTGTGTTATAATTTAAACACCTTTTTCTCTACAGAAAGTGTTTAATAGTAAAGACTCAGACTCAGTGCAGAACAACAGACTGGGTTGTAAAATGTTTAATTTCTTATTTTTGGCGGGCCAAATAAAAATAGTTTTCTCATAAGTGGCATGAAGGGCTGGAAAGATGGAAGTAAAACAGAACACATTCATGAAAGAAGGAGCAAATTTTAATGAAATGTTTAGATGGCTGTCAGCATACTTAAAATAATTAAATGTGTTTTTAGGATCTTACTATTTGACTAAAATTACACATTAATACAGTAAACAGTTTCTCTGAGTTTAAAAACAACTTTTGTCAGACGGACTGAGCAGAAATTCAGATTAGGTTTTTTCTAAATATATCTAAATATATCTACAGTAAAATGTTTTTCATCAATCCTGAACCCTGTTGCTCCTCCTCCTAAAACCAAGTAAAATTATAGCATACCTTTTCTGTTTGATTCACAATAATTTAGGGTGTATTCACACTTGCCACTTTTGGTCTGCTTTAAACGGACCAGAGTTCGTTTCCCCCCTTGGTCCGGACCTTTTGTGCAGGTGTGAATACACTCAAGTGAACCCTGGTCCGGACCAAACAACCGGACCGAGACCCACTTTTTGAGGTGGTCTCCAAACGGACTCTGGTGCGGTTCGCTTATGTTCTGAATACAAACCAGCCCCGATCCGAACCAACTACAAAAGGTGTACGTCTCTTTGGACATAAAAAGCCACCGTATCCGGTAGCAAAGGTGTGTGTTGTAAGGTAATCATACCTGATAAGCTGTGTGTTGCTTAGCAACGCTACTGGCTTGTTGTGGGACAAGGCACGTAGAGAACGTCGGCGTTCAGCACGCATTCTCCGACGGGGTTCCAACATTATAAATGGAACGTCTCAAAGTCTGTGTTGAATGAGCTGCTCTTGACTCTCACAATAATATTGCAGCTTTAATAACGACATAAATATGCAGATCAGAGGTGCTGCACGCAGCACGTCTACAACTGTTTTCCTAAATTTCCAGGTCTGTGCTCTGCCCCGCCCCCGTCATTTCTGTCCAATGGGAACAATGATCGTCACCCGTGTGGCTTTGTTTACAAGTAATAGTTCACTTGCAAAAAGTACAATGTGAAAACAAACCGCACCAAATGAAAAAAATAAAGTTCGCTTTTGGTCTGGACCAAACAAGCGGACCAAAGGACCTTCCTGGTGTGAATACACCCTTACATTCAATGAAAAGCCAGCCCAGGGAGAGAACTGGTACAACATGTCCTATATTAGGTAAAATCTAATCCCAAACCCCCAAACACCTCTATTGGATTACATTGAAATTTGGATCAATAGCGCCCCCTAGGACACTCCAAGGGCTATATCTCCCTCATACATCATCGGATCCACTTGAAATGTAGTATACATGATCGAAGAGTCAATGATGGATATGTTGACACAGTCAATTGATGACATCACTTTAGCCCCGGCCACTAAGAAACAAATGAGTGTAGCTTCCATCAGGAAGGTCCGATTCACTCCAAACTGAATATGGTTGATCTTTGTCAGCCCCCAAACAGCTCTATTGGATTACATTGAAATTTGGATCAACAGCGCCCCCTAGGACATCTCAAATGCTCTATCTCCCTCATACATCATCAGATCCACTTCAAATGTAGTATACATCATCAGGGATGTTCAATGCTGGCAACATGTTCAATGCTGAACATGTTGCCACAGTCAGTTTAAGACATCATTTCAGGGCCACCCACTAATAAACAAGTAAGTGCAGCTTCAGTATGGAAGGTCTGATTTCCTCCAAATTTTGAATACTTCTCGCCACACTAGAATTCTGCATGAGTGAAGATCATGACATGACGCTCAAAGCGCCACCTAGAGGCGACATTTGGAATTGCGCTGAGGTGCGAGGGGCTTCAATGTTGCTTGCAGCTTTAATTATCTTCGTTACCACACATGCAATACACTATTCATGGCATTAAACTAATTCAGCACATCAATCTTAACACATCAACCCTATTGTGTAACATGGTGTCCGTGGCATCATGCTGTGGGGATGATGAGAAGCTGGTCAAAGATGATAAATACAGGGTCATCCTAGCAAAAAAAAAAAAACAGTTAGAGGCTTTCAAAAACTTCAGACTGGGGTGGAGATTCCCTTTCTTAGCAGGACATGTAACAGGCAAACAGTCAGAGCTTCAACAGAATGGTTTAGATCAAAGCCTATATCTTGGGTTAGAATGGCCAAGTCAAAGTTCAGACCTAAATCCAATTGAGAATCCATGTGCAAAGCTGGTAGAGACATATTTCAAAAGACTTGCATCAGTAATCGCAGCTGCTAGTGGGTAAATAATAAACCAAATCAGAAGACAAAAGTACGATACATTTTCAGATTTTTATTTAAATAAAAGTTTGAAAACCATGTCCACTTTTTGTTCTGCTTCAAATATGCACTACTTAGCAATGGTCTGTCATAAAATCCTACTGAAATACATTGATATTTGTGGTTGTATCATGACCAAATGTGAAAAAGTTTAAGGTGTGTGATCACCTTTTCATGGTATAGGAGTGTTTTATATTAAGTTTAAAATATGGCTGACTTAATGTTCTTTTAAGACCCTCTGAAGCAGGAAACAGATGCTGAAGGTCCTTACTTTGTCTTTACTTTGTGCATCAAACCCCAATTATGTAAGAGCACATATTTCCTGTGACAAAACGAATACGTCTTTTTGACTTCCACCTTATGTCCGATCAGTTTTTATACTTCATATTTGCATCTTAGCATTTTGTCAGCCTCTTGTATGAAATGTGCCTCCAGGACACATCACCAGAGCTCGTAATGCCACATGTAAACTTTCCTCCAGGGTTACAGAAGGCATTCTCAGCATTTGTTTTCACACGCTGAGTACAGTTGTACTCCCCATAACAAGATAAGTGACCTTTATGTGAAATTGGTGGAGTTCCCCTTTTATGGCTTTCCAGACCAAGACAAAGAATACCAGGTAAACACTGCTGATGATGCTTGTTATGCTCATCTCTGTGACAATGTGTGTGTTTTTCCGCAGTCTACGCTTCGAGATGTACTGACATTGACATAATCTCATTTTTTTATATTATTCCTGGCACTCTTTGAATGGTCTCAGAATTTCCATTTCATAAACTGTATTTTCCTTGGCAAAGGCAGCAAGATAAAGTCTTTCAGATGCTGTTGCAAGATTTCTGAACAGGACTCAAGAGAGCAGAATCATTCAATGTCGCTACTTATAAAAGCGAGGACTTCTCTATCAGATGACAAGCCCCCGTGGCATCAAACTGCAGCTTATGTGCTCTGCACTGTTAAAGAAAAACACAGGAGAAGGAGAGAACTTCCCTTTAGGGTTAAACCCCCCTTTAAAAATGCACTCAGCTGATGCTTTTACCTCAAAACACTCTAGACATCTCCTCAGAGAATAACTGTAGTCCAGAGAGGATGAACATAACTTTCTGCATGAGCACAGCTATTAATAGAAAGAACACAATCGTTGTGTGTTGGATAATTTAATCCTACAAAAATCAGTGGACAATTTTGGTTAAAAAAAAAACAAAAACAAAAAAACGTTTGGAGACATTCTAAAGTTTTTAGTTAAGCAGATTAAACTTTTCTTAAGTGCCTTATCTTGCTGTTTACACAGACTGACAGTTTCTCGTTAAAATCAGAATCATTTCCTGTCAGGTGTAAAAGCTGATGGATTAATCTAAAGGTCAAATTTCTATCAGTAGTTTTGTATTATTTTCTTCTGTTTGTTCCTGTTCTTTTTCAAATCCAACAGAAAATGCAGGAATTTTCAAGCACCAGTCAAAGCATCTTTCCATAACCATTATCTGATTTCTATAAAACTCAAAAAAGTGCAGAAAAGTACATGCTACTGGTTGATATCTTCATAGACCAAAATAGCGAGGGTTCTTAGGTATAGTATATTTATTGAATAGGGGCATAAAATCTTCTTTCGATCAGCCAATCATCGATCAGACAGAAATACATTGCACGTTGCAGTACTGCATCATTAGGAAGAAAAGGCAAACAAAACACATTCTTCCAGAACGTCATCAGACAAAAGATGTGCCTTCTGTGGCTAATTCAGAAGCTTATTGGGGCAAGAATTTCATTGATTGATTGCATGTCAGAAAATGCCACATGCATGAAAAGGCTCAGCATTTATTAAAATGAAGACACAACATAAAATAGACTGAGACAGATCCAAAGATGAGCTTAGGGTGTGGATGGCTGAAGGCAGAATGGTGAAAAAATGAGTATTGATTTTATCGATCCCTGTGTCAGAATACACATCAAGTTCCACTTTGATAAAGTTCAGCCTCAAGAAAGCCACTGACTATTTCACAGACATATTAAACAATAGCTTATTCCGTGAGGTTTTAAATGCTTTACTGGATAAAAGTTATAATTATGTCAAAATCCATCTTCTCAGGCTTTAAGCTTGGCATTTATGGACAAAAAAAACTAATCAGCATCTTATTCTGGCAGCAAAGAGGTGATAGTACAGAACGTATGGAAAAACCAAACAATAGCAGGAATTTAAATGCAGGAAGCAATTTATCAGAGCTAGAGAGTTTTCTTTTTCAAAAGACAGGCAAAAAAAAACTAACAGCGGTCTTATCTCCACCCGCTTGAATACTGGCTTACTCCAAACGCTGTTACAGTTTCACTGATGTTGGGACAGACTAATTCTTTTATTTTTGATTTTCGGAAAAATACCAGGATTTTTTACTAACATTTACTAAAGCCAGGTGTGTATTCAACCATGTCCTGCATCATATGTTTTCAATGTAGAATAATAGGCTCTTATTTTAGTCCAATAGAGCATCTTGCCCAACACAGAACTGGTGTAATTTTAGGATTTAGGTTTAGTAAAGTATCTGATGAGGAACTGGGCTGATCAAAAAATTGGTGTGCCAACTTTCATTTATTCCTTCACAATGACATGTGAAGGGTAACTTTCAACAAAAAACTATTACAAAAACTCCCATCACATGAAGAGATGGATTGTGCTTGAAAAGAAGAGAAAGAGACAAAGAGAACCTGAGAGGAAAGCAGTTCCATTTATAGAGCTGATACTCATGTAAATACACAGATAGCTCACAAAACTCTCTCTCTCTCACACACACACACAAAGACACGCTTGCACAACAGTTAGGCCCACGGATGTTCCCATATTCTGGTGGATTGCCCTTGGGTCTGTGCTATTTCTGCCGGGGGCAGGGGGATCCTGTGTCAGTAATCCTGTCAGGATGAGGGGGATGAGGTCGCCGGATGCAGCTCAAGTCCATTGCCTTCATCCTAGTAACACATACGCACATACAAACACACAGGGAGAAAATAATCTGAAGGAACCTGTCGCTAATTTTGTCAGATGACAATAACAAGTTTTTTAGGTTTTTTTTTCTTCTACTCAAAAAATGTGGGGGTTTTTTCTCTGTCTTTTTGACATTATGAAAGGTCCCCACCTCCACCATTACCACCTTCTGCCTCTTGTGAAACTGTGGGAAATGAAGAAGCTGTTTATTCTGAGAGGAAACACTCAAAGCGAAAAGAAGAGTCGGTCACTGTCTGGTTTATCTGTCTGTCTTCGTCTGTGTGTCAAACGTACTTCTTACAAAACTGACTTCCTGAGTTGCTGCTTTGTTCTACAATTGTTGAAACACACGCACACACACACACACATACACACACACACACACACACACACACACACACACACACACACACACACACACACACACACACACACACACACACACACACACACACACACACAAATGCACACGCTTACAAACCTTGTGACCTCTTCCTGCACCCACGGTGAACCATATTTATCCTAGATTCAGACACAGACTCACACGTCCACTCCAACATCCCCCTCTGTATCGCAGCTCTGCCCATGAAAGAAGAATATGGATGCCCATTCAACACAAAATTCAACACAGCCACCCACACACACCTACAGTGCACACACAAATCGTGTGCAAATGCACACACACGCACACTCCTCCACAGTGCTCCAGAGAGAGGTAAACAGAAGAGTCTGACATCCTCTTGCATCATGTGCCTCAAATGCAGCAGAGAAGCAGCTAAACAAGCTGTGACTGTGACAGTTCTAAAGTGAGGTGGCTTTACTCAAGCGGACCTCGCCTTCCGAGTCAAAGCAATTTGCGACACCATTCCAGACAGTCTATGGTCAATTGGCAACAATTTTGATGTAAGCACGAGAAAGAATAAGTTAAATGTTTAGCTTGGTTACACTTGGAGGAACCACAATCGGACGCAGCTAAACACCTCATAGAGAGACAATTTAGTGAAAGGTCTTCTTGCTTCAACATAGTCTGGTGACCTCTAAGAAACACAGCACACACACTGGTCTCATTTCACTAAATGCAGTAGAGTTTCTGTCCGTGTATCTAAAAAAGCCTCTGACACAAAAACCTCACTTGTAAAAAGAAAAAGAGGAGGCAGGGACATATACACCAATCTAGATATTTTGCCACCAGATCTTGCAATAATACATCAATGACATTTGACATCACAGTGAAGTTTGTTTTGCAGATGTTATCTTGCTCTCAGCATATGACATTGTATCTTGAAGTGTAAGTTATTGTTATAAACCCCAGATATGAAGGTGAGTGCTTTAAGCTTGACATCCCGTATCCATATCTGAAAATCTTATTTTGAAGTAGGAAAGGAAGTAGTAGTTCCCATCATACAGTCGTCTAATAAAGATATCTTGGCTTGCAACACTCAATAACAAAAGCAATAAATAAGCCCCCACCAGTTTTAAAACATTTGAGGAACGTTGGGTGTTTTCAAATGAAACAGTGACAGAATGACAGACAAGAAAGGAATGATTTATAAGTGAAGTTGTACCAGCAAGAATTTTGTCATTTCTGATCTCAGTTTTTTTAAGGCTTACTAAATGTTTTTTTATGCCTTCTCGTCTTATATTTGGAACAGTGGTTAGGTGTTGCTGTGTGTATGGCAGCCATGCTAACTGCTATTAGTGCAGTAGTCGCTAACCTTGATTAGTACAGTTAGCATGGCTAGCAATACCAAAACAGCAGTCTCTGTGTATTCCCTGAAGAATCTGGACACTCTGAGATCTAAAAAAAGCTGCCAACACTTCCAAATGCTGCATGTTCGTGACAGACAGCGGCTAAAAGTTCAAAACCATGAAAGAACTTTGTTGGACTTTGTTGAGCCTTCCTGTTATTGGTTAAAAAGTCTTGCTCTCTCTCTTTCTGGCTCTCAGCTTGAATGAACAGCGAACATACCTTAACATGTTGTAAGAAACGGTTTTCCTTTTAAATAGGTTCTTATACATTTTGTGTTTAGTCCAAATTAAGCTTAAACACCTTTCTGATACCTAAAGTAGCTAACTTCGTGTCTTCTTTCTGAAGTAACATCCTTCATGCTGAAGAGGGCGGTTACAATGACAGAGCTTATTCCTAGCCCATTTCTCAGTGAATCATTATTTGTGAGCACTGTGAAAATACAGCGACTGGCTAATTGTTAGCCACTAACAATACTGAAGTTAGCATCTGCTTCAAAGCTTCCTATCAGTCCTAAAATGAATGGCTATTTCACAGTTTTTTATTACTCTAGACTGCATTTAGTCATCACTTATTCAAAATCTAAAATGCTTAGACAGATCAAATCTGAAGTAGATGATTTTAAACTACCCAGACTCCTTAAAACACTCTTTCAAAACTTGAGGAACCTTAATTCTATTTGAGAAAACCACAACAAAGTCATCTTAGTTTTCCCAAAAAAATGCAGAAATAGTGTCTGGTCTTGTGACCTGGATGTATGGTTAAGCCCTTATTACAGTTAATCAGGGGTTTAACAGTTTCAGAAGGATTCTGTATTACTCTTTGCATCTTTATAATGATGTTTTCAGTCTATTGAGGTAAGCTCTGCACAAGAGACAGAGAGAAAAAGGTTATTTGCAGTGGATCAATAAAAACTGCACTCAGTGACTCGGTGTGAGACTTTTATTTACTCTCAATTCACAGGTCTCCAACAAAGGTGACTGCAGTGCAGTACTTAATAGTCTTGAACTGATATGGCAGCATTATAAGTAGAATTATATATATTCTGTATAAATACTGATAAAAATATTAACCCCAGTGGAAAAACTTCAAAATCAGAGCAGTATTAAATCTTGATAATGCAAGTTAAGTATAAATGCCTTCCATTTAGAGAACATGTGATGCAAACATTGCTGCATATTTCGTGCCACCTCTGCAGACCACCCCCACTTTCACCACCAGGACACTTCTCTTGCCCTATTGGGGGATTCTTAGAAAGGTTTGAGCCTTTTATTCCCTCCAGGCTCTGATCCTGTATGTGTGCTTTCTTGTGCTCAACCATCTAAGCCTGAGTGCGATCCCCCAACCCCCGACATATGTACTGTGCCTATATAGAACTTACAATATGTGGTCGTCTGCATGCATCATAGCACATCTGCATCCAAAAGCACTTTGAAAGATCGACCTAGATGTTCTACATTGCACAATACAAGCTTGAGCAGGCACCAATACCCTGACTCATCTACAGTATTTCAAGTGAACAACTCAGAGAAATTACATCAACTGAAGCGCTTCTATATCCTCCTTTCCTTCTTCATCTTTTTTCCTCTCACTTGGTGTCTCTCGAGATATAAACAGTGGTGAACTTGAAGACACAGTGAGCCTAGAGGCGTTTTAGAGTTCAACAGCCTCACAGACTCCTTAAGATGCAGCATCACATTCTATCTAACTGTGTACGGAAATGTACAATAACAAACTTACCAAAACATTCCAACTCACTGACACTTATTACATCAAGCATGTGTGGTTATTTTTGCTTGGCAAGTTTTTCCCTTCAGTTTGACCGGTGCCGGATCTCCAAAGCCACTCCATGAACGCCAGCAGCTACGTTTACCTCCATTACTCATCCGATCACGCTTTCACTTTGATGTTTTATTTTTCTTTTTTTAAGCCAGCACTCTGGCATGTTGATACCAGGTTGAAATAAGGTACTAGATGGGTGACATTCCTTATAATCTATACCTATGTTTGTGTCTGCTCAAGTCAAAGAGCTAGTGGAAATCTTCAGTGCATAATTGTATCTTCTAAAAGTTGACCTGCAGTAACCTAAAACCAAAGACAAACTGTGCTGCATCCTTACGCAGGTCTGCAAAAGCCATCTGCACTGAGGCTAAAGAGAGGAAGCTCCCCAAAGGTTCTGTTAGGGGAATATATTGCTATAAAATGATCCACAAAACTGGAAATGCTGAGGTTCAATGGTGTTCCACATCCTTTCTTCTTTGACTTTCTGTCATTTCTCCTTCCGCTTGCCATCCAACCATATTTGGTAAAAGTAAAACTCAATACTGGGTAAAGGGAGGAAACGTCACTGCAGATAGAAAGCCCTTCCACTGGCGTACCTTTCCATCCTAGCCATGAAAGGCATCCTAGCCAAGGAACCTTAAATCTGTCTGGGGGCAAGCTCTGTGCAAAGTGAGTCACTTCCTGTTCGATCCGAGTGTGCAGCCCTTGAGAGTGTGTTGGTAATGAAAACAAAAAGAATGAATGAATGAATGTATCAAAGTTTTCATTCAGACAGACAGACAGACAGACAGACAGACAGACAGACAGACAGACAGACAGACAGACAGACAGACAGACAGACAGACAGACAGACAGACAGACAGACAGACAGACAGACAGACAGACAGACAGACAGACAGACAGACAGACAGACAGACAGACAGACAGACAGACAGACAGACAGACAGACAGACAGACAGACAGACAGACAGACAGACAGACAGACAGACAGACAGACAGACAGACAGACAGACAGATAGATAGATAGATAGATAGATAGATAGATAGATAGATAGATAGATAGATAGATAGATAGATAGATAGATAGATAGATAGATAGATAGATAGATAGATAGATAGATAGATAGATAGATAGATAGATAGATAGATTTTGTAAGTCCAATTTTTTAACACTGGTTGACATCATTTGTTGTTGCGCAACACTTTCTGCACTTTGTCTCTCTAACTCGCAGTCCCTAAAAACACATGCTCCAGAACTCTGTGGACAGTCTAAACTCAATTTGGTAAACAAACGTGGACTGGAGACCCGGGTGAAAGGTTGTATCCACCAGAGAAAATGCCAAGGGAGGGAACACTTAGTCTTTTTTGACATGATGAAATAATAGCTGTGGGACTTCAATTTGCAGGGCTCAAATATTGTTAAATCTTTCAGTACCCTGTGGAAATTTCAAATAAGCACAGATAAGTTGATTATAATTCCATATGCAACTGGATAAAACACAGTCGTCCTCTTCATCTTTGTATATATAGTTATATTTTCATACATAAAATGTATGGCCAACTTTAAATGAGGGGACTACAGATGCTGGCAATACCCCTCCCCCTTTTTACCCCACTTTCTTCTTTTGTCTTGTCTTAAAGTTAGACATGAATCGAGCCATATACTGTAGTACACAGCAGTCAATGCCGGTGTGCTTCATAACTTAGATCAATGAGCCATCACTCAGTATGTCAGTGGTTAACCCAGCTGATTAGGGGATAATTCAGGGAATTCAATTCAATAAATATGAATCAGTTCCTACATGTTCTTAGCATGAACAAACCATAGCATTTTCCTTGAAAGATTCCGTCTGTCAGCAAGAACTCAACTAGTTTGTTGTGATCTGTGACCAATAGAGGATACCTTCAGTCAAGCCATCTCACCCAGTAATTAAATGTCTGAGGAAAAGCAGAGTTGATGGACTGATAAAGTCCATATCTGTTAGTGATTGGCTTTTAAAACTGACACTATGACACACACACAGACACACACACACCTGTACAGATCTTTATCAAATGTCCTTGGACAGTGTAGTGGTAAAGCCAGCAGCAGCTAGCTAGATGAAGCTGAGAAAACAACAAACACAGGTAAGCCATCACGCAGTTGATTGAAATAAGAATGTTTTTTCACGCATCTCGGTACAGTTGTGTAAAGTGAAACCTTTTAAAAATTGGGTTAAGCCGATTATATAAATTCTGGAAACGTTGCTATATGCATTAAAAACAAGTTTGTTCAGATAAACATACGTATACCACTTTCAGGGCTCCTAAATTAAGTTATAAATATCTTGACTCACAATAAAAGTGTTAAGTGCCAGTGATGTTCTCAGCTTTATCCAGTTTTGATGCCTCAGAATGAAAGAATCATTTGAAGCTTTATTTAACTGATGTATCATTCAGTTGGCCAATTTTGGCTTAATTGGCTCCGAATGGTGGTGACTTTCAAATTTTTTAAATGCTTCAACACACATAACAACACAATACATCCAGCTCATGAGATGAGATGATATTGATATCTTGGATGTGGGGTCACCGGCATTTGGATAGGCTGAGGGGCGATGGTAGAGCTGAGCTGGACAATCCCTGGCTTATCGTTGCAATGGCGGTGATGTGGTGTGTTTGTGTGGTTGCAAGGGGCATGGTGGGGGATGCCGGCCCCGGATGCTTGCCACTGGCCGGGGACCTCTTGCCGGGTGAGTTTATCCCATCTTGGTGTGGGGTCAGCTCTGGTTGGTGGGCTAGTTTGGACCATGTAGACCCATCTTTTGTACATGGCCCCCTCTCCAGATGAGGATAGGGGTAATTGGGGACTGGGGTCAGGGCAGGGAGGTCAGGATCCAGGCCAGGGTTGCTCAGGTTCAGGCACCAGCGCAGGCTAGCCCAGCCCAGATTCAGGTGCTGGGGCGTTCTGCCTGTCTCCACCCCTGGAGGGAAGGGGACCACCAACTGGGTCCAGGGTGTGTTGCCCCTATGGGATATCAGCACCCGGACCTGGGAGTATGGCGTATGTATGGGGAGTGTGAGGGAGTGTACAACGTCCATTGTTGTTTGTCTTTACCTTGGGTGCGTGGGTGTGAGTGGTTTTATGTGTAAGCATGAGGGTGGGAACGTTTGATTGAGACTGTGTGTGCCTGTTTTTTGTGTTAGCTTGGGTCTAGGACTGCTCCCTCTCCTGGATCAGTTTAGGTCTCCCATCAAATGTAGGGCCTATTGCCTCCCTGCCACACAACCTGTCGGTGGTTGGTGTCTCTGCCCACTAGTGTTCTTGTAGTTCTCGGTGTCAGGGGCTGAGTGCTTTGGTGTGTGCCGGTTCACTCCCTGTGGTGGCTACTTGCCGGGGCCTTGACCCCTGGGATCTGTCGGGCCTCTGCTTGGGGAGTGATATGTCCCGGGGCTCGGACATAGATGGCTGCCAGCGGGGCCTGTGGGCTCTTCGCTCCAACTCCCCGGGGCTTCTGCACTGTGACTGCTGGGCGGTTCCCCTGGGACTCCCCCCTGCTCTTCTCTGGGGGGTTGCGGTAGTCCCAGTGATCTTCTTCTTCTCCTGGGGTTCCAGTGTTCTGGGGGGCCTTTGGATGTCTGTGGCTCGGATCTCCTCTGCATCTGTCTCGGGTCCAGGGGGGCAGGTCCGTGGCTCCCCACACTCACTATTGCATAATTTTATGGAGAAATCTTGTATACACAAGCACACTCACACTAAACCCACAGGTGTTTAGATTCAGGTGTTAACAGATACACAAATGTTCTATATTGAGCCGCATTTACCACTAAATACATCTTGCATTCATAAGTACCGTGCACTTTTTGGTAAAAAAGCTGTTAATATGAATGTTTCTGCAGATATAGAAGCAAGCAGGGTGTTATCTTGTATTCTCTTCATCCTTCTTTCTTTACTCCATTCTTTTCTTCTTCTCTTCCCTTTTCCTTTTTGCCCCACCTCTCTCTCTTTTGTGCTTCTTATTTTTTTCCTTTTCATTTCTGTCTCCAACAACTGAAATAATCCCAAAGCAGTTTCTAATAAAGTTCCTTTAATAAATATCAAGCAGAACTTTAAAGCGTTAGCTGCAATGCTCCATTTGTGAAAGTAAATCTGTCTGGCTTTTTCTTGGCACTCAGACAACAATTCTGAGCGCTACTCTGCCGGACAGGACATGGTTAAAAAAAAGCAAAACAAAACAAAAAAGATTAGATGATATTATATTCCAGTTTTTATGGAATTTTGAAGTGGTCCATAAAAAAAGCATTTCAAACACTCCCTTTCAGTGTTCTTAAAAATAGAATAAAGGTTTCATAAATCTGTTTTAGCAAAATCTCATTTTAGTTGAAGAATATGACCACAGAATGTGAAGCAGAGATGATTAATTGAAGTATAGTTTATCATCTGTATGAAGCACTGAAACAGATGCTAACTTTTGCTTTGTTTGTTAGCCAGCCGCTGGATTCTTACAGTGGTTATGCAGAGATGCACTGACAGATTTTCAGCTTCAGCTGTCCTGATCAGTGATCTACTGTTAAGAACTTTTTTGTACGACCAGTGAATGCACCCTAACCCTAACCCTAAGTACCAGCTCACAGTAACAATAATACTATTTGGTGTAGAAGTTGTAACTGCAAAAACATAAGACTCAACAGCAGCTATTTTTAGTATCTGCGCTTACATATTACTTGTAACGTGGCTGTTACTGTGTCGACGATTAATGTTTTACAAACAAGTACCTAAAATGTGGCCACAAGGGCAATTTAAAAGTGGTGGAAGCTTCTCTGAATCTTGTGCTCAGAAAGCCTGACGAGAGGTCAGTGAGCAGAATCTGTCAACGCAACATTGCCACTCATGGCAAGTACTTCCTTTCTTACTTCAAAATAGGAATCTCAAACAGACGCAGGATGTCAATAAACACACTCAGGGCTCAAAACACTAGCTTATACAGGTCCTTCTCAAAATATTAGCATATTGTGATAAAGTTCATTATTTTCCATAATGTCATGATGAAAATTTAACATTCATATATTTTAGATTCATTGCACACTAACTGAAATATTTCAGGTCTTTTATTGTCTTAATACGGATGATTTTGGCATACAGCTCATGAAAACCCAAAATTCCTATCTCACAAAATTAGCATACTTCATCCGACCAATAAAAGAAAAGTGTTTTTAATACAAAAAACGTCAACCTTCAAATAATCATGTACAGTTATGCACTCAATACTTGGTCGGGAATCTTTTTGCAGAAATGACTGCTTCAATGCGGCGTGGCATGGAGGCAATCAGCCTGTGGCACTGCTGAGGTCTTATGGAGGCCCAGGATGCTTCGATAGCGGCCTTTAGCTCATCCAGAGTGTTGGGTCTTGAGTCTCTCAACGTTCTCTTCACAATATCCCACAGATTCTCTATGGGGTTCAGGTCAGGAGAGTTGGCAGGCCAATTGAGCACAGTGATACCATGGTCAGTAAACCATTTACCAGTGGTTTTGGCACTGTGAGCAGGTGCCAGGTCGTGCTGAAAAATGAAATCTTCATCTCCATAAAGCTTTTCAGCAGATGGAAGCATGAAGTGCTCCAAAATCTCCTGATAGCTAGCTGCATTGACCCTGCCCTTGATAAAACACAGTGGACCAACACCAGCAGCTGACACGGCACCCCAGACCATCACTGACTGTGGGTACTTGACACTGGACTTCTGGCATTTTGGCATTTCCTTCTCCCCAGTCTTCCTCCAGACTCTGGCACCTTGATTTCTGAATGACATGCAGAATTTGCTTTCATCCGAAAAAAGTACTTCGGACCACTGAGCAACAGTCCAGTGCTGCTTCTCTGTAGCCCAGGTCAGGCGCTTCTGCCGCTGTTTCTGGTTCAAACATGGCTTGACCTGGGGAATGCGGCCCCTGTAGCCCATTTCCTGCACACGCCTGTGCATGGTGGATCTGGATGTTTCTACTCCAGACTCAGTCCACTGCTTCCGCAGGTCCCCCAAGGTCTGGATTCGGCCCTTCTCCACAATCTTCCTCAGGGTCCGGTCACCTCTTCTCGTTGTGCAGCGTTTTCTGCCACACTTTTTCCTTCCCACAGACTTCCCACTGAGGTGCCTTGATACAGCACTCTGGGAACAGCCTATTTGTTCAGAAATTTCTTTCTGTGTCTTACCCTCTTGCTTGAGCGTGTCAATAGTGGCCTTCTGGACAGCAGTCAGGTCGGCAGTCTTACCCATGATTGGGGTTTTGAGTGATGAACCAGGCTGGGAGTTTTAAAGGCCTCAGGAATCTTTTGCAGGTGTTTAGAGTTAACTCGTTGATTCAGATGATTAGGTTCATAGCTCGTTTAGAGACCCTTTTAATGATATGCTAATTTTGTGAAATAGGAATTTTGGGTTTTCATGAGCTGTATGCCAAAATCATCCGTATTAAGACAATAAAAGACCTGAAATATTTCAGTTAGTGTGCAATGAATCTAAAATATATGAATGTTAAATTTTCATCGTGACATTATGGAAAATAATGAACTTTATCACAATATGCTAATATTTTGAGAAGGACCTGTACTTGTTCTACCAGACGAAGTCACATGCTGACAGCAACTGGACAGGGCTTTACAAGGCAGACTTCACTTAGATGAGAAATACTGTGCTGATGCCATGAGGTCTTTATGTCCATAAGCACGTCATT
Source organism: Girardinichthys multiradiatus (assembly GCF_021462225.1). NCBI lineage: Eukaryota > Metazoa > Chordata > Actinopteri > Cyprinodontiformes > Goodeidae > Girardinichthys > Girardinichthys multiradiatus. Next base: position 18,259,604 of record NC_061800.1, read on the forward strand.
AAACATGATATTCTTTGATACTGCTACAATTCTGAGTTAAATGAAAATCATAAGTAGGCTAGCAACATATCTTTTGATGCATAAACAAAGAAAATCTTCTATCTACTTCATGTTTAGTTCAACCTCTATCAAGGAATCTGCAGGGCATTTATTATTTATATATATATTTATATATTTTTATGTACTTTATATACCTTTTGCTTAATTAATTAAGGGTAACACAGAGGAGACTAGCTGATATTAAATTGGGTATTAAAGTCCACAGAAAGAAAATTGAAGTTTGCATGTTAGACCCTAAAGAAATCCTGGTAGACTTGGTAGGTAGCTGTATAGAGCATAGAGTAACACAGCGTTTGTCCACAACCTGTCACTGCACACTGCCAGTCAGCTGACTGACAAAGGGCTACCACGGTACTTGGAAAAAATTCCATCCATTCACAACACAGACATTCATTGCATGGAAACCAAAGAAGTGCCAACCATCACTTTGGTTGAATTTTGCATATTTTTACAATGAAAATAATTAGATTGTGTCATACAAATACCATGATACTATGAAAGCAAGATATCAAAGTTATCATACCACAAGAATTTCATACCAACCTATGACAGTCCCTTGACAAGACAAAATGTTTAATGTTGCACTAATTTGCAATAAATGACACTGATAGCTTAAATTTTAATTTTCCCCCTGTTTATTGCATTTATTGCTACAGTATAATGAACAGACAGAATAAAACCCTTGATATGACCGCCATCCCTTACAAATATTTGAGCAATGCATTAATTCACAAATTTCACTGCACATCTTCTTTTCTGTTCATGTCTAAGTCACACTGGTGATAATATTAGCGTGTTTATCCATGCACAAGAAGGAGGCCCCTTTGTGAATGGGTTCAAGTGAGACTTTAAACGGGCGCTAATCTCTCTCCATGAACATCCAAGAGCTAAGGGGGGTCTGATCCACTCCTCCACACACACACAAACACACACACACGCACTCCCCTGCTGTGGAGATAGAGGGATAGATATATCACTTACTAAGCGTACAGGGAAATTTTACTCAGACTCTTGAATCGACAGGGAACATTTATACACGATACCATCAGATGGAAGATTTTTGCTTACGTGAAAATACACATAGGTATGTATAGTACACTGACATATTGACTTTCTATGAATGCAAGAACAGTCGAACACAAACAACCAACAGCTGACCTGTAGATAAAGACAAGTCAGGGCCTCTCTGCATCGTGTGGGTAAAGTCACAGAGGTCAGAGCTTAGTTTCCACATCAAACCCAGGAGCAGAGGCCAGAGTCTCGGCCCCCTCCAAACTTCCTCTCTCCTACCCTCCCACTCCCTACTGCCCACCCACCCCCTTCACACAAACACACACACACACACACACACATACACACACACACACACACACACACACACACACACACACTCTTCTCCCTCCTCCCTCACTAGATGTACAAATGCCTTTGCTGTCAGCTCTGCCCTGGACCCCTGTAATTGAAAATAACAGCTAAGGGCCAGCCCCCGGCCACTCTCCTCTGCCCGGTGGCTCTCTGCAGTGGTGACAGCCACCCATCAATACCAATGACTATTACCCTCGAAGTGAGAGCACCACCGATGAGATCCAAGACACCACCCCTGCAACACTCTGCCACACACACTAATACGCACACGCACACACACACACACACCAGTGTCCTTCCTCCACTACCCGAGCCTCCTAATGTTTAACCCGTTGCTAACATTTGGGTCGGTTGAAGTTCAGGCAAACAAGCAGGTCTCTCTTACATACCCACAGAAATTGCACAATCAGGCGTAAACAACTCTACAACATGCAAAGAACAGCGGTAAACTTTTCACACTCCTATGCTCTGCCATCAAGACACTGAGCCACTGTTACTGTAGAACATTTCAACACCTTTGAGGCAATCCGGACTCAACAGAGGCAGGATATCTGAACCACAACCACCATCAGCATTGTTAAAGTCCGGCTGTTGCTCTTGTTCACTCTGAAGTGTAATCACTTTTTGGTTCCTCTGCTCATGACTGCCCATTTACACGCACTGACAATAGAGCTTTCATGCCCAGTGACCATCACTCAGGGGGTCTCTTGTTTCCCCGGACCCCAACATTGACGGACACCAAACACAATGCCATAGGTGATCTGAGATGTCATCCGCTTTGACAGAGCAATGACAGCTGAATGAGGTGCGCTGAGCACACAAGCACGAAGCACAACAACGTGACGAATGAAACAGACACACACATTCAGAGAAACAAGCACTGGAGCAGAAGACAAGAAAAACGCACAGACCTTGTCAAAAGCTGCAGAACCGCGGAGACTAGGAGACTGTTTTCCCTTCCACAGTTCCACTGTCTCGTCTCCTCTCCCTTTCCTCTTTTCTCTTCTCACTCTGCGTGAATGTGCGGAGTGTAAGTGTGTGTGTGTGTATGTGTGAATGTGTGTGAGCGGCTCCCTCCCCTTCGCTTCTGCCTCTCAGCTGCTCAGCTCGGGCAGTTCTCAGGAAATGAATGGGAGCGCACAGAGAACTGTTGTACTTGCAAATGACTTACCCCGAGTCACATGATCCGCTAAATGTAGGGTGGGCCAGTGGGTGGAGGCTTCACAAGCGAAAAAGGAAGACAATATACTCTAAGCTTTAACAGCGTGCATCGAATTACATGGGGCCCCTCCGGGGAGGTTTCCGACGTGTCCGTTCTCAGCTAGCCCGGACTCCCTCAGTGCACCCCGGGCTGCGCCGCTGCACCTCCCCGCTTAAAGGGGACGGAGAGGAAGAGGAGGCAACAAATACAGTCAAGTTAGAACTCTAACTCGCGTTAGGCTGCTCTTCTGAAACTTTCTTAAGGTGATTTTAATGCGTGCGCTTTAGCAACAGTGAATTAACATTGACTGTTAAGGTGAAATGTAAATTATAACACAAGTTTGTTTCATTTAAAAAAATATAGAACAGTTTTATTATGGTGCAGCTTATCAGTTAGCCATCAAATACATTTAATTTAAAAACATAAAAAATGAGAAAAAAATCTATGAGTATGTCATATGGTTTTCCGTATTTTGGGGGATTTTTGGCTTGAATTAAGTCAAATTAAAAGAAGCATTTTCAAAACTTTAATCAATAAATTTTAGGGAAAGTAAAATTCCATCTTTACACAGAAGTAACATTTTTCAAATTTCAAACAGGAAAAATCAAATGAAAAGCCCCTTAAGAGGAAATTTAAAGATGGAGGTTGCTGAACGCAAAAGGGTGTATCAGAGAGTGGGTCAGAGAGGGTGTTTCAGTTATGTTTGCCAATCATGTCTTGGTACCATGGAGCTCCATTGTATTAATTGTGTCCATTGTTAATGTAAATAAAATGTGCCAAAAATATATTTAGTTTTTTTCCTTTACTTTATCCAGTAAAAATTTGTTGATGAAGATGGTAACACAATAAGAGCAGGAGAACCCTGGTGTTGACAACAGGCTGAACAACGACAAACAGCCAGGTAACCGAAAGATCTAACAAAGAATGAAAGCAACTAACTGTCTTATAACTTCTGGGGTAATCAGTGACACGAGCCAGGTGAGTCTGATCGATAGGATGCACTGCAGCTGTGTGGATACATAAATGGAGGAGATGAGAGAAAATGATTAATAAACAGATATGTATACTGCAAAATCTAAGATACAAAAAGGTCTACAAAATCAAATGCTAAAGACTATCACTCCAAGTCCAGTCCTGGAGAGCTACCATCCTGCAACTTTTAGATGCATCCCGTCTCCAAGATACCTGAATCAAATAGCTGATGTAACTCACCACCATGTCATTCAGCTTTGCAGAGGCTTGGTAATGAGGTTTTTGTTTTTGATTCAGGTGTGTGGGAGAGGGGATGCATCTAAAAAGGCTTTGGGCACCCCTGATCTAAACCTACACACAGAGAGCAGAAAACATGTGAGAACCAAGAATCTTAAAACAAAAGCAAGGACACTGTAAGGAACACCTTAAGTGACAAAAAAAAACAAAATATTATCACAACTCCAAATGATCCAAACACAAAACTCAAAGACCCACAGATTACGATAGCTAAGACTGTAGAAATAAACTTTATTTCAATAACATCTTCACATGCAACCCTCCGTATGCCTTAAGACTCCCACAGAGTTGGGCATACTTTAACTGAGCGGATTCTGGGCGCACTGTCCTCAGTCACCTAAGGTTTCAAAGTCGAGCATACCAATTTCCTACACTTCTAGTGACAAATTCCTACATTTTCCACACTTTCTGCCATGGCATCATCTGATAAGGGGGAAGAGCTCATTTGACTTGTAGCTTTAGAAAAACAAAAGAAAAGAAAGTGACATATAAGGCCATTGAACCAAACTAGGAACGAAGAAGGGGGATGCATCTGTCAGTGCGGTGCAGAGAGTGGCAGTGACTGCACATCCTCGCAGTGGTCGGAGCAATGTGTCACCTATATGCAGTTCCATGTGAAGACTTTTTCCCGCCGAGTGGTTTATTGTGTGACACCGCATATGCGTATGTGGTCATAAAATTTAAGCTTTGCAAGGATGTTTCCGTCAGGAATCAAGCACACTCGAATATGTGGGAGCATTTACACTGTTTTTATCGTTATTTCTGTTAAGTCTTTCCTCTATATAGCTGGCCTGTATTTAGTTACAAAAACATGTTTGCTTCTTTAAAAACCCCATACCTCCTGTCACATGGAGATATGGAATATTCACCCTACCCAACATTGATAATTTTGCAATGTTGCCAATTTATGTTTTGTATTTTCTTTTATTTTGTCCAGTCCTTATTTTACAACAATACTACCTTATTGGGTCCAAGCTGTGTTTCTCCTCCAATTACAAAACACGGGAAACAGAAATGGAACTTTTTAGCGTCACTTGTTGTAACTATGTCCTTTCGCTGAAACTAGTGCAGAGAAAAGCTTTTATTTTGCGGCTTGTGGCATTGCTGGTCACTTTTTGGGCTGTGACGAGTTAGCTCTTTTAAAAAGACTGTGGTTTTCTCCTGACTGTTTAACACTGTTGCTCGACATTTCACAAAAATGTAAAACAGTATGTGTGAATGCAGTTTTTTTTTACTTTCATTTGATTAACCCAAACAAGTTTTAAACCAATTTCAACGATCAGTACACCTGTTTATGTAGAAGTCAGCTTTCACTCTTACCCACATTCTCATGCTGTTTAGATGGATGTCTGTATCCTCCATTCATTCATTCATTCATTCATTTATTCATTTATACCGTGTTATAAGCCAGTACTGATATGTGTAATTAATCCAGTTAGAATATGGTTAAATTGCATGAGACTTCTTTCTCAAAACCTCCAATTTCCAAGGTTAATGGAACTCACTGTAAAGAACTGAATGTGATATTTCAAAGAAAAATAGTTATAACTATGGTATTATAAGGAAGTATTACTGTTTTTTAAGAACCATCCTTACAAGTACTTTTTATTTGATGGATAAAACCTAAAGAAATTCTTTGGACTATGGTATGAGTTTATCTTTTTGTTTAAGAAACTGTCCCAGATAAGCATTCAGTCAGTGATAGATTACTTGTCCTGTCAATATACTTGATTATTTCCCATTTCTTGTAATAAACTGAATTAAATTAAATTGAGAAAAAATAATAAATTAATACAATCATAATCTATACTCTTTGTATATGCAATTCAAGACCATTTTTGAACCAGTTTCCCTAATTTCACTATTCTCACTAGAACTGTAGTTTCTGCCCCTGCAATCAAATAGCAAATTTTTGCCTGCTGTGTGTAACTGCCTGCATGATCAAAAACACCCAGGAATATTTTCCTCATAATGACAGTTTCGAAAATTTCTTCTCTGAAATCCCTGAGCTACAGTGCTCATGTCAGTTTTCCTCCTGGTGTTGGCAGCCTTACTGAAAGGCTTCTCTATGGTATTTGGGGCCGAAGCTTTCAAAGCTCAGACCCCCTCCCCTGGGAGCACTAATTAAGGTAAAGGAAGTGGGACTTATCTACATGGCTGATGGCGCTCATACCACTTTAAATTGGTGCTAGCCTTACTGTGCAGTGAATTTAAGGAGTCAGTTCTGGTAGCGAGAGCTGCAAAGGACAGAATACAAAAATAGTTATACAAATACTGTAGTAGCGTGAGCCTGTTCCAAATGATGTCCTCTTAATATTCATTCTGTTTCTGTTATGATTCGGGGTTGTTTGGTTTCGGGTTTTTTCTTTATATGTTTTTCACAGTTAAGGTTTGAATTGTTCTTCTGTTTATTATCATTATTATTATTAGATTTTGAATCATGTTTCTGTTTGTTTTCCTGCTCATGCTTTAGTTTTTGTATTCATGTTTTGTGAAGTTTGGTTTTTGGATCTGGTTATGCTTTAGTTTCATGTTTTTCTAGTTTCTGTTAGTTTGTACTCCTGAGTCTCTGTTTGCTCCAGCCACGTTTTGTTCTGTCTGTCATTATCTTTATTTGGTTCACCTGCTCCAAGCTAATCTGTCTCCTTACTCCACCTGGTTCACACTCCATATATACACACCTGTTCAGTTATTCGTTGTGGAAACATGTTCAATTCATCCTCATGTCCTGCTGTTCACGCCAAGCCTGTCTTTCCAGCCTGCCCATGTCAGTTTTGCTTGTGCCTTTATTATTTTGGTTTCTGCCTCCTAGTTTTTTGTTATTAAATCTTTTTCCACTTACCATCATGCTGCCTGCTAGTCTGCATTCTGGGTTCGTCCGTTGCCCAAGCCCTAACAGTTTCGGCCAAAATACTACTATTTTGCAATCAGTAGAGGATGAAAATTTAGCATCAAAGTGGGAGGATGGAAAGAGTGATGTAATAATGTTGTGATGCAAATTTACAGTCTCCTCCACCCAATGTTTTTTATCCTTAGTCTGCTGAAAGACCGAACAATGAACCTGTCATGGTTCTGGGGCCTTCAGAAGAGAGAACGGCCCACAGCATTACAGTTCACCAACCAAACCACACTAATGCCCATACATAAAAGTGGGCATAATGTGCTTTTTCATTTACTTTTTGATTTACTTTAGACTGGAGGCCCTGTTGTGAAGACCTCCATCTCATACCAAAGCGCATAGTTCCAGGTGAAATCCTAATATCATTTAGGAAACTCCACACAGTTACAGCTATCAATGTTTTACTTTGCTGTTAGGATTAATAAAGTTTTGAACCAGCCATAAGGCAGATTCCATTATGCAACGAAAAGAAGATGCAGCTATGAGGCAATACCATTTCCATGAAATAATCCACCTGGTCTGCAACAATGCTTAGGTAAGTGGCACATGTAAAAGTAACATCCACATGGATGGCAAGATCCAAGGTTTACCAGCAGGACATTGTCCAAAACATCACACTGTCTCTGCATGCTTGCCTTCTCATTGTGCATCCTGGTGCCATGTGTTCCCCTAGTAAGCAACAAACACATACCTCGCCTTCCTTGTGGTCACCATGGGCCATGTGACTGAAGTTTGTTGTGTATACAGCCCCATACACAACAAACTGGAATGCATTATGTATTTTCACACCTTTCTGTTGGACAGGCATGAACCTTTCAGCAATTTGAGCTACAGTAGATCGTCTGTTGTATCGAACCTCAAGGGTTAGCCTTCCCTCCCCCATGCATCATGAAGCCTTGGTGGGCCATGAAGCTGGCAGCACTACTGTTCCTTCCTTTGATATTTACTCACAGTTGCAAACCAAGAACAGCCAACAACAGCTGCAGCTTTGGAGATGCAGTGAGCTTGTCCTTAGTCATCACAGTTTTGGCTCAAACACTTAAGCTTGCTCTTTTGCAAGGGCGTAACTTAGGGTCTACCATGAGGGGTGGGGGGTGGGGGGTATGGGGGTTTAAGCTCTCTGCCTATTTATTTATTGAATCATTTACTTCTGTAAAAGGAGTCAGGCTAATTTGGTGTTCCTGTATTAGATATATATTGTAAACGTTTACTGTGATTTAATTAACTTTTCGGTTTTCTCTGTGTTTACTCTGCACCTTTTCTGTTCCACGTCAGTTCAACAATTAATAGAAAGCTTACATTTTCTGATCTTTTTTTCTAACACATAAATATTTAACATTTTAGATCACTTTTATATTCATGAATGATGCATGGTGGTGTTTCTGGAACGGATTCGTGTTTCAGTTCATTTCATTGAGGAAAATGGATTCCAAATTTGAAACTTTGCCAGTTAAGAGCTCCATCGAAGAATGAGTAAATTATAAAGTAGAGGCACCACCAGGGGGGTTTTTAGAGTCTTGAAACATTGGGGACTTTAGCCCAGGCCCTAAATTTAATTTAATTTTCACAAGATAGCGGCCCAGTTTATTTAAAATTCAACTAATATAGGACATGTTGTATCAGTTCTCTGCCTGGGCTGGCCTTTTATTAAATGTAAATTATTGTATATCAAACAGAAAATGTTTACAATAATTTTACTCGGTTTCAATTTTTTTGCTAGTAGTTGAAATGAAGGAGGAGAAAAAACAGAGTTCAGGATTTATGAAAAACATTTTGCTGTAGCAGATGACACATTTTGTGATATTTAGAAAAAACGTAATCTGAATTTCTGCTTAGTCCGTCTGACAAAAGTTGTTTTTAAACTCAGAGAAACTATGTTTACCGTAGGTCAAATAAAGGTGCTTCTTTTCTCATCTACACAAATAACCTTTTTAAAATTTACTCTCATCAAAGTGATCCAATCCTGAGGCTCCATGGTCATAGTGTCTTACATTTCAAAAAAGGAAACTGCTATATTGTTGATTTTCTTAAATCTTTTTGAAATGGTAAGATCATCAAAACACATTTATTTATTTCATTACCCTGTTATGGTTTGCGAGATATAGGACCCCAGAATGCAGACGAGCAGGCAGTGTGACGGTAGGTGAAAAAGGATTTAGTAACTAAAACTCACTCTCAACAGGAGACAGGAACCAAAATAACAAACGGACAGGCAAGATAGGAAAAAACAGACATGGGCAGGTTGGCAACACAGGCTTGGCATGAATAACAGAACAGGAGCATGATCTGAAAACAAGACTTGAGCATGAAAAATGTTTCCGCCATGAATGACAGAACAGGAGTGTATATATGGAGTGTAAACCAAGTGAAGCAAGACAGATTAACTAGGTGCAGGTGAACCGAATAAAGTTGATTAACAGAGAACACAACGTGACAGGAGCAAAACATGGCTTGAACAGAACGCAAATCCAAGGAAACAAACTAATATAAATATAAATAGAAAAACATGAAACAAAAGCATAAACAGGAAAATAATAAACAGAAGCATGATTCAAAACTTGAGCAGTGAAAAGCATAAGGAAAAAACCCGAAACCAAAAACCAAACAACTCCAAATCATAACATACGCTTTCCAAACATTTGATTAAAACTGATTCTCTAAATATAATGCTTCTTTCATAAACCTGTTCTGTTTTCTTTCGGTCTTTCCAGCCCTTCATGCCACTTATGAGAAAACTATTTTTATTTGGCCCGCCAAAAATAATAAATGAAACATTTTACAACCCAGTCTGTTGTTCTGCACTGAGCCTGTGAGTCTTTACTATTAAACATTTCTGTAGAGAAAAAAGGTGTTTAAATTATAACATACAGTGTCATCTGGGACCCTTCTCTCATTTTTTTGTCCTGTTATCAATACTAATATTAGTTATTAAGAAATGTATACATACAATGGTAAGTATATATGTATTACCTTGATTAAAACTGTAGCCTTGTTTAATGAGTTTAGTTTACATAATATTACATATAATGTTCAGAAAAATTAAACAGTTAACTAATGCATGGTACACTTGTTATTAATTGCTATGATTTATTTCTTATTAATTCTGCACCTTTAAACAACCCAAAGCTGTATGTTTAGAATCAGCACAGAAAATATGAAAAAGAAGAGGGAGGCTTACTTTTGCACTTTCTATATCTTACTGGCACCAGGAGATATTTTCCTGGTTTATTGAGCCACACTTTCTTCTGTCTACATGTAGAACTGGACTATAGGACTGGCAATTTGACCAAACTAAAGGACCAGATATGTTTACATCATGATGCTGTTGTAATTATGAATCTGAGAATATTATTTAATATTTAATATTAATATTTTATTATTTTATCAAATAATATTTCGGTCTGTTAAGGGTTGTCCTGTGAATACCAGCCCAGTAAGGCGATGGTATTAGGACAAAATAGAAAGGTGTGAGATGAGCTCTGACATTATTGAACAGCAAAACTCTCCACATATGGAGTGAATTCACACAATTTCTTAAAATACAAGAATTTATTAACAAAAATAAGTCAGCGCAAAATCAAACATATTTCAATCAACAAACTCTTTACTATGTTAAAACAATCCAACTAAACTACCAAGCAGAATTAAAGAATATGTAAGACTAATGGGCTATGTACAATATAAAAAAGTTGATTAAAGATGATTGAAAACCACGACTGAAAAGAGTGATGCAACATTACCATTCAATGTTATTTATGTTTGAGAACAAAGGATTATCTTGAAGAATCTGGAAGTGAAGTGAAGTTAGTCTTGGAACTAACTTAGGCAATAATCAGCATACCATTAGACAACCATTCACAATACAGATCATTCTTAAAACATTAATATTTTACCCAAATGTCAAACAAATAAGTCAGGCACAGAGATACATCTTACACTCCTACAGGCACAGACTCACATGAAAATGAAACAGGTGTAACGAAGGGCAAAAATAGCAACAAAGATGGAATGGAGAAAACACTATCAATACAAAAAAGGGAGATTGAAAAATATAAATACATAAACAAATATGCAAAGAGAAGGACATATTAAAAATAATAATAAATCCAAGAAATTATGAAATGATATAAAGCTATACCAATTCTGCCACTAAAAGCAATCAATACATAGCCACAATTGTGCTCTAAGCTTGTTGATGTCTACAAAAAGTGTGTTGTTACTCTGCCGCTTGCCAAGGGACACTTAACTAAATATTAGTGGGAGCCTGTGTATGGGCATGTATGTACAATTCTGACCTTGTTGGTATCGCAAAAAATCAACAATAAATTCAAACTTGTGCAGAATTAATTCAACTTAATCCATGTGTCTACCAGGGACAATTAGTTTTTCAGCAAGTAAAAGACACACGAGTAAGACATGAAATGGGAAAAAGAGATATATACATAAAGATAAGAAAAAGAAAAGATTTAATGCAGCAACTAGGGATGCACTGAATCAGCAGACAGTTCTGGTGCGGATATTTTCTTGACTTATAGAAGTCTCTCTTCAAGAGATGCTGAATCTGTTTTGGTTAACAAGGTGCCATCCTATTGTAAGCCAAGCAAGGCAGTCCAAGACATGTTTATTTTTATCGCATCATTCATACACAAGGCAATTCAAAGCTGTTTTACAGAAAAACAAAGGAACAGAGAGAAAGACAACTGCATAAAAAGAAAAACATTAAATAATAGAACAAAACTAACCATTAAATAAAAACAATAGTTAAAATGCTAATTTAAAATAAAGAGCCAAGACATGATAAAAATCAATCAATAAATAAGAAAACTGTAGTAAACGATAATCTTTTTGGTCCTGGTTTAAAGAGCCAATAGTTTCTGTACAGCTCAGGATTTAAGAGAGTTTGTTCCAGTCAGTGACTTTGCATTAGTTCCTCATACTGAACAAACGTGTGGTAACAGTGAAATGTTGGTTGCATTGTCATTAAATTTGCAGCAATCCCTCGTACTGAATATGTATGTGGGGAAAGTGGAAAGGTAAAGGAAATAGCAAGAATAGTTCCTTTTGTGGCTTCCACTAGGAAAACCACTGGCTTAGAGTTAATCTGTGTAAGCTTAACTCTAAGCCAGTGGTAAAATCTTTGGGAGGAAAAGTTAATTGCATAGAGTTTGTCACAGCAGTAGGTCATTTGATGGCCTTGTCCAGGACAGAGAAAGCTTAAATACAGAACGACAAGGCCAAGTGGATCATCTATAGAAAGAGAGCATGAGGATATTGGCATCAATAGATGTCCCCTCCAGGAAGGTGTCACAGCTAAATATAATCCCAGGCCAGGTGTAACTTCTATGTAGAGAAAAACTGGGAGAAATCATAATGTTAATGTCAGCAGTAACTGCAGAAAATCTATAATTGGAGAGCAGTAGGAGAAAGTAGCAGAGGGAGGAAAAGTGGTCAGGGTGTCCTTATGCAGCCTTAGCCTATAACAGCATAACTACAAAGATACAGTAGCTCAGAATAACCTAAGCCACTTTAACTGTAGCTCTATCCAAAAGGAAAGTTTAAAGTCTAGCCTCAAAAGATCATATTTCTCAGATTTCCGCTAATTTTCAACATCTTCCTGGTAAATCCGTAATTAGGTCCTTCTCATGTTAGAGATCTGATTGTTTTATATGTGCCCAAGAGACTTTGCTCTCTGGTGGTTCCTAGAGTCTCTAAAAGTGGAATGAGAGGCAAATCTTTCAGTGATCAGGCTCATATCCTGGGGGAGCCTGTCCACTTTTAATTATCATCAGAACTCTCGGTGCAGTTTTTGTGTAAGCTGACTTTTTGGGGCTTCTAGTGACTTGTCAGTGACTGACTCTGGATGACTACCTAGAATAATATGATCCATTTTCGTTGTGCTGGTCAGGACTCTGGCTGCAGCATTTTGGATGAGCTCCAGTTGTCTGAATTACTTTTTTAACAAGAAGTTAAACACAATTACAATAATCTGACCTATTGAAAATAGAAGCATGCACCATTTTTGTGTTTCTTCTTTAAGCAAAAAACTCTTTGTCACATAGGTTTCTTGCATGCTCTATCATCTTTAGCTTTAATCTATTTGACAGCTGATCTCAAGCCTAGTATTTTTGCAGCCAAAAACAAATACTTCTGCCTTAAATGACTTAAGACAGATTAAATTCTGACTAATCCACCTATTAATATTATGGACACACTGACTCAGTAAGGAACTGTGATCTTTGTTCTAATGACACAAACATTTATCAAACTTGTGGTAAAAGATGCTGTAATACTCCATAATCTGAGCTAGAGAGGAGCATGTTGATATTAAATAATAAAAGTGGCACATGAATGGAGTCCTGAGGAATCCCACATGTGATCTTTGTTTGCTCAGACTTATAATTGACAAATGAAACAAAGTACTGCCAAGTAAGGTCTGCACAATTTTGCAGAGTAGCAGATAACCATACCCCCTATCTCAGACTAGAAATTATTATATGATAATGAGCATTATTGGAATTTTCGCAACGCTTCATAATTGCTTTAAAAAGCTTCAACTGGTGCAAAAGAGTGATCAATTATGGATTATTGTGGCATTAAAAATAAGAGAAATATTTAAATTAGCCTGATGAGAGGGCTGGCAGAGTAATAAGCGGTTTAAAGGCCGAGTGTGTGTAAGGGAACGCTAATGTAACATCAGTTTCAGGGATGATCTTTATAATGATGACCTGAAGACCTCTTTTAAATGAGGTCCTCGGGGTATATAGAAAGGAGGGATGCAGAGCAAAAGTAAAAACAAAAGCTTCGAACAAGTTGGAAGAGGGAGGATTGTCGACTGAAAAATGAGGTGGGGGTGGCCATTACAATGAGGGAAAGTGAGAGAGGATGATAGAAGATGGTTTCTGGGACATAGGTTACTATAAAGATGGAGAAGGCGAGCAACACAGGAAAGTATCTATGGAGGGGTTAGGTCTTGACATCTGCACTTCAGCCTCGCAGGGATTATTCAACACCTGACAAGCAAGCACATCTCCCGAAGCAACACCAGCTTCCAGGCATGTTGCAAATATGCCACCCTGGGGCGGGAGTAGTTCAAAGAAGGCGTGGGTGCCTGGGAGATGGTTTGTTGGAGGAGCATAATAGGCTGTAAGACATCAAGAAGAGCAACATGAATACACCCTCTCCCTTGCATCATCTGACCCAATCTCATCAAATTATTGTAACACCATTTATCATTTAGTCACACGCTGGGGAATCTTTGCTGAGGAGGCGAGCGTCCCACTGCTGCAAAGGAAGCTGGATATTAATGTGAGTGTGTTTTCCATGCAGAAAACACTGTCATTTTAGTTTTTCGCAGGGGATTGAGCTTGAAATAACACATTTCATGTCCTTTTTTTTCAGTTTTTTGCTAGAGGTTATTTTCCATTTAAGTGAGAGGTCAATTAAATTATGATTCACTTTCAAATATTTTCTTCCAGGCTTTCAGTGGAGTAATAAAAAAAACAACTGACAAAGTCCAGATAGAAACACACAAGAAGTGGCCATGAGAGAACTCAAAGGGATAGATTTAACTTGAAGCCTTGAAAGTTGAATGAACAAGAACTTATTATATATTTGTATTTGTCAGATGTCGGGAATCAAGTGCTCATCCCTGGAGCTTATCTTTATCCCCAACAACCTCGCTATTCCCAGATTGTGAATTTGCAACACAAGATGAAAAGCTTGTTGCCTGACCGTCACAAGTCAAGGTTTTTCTTTGTCACTCAGGAATCTGGGAGATATAGAATGAACTCTCAACTACAAGCTGTCAAACACAATTACTTCCTCCTCTTTCTTTTTTTTAATTTTACTTTTGTACTTCTTAGGGAACATCCTGACTAAAAGTTTTGCAGTTTGCAGCACAATCACATTTCTTGTGAAAGATTTGTCATATGTGCCAAATGGTGGTCACTAAATTTTGTTAAAACACATGTTAAAGCCTCAGTCGTGATTAAGTTTGTATATCAGAGTAAATGTTTCATTTATAACTAAATGCAGTTTTGTTTATATGTGTACTCCTCTGAATACATTTTAGATCACAGTATTAATTCCTAAAAGAGCACAATATGCTAAAAGTTGCTGTTCTTGGGGTCAATTAGAGTCAGACTGTTGAAATATTTAAAAAGGAAGATAATGGAAAAATTCAAAATCAGTTTGGTTATTTATGTAGCACCAATCAAGAACAAATGTCTTATAAAGGCACTTTGCAAAAAACTAAAAATAAATATATACAGATACATAGTCAATTCATTTTAATCAGATTACAATCCAGTTTTGTCCTAGTTATAAAACAGAGCAGTCAGTTTCAGTTAATTTTCCATTTGGTAAAAAGTTTTCTAGGAAACCCAACTAAATGTATCAAGTCTCTGACTTTGCAACATTTATTTCTCCTGAACAAGCATGTAGCGACAGCAAACAGTTGATTGCATTGAGTCATTAATTTACAGCTCAGTTGATGGCCCCCTCTAGGAAGGTTTCACAGCTAAACAGAAAACTAGGCCAAGTGTGTGTCCATAAAGAGAAAAAACATAGACAGAACACAAAGGTAATGTTAGCCACAGCTGCAGGTAATGCACAACTGGAGAGCAGTAGGGAAAAATAGCAGTGTGGAAAGTTTGTCAGTATTCTCTCCAACAGTCTAAACCTATAGCAGCATTACTATAGAGATACTGTAGCTCAGGATAACATTAGCTACTCTAACTAATGTACATATCTCCTGGGCACCTCCCTCTGGATGATTTCTGGACTTGTTATCCTACCGACCTGATTTTAGATGGACAGATGGACAATAAGACAGTCAGGATGTGAATAAACAATTTTAATAAGCTGATTAGCCAGTGGAAACTTCAGTTCTTCAGAAAATGATCATGATAAGGCCACTGTGGGATCAGTTAACTTTTTTTTCATGCAGCTACATATTTTTTGATAATTTCGTTTTAGATTTTTATACCTTCTAATAAGGCTCAGTTTTATTTGAATTACGTTTTGTACCACTCACCCTGCTACCAAATAGCTATGATAACAATTTCCACCACCAGCTATAACTTTATGATTGATTTGATCCTAATATTAATTTTATCTTTTTTATTTGTCTCCAACAAAGTTCTAGCCTTTTAAACCATGGACCTCACTGGAACCTCTGAATGTCTACACTCACTTTATTAGGTATACCTTGCTAGTACCGGGTTGGACCCCCTTTTGCCTTCAAAACTGCCTTAATCCTTTGTGGCATAGATTCAACAAGGTACTGGAAAAGTTCCTCAGAGAGTTTGGTCCATATTGACATGATAGCATCACAAAGATGCTGCAAATTTGTTGGCTGCACATCCATGATGAGAATCTCCCGTTCCACCACATCCCAAAGGTGCTCTATTGGATAGAGATCTGGTGACTGTGGAGGCCATTTGAGTCCAGTGAACTCATTGTCATGTTCAAGAAAGCAGTCTGAGATGATTCGTGCTTTATGACATGGCACGTCATCCTGCTGGAAGTAACCATCAGAAGATGGGTATACTGTGGTCATCCGAGGATGGACATGGTCAGCAACATGGACATGGTCATCAACAATACTTAGGTAGGCTGTGGTGTTGACACAATGCTCAATTGGTACTAAGGGGCCCAAAGTGTGCCAAGAAAATATCCCCCACACCATTACACCACCACCACCAGCCTGAACCATTGATACAAGGCAGGATGGATCCATGCTTTCATGTTGTTGAAGCCAAATTCTGACCCTACCATCCGAATGTTGCAGCAGAAATCGAGACTCATCAGACCAGGCAACGTTTACCCAATCTTCTATTGTCCAATTTTGGTGAGCCTATGGGAATTGTAGCCTCAGTTTCCTGTTCTTAGCTGACAGGAGTGGCACCCGGTGTGGTATTCTGCTGCTGTAGCCCATCCGCCTCAAGGTTCGATGTGTTGTGCGTTCAGAGATGCTCTTCTGCATGCCTTGGTTGTAACGAGTGGTTATTTGAGTTACTGTTGCCTTTCAGCTCGAACCAGTCTGGCCATTCTCCTCTGACCTCTGGCATCAACAAGGCATTTGCATCCACAGAACTGCCGCTCACTGGATATTTTCTCTTTTTCTGACCATTATCTGTAAACCCTGTAGATGGTAGTGCGTGAAAATCCCAGTAGATCAGCAGTTTCTGAAACTCAGACCAGCCCCTCTGGCACCATCAACCATGCCACGTTCAAAGTCACTTAAACCACCTTTCTTCCCCATTCTGATGCTCGGTTTGAACTGCAGCAGATCGTCTTGACCATGTCTACATGCCTAAATGCATTGAGTTGCTGCCATGTGATTGGCTGATTAAAAATTTGTGTTAACAAGCAGTTGGACAGGTGTACCTAATAAAATGGCCGGTGAGGGTATATTGGTATTTGGCGGAAAACTATCAGCAACTATCAGAAAATTATCAGATCCTTTAAGCCCTTTTAGGTGCAAGTTCGTGCCACTATAAATCTGACTCCAACACATCCCACAGATTCCCAGTTGGAATGAAATTTGGAGTTTTTGGAACCCAAATCACCACGTCTAACTCGCTATTTTGTGTCTCACCCCAAACTTTTCACATTATGGCAGTATTGATAATCCTGGTAAAAGAGAGCAATTGACAATATTGGTGCAATAAATGCTGGCCTCTAATAAACCTGTGCAATTTCTTCTTAACACAAAATGATGAATGAGCCAGTCACATGGAATCAATTAACTGCATTTAAGTATCTAGACATGCTGAATTCAACTTGCTGAAATAAAAATCGAGCATCAGAGTGGAGAAGACAGGGGATATAAGTGAGTGTATCTAATTTTTAACTATTAGGATTTTTCTCTCATGCATTTACTGCATTCAATCTCCATTTGTTTCAGTTTGTTTTGTTATTCTGATCAATTATTAGGTTTAATGTTTGCCGTTTTATCCTTACTTTGATTGTTTTATTCTTAATATGATATTGATTTCCTCTGTGTAGTCAGGTCATTATATTTCACAAACTGTGATCCATGTTTTCGCTGTAAATGACATATATTATATATATGGATATACATATCCATATATTATATATTATATATATCAATATTGGCATTAAAGGCTAAACATGAGTAATATATTATATTTTAAATTAGATAAATTTAAATTCTTTTATACCAAAATGTGAGACATTTGGATAACCTCAACCCATACACATGAAGCTGCATCTTTAAAATGGTTTATTGTGGAAGAGTGATAGTATTTTAGTTGTCCAACACAAGTAGAAACACATTATATATTCAGTACACACAATATAATGCACGTGATGCAGCATGTATGCAGCCTGCCCGACCCAATGTACCTTTACAGCAACACTAGTAGTGCAAGAATGATATTTCTTCTTTTCCTCACAGCCAGTTTGAAGCGGCATATCAACACCTACGGTATAAGGGTTCGGTGTGTAATTTTACAGTGTGTTGGTGGGATAAATTTGATGCAAACTACATTAACAAACATGGCCAACAGACGCAGCGAGTAATGAAAGCCTTTATAGGAATAAAAAAGTATTATTTTATCGTTAAAATGTAGTGGAGTGAAAGTAATACATTTTCCAAAAAAATGCAAGTAAAATACAAATTCTCAAAACTGTACTTCAGTACAGTAGTGAAGTAAGTTTACTTCATTACTGCCCAGCTCTGGTCTTACAGTGGATCTGAAGAGGGTGCTCAGGGTTGTACATAATGTTTTCCATTTTATAAAGAATCTCTCTATGCACAATCCTCTCTGGAGGTTCTAGATGAGTCCCCAAAACAGAACCAGCCTTCTTTAGGTCACTGGCTTTGGTGCTGTTTCCCCAACAAATGATGGCAAAAGAGATTGCACTATCTCACAGCTTTACTGTTGCACCTGCAGTCCAGTCTGTTGTCCAGGTGAAGGCTGAGACATTTATACTCCTCCACCACCCCCACTTCTCCTCCCATGATGGTGTTTGACCTCTTCTTGTTTCCCTTGAAATTTACAATCATCTTCGTTGTTTTTACATTCAAGATAAGATGCTTGTTTCCACACCAGGCCACAAAGCAGTCCACCTGCTCCCTATAACCAACTTCAGCACAGAAGCACCACAGGGGACTGTACTCTCACCATTCCTTTTACTCTGTACACCTCAGACTTCCAGTACAAGACAGACTACTGTCATCTGCAGAAATACTCAGATGATTCTGCAGTGGTAGGATGGACAAGAAGCTGAGAGGAAGGTGGTGGACCGCTTTGTGGCATGGTATGGAAAAAAACATTTCATCTTGAACGTGAATAAAACAAAGGAGATAATTGTAGCTTTTAAGAGAAACAAGAATAGGTCAGACACTATTTCTATCATAGGAGAAGAAGTGGAGGTGGTGGAGGAGTATAAATACCTCGGTGTTCACCTGGACAAGAGACTGGAGAGCAACTGTGAAGCCATCTACAAGAAGTATGCTGAACTTGTTGGGACGGAGACTCGATGCAAGAACAAGGGTATGTACAATGTTTTCCTTTGCATATGTTCATCATCCGTGAGTGTAACAGAAATGAGTAGTTATACAATACGTGTTTAGTGTGTTTTTGCAAACATATAAATGTTTATACGTCACGTTCTTCGTCTTTGCCGCCGTACTTGTTGGTTTTCTTGTCTACAGCCTCAACCCACCCATGGGTAAAGTTATGGTTCGCACAGAAGAACCAAGTATTCTGTTGTGCCCGATGTGAACCTCTTTTCACTGGTGGAAACATGTGTCACTGGTTCAAAATCGCGTTCAGGAACCATAACTGGTTTCCCACCAAATCTGATTCGCTTTGGTGGGAAAGGGGTATTAGTCATTTCTTTGATGTTCTTTCCATGTGGCTGACACAGTGCCTCCCAGTCTGCAGCTTTAAAACAACTCTGTAAGGCTTTTTCAGCTTCCTGTGTCAACATTTCACAATTCTGTTTATTATAGGTTACCTCTGAACAAGGGGTTTATATTCCAAGCAGAGAAAAACAACATTGTGATCTGATTTGCCAAGACAACGTATTGTTTTAGAGATGTATAAATCTAAGGGGTAAGAACGCTGTCACAAACAATTTGTATGTAAAGACGGAAATGTGTGCATATTAGTCAATAGTTCAAAATCCATCTTGGCGCTAGTGCTGCTTCTTCTTCTTCTGCTGGCGGTACACAACAAATTCAGAGGTGCATACCGCCACCGACTGTACATCATTGTATAACTCCACCCACTATATTCTATGTTTTAGTTTTGTATTTCATAAAAATAAAAACAATGCTTCATTTATAATACTCTTGATACCCCCCATCTCCCCTCTGTTCCTAATATTCTTTTTAGACTGAATTATCTCCTATTACCTTTTTCTGTCATCCAATCCCGGCACTACGTTTACTGGCGGTGAGGAGTGTGACAGCGCATGCGCATGCGCAACGCGAATCGACTAACTCTGTGATCCACTAACCAGCCTGAGATCACGTGTCGCCAAGTCGCTGATGTAAATTTGTATTCTCATAGAAAAGAAATCGTATTCACAAACTGTTATAGCATATTGTATTCATAAAGAATAAACCACAACTGTAAACTTGAACTTTCTGTTTGTAATTTCTTGAAGCTGTAACATTTTATTTTGTATTCTTACAGAGAAAATATACAATACCTCCTTTGGATTTTACTTATGCACAACTATTGACTAATATGTACACATTTTACACTTTACATACACATTATTTTTGACAGCGTTCTTATTCCATGTAAATTCTTGACATTTGCATAAAACAAACCAAAACTTTTGTTTTTTTGGTAGAGCAGTTGACAAACAGTTGAAAAATTGGGAGTATGGCAGAAAATGAGGCAGGATTAAAATCACCAGATATTGCCACAAATGCATTGGGGTGTTGCGTCTGTAGCTTAGCAACAGCTGGGCTGATGACATCACATGCAGTGTCGGCAACAGCTGATGAAGGAAAGTAAGCAATTGCCAAAATAACACTGGTGAACTCTCTTGGTAAATAATATGGTTGAAACCTGACTGCTAACTGTTCAATATCCAGGGTACAAAGACAACACTTCACTGTAACATGTCCTGGATTACACCTATTGTTCACAAGCACTATTAGTACAACTTCTTTGCTTTTGCTGCTCCTACTTAAATCTGTCTGCTCATGTGGTCAGAAAGCCTGGCAGAGAGATGCTGGAGTCTGGGATATAAACCTGCAGTCAATGTGAAACACATAATACTCTGTCCTTGTTAGGGCTTTGAGTTCATCCAACTTGTTTTTCAACAATTTCACATTGCCCATCATAATCGATGGAAGAGATTGTTTGGACCCCCTCCTTCTCTCTCTCCTCTCTGCGCCTGCTCTGCATCCAAGGCACCTCCTTTTCAACTCATCTGGGATTTGGGGCTTTAGTTGAGTTATTATTTGAGCTTTTGAGACGTTGATCAGCCGCTCTCAGTAATAAAAAAAAACCACCTGGTTGCTATGGTTAAGCATCATAGCAAAAGCACAGCATCTGCACCAGAGGGAATAATCATCTAAAAGACCAATTTTCATTCACAAAATAAGGAATTAAATAAAAAAATAAAAATTATATATATATATATATATATATATATATATATATATATATATATATATATATATATATATATATATATACAGCGGTTGGACAATGAAACTGAAACACCTGTCATTTTAGTGTGGGAGGTTTCATGGCTAAATTGGACCAGCCTGGTAGCCAGTCTTCATTGATTGCACATTGCACCGGTAAGAGCAGAGTGTGAAGGTTCAATTAGCAGGGTAAGAGCACAGTTTTGCTCAAAGTATTGAAATGCACACAACATTATGGGTGACATACCAGAGTTTAAAAGAGGACAAATTGTTGGTGCACGTCTTGCTGGTGCATCTGTGACCAAGACAGCAAGTCTTTGTGATGTATCAAGAGCCACGGTATCCAGGGTAATGTCAGCATACCACCAAGAAGGACGAACCACGTCCAACAGGATTAACTGTGGACGCAAGAGGAAGCTGTCTGAAAGGGATGTTCGGGTGCTCACCCGGATTTTATCCAAAAACATAAAACCATTGCTGCCCAAATCATGGCAGAATTAAATGTGCACCTCAACTCTCCTGTTTCCACCAGAACTGTCCGTCGGGAGCTCCACAGGGTCAATATACACGGCCGGGCTGCTATAGTCAAACCTTTGGTCACTCATGCCAAACATCGGTTTCAATGGTGCAAGGAGCGCAAATCTTGGGCTGTGGATAATGTGAAACATGTATTGTTCTCTGATGAGTCCACCTTTACTGTTTTCCCCACATCCGGGAGAGTTACGGTGTGGAGAAGCCCCAAAGAAGCGTACCACCCAGACTGTTGCATGCCCAGAGTGAAGCATGGGGGTGGATCAGTGATGGTTTGGGCTGCCTTATCATGGCATTCCCTTGGCCCAATACTTGTGCTAGATGGGCGCATCACTGCCAAGGACTACCGAACCATTCTTGAGGACCATGTGCATCCAATGGTTCAAACATTGTATCCTGAAGGCGGTGCCGTGTATCAGGATGACAATGCACCAATACACACAGCAAGACTGGTGAAACATTGGTTTGATGAACATGAAAGTGAAGTTGAACATCTCCCATGGCCTGCACAGTCACCAGATCTAAATATTATTGAGCCACTTTGGGGTGTTTTGGAGGAGGGAGTCAGGAAACGTTTTCCTCCACCAGTGTCACGTAGTGACCTGGCCACTATCCTGCAAGAAGAATGGCTTAAAATCCCTCTGACCACTTGTATATGTCATTCCCAAGACGAATTGACGCAGCATTGGCTGCAAAAGGAGGCCCTATACCATACTAATAAATTATTGTGGTCTAAAACCAGGTGTTTCAGTTCCATTGTCCAACCCCTGTATATCAGAATGAAACCAGAGATACGCCAATATGCTGCCACTTTGAGCGGCACAATTCAAAAGTGAAAAGTTTAGGTATTCGCAACAATGCTTTTGGGTCGTAAATATTCAACTATAGAAATGGCAGGATCTGAGTAATCTCAGCAAAACACTTGCCAGTACATCACGGTGCCAATGCAAGCTTGTTTTCTTGGTGCAGCATGGTGTGATGTTTTTTCTTGATGTCCTTGTGAAATAAAATAAAACATGTTTCTTACATATCTTACATATCCTATCTCTTTTTTCCCAGCAATATTAGCTGCAAAACCCCCTCCCTGAGAACAGACTTTTTTTTGGTTGTTTTTTGTTGGACTACATTCGCTAACGTTCGCTAACATCTGACAGCTGACGACTTGGAACATCCCTGAAGAGCTGCAGCTGAAAAGATGTTTTGACCCAGGCATCAAGGCATGACACACTGTCCTTGTCGTTTTACACACTGATTAACACACATATTTTTTCATATGATTTCAATCAAGGGATTAACGATTGCACTCATGCTTTAATATATTTTTTTTACATTATGTTGTTCCCCTCAGTTCTGCAGCTGCTAATGAGGGGCCTTGTCTCACATGATGTAATGCCTCTCTGTCTTTGAGATAACTCCATGTAATTTTGAGGATTTGTTTCAGCAGATTGTAAAGGTTCCACTGTGAATTACAACAGCTGAGGGTCTAAACATAAAAATAGATGTAATGCTTTTAATTAAGAAGTATGTACACTCCAGCATACCATCCATGTGTGATGTAGTGTGCAGAGGTTTCTGCCATTATAAAAGGTTTATCAGAGCACTTCAAAAGCATTGGGCTTACTAATGATAATGCTGTATGAATGTTATATAAAATAACAACGAAAAATCCAACAACATATTTTTTATATTGCATATTTAACTAATGTTTGGACATAACACTCATAGACAGTATCCCTTCACATGGTGTCATTGTTGCAATCACTTATAAAGGTGGAGAGAATGTGTAAGAATATCACTAGCCAAGAAGGGGATGGAAGTTGACTAAATGTCAGCTGTCATTGTTGACAATATTTATTCAAACATATATCACAAATATACAGCAGCCTGCACTATTGCTGGCAATCTGTTAAAAAAGCCCTAAATAAATTGTGGTTACTAAGGCTGGGTGCATATGTCTTGCTTAAATGCTGTTCTCTCTTCTTGTTTTTCCCTTTTTTGAAAAGTAACTAGGAGAAATTGGCCACTGTGTCACATAATTTTTAAATCAAAGAAGTGGTGCTGGAAGCCATTGATTTACAAATATAAAATTTATAATCACACTGATCATCTTAAAAAAAACTATAACAATAAAAAAGAGATTGTTACAATTATTCTCTTGTAATTGTTTCAGGTGCAACTCATGACAACCCACATGATTTTAATTATTGTGTTTCTTGTCTCCAGGGACCAAATGCAGTTAAATTAAAGGTTGGATTTCCAAAAATATATAATAATAATAATAATAATTGTTAATACATTTTTTAAATAATTGTTATTATTAAAAGTCTCATTGACTTTTTGAGACTAAAGAGAGACCTGGTCACACCACATACATGCTTGTATTTTGTAGTTATGATTTTGCTCTATTTTGTATACTTGCTAATTGAAAACAGACAAAAATATAACCAATTTAAAAGGTTGAGACATCTGACTTATGAACATTTTTATAAGTTAAACTTTACCACTTTTACTTGAAGGGAAACTATTCAATTATGACATCTTTTTTTTCTGTCGAAAAAATCATTTTATTATATGTGTATCTAAACTACTAAACATACTAATGTATTATAACGCTATATTTTGACTTTTATTTAACTTCCCTTTAGGATGAATAAAGTATTTTTCAATTGAATTTACTTTCATTTCAGTCATACTTTGATATTTCTTAAAATATTGTGTTTTCAGTTTTCATTTCCACCTGAGTAATTTGATAAATTAGGGATGGACAGTCAAACATTTTTGAAAAAATGTCAGTTGAGAATAAAACATTGGGAAACAGAAGAATGCTGAGACATCCAGAAGAATACAGAGATATCGGAGCATTCGGACATCTGCTTGCTCAGGGGCCTCTCCTGGTCTTCTTGTTATGCATGCATGCAAGCAAGCGTGTGTGTGTTTGTCTTTGTACATGTGTGTGTGCTGTTTGTGTGCATGTGTTTGTCCAGGCGTTTGCACACCTGCACAGACTGAGTGGGTTGGCTCAGTGGGCTGGCGTGGAGCTCCGTGGATCCCCCTCCAGGCCAGTTCTCTGTCAGGCCCTGCCAAGGTCAGCTGTCTGCCAGTGGGTGGGTGGGGGTGGGCGGTGGTTGCCAGTGGGGTGTGGAGCAGGGAGGGGGGACGCTTCAGCAGCATGGCCTCTGGGGTCTCAGCACACGGTGTCCAAAAGCGACCGCAAACCTCACACTCACTCCTAGAATGTACACCAGCACAGAGACAGAGTGGAAAACAAGCAATCATTCATAGACTCATTTTAGAATTATCAGAGAAATTTAGCAAAGAAAAAGAAATACTTTAGAATATTTGACAAAGTAACTTAACCTCCGGAGACTAGAGCTATGAAAGAGAAGCTAGGAAAGTAACATGGGGACCTGTGTGTTCATTCCGTATTATGTTCATTCCACTTCTATCCATTACCTGGATCACCTTACTGGGTGGCTTGACCCAGGGTGGGATCTGAGATAGTGAAGCCATACCTGACACACTTACTTTTTCACATTTTGTCACAACCACAAACTTTATGTATTTTAATTGAATTTAATGTCACAAAACAACACAGAGTATTATATGATTATGATGTCAATAGAAAATTATTCAAAGTTTTTAAGCCTTTGCACAAATAAAAAATCTACTGACAAAAGAAAGCAACTGTTAAAAGAAAGAAGTCCTGTTTGCCGTCATGTAGGGAACACTGCCTACACGTAGTAACGATACTCTGGTCATATGATACCAAAATGAAACCTTTTGGCCTATATCGTAAACTCTATTTGTGAAGAAAACTAACACTACACATCACTCTGAATGCACCCGCCAACTGGGAAACATGGTAACAGTATCAGTTAACACTTAATGTTAATGTAAAAATGGATGAAACTAAAAAAAATCCTTGGAGAAAACCTGTAAGACTCTGCAAAAGACCAGTGTGGAGGTTCACCTTCCATCAGGACAACAACCCTGAACATGAAGCCAGAACTACAATGGAAAGGTTTAGATCAAAGAATATCAATGTGTTAGAATGACCTGAATGATCAGAGTCCAGGTCTAAATTCAACAGGAAATCTGGTTAAGATTTGTAAACTGATGTCCACAGATGCTCTCCATCCGATAGAGCTTGAGCTATTTAGAAAAAAGAATGGGCAAAGCTTTACGGTCTAGGTGAGCAAAGGAGGATGGATGAAATTTAGAATATGACTTTCCTGGTTTGTTGCTTCTAAAGTGAGTTTTAATGTGTTCAGTGTCTTCAATGAATAGCCTCCTCATAAAGAAATGGAAACCACCTGAATTGTGTGACAGCACAAAAGCAATTACCCACTGCCACTCCTCTGCAAATCCCACCACTGCTGTCAAACCTGTCATTAACCCCAGTGTGTGTGCGTGGATGTGAGTGCATAACTAGCCACCAGAGTCCTCAGTGTTAGTGGTTGGTTGCTGTTTTCTCAGCTTCCAGCTTTTTGGTTTTGTTGCAAAGGGACCTTGTGTTGTCCCCCTTGGCGGCTGGACCCCTCCCACTTCACCTCCTGCACCCCCCCACACACCTCACCTCACCTCCGCCCCCTCTACTCCCAGGCGTTGGGTAGAGAGAGAACAGCCAGTGCTCTCCAAAAGCAAGGACAGAAGCTGCCAGCAGGTAGCCATGGCAACAGTCTTTCTTTTGCTCGCAACTTCCCTGCTCGGTAAAAGCGAGTGTGGAGAATTGCAGGGCCCCTCTCCTCCTTTTTTTTGTCTGCACTCCCTCACAGCCCAAATTAGACGGGTCACAGTGTTTTTTTGGCACCCGTTTAAGTAATCATAGCGATGGATGTGCATAAAGAGAAATTGAAGAAAAAAGAGAGGTGAGGCGGGGGCAATCCAAAGAAATAGAATGGGGGTGTTAATCGAAAAGAGGCAGATTGTTACACAACAAATTATTTTCTTAGTAAGCATAAGGCTCTGGTGAGTTTCAGTCAAGGATGCTTGAGATATGTGCCAGCCATGGTGTGGAACTTATCAATCTACCGTGAAAGCAAGGCAGAAGTATGAGTAATTTCAACAGCTGAGTCTTCATGAGAGGATGGAAATATCTGGCAAACACATCGGCTCTTTGTTCCAAGCAGAATGGGATTAAAGTTCATTTCTAGATCTATCTTTACAGAAGTATATGAGTACTTTGTGGCTACTTAGGGCCCTCACCTGGCTTGCAAGCACCAAGAGAACAATAATTTTAACAGGACAGCTTTAAAAACACACCAGTTGCACACACAGGAAAAACTTACAAAGTTTCATTATGTTAACAGAATCCTAATTTAAAGCTGATTTGATCATTTTGTTTCTTGTGAGAAAATCTCCTGAAGGATTGACGAATTGACAGTGCCTGCCACTAGGTGTAAGGCCCAAGACCATACTAAATATTTGTTGTACCTTTGTAATAAGTCATCCACGAAAAAGAAAAACCTTTCTAGTAGTATCTTTGAGCTTTATTTTGAAAGGCCAGTCACTGTTTTTTATTCCTGGCTTAGGTTCATTATTAATGTGGAACCTCAATTTCAGGTACGGTATCCAATGAAGACCTGAAACCTTTATGTTGAAAAAAATTGATGACTTTTATTATGAAGTGCTAACAATTCCTTGATATTACTGGCTTAACTAAATAATTAATACAGAACCTACATTTTCAATATTCTTAAATATCAAGGTTTTTTATTTTGAAAAGTATCTGTAAGCCTTATTTTGTTTTTCGTGCCGGGTTTAGATCTATTAATTATGTGAAACCTACTTTTGCAGTAATCTGACCAATGACATATTTAAGCTTTTATGTTTCAGAGTATGTGGAAACTTTATTTAAAATTCTAATTGCTAACCCTGTTTATTCTAGTTATAAAAATGTTAGAACAATGTGAAAAGACTGATCTGATTTTCATGTAAAACACATTCTGTCAGATTGTGGTTGAGAAGTAGTTAATTTATAAAGCAAGTTGTGTTGAATGGAGAAAACAAAAATGATCAAACCTGACCAAATTTAAGGGGCCCAAAAGAAACTATATTTAGGGCCCAGTTTAACCTTGGACCACTTTCACATCTTTAGAATTCAATGTTTAGTAGTTGAAACAGCAGCATAAGGTATATGAGGAGAGTCTAGCTATATCTCTTTAGTTCTTATTTTCTCATGTATTGCCCCTGATAGACACTCGGCTGCAGGTTTGATTGTTTTGTTAAGGCTTCTGCAGAAGGCTAATGAAGATCCTGCGTGTCCTCCTGAACGTTTGTATGTCCAGGAAGAGGTACTAATATCAAGAGCAAAAACTTGTATGATGAAAAACCCTGAACTGTTTTTCTTTCATCAGCTGCCGCCACGGGCTCGCTTGAGTTTATTAGTATTCCAGCCTTTTGAAAATAATTCAGCCCTGCTTATTTTCTACTTGATTTATTCTGCGTGAGCCACCCCTCATCAGAGCCAGGGTTCTGAAATTACGCCAAAATAAACTGGTTTCCTTTCTCTGCTATATGTTGGTCTTAGAGAAAAACTTTAAGAATACAGCCATGGGATTACATCACTGCTAAACAATTTCTATTTTTACTCCGGCTGAACGTTTTTCTTACTTCCAGGAATTTCCTAAACAGGATAAATCTGAAAGATCAAGCACAGTGCGGCAAAAAAATTAAATTAAAGTATAGTCATACATACAGGGTCAAAATAGGGATTAAATACTCCACAGAGATGTTTGGAGAGCACATTCGAAGGGATTAGGAGTCCTTGTAAGGAAAACTTCTTCCAGGTCTCGGGTGCATGTTGTCATTGTTGCAGGTGAATCTCTGATACAATGACATACTGCATATCTTGAACCATTGGTATTGTTGAGTCTTTAGGTTTAGTCAGTCAGTCACTTTCTACCACTTATTCCATAGTGGGTTGCAGGGGAGCTGGTGCCTATCTTCAGCAGTCTACGGGGGGGAGGCAGGGTACACCCCGGACAAGTCGCCAGTCCATCGCAGGGCAACACACAAACAACCATGCACACACTCATTCATACACCTAAGGGCAATTTAGAGTGACCAATTAACCTAACAGGCATGTCTTTGGACTGTAGGAGGAAGCTGGAGTACCCGGTGAGAACCCACGCATGCACGGGGAGAACATGCAAACTCCATGCAGAAAGACCCCCGGCCAGGAATCGACCCCAGGACCTTCTTGCTGCAAGGCAACAGTGCTACCAACTGCACCACCCGTCTTTAGGTTTATATTTCTTCAAACTCAGCATTCAATGTTTTCTTGTTTCTTTTTAAAACAGATCTCTTCCCACATTTTGGCATACCCCATAAAGATGTGGGTGGAGGGTTACTGCTTAAAATTTTGGAAGACCAATTGGTCCCCAAGCTTTACCTACCTGGCTGATGTCTTGAGATGTTGCTCCAATATTTTTGACAGAATGTTATTTTCTTTTGATGTCATGTATTGGTGAAGCTTACCTATTCGTCCTGCAGCAAAACAGCCCCACAAATTAATGCTGCCACACCCTGTCCTTCACAGCTGGCATGGTGGTCTCAGGCTTACAACTTCAAACTAGGTCATGATGGCTGAACACATCAATTTTACTTTCATCAGATCACAAAGATTGTATCCAGAAATTAAAGCATTATCTTACCACAACTATTTTCAGCATTGACAATTTTTTGATTGTAGTTAAACAATAAGTGTACTGGTTTATATTAAAAAATAAAAATATGACATGGAAACAGAAATCAGCAACACTGCTATTGGGGGCCGGCATTGTGGGAAGATGGCAGTCTCGTAAACGTGGTAGCATAACAGCTTTCTGCCATAAGGAAGCAATGAGGAGAATTACATCCAGATAAACCACAAGGATATTTTTGGAGACAGAGCAGCAGAGTTTAGGAGAATGATGATACTGTTGTCTGGACACATGAGGCGCTGCAGCAGGCATGTAGGACCCATAACAGGAAGATTGAGCTGAATGAACAGCTGATGCCCGGAAGACCCAGACTGATAAGTTTTGTCATTTGCAGTAGTTTTGGTTATTATGTGAAATAAAATGAGCGTATTTGTAGGTGTTTAGCAAGGAAGTATGTTTGGTGTGTATATGTTTTGACACCTCATTTTATATTTACATTTGTCATTTTTTTATTGATGCATGCTAGTGTAAACAAACAGCATGGGGTCTCAGGAAGCATGCTCCTAAATGTTGTCCTTTATGAATACAAACCTAATAGGAATGGATTGAGAATGGTTATTGTCCTTTGGGTTTGAAACAATAAGACAGAATAACTGTTACCTAATGTTGGTTCATGTTCGGATAAAAGGACGGATTTTTTTTAGATCTGTAAGTGTGCATGTTTGTCTGTTTAACATGGATTTGTGGAGCTTCTCTGAGCTAAAAAACAGAATTGATACTGGAAGCTGGTGGGGCGGCTTGACAGATACTGCTTGCTTTGTGTATGTTCACACTATTCTTTCGTGATCCCAGGAAACTCACAATGTTTTGGTATATTTCCAACAAAACAAACAAGCAAGTGCACTAAAAAGAAACATATTTTTTGTGGATCCTAATGAAAAAATATCGCGACCCCTCCAGAGATCTTACTGCTCTCGAAAAGTAAGTTTTGTCTTCCGCAACGTCTTTTTCCATTTATGGTAGGGATGAACATTGTCACCATGAACGGCATGATGGCTGGAACATCACAACATCACAACCATTGCTAAGACGTGCACATATTTGGTTGAATTGCTTTTCTTTTTTTATTATGTCACATAAGGAAGGAGTTTGTTTGAGGTGTTGCCTTAAAATACATCAACAGGTGTGCCTCCATTTAACTGAAATGTTGTGAATTGGCCTTTCAGAAGTGTACAATGCCATGACATCATCATCTGGGCTTTCCTAAATTATTGCAAGCCATCCTAAATGTATTATATGTTTTTTATTATAATTTGAGTTGAATGTAAACTTCTGAGTTTGAAGAAAGTAATAAAAAATAGAAAATTTGCTCTCATTTTCTGGCATTTAAGAAATAAAAATAATTTTCATAATCTTAAGTGACCTAACAGGAAAGGTTTGAAAGTTTAGTCTGATTAACTGAGACAATGAAAAATAAAAGGTTGTATTTACGTACAGTGTATGTTAATGTATCGTTTGAAATGTACATAGAAATAAATTATATGATTACCACAAAAAATGGAGGTTTGTATGCCTGCAGCAAATCGCACTTTACTTCTGGTAATGGTGGACAAGAGTTCAGTAACATGATGTTCAGGTTCCGCTATGAATCTCTTTTATGAAAACAGTTATGTCTGGTGTATGTGTGCGTGTGTGTATGTGGGGCTGTGAATATGGATGTGTGCACATTCACAAGCTTGCTTGACTTCCCCACATTGATACCAGATGGCCCTTCCCATCATGGCCAATAGAGGAATTCAGTTGGCAGGACCTCTTCTATTTCATGGTCAGTGTGTGTGTGTGTGTGTGTGTGTGTGTGTGTCTCCCTGAGCCCTCCTTTCCACCACACACTGACCTATTTGTATTCTGGGCAGAGCAGATGAGGCTCCAGGCCCACTGCCCTGCTCCCCTCTAGCCGGTCCCCTCGGGAGGGCATCTGTGGATCTGCACTGGGCAGATAGGGGCCGACCCATCATGGCAGTACTTTAAAGACCACCTCACTGGTCCGAGGAGAGTCAGTGTGTTTGGAAATGGGTGTGGAAGGCCTCTGTGCCTCTGAGATGTCTCTCTTTGTATTTATTTGTGCCAAGCAGTGTTCCTTTTGTTTTTGATGGCAAAAGAAATCACCTGACTCCTGTATGAAACTGAAAATTTATTATCCAGGCCCAATAATGGCTTCCAATGACAAGGATGGGTTAATAGGTTTTAAAAAGTAAAATAATAGTTGAAAGACTGTCAGACATGTTGTGTCTCTCATATAGCTCTGATTGGTTGCTCAGAAGGGACTCATCTCCATCCTCTCTTAGATGATACATGGTCAGCCTGAATGTGTTGCGCGAGTGTGTCTGTCTGTGTGTTTCAATTCAAATTGAAATGGGCTCATTTGAAACCACCCAAGCGTCTCTGATAGACCCCCTTATTTTTAACCCGCATCCATTCACCCTGCAAACATTATTTGTTGATTTGTGGCCACACACATACGTTATGAAATCCAAACACAAAGGTGTGTGTGTGTGTGTGTGTGTGTGTGTGTGTGCGTGTGTGCAAGTGGAGCTACTTGCACAGATGAGGTTGGCGAGCCATAAAGGAATGCAGGGCGGTATAATCACAGCATCATCAGCTCTGTCCTCTGAGAGAGACGGCCAATAATGCCCCTCTAATTGAATAACTTATCCACAGCTATTTCCCAGGGGGGGCGAGCAGCAAGGCACTGTCGCGGAGAGGGAGAAGGGGGGCAGATGGAGCTGAGCAAAGCAGTCAGCATCCTCCAAGTGCTACAATTAAAGGTAGAGTTGAGCAAACACATATAATCACTCAGAACAGTGCAACCATTCTCCAGCCAGTACCCTTTTAGCCATTTTGGATGAATATTTTTAACAAACGCAGGATCTTAAACGGCTATGCATGAACAGAAACTCATCTGTCTAATAAAGCGCATCACTCTGTCTTTGTTGCAAGGATTTTGTCTTATGTAATCCTAAGAGGTTTGCAATATTCCCAAGCCTGAAGGTGAAGATTAATCCCCTTTCAGACCTCCCAAAATCTGGCTCCCTATTCAATCCCTATTGCACCCCTACGGGGGGTAACTATACATTCTGTTTCCTATTTTCCCATCATTTACCTCCCTGGGAGAAGACAGACACATGCTGAGCACAATAGAAGTACATTCTATGGAATCTGCACCAATTAGGTTTATTTTGTAATCCAGTGCTGCATCAAATAAAGACTGATCCATTTCTAGGTTGAATTAACATGATGGGGTTTCACCCAGCTATTGAGATAGGTTTTCAAAACCAAAAACGGGTTAAAATGATTAATGTCTAACACTGAAGCTACCAAAGACTCATGACCTCACAAAAAAAAAAATAACTCATGACCTTAATTAATAATATTTGGGTTAACATTTTTACTTTTAGTTTAATTATAACTAAATATATATATATATATTTAGTTATAATATATAATATATATATATAATATATATATATAATATATAATATATATATATATATATAATATATATAATATATATATATATATATAATATGTACTCCAGGTACTATGGCAAAACGTAGCAAAACGAAGCATAAACAAAACATAGTCATGGTAAACATAGCATAAACGAAGCATAGACATAGAAAAGGAACCAGCGAGGAACTAAGCAAACGGAACAACTAATATACACAGAGCACAGAGAGGGGAACAAAAGGCAGGTAATAAAAGAAACAAGGAACAGGTGAAACAAATACAAAGGCACAGGATGGGTGAAAGGACTAAACAAACAGAAAACACAAACTAAGCAAGAGAATAAATCAGAGGAGGAAATAAAGAACTAGAATAACTATGAACTAAAGTAAACAGAGAAACTAGAGGGGAACATAGAAACAATAACTTAAGAAATAAATAAAGAGCCATAAGGAGAATCTAAATTACAAAATAAACCATCAAGTCCAAAATGTCACTCCATGACATAATCCCCTCCTCAAGGTCGGATTCCAGACGACCACTTAGAGACTAAAACAAAAGTTCAAAACAACCCGACCAGGGCGGGCGGAGGGGGCCCCGGAAGGAGGGCAAGAGTCCAAAACACAAACCACCAAACCAGGGTGGGCGGAGGGGGGCCTTGGGAGGAAGGCCAGAGTCCAAAACAAAATAACTCCCAATGAACAAAACAACAAAACCAAAGTCCATAATCTCCAGCGGCGCAAACAAAAATCCAGGAGGCTGATGATCAGGGGCCTGCGACGACGAAGCCAACGGCGAAGTAGGTGATGATCCGGAAGTCGGCAGCGACAAAGTAGCCAGCGAAGTGGTCGATGGTCTGGAGACCTGCAGCGACGGAGATGCAGGCGTCTAGGAGGCCGGCGGCGATGGCGAGGATGCAGGCGTCTAGGAGGCCGGCGGCGGCGGCGAGGATGCAGGCGCCTCGGAGGTCGGCGGCGAGGATGCAGGCGTCTAGGAGGCCGGCGGCGGCGGCGAGGATGCAGGCGCCTCGGAGGTCGGCGGCGAGGATGCAGGCACCTCGGAGGTCTGCGGCGAGGATGCAGGCGCCTCGGAGGTCTGCGGCGAGGATGCAGGCTGCCTGGAGTCCGGCAGCAGAGATGCCAGGCAAACCCACGAAGTGAGGAGGGGGCAGTGTATGACGTGGCGAGATCCTCAGAGACTTAAAGCTGGCGTCCGGTTCGGACCCAGGCTTAGAGTAGTCAGGAGTACGGTCAATCAAAAAGTCAGTCATCACATAGTCAGGCTCTAGTGCGTCAGGCTGCAGTGCGTCAGGCAAAGAGTCAGGCAAAGAGAGTCAGGCAAAGAGAGTCAGGCAAAGAGTCAGGCAAAGAGAGTCAGGCAAAGAGTCAGGCAAAGAGTCAGGCAAAGAGTCAGGCAAAGAGAGTCAGGCAAAGAGAGTCAGGCAAAGAGTCAGGCAAAGAGTCAGGCAAAGAGAGTCAGGCAAAGAGTCAGGCAAAGAGAGTCAGGCAAAGAGAGTCAGGCAAAGAGAGTCAGGCAAAGAGTCAGGCAAAGAGAGTCAGGCAAAGAGAGTCAGGTAAAGAGTCAGGCAAAGAGTCAGGCTCTGGTGTGTCAGGCAAAAGGTCAGGCTCTGGTGTGTCAGGCAAAGTCAAAGAGTCAGTCCATATCTCCAGTAACACCCCCCAGAGGAAACTGAGCAGGTGCTCAGGACCAGGTCGTGGAGACAGCCCATCCATGGGCTCCACCGAAGCATGGTGTGGAAGTGGAGGCAGCCCGCCCACGGGCTCCTCCGTGTCGTGACGAGGCTCTGTAGACCCAGCGACGGCCGGCTGAGGCTCTGTAGATCCGGCGGCGGCCGGCTGAGGCTCTGTAGATCCGGCGACGGCCGGCTGAGGCTCTGTAGACTCTGTAGGCTTGGCTGCATGCTGTGAGTCCAGAGGTTTGGCTAAATGCTGCGAGTCCAGAGGTTTGGCTAAATGCTGTGAGTCCAGAGGCTTGGCTGCCTTAACGGCCACGAGAAGAGGATCGAAGGGACCTCCAGCGGAGACTGGAGCTGGAGCGTCAAGCCATCCCACAGCAAGAAACTCATCCTGAAGTAAAGAGTGCACCCAATCCAGATCCTCTGGGTGATCCATTAGATGGAGCACGAACTTACAGCAACGATTCTTCATAAGTCTCCTATTCAAACCCTCCAGCCCGGCTTCAATCCAACTCGGGGCTGGAGGCTGCACCAGTGGCTGGAGAACTGCAGAGGGCGCTGAGTGACCGCCCACAAACTCCGGGGAAGACAGCCGCGAGGAGGTCATGACGGATGGACCCTCCATGGAAAAGTTAGAGGCGCCCACCCGTACCTTCTCGGTGGCGACTGCCCGCCGACTATGACGTCGTCCAGGGCAGGACAAAAACCAAGCCGGAAACTCTGCAGCGGCAGGCGGCGATGGGGGCAGCTCGGCTGGAGCTGCTGCAGACGTAGAACGCTTGCGGCGAGAACGACGTCGCTTGGAGGAGGATCGTGCTGGTGAACAACGGTTCGAAATCCACATCAGCCCAGTCGGCCTCACAGAAGCACGCTTCCATCTCCTCCAGCAATAAAGGTGAGGGCGAAAGTTCCACCTCCTCACCGTACATAGTCCTCAGCGTCTCCACTTGCTGCTTAACCCATAGCTTCAGCTCTGAGACTTTGTCTGCTTGGTCCTTAAGTTGGCTGGTTCCCAATGCCGTGGAAGGATTTTGGGTCGGACCAAAGTGCAGACAAGAGCTCGGTAGCCGCATCATAGGTTATTCCACACTCCAGGTACTATGGCAAAACGTAGCAAAACGAAGCATGAACAAAACATAGTCATGGTATATGGAAGCAAATCGTTACCATGTTTCAAATGAAAAAGCATGCTCAGAAATGCTTTTTCATTTTAAGAATGTGGCTGCATTGTTTGACTCATAAATGAAATTAGTTATCAATCATCCTATTTGCATTTTAATTTTCTTCTTTAAGACTGCTCATTCTTCCACTTAATTAAAATGAAAAAGAAAAAGACAGTTGAGATTTATTTTTCAAAATGTACCCCAGCAAATAGATCCCAAAATTCAATTTGACATGTAAAATTTGAAAATGAAAAAGCATTTTCAGAAATGCTTTTTCATTTTAAGAATGTGGCTGCATTATTTGACCCATAAATAAAATTAGTAATCAATCATCCTATTTGCATTTTCTTCTTCACGCCTGCACATTTTATGCCATAATCAAAAAGAAAACAAAGCAGACATTGCTTTTTCGTTTTCATGGTCTGCCCAGAACTCGAAAACGAAAAAGCATTCCGAGCGGCGGGCGCAGCAGAGTGACGTCAGCAGCCGCTCTTCCTCAGCTCCCTGCTGACCGAGCTACCCATCTTGTTCGGTAGGGGCGCTGTGCACGTCTGCAGTGCATTACATTGAAAACGTGCCGAGAAATTGATTGAATTGCAGCAGGGCCGAGCTCAATTTGTGGCAGTGGCAGGCAGAACTGTAGTTCCGGTGGCCGCCACAGCTTGCCACCGAAGCTGCCACCGGAACTGCCACAGCCTGCGGCAGGGTTGCAGGGGATTCCGCGAGGATGCCAGAAGGTGCCAGACCGGCCGTAAAACTTGCCAATGCGGTTGCCGCTGTTTTTATGGAAGCTGATGCTGATTATTGGCAAATGGGTTGTCATTATTGTTATAGCCTGTTACCTTTAAATAATGATGTCATTATTGATTATTACTTAATAAACAGCTTTAGACCCATAACATAAGGTGATATAAGGTACTTACTTGTCATGGAAAATAAATAGCACTATGTGTATGTGTGACGTGTTGAAAGGATGACGAAGATTTATTGCACAAACAGCTGGTTTATTATAGAGCACGAGCGGCTATTCTGAATTGTCACTCACAGAAAATTATAAATAAATGCTTAAAAACACACTGGATGTCCCAGGCTATAAGCCTGCCACCGAAACTACCAGTTCTGCCTGCCACCGGAACTGCCAGTTCTGCCTGCCACCGGAACTGCCACAGCCTGCCACCGAAGCTGCCAGTTCTGCCTGCCACTGCCTCAAATTGAGCTCGGTCCTGCTGCAATTCAATCAATTTCTTGGCACGTTTGCAATGTAATGCAATGCAGACGTGCACAGCGCCCCTACCGAACAAGATGGGTAGCTCGGTCAGCAGGGAGCTGAGGAAGAGTGGCTGCTGACGTCACTCTTCTGCGCCCGCCGCTCGGAATGCTTTTTCGTTTTCGAGTTCTGGGCAGTACTTTGCGGGCAGACCACGAAAACGAAAAAGCAATGTCTGCTTTGTTTTCTTTTTGATTATGGCATAAAATGTGCAGTTGTGAAGAAGAAAATGCAAATAGGATGATTGATTACTAATTTTATTTATGGGTCAAATAAAGCAGCCACATTCTTAAAATGAAAAAGCATTTCTGGAAATGCTTTTTCATTTTCAAATTTTACATTTCAAATTGAATTTTGGGATCTATTTGCTGGGGTACATTTTGAAAAATAAATCTCAAATGTCTTTTTCTTTTTCATTTTAATTAAGTGAAAGAATGAGCAGTCTTGAAGAAGAAAATTAAAATGCAAATAGCATTATTGATTACTAATTTCATTTATGAGTCAAACAATGCAGCCACATATGGTAACGATTTGCTTCCATAATGGTAAACGTAGCATAAACGAAGCATGAACAAAACATAGACATAGAAAAGGAACCAGCGAGGAACTAAGCAAACGGAACAACTAATATACACAGAGCACAGAGAGGGGAACAAAAGGCAGGTAATCAAAGAAACAAGGAACAGGTGTGACAAATACAAAGGCAGAGGATGGGTGAAAGGACTAAACAAACAGAAAACACAAACTAAGCAAGAGAATAAATCAGAGGAGGAAATAAAGAACTAGAATAACTATGAACTAAAGTAAACAGAGAAACTAGAGGGGAACATAGAAACAATAACTTAAGAAATAAATAAAGAGCCATAAGGAGAATCTAAATTACAAAATAAACCATCAAGTCCAAAATGTCACTCCATGACATAATCCCCTCCTCAAGGTCGGATTCCAGACGACCACTTAGAGACTAAAACAAAAGTTCAAAACAACCCGACCAGGGCGGGCGGAGGGGGCCCCGGAAGGAGGGCAAGAGTCCAAAACACAAACCACCAAACCAGGGTGGGCGGAGGGGGGCCTTGGGAGGAAGGCCAGAGTCCAAAACAAAATAACTCCCAATGAACAAAACAACAAAACCAAAGTCCATAATCTCCAGCGGCGCAAACAAAAATCCAGGAGGCTGATGATCAGGGGCCTGCGACGACGAAGCCAACGGCGAAGTAGGTGATGATCTGAGTGGCAGGGTGTGGAGCGGTTCATTGGAGGGCAGACAGGCTTTCCAGGGGGAAGAAGGTGACGAGGAGCCTTGGGTGTGTCGGTCATGGGACTGAGATCCAGGATGTTACTGTTCTGATGATCAAGTGTCAGAGTGCCTGAGCTTCATCGAGAAGGTGAACCAGGAAGCTTCGAGGACGTAACCATAAAAGGTGGAAGAATGGCCAGGGTTAGATTTCTCAAAAAAGTCAATGGTTATCAAGAAGTCACATGGAGGACTAGAGGTAAAAGAAGAAGGGGCCAGGATGAGACACCTCAAAATCCTGCATAGGAGAATGATCTATAGTACAAGACCGTGGGATCCAGTAGTCCGGACCGTTGACAAGGTACTGCCAACAACAACCTCACCGAGGGGATTCCACGATCAATCGGACCGAATAGGCAGGGAGGCCATCAATCTTCCTTGGAGGTGGCGGGGGTTCGGAAGAAGGGCACAAAGTGCTGGAAAGGACAAGTTTGATCTGAGAGACATGAAAAGTAGGATGGATTTGGAGACTTTGGGGAAGGTAGAAACGAAGACACAGTAGGACAGATCATGGATTTCATTACATAAGCAGCAATGAATCCAGGAGACAATTTAGCAGACATGACATTTATTGGAATGTTGCGAAATGAGAGCCATACATTTTGTCTGGGTGAATATTTAGGGGCAGGAGTTTTCTTTCAATCAGCAATGCGGCAGTTCAGTTCTGCTGAGCCGAGGTGGTTAACAGCCGAATGTGTCTGCAATGACAATGTGGTGATGGAGTGGAGTGACTGAAATGTCTTTTTCATCAGATGAGAAAAGTGGTTGGTATCCAAGGGAGGCTTCGAAATGGCTGAAGATATGGGGGTCAAAGTAACAAAAATTAACTTGAAATGAATTGAAGGTGTGAAATATGGTAAAATTGAGTGCCTTAAAAACCAACTTGTATTTAATATCGCCTCTGTGAAAATAATCTCTGAATTTGGCGGTCATTAAAATGATAACATGGTAAATATTAATGTTATAAATATTAAGGTAATCAAATTTAACATTGCCCATTTTCATTCACTGCCTTGATTTTAGTTTACCTGTTTTTACCACTTTACCACAGTTTTATCATCATCACGTTCACAGTGTAATTTTTGTTACTTCCGGTAGATCTAAATACAGCAGCAGCCCCGGCGCAACAGCGAAGTACTTGTAGTCCATCACCATGCCCAAGCATTTTTTAGTAGTAGGCAGTGATATCGGTCGACCTTGTATGGGAATGGGACAATAAACGATTTGCTGGAAGTTCTTTAGGATCCACAACACAGCATGCAACGCTCTCAAACATTGCCAATATAAGTGGAATGCTGTAGGATTATTTTCAGACTATGTGTGGTGACTATTTGTCAAAGGAAACAAATCAACCAAACTGAGGACTTAACTCAAATAAGCACTGATGTGCATCATAGGTTTGTGGTTTAAGCAGTAACCTGTTATCAAAAGAGGCCAATATACAAACAAAAGTATATCTTTTCAAAGGTTTTTTCCAGGTAAACAAGGAAAAAGACAATGACAAATGTGGGTTCCACCCTTCCATCCAGTAATTAAACCCAGCGGTAGGTTCAACACGATGAGCCAGGAATCAGACGCTTTCTCTTTTTTTTTTATTATTAACATAGTACAAAACAATACAGAGCACAATATAAACAAACATTAGAATACAAACTCTCTCTGAGGATTACAAGCTAGGGGGCGCGAAATAATGATAAAATAAATTAATAATTACAGAAGAGAGGAGCAAGACAACAAAACGGTTCATAGCAATCTGTTGTGAGATGATTCTAGCAGTTTTCGTAACTTTACTTAATGATGAATAATATTTTTTTAATTTGTTAATAAAACAGGGGAACGAGGGCTTATTACCTCTCCACTTACCGCAATGAATGTGGTATTTAGTTAAAACAACAATAACATTTAAAGCATCTGAGAAAGCTGGACTTAAGTTATCCACATAAAATAAAATATCACAAACATCAAACGAAGGAATCGTAAGTTACAAGTTTAATCCAGTTTCTAATGTCCATCCAAAAACATTGTGAGTAATGAAATAGAAAAAAAAAGATGTTCCAGGGATTCCTCTGTTGACTTACAGAAAACACATAAATCAACACCAAAATTAAATCTTCTTTCAAGAAACACAGCCACAGGATCAATTTTTATTTTTATTTTAAAATGGGTCTCCTTCACTTTAGGAGAAATAGGCCATTTAACGAATTTGGAATGAACAAAAGTCATTGTTTTGTAATTTCCCTTCAAAGGTTTCTTGAAAGGATTTTTATTATAATCAAAGTAAATCTTTTGTCTCCTCCTATCGTTAATAATCTTGTTGTTACACTTAAACGCAACTAAGTTACAGTCGTTCACTTTTAAAGTGGGCACTGAAAAAGTCACTTTTGAATACCCCATGACATTTCTAATTAATTGAATCATTGCTAATGGGTTTGCTTTACATATCTTCTTAAACTCTTTATAACAACAACTAAGATTGAATTTTCTAATAAAAGATGAAAAATCCAAAAGATCTAAATGATCATCTAAAATATTGATAATCCTTTGCATATATGACACCATTTTCATACCAGTCTTTTATAAATATTGACTTTCTACCAACTGTAATCGCTCAATTATTTCACAGAATTGATAGATGGGGTGAAATGTTATGTTAAAATATCATTTTCCAGAACTGGAGAACTTGTTTGTGGAAGTTAGATAGTTTTACTGGAATTTAACTGATCTCAAAATCACACTTAGCATGGAATTCAATTCCTCCCACCTGCTTAAAGATGAAATTAGGAATATGAAACCATATTGAATTTTGATTGAATTTTTAGCACTTTCTGTTCTTAATACATTTTTAGATACTAGAATTCTCAAATATTTGACTTCATTTTCGACTCTAATTGACGAAATGCTTTGATGTGTTCAATTATCAGGCACCTTCTCTGGAACACGGAGGGAACACAGCTCGGTCAGACAGCTGCCGAAGCGAGCTGCCGCCGAAATGTCGAACCTGTTTTTTTTAAATAAGTGGAATCTTAATAACCTGAGTAGATATTTGAGTTCAACAAACCTACATTCTCACCCAAAAACATCTTAAAAGTTTATTTGGGGTCACACAAAACGTATTAATTACATTTTTTATTCACAATTTTTGGCACCATCATCCGCCATTGTTGCCCGAGCTCAACCAATCTGGTTCGACCTGCAGTGAATCATGGGAAATTGTGAGTCACGGACTACAAAACTCTGCGGTCGCACCGGGCTGCTGCTGTATTCCGATCTACTGGAAGTAACAAAAATTACACTGTGAACGCAATGAATGATAAAACCGAAGTGGTAAAAACAGGGGAGCTAAAATCAAGGCAGTGAATGAAAACAGGCTATGTTAAATTTGATAACCATAATATTTATAAAATTAATATTTACCATGTTATCATTTTAATGACCTCCAAATTCATATATTGTAATTTCCACATTAATCACATGTTGGTTTTTACGGCACTCAATTTTACCACGGTCAGCATTTCACACCTTAATTCATTTCAAGTTAATTTTTGTTATTTTGACCCCTCATAAGAAGAAACATGTAAATTGTGGGCATATTCAGTAGCATATTGGAGGTGATTACTCCAATCAATGGGAGAAGAGGAGGTGACACACCTCATGGCTTAAGCTCCTGGTTCAGCTTCTCAGTCTGACCACTGGATTAGGGATGGAAACCTGATGAGAGACCTACCTCTTCATCCAGGGGTGAGCATAGCATGTTCCAGACTTGAGAGATGAACTGAGGACCATAGTCGGACACAGTGTCTCGAGGAATGCCATGAAAACGGAAAACGTGTTTAACCAAGAGCTGGAGGACCTGGAAAGAAGTATAATTCTTTCTGAGAGCAATGAGATGACAGGCTTTGGGAAAACGGTTTATTATAATCAGAATGTGGGTTATAACTCTAGAGTTGGATATTCCTACAACAAAATCCAGGGAGATTTGGGATCAAGTTTATTTAGGGATTGAGGGTGGCTGAAGAAGGCCAGATGGAGGTTGTTTGCTGGTCTTGTTTCTGGAGCAGATGAAGCAGGCGAGGCCATAACTTCGGACATCATGATGTAAGGAGAGCCACCAAAATCTTTGGTTTATCAGTGCGATATTGCGGCTGATACTGGGGTGACAGGTGAACTTAACGGTGTGGAACCAATGAATAACCCTGGATTGGACATAGGAGGGGATGTAGGTGTGATTGGGTGGATCAGTGCCAGGGTATGGTTTAGACAGAAGGGCTTGGTTGACGATGTCTTTGACTTCCCAGATATGTGTACCGATGGAGCAATCCAGGGATAATAACGGTTCAGCTGAGCCTTTGTGCTCAGGAGAGAGCTGACGAGATAATGCATCGGGTTTGGTGTTCTTGGAGCCTGGATGGTAGGTAATGCTGACGTTGAAGCGAGAGAAGAACAATGACCAGCAAGACTGTCTAGGCTTAAAATGTCTGGCTGACTAAAGGTATGAGAAGTTCTTGTGGTTGGTCCAAACCAGCACCAGGGGCAGACACGTAGTTAGACCTGGGCTTCCGGGGCAGAAGCCCCGGATGTTTTCTGAATAGCCCCGGACTTCTTGATAGAAGAAATTTAGAA
Source organism: Girardinichthys multiradiatus (assembly GCF_021462225.1). Taxonomy (NCBI): domain Eukaryota; kingdom Metazoa; phylum Chordata; class Actinopteri; order Cyprinodontiformes; family Goodeidae; genus Girardinichthys; species Girardinichthys multiradiatus. Next base: position 18,302,760 of record NC_061800.1, read on the forward strand.
GTGTTAAAAAGATGCAGCCACAATATGGTACTGGACTTTACATTTTTATTTAAAAACAATCAGTTTTTTTTCATTTGTGGTCCATATAATCACCTCCCGCTCCACCAAACCTGACACTGAGTTTAAAGGAGAAGACAAAAAAAGTTATTTGCACACTCGTGGCACCGCTATTGCGCCACTACGCGCCCAGCCAGAGACGGACTCCATTCTGGAGAAGTCCAGAACAGCAGTTTACTCCAGGTCGACCTGCCTCCTCCATTCCCTGAAAAGTTACACTGAGCGGCTCAAACAGGGCTCATTTCAGAGCAACCACAGAGTCAACCGGAGAGTGGGAGCCTGGTGGGTGTGTTCAGGAACAGGTGGACACCGAGCGGTATAACCCAGACGAAGATAGCGGTGAAACCTGAATGCTCGGAATGGGCTGATTGTAAGTTGCAGCTAATCACTTATTCACCCAGCAAGACATGTTGGAGGTTCACTCTAATGAGCATCTTCAGGTTCATGATGAGGGACTTTCACCTGAGCTACAGGTGAAGGTAAATGATCTGTGATAGAAAACAGCAGCAACCTTCTCTGTGAGCTTCTAGCCGGATTTGCAACATAATGTGAAAATATCTGGTCCTTTACTTCAGTCAAAATAAAAGCATTTAATCCTAATGTATCTGAGCTCATTAAAAGGTCCTTGAGATCATCACATTGATCTCATGGTAGCAGCCAGTGTTATAGTCTAGTTCTACATGTAGACAGAACCAAGTGTTGCTCAATAAACCAGGAAAATATCTCCTGGTTCCAGTAAGACGTAGTAGAAAGAGCAAAAATAAGCCTCCCTCTTCTCTTTCATATCGTCTGTGCTGATTCTAAACATACAGCTCTGGCTTTAAAGATGCAGTATAATTAAGAAATTAATCATAGCAATTAATCACAGGTGGACCATTGATTAGTTAACTATTTTATTTTTCTGAATTACACATGTAATATTAGATAAACTAAACTAAGTATGAATGGAGCGGGAGATCGATAGACGGATCGGTGCGGCTGCCACAGTAATGGGGACTCTGTGCTGGTCCGTTGTGGTGAAGAGAGAGCTGAGCCGAAAAGCGAAGCTCTTGATTTACCGGTCGGTCTACGTTCCTACCCTCACCTATGGCCATGAACTTTGGGTCATGACCGAAAGAACGAGATCCCGGATACAAGCGGCTGAAATGAGCTTCCTCTGTAGGGTGGCCGGGCACTCCCTTAGAGATAGGGTGAGGAGCTCGGCCATCCGGGAGGGGCTCGGAGTAGAGCCGCTGCTCCTCCACGAGAGGAGCCAGTTGAGGTGGCTCGGGCATCTATACCGGATGCCTCCTGGACGCCTTCCTCGGGAGGTGTTCCAGGCACGTCCCACCGGGAGGAGGCCCAAGGGACGGCCCAGGACACGCTGGAGGGACTATGTCTCTCAGCTGGCCTGGGAACGCCTTGGGCTCCCCCCGGAGGACCTGGTGGAGGTGTCTGGGGAGAGGGATGTCTGGGCGTCTCTGCTGAGTCTGCTGCCCCGCGACCCGGTCCTGGATAAAGCGGAAGACGACGACCTAAACTAATTAAACAAGGATACAGTTTTACTGAAGGTGAGACATACATACAATATGTATACAGTTATTAATAACTGTAATATTAGTACTGATAAGGTCCAGGATGAGGCTCTATGCTATATTTCAAACACCACAACTTAACACCCTTTCCTCTCAAAGTGTTTAATAGTAAGAACTGCACCAATGTCTCACATGTTCAGTGCAGAACAAATGACTGTGTTGAAAAAATTTTCTTTTATTATTTTTGGCAGGCCAAATTTCTTCAGAAGTGGAACAAAGGGCTGAAAAGATGATGAAATAGAACAGGTTCATAAAAGAAGGAACAATTTAAAAAAAATGTTTCGAAAGCTCTTGACATTATAAAATAAATGTGTTTTAGGATTTTACCATTTGACTAAGATTTAGGAAAATCAACTTTATACCACTTTCCTTATATAAGAATATAAGAATAAAGACAATGAAGCCTCAGGAGTGGAACATTTTAATGAAAATGTAATGTTGAAAAAGGTAATTTATGTAGATGACAAAAGAAGCACATTCATCTGGCCCATAGTAAACATCTCTGAGTTTAAGAAAAACTTTTGTCAGCAAAAATTCAGATTAAGTTATTTTCTAAATAGGAGAAAAAAATGGTGAACAAGAAGGTACACAGAAGACAAGATTGATTGTTCCAGGCTTGGAAGAGGTAACCTTAAAAGGTGGAAGAAAGGGTTAGATTTCTCAAAATCACTTGAATCGCAAGTGGAAAGGACTGCAGCAGCTTATCTCCGCCCACCAACTAAACCTGCTATCTCAGAGAGACAGAAGCACACACAGACAACCCACACCTGGATTCTTGTCAGCAGGTAGAGCACACACGTGCAAATAAAACCAGAAGAATAAACAAATAGTTGAAAACCTAATCAATTCTAAAATGTAATAGTAAAGATTACTTAATTTTTTTCTTATTAATTAACTTAACAGTTAGTGCCAAATATGTTCAAAATGATGTGTGTTATGAGGGTCAAAATATAGTGTAGAACACAATGTACTCACATATCAAATCAGTAGACTTTTTTAGTACATGGGTACCACACCCAACAGAGCATTTGGTAGATATAAAAACTACTCAACTTGAGGTAAATCAAGCACAGTATGTGGGAACAACACCTTCACATAATTCCCTAGCTATATAGCTGACAGAAACAAATACATAATGAATTGGATTCTAAATGTGTTTATGTTATTCACTGGGAAAACATCTAGTAAAAATAGGAACTGGCTTTTGAAGTCAACAGTGCATTGGTGTAATCACCCATTAAGTGACTAGAACAAAAAATGGCAACGGCAGATTCACTGACAGGAAACACCTACAAAAAAGAATAGTGAAATATCGAGGGGGCAAAATAACCAGAAAACCACAATATCTAATAACACTTGAATTTAGATAAAACTTATACTTAATGCTGCATAAAATACTGCCTGTCTATATTGACATTATGACCAGCCAAAGTGTCAATATTGAACATAGCAGTAGTTTGTGTTAACTTCGCAATTTAAAGCCCATTGTTATCTTCAATCTACAAGCTTATTCTCTCATGTAAACTAAGGTCATTAATACAATCCACTTACATTGACATTATTATACAGCATAATATTATCACCCCACCATATTCTTTTTCAGCGCCATGGAAAAGGCTAAGTGTAGATGGATGAAATCATTGTGTAGTTCAAAATGGTAAATGACGTTAAAAAGGAATGATGAGTCTTCTTCTAGTTTCTAGCCCAATCCAACAACCTGATCATTTTCTGACCCGGTGTTTAAAACTACCGTACTTATGTCCAGACAGTATTAACTCAAAATATGTCTTAAAGTAATAACCCAGAAGTTATTGTAATGTCGTATTGTGAAGTTATGCCCATTGCCTCCAACCGATACTCAACCACTGTTGGAGATCTTCAGGTCTATTGGAAGGTTTCTAATAATCACCCCTGGAATAGTGCCACATGTGAACAACACATGGACCCAGATAATTTTATCTTAAGTCCTGATGACAATGCGTATTCCAACCTCCTCTCTCCAGAGCTGTGCCTCATCAGCAGGCACGATCTCTACTCAGGTCAATACCTTTATGCCCACAAGCTCACTAAAAGTCAATAGAATTTTTATTAGGAAACAATAATGGGGGTGTTGGGGTGGCTATGAAGTGTAGAAAGAAAGAAGATAAGGTGTGTGCAGAGGTAGTACATTGATTTACCCTTCATAGTTCGGTGCACTACATTTACCCAGCATAGTGCTCAAATTAGTGCCCTCCAGCTCTCTCCCAATTAGTTTCCACAGAGACGAGGTGTAAAGCCAGTCACTGGCCTCATTACCTTCCCTCTCTTTTCCTCATACTGTGCCCCCCTCTTACTGACTAACCCTGCCTTCTACTCTCAGTTTCACTATTTTTTTTGTTTGTCCCCTCTCCACTTCAGTCTCTCTCATCTTTTTTCCTCCCCTGTTTCAGTACTCATTCCCAAGCCTTTATTTGTGCTCTCTCACTCTGCCTCTCCATTTCAGCATCTGTGTATTTTCCTTCTGTTTAAAGTGCCACACAGTCTGAGGAGAGTGCATTTATTTCAGGTAGCATGGTGTGGGATTGGCTGAAAGACTCAGCCACCTGATGAACAATAGATGATGGTGTTCTTTTGTCACTGCAGTGATGATAGTGCAAAAGCCCTTCAACTAATGTAGAATCATTTTAGTATGTTTTCCCTTTAAACCTCAGGGCATACTGTGCATTAAAGCAGGCACACCTCGTTCTTCTATGACATGTTGAAATCATCAACATGGCACAAACAAAACATTTACCATCTAACTGACTAGCTGCATGCTTGGATAAAACAGTTTTTTTTTCTGTCTCTATCCCCATCACCACCCAAGGCATGCTTGTCATATCCACAGGGCTGCATGCAGGATTATGTGTGTATGTGTGTCTCTACCTCCTCTGATTGCTGAGTGTGATCGGCAGATACGTCCTCACAACTGGAGCTCATCAAGCCCAGTTAGGAGGAGTTTAAAGAGGAGTGGATCCCCTGTGGCAGATGCCAGATTGTTTTGCTCCATTAGGGGTCATCAGGCCTACAACTTCTTAGTTCCTGCATTCTTTCATGTTTCATTCTTACCTTTTGTTGTCTCCTCCTCAGCAGGCCAGAGAATTAGATGCTGGTTCACTAGTGCCCTGGAGCCACGTGGAAAACTTGGTGATGACAACTGACTGGTTCAGTCCAGATCCACAGAAGCAGAGCCTCAGTCCAAATCAATAAAACTCCAGTGCTGCCCACACCATCACAACTCTTATCATATTTTTGCAGACCCAGCTGTATAACTAAGATATAGATGGCCTGAATGTAGTTTTCTTCATGACCCGTGGACACCTGCTGTGCATACTTTACCTGGGGATTAGATGACAGCAGGATGCACTGTGAGAGGATGACAGTTCTTGGGAGTATGTGTGAGTCTATGATTCAAACATGTTCTGCAGGAAAACCTGTGACTGTGACATGTAAATGGAGTGATGCATGTCAGCTAGTTTAGGCGGTCAACTCGTGCTGCATATATGCTCTACAAATAATCTACCTCACCCACATCAAACGTACCCTTCAAATCTGTGTGGTCTATTTAACTTGAATATTTCCTACCTTAAAACTGGCCTGCTTTTAACCTAGGCACCTTGGACTGAAATACTCTCATTACTCCATATCATGCAGAGAAACGTGTTCAAAGAGTGATGGGATCAGAACCAAGGAAAAGATGTAAATGTACATATCCTTTTCAACAGGTTGGTTATTGCTGCATGCAGAAGAATATTCTGGAAAGGTTCAGGAGTATGAAAAAAAATACAAGCTGTTAAATTATCTTAAAATTTAATCTTACCAAGGAAGTGTTATAGTGGGTCACAGGGGAGCTGGTGCCTATCTCCAGCAGTCTATGGGTGAGAGGCGGTGTACACCCTGGACAGGTCACCAATCCATCGCAGGGCAACACAGAAACATACAGGACAAACAACCATTCAAACCTAAGGACAATTTAGAGACCAATTAACATAACAGTCATCTTTTTTTGGACTGTGGGATGAAGCCGTAGTACCTGGTGATGCGTGCACGGGGAAAACATGCAAACTCCATGCAAAAGACCCCTGGCCGGGAGTCGAACCCAGGACCTTTTTGCTGCAAGGCAACAGTGCTACCAGCTGCGCCCCCATGCAGCCAAGAACAAATTCTCATTTATAATAAAGATCTGGCAAAAAGGCAGCATGCAAGGCAGCTAAACCATGTATAGTGAATTCCCTGGTAAAGAAAGACCACAATAATTCATGTTATGTTACAGGTTTACGTTCCATGATCCTAATAAATGGCATACCTAATAAAATTGAATGTGAACAGAAAAATTAAGTGGCTTTTCATCACATTACAACCATAAACATTTTAATAAAATACGCAGCAAGTAAGCCCACGGTAACTCTGGAAGACCTGCACAGTTTAGATGGGAGAATCTCTTAAGAGGAGAATTATTAGTTGTTATTAGTTGTTCACTCCACAAATCCAGCCTTTATGGAAGAGTGTGAAGAATGAAGCCATTGTTGAGACAACATCCTAAGATGTTGGGTTGGGGTTTAAATGTTGTCACTAACAAGTAGGGGATACAACAAAGATGTGGAAGAATATGCTCTGGTTAGATTAGAATACATGTGCATCTCACCCTGAACAGACCATCCCACTGGGGAAACATAGTGGTAACAGCATCATGCAGTGGTGGTGCTTCTTTTTAGTAGGAATAGGGAGGCTGTTTAGATTTGATTTGGAGATGGATGGAGCCAAATATAGAGCAATCCTGGAAGGAAATCTGCTAGAGGCTGTAAATGACTTGAGACTGGGGTGGAGGTTTACTTAAAGCAGGAGAACCACATAAAAGTACAGCCAGAGCTACAATGTAATGGTTTAGGTCAAAGCACATTCATGTGTTTTTCCAACATTTTTAAAAAATGTTGGAAAACGTATCACAATTATGTACCACTGTCCCAATAAAATACAATGATGTTTGAAAAAATGAGGAAACATCCAATGTCTGAATACTTTTGCAAGCCACTGTAAATTACTACTTTTCTCCAATAAACGTTTCTCATAAAAAGCTTGAGAGGTTTTCTTTGTGAAATCTGGGCCAGACATTTGTGATCCTCAGAAGATAAAGCCTTCAGACATTGGTCATCCAATGGCTCCAGTGATAACATCAGGTTGTATATCGATATCCAGTTTTCTCACATGTTCACAGTTCTGAAAATCTCTGGTTATATTACCCATAGGAAGCAGCAATGTCCTCATAAGACTGGCCAGATTCTGTGCAAAGTTGATTTTGTCAGCAGTCTGTCTTAATTTTTGGTACATTCTGAATGTGACAGTGTGTGATGAGAGCAAATAACTGCAGAAAGAATGAACACTGACCACATGTGCATATTGATGAAATATGCAGCCCAGAAATTTGTTCTTCTCCTAAGCATCATCTTCAGTGTTATTCACTCACATCTGGTACATCTGGTACTGATGTCAGCAAACAAGGAAACATCATCAATATGTATTTAGATTAGATTTAGATTTTTTTGTATTCTCATATTAAGCTTATTAGCATTTAAGTATCACAATAAAAATCTAGTCTAACATTTTTTTCGATATTTTAAGCTGCTGCTTCTTTTTCCAATATTGGCAGAAAACAGATATGTTACATGAAAATAAACCAAGTTGTTTCTGTTTAAAATAAATCCTATGACAGAAACACACAGTAACACATCATTGGCCACAGAACAGAGGATTTTTGCCAGCAGGAAAGCAAACACCTTTTCCTTCTCAGATCACACCCCCAGCAATTTCTTCCTGGTTCCCTCGCCCTTCGACCCTCCCTCCCCTCCACGGTAACCCTGAGAGAATCTGGGTGAGGTGTCAGGCCGATGTGCTGAGTGCAAACAAAAGCCACCCTGTCCATCCTAGACCCAGATGTTCCTTACTGATCCCCCCTGTGTATTTGGCTGAATGTAACCGCTGCAAAACTTCCCTCTAATTCACTCTCAGTTCATGCTCTCCGATTGTGTTGTTCTCTACTAAGCTGTAGAGTCCCGTATGACCGTCAGAATCAAAGCTTAGTGCACAGCAACAATCAACAGTTTAGTGCTTGCAACACATTCTTTTGCATTTATTATCTTCTCTCACCCCCCCCCCCCCCCCCCCCCCCCCCCCCGCTATCACCCCCTCTACAGACCCCCAGTTTGTTGTTTCTGGTTAATAGTGTAGCACGTCTCAGTGTCTGATGTTGCAGTTGGTTGCCGTGGCACCACAAAGAGGCTGTCTACCTTTCCGGTAGAGACGCAGTGGTGACTGGTTGCCAAGGAGTAGATTTCAGGAAGGAGGCGTGGAGGAGGGAGGGTAAAGAGAAGGTCTGGCAGACATAAAAAAAAGGGAAAAACACAGAGAGAGAATCTGGAAAATAAAATGTAACTTAGCAAGGGAAGGTGGTCTATCTTTTGGGCATTTGCCATGATGTTTAAACCTTGTTAACCTGAATAAATATAAAAAGCTGTTTTCAAATGATGATTTCCTTTATTGAGGGAAAAAAGGTATCCAAACCAACATTTCCATATATATCACTATATACATATATGCCTGATTACTACCATACCCATATAAAAAAGAAATCACCTAAATTGAACTTGACTTATAATATGAAGTAGGCTAAAAGCAAAACATCATGTCCTGATGTAAAGAAATTTATGACCGGATGAGAAACAAACGAAGGAAAACGAAAAAACTATGGTAAACTATTTCAGTAGTGACCTGCCTACCTAAATTACTCAAAGAACACATCAACAACTCCAGGAGCTCAGTGTCTATGATTCAACAATATGAAATAAACAGGGCAAAAAACCACATCCATGGTAGCAGTCCTCAGGCCAGTGGTTCACAACCGCCTGCGCCATTTTGCTATAACACTGGTACCCCGCCAGTGTTTTCTTTCCCCTAGGATATTGATGTTGGAGGTGGGGGTTCACAGAAGACTATATATAGATATATATATATATCTATATATAGATATAGATATAGATAAAATCTAAAATGTTCTTCTACCTGCTATATTTATATATCGTTTCTATATCTTTTTCCTTATCTTCTTCAACTCTCTCCATCTTTGTCTCTCTTTATCACATCTTTTATCTGTTTCTGTTTCTTCCCACCTTTCAATCTTTATCTCTTGTCTCTCTTTATCTATCCATCATGTATGTATTTAATTACCAAGCTCAGTCTTTTAAAGTCAGGGGGATAATTTCACCTCCAACAGCCAAGCCAGGTCAAAACCTTTTATTCTGTGGTGACTGGACTTCAGCTGCGTGTCAGGGGCAGGGCATGAAACACTTGGGCTATTTTGTGTACCTCCACCATATGTACCAGGAGCAGGAGAGTTAGCCCTGCTGCTTATGCCATCAAAACGAAATTATACAATCTTAAAACCCACAGATACCCTTGGCTGCTTTCCAGGTTTTGGTGGCGTGTTTTTCTGTGCGCTGTCTGTCCGCTGTCGGGAGCATGTGTTCACCTGCGTGCGAGCTCACGTAAGTCAGCGTGTCAGCGTCGGTGACACAGAGTATGAGGGGTGTGTTTTCGTCCAGCTTTTGTCAAGTTTGGCCAAAAAAGGAGGTTAGCGACAACGCAGGGACAGAAATATTGTATTTAATCTCTTTAACTTGAATATTTAAATCTTAGGCATTTTATTCTCTTCACTCAAATTGAACAATAAGAAAACTCTGTTACCATGAAAGTGAAAAAATTATCTAAATAAATACTAAGTCAACATAAATAATAAACCGGCTTTCGTTTCAACAAAAACTGGATCTCTTTTGAATTAGTCCCCAATAAACAGATATTTAAACCTAAAAAATCAGCAACAGAACACTTAACAAGATAACTTTCAGGCTCACTATATCAGTTTGACGTTGTTTTCATCATTTAACTGAGCTTTAATGAGACACCTGAGATAGCTTGTCCTTGTCCTTGATAAGCTTTGATAGATCATTAGCAGAGCATCGTGCAGGTGAACAGCAATGACACCCTTACTCTAGTCTTTCTCACCTATAGTTGCTTTGTTGTAGTTTATAATATTTTTGTCTCTTTTGGCTGATAAAAGCTTGGTGTATTTTACCCCTGGGTCATAATAAAGCATCACACATCCAAGAATCATCTCTACTAACTGATAATATTTACCTGTAATCTTGGAAATAAAACATGAAATGTTTCCAGGTACCCCCTGCAATGTGCACCGTACCACTAGGGGTGTGATTGAGAATCACAACCACAAAGGCCCATCTCACATTTCACCAAACACATCATGACGATCCAGAAGACCTTTGGGAAAATATTTTGTGGTCTGAAGAGGCAAACATAGACCTCATATATAAGGTCTATATATCATTAAATCTGACATGAAAAATACACTGCACTACAGAAAAGAAGATCATGCTTGCAGTCAAACAAGGTGGTGGTGGTGGTGTGATGAACTGGTGCTGCTTTGCTACTTCAGGACCTGGACAACAACCGTAATTAATTGAACCACAAATTCTGCTTTCTGGCAGATAATCCTAAAGGAAATTGTCCAACCATTGGTTTGTGACCTTACACTAAAGCATATTTGAATTATGCAGCAGGACAAAAATCCAAAACACTGCAATAAGTCTACCTGTGTATATTTTTATAAAACCAAAGTGAAGTTTGGTAGTGGCCTGGTCAAAGACAGCACTTAAACCCAATTGAGATGCAGTGACATTAACCTAAACAGGCTGTTTGTGCTTAACAATCCTCCAGTGTGGCTGAATTAAAATATTTCTGCAATGAAGGGTGGACCAAACGTCCTCTCCGCAATTTAAAAGTTTCACTGCCATTTATCACAAATGCTTGATGGATCTCGTCAAAAGTGGCAAAGCCAGGTATGAGGTTAAAGGGGTAATTACTTTTTCACACAGGGCAAGGTTGGTTTGGATAGCTTTTTTCCCCCTTAATAAATGAAAGAATATTTTAAAACTATATTTACTCTGGTTATCTTTGTCTGATATTAAAATGAGTTTAATGATCTGAAGCAAGTGAGATAAAAAAGCAAATATAAGAAATCCTTACGGGGGAAACACGTTCTCACATGGTGTAAAATTGGATTGAGCTAAATACATAGAATGAGATACGAGATATCTCTCAACTTTTGTCTGCATATTTGTTTTCTTATGAGAAGAGAAACATCATTAAGTCATTGGGGTGCAACTTGCAGATTGCGTTGTGGGTGGAAAATGCCATTCACAGGCTCCACAGCGCATATTTATGTCATTACAAGCACAGGCATGGCCGCTGAAGGAATTGATGGATTGCGCTGTTCATCAGTGTTTCAGTTAAAGGTATTTCCCTGCGAACCAAAAGGTTTATGGTGATGCAAACACATAAATTCCCATACACAGAATATCACAAGTGCTTATAAAACATATAAAAAAGCTGACTCTCTGCCTTCAAGCCTTCGCACAGTGTTTTTTGCGGTAGTTAATCTGATTCCATAGCAGGCAGGGTTGTGTCAGAGATGTCTCTTTTTTATCAGAGAGCTGCTCCTACATCAATGAGATTGTCTTTATCTGCCTGCTTGCAGCTTGGGCTCAGATTCTGCCCTCTATATACGGGTGCCGGGTTTGTGGGAGGCATGTGGGCGAAGGTGCATGGCATCCGGCCTAATGCACAGCCTGGAGAGAAATACTAACACTTCATATTCACTGTGACTTCAACACCGCCACAGTTGAGGCTCTCACATTTGGATGGAGATTTTCGCTGAATGAGTCACAGGTTTGAAAGATATTCCACGGGACATGGTCTTCTAATTTTGTTGTGGTGTGAAATGAAAAGAGTCGACTGAATGCTGTAAGCAGGCGTCCACACAGAACCGTCAGTCTTATGACTGCAGGATGTTCTCCGTGTCGTCTTGCTTAATAACAAAAAAAAACTGTTTGTAGAGACCTCACCACAAGTGCTCCTCCACAGAACCTAGGAACGCCTTTTGCGTTCAACCCAGGATATTCCCCGCTGCACCGCATTCCACTGTTGCTCCGTTATTCTGGACAGGGTCCCTGGCTCTTCCTGCCAAAGCCCTCCCATAAACACACATCCAACCCTGGAGTCCTCGCCTTGCAGGGGGCATTCCAGAGGTGTAAGTTGTCCAGACTCTCTTCCATGCTCAAACACATCCAAACAAACAAAAACAAAAAAACAGTACAAAAACAGGGCTATTACCTTTGACCTAAAAATAGAAAAGGAAAACCTCACCTCTGCCTGGACAGCTCAACAGGTCGTCATTTTGTCCAGTCTTCTGCTATGTTACAGATAAAATTTTATAAGGTGATTGATTATAAGAGTGCCAACATTATTCTTACAGAAATCGCAGAACTGTGTAGAGACAGTCACTTTATGTTTACAGGATAGGCCAAATACCCCAAAGATGTGCCCGTCTCTTCATGGGAATTCTCTGTTATTCATGCTCTCATTGCAATTACAGCACTGAAGAATGCAGGCATCCCCATCCTGGAAAGAGGCAATATTTTTTCTTTTGTCCCTTGCAGGGTTGTTTACATGTTGCAGTGCAATTATTGGAACTAACAAAGAACATTTGCTTTACTGCTTCGGTACAAGCGTATGTAAAAAGTCAAAAAGCTCTAGTAATGTTAACATATAAATGTGTATACCCTTGAACTTATTCTTTGCTGAAGCACCGTTTTGTTCTGTTTTAGCGGTCAGTCTTTTTGAGTTCACATCTGCCATCAATTATTTTGAATCTGTGGAACCTGAAATAAAGCATATCTGTCCTAGTTGGACTGACTTTTTCTCATTTGCATCCTTTATCTGAAGCCATAGTTTAGTAAAGAACACTGAAAGAATCATAGTATATCATATATTTATATCATAATATATCACGAAACAAAATGCAACAACTTTAGTGAGACTTAACTTTAGTCACAGTTGTATTTTGGGTTAAAGAAATTGGTTGATTCTGGATTATAATTACAAAATAAATGTTTGGAAATCCAAAACATCTACTTGTGATTTTTTTTCCATTATTATTATTTGCTCTAATTCTTAGTCTTGAAAGGAATACCATTCTATTCAGATTTGTAATTCGAATTCTCAAATATTAATGCTAGATTATAAAGATGAGACTAATTAATTTAGCCATATACATTTTATAAATGCTTTATATGCATGAATATAGGCTATTGTTGTGTTTCCATAAAGAGAGTTTTATTTTCGTAAACTTTAAATAACATTAATGACATATATGTGAGAAAATATTTAAATTCTAGAAAGGTTCAACAATACTTTATTTGTACACGTAGGTAAATTTGGTTTGCACGCTGACACACTTTGGAGGAATAAAACATCTTAACATGACCAGAACCAGAACCATAAAATACAGTTACTCAAAATTCTGAAGACTCCACAAATCACATCAAAGGTCACAGAAGAGGAGAGCAAGGCTTAATGATCAAGACAAATAAAAAAATAATCAGATAAACAGGAAATAAAACCAAAATGAAACCAGAATAAAACCAGACTGGCAAAAAATAAGTAAAAGAACAAATAAAATATAACAAAAAAAAGGTTATCAATAAATACTAAAGTTGAATAAAATATAAATAAAAAATGTAAAATCTGTAGGAACAAAGCTGTTTTTACATTTTGTCTCACATTTTGGGACTAAGAATGTTGGGTTCAGAGGGCAGGAGCTGGAACTCTCTGTGAAGGGGATTGGCGTTGTTGTTTAGAACAGAAAAGGCAGTCCGCTGTACCTGCCTGCTGTACAGGGATGAGACTGATTGTTGGGACCCTCAAATCAGTCTTAATAACACTTTAACTATATGCTGGAGTGAATTGCTATCTTTCTTTTGACACCAAAGAAAAGGATACAACAGATTTGATAAATGCACGTTAAAAACAGGCCACAATGGTTCAACCTATATTTTAATGGCAGAGATTCCTTAAACGGAAAAGGAGCTGATGAGCATTTTTGCACATGGCCTCACAGATAGGTTCAAAGTTCAATTTATCATCTACAATTGTCCCAAATTATTTGTAAGAATGCCTAATTTCAATGGCATGAGATTTAATTAAAGTGACTTCGTGCTTGTGAGGTTTTCTCCTGAAATTACTGATCACGTTTTTGGTCTTATCAGCGTTCCGTTGGAGGTAAGACTCCTCAGACCACTGAAAGAGGTCATCAGTTACCGGACTGTGGCTGCTTTCATTCTCCTGGAGAAGACGAACAACAACAGAATTATCTGCATACTTTATTATAATTCTGTTGTCATATCTGCTCTGACATCCTAGTATACAGAATTATTTACTCTCACACTCTGTCTTGTTATTACAGAATTCAGGATCCAACCCAGCAGATTGTTACTTAAAACTTGCTTTCATTTATGTATGCTGACTTTAATATAACTAGAAATGTATTTTTACTAAGAAAACAAAAGAAAAATTCCCCTCATTGTCTTCTGCAACTGTAAAGCATGATAAAGACTTCAAAATTCTCAATTTATTTATGCTACTTATTATATAGAGACTTATTTCCTATATATTACAGTGCTTAACATAGAATGACGACTGATTTTTATTAGACTAATATTGTTTTGGGCTGCACGGTGGAGCCATTGGTAGCACTGTTGCCTTGCACCAATAAGATCATGGGTTTGACTCCTGACCACTCCTATTGGCAACAAAAGTACTATTTACTTATTTTTAGGAATAAAAATAAGTAAAAAAAATATATCGAAATATAAATAAATTCATGCATTAAAGGGTTATGTTTAAAATATGGGGCAGTTTAATATCTTACATTGAGACCATGATGTAGCTATGTCAATATAGGTCTAACTCAACAGTTACAGCTACAGACTTCCATAATAATCTTGTTATTTATATCCTGAACACTTTGCAGTAGCAGTAAGATAAGTTTAATTGCGGCACTAGTAGCCTTTATTAGGGTTATTTTGTTTTTCTTTTCTGAAAGTAAATGGACAAGCAGCGAGGCGGAGAGAGAGGGAAGACATGCAGCACGGGTCACCGGGGCCAGGACTGAAACATCCACAGGGATTCAAAGCCTCGACTGCCACACCACACGCCACACCCGTTTACTCTTTGTTTTAATATGGCATGAGAACTCATATCGTTCATTTCGTGTCATTTCCAGTTAATCACGTGAAGACAAAACTTGCAAGAAGTTTTTAGAAGTTTTTCTCCAGCTTCAGAAACTCAGTCATGTAATTTAGTGACTAGTATTTCAGCTGCCTTCTGATCACCTCTTCCAGGACACGGGATATTTCAGACATGTGATATGAGCGAAGATTTAAATCTATAAAAAAAAAATGACCACAGCCTTATAACATGGATTTCCAAAAACATACAAAACACACCAGAAAACTGGCCGCGCAAAACATAAATATCCCTGACATTACACCAACAACAGATGGTTTCCTGATTGTTATGCTGATTCACTAGCAAGGACCACGCCTCAGGGATATGTGTTTAAAGGTTTATTAAAGTAAGAAGCTGAAGGGATGGAAGAACTGGAAGTAAGGATGAAGTCATCTGAGGAGACAGGTCTGAAGGCATGGGAGAAAAAATCTCAGTGTGTGGGTACAGTCTTGATCTGAAAGCATGGTATGAACATGATTTGATAATGATTCCGCGATGAATAATTGAACAGGTGTGTATTTATGGAGGATGACCAGGTGAAGCAAGAAGACAGATTAACTAGGTGCAGGTGAACCGAATAAAGTTGATTGACAGGACAAAACGTGGCTTGAGCAGAACGGAAACTCTTGAATACAAACTAACAGAAACTAGAAAAACATGAAACTAAAGCATAACCAGGAAAATAATAAACAGAAGCATGATTCAAAATTTAATTGTGAAACAGACCAACAAAACCCAAAAACACCCACAAATCATAACAGATGTAGCGGGATGAGGATGATGGGTCGAAGGGAAGGATAAGGGATGAGGTGAGAAGGGTTTTAGGGTAAGGGAGGGTGGGGTCAAAAGAACGTAACAGACTGTGAAGGTTGGGTGAGCTTGGTAAAAGTAGACAGTTGGGTAATTAGAGGTGTGGTTTAGGCGTGGCCCTGCTCCCAAACCTAAGTTAACATAACATAACTTAATTTCACTAGCAAGGAATATGCCTCAAGGATATGAGTTTAAAGGAGAGTGAAGCTGAGGGTATTTTGGCTATGAATGGAGATATCTGAGAGGCACGGATGAATAGAGCAGTTGAGTAACGTGAAAGGATGTGAGGCTGTTCCATCCTGAAAAGTAAGCAGACAGAGTGTGGGGAGCGAGGCTGTTAAGGATGGCTTGACAGGAGTTGGAGATACTGGCTAATTGTGGAGTTAGTTGAAGATCGTTGAAGAGAACGGTGGGATTGGAGTTGGGTTGGTGTCCGACTCTGGTTCCAAGAGTCTAAACGTCTGGAAAGAGAAGCAAAACAGAGCATCAGCAATACAATTCCTGTTTCCTGGAACATGAGCTCCGCAAAGCAGGAATTGGTGTTGGGCGAATATGAGGGTGAGCTGACGAACAAACTGCATGATTTCTGGAGACCAAGAACGACCTTTATTAATAATTTCTACCACTGCGGTATTGTCTGTATGGATGAGAATGGACTTTTTAGACCATTTGTGCCCCCAAAGGATTGCTGCTAGGATGATGGGATAAAGCTCATAAAGAACTGATGGGGGAGAAATGAAGTTATCCTGGAGAGAACTGAACTCTGGAGGCTTTTTCGATGTGAACCACCTGCCATTGTAGTAGGCTCCAAAACCCACTGAGGGCGTTGCATCTGTGTAAAGCTGAATGTCTTTGGGGTGAGTAATTAAATCATTATAGAAAAAGGATATGCTGTTCCAAGAGGACAGGAAATGATGCCAAAGACGCATTTCAATTTTGCATGAGCTGTTGAGGATGAGTGAACCATGAAGAGAAGGGATGCTAGCTGCTTTAGACAAGAGATTAGAAATGAAGTATTTTCCTTGAGGAACAATACGAATGGCATAATTCAGGTGGCCGAGAAGTGTTGACAACTGTTGTTTGGAACATCTGTCAGCAAGCAAGAAGTTTGAGAGGAGTAAGAGTATTGCGATTCATTTTCTCCAGAGGCAAGGATGCTTTACAAGAGGATGAGTCAAGAGTAACACCCAAGAACTCAACTGAGGTGCATGGACCGATCTCTTCAGAGGGGTGCCCAGGTCTGAAAAGACCTTGGTTAGAGCACGAAGACCCTGGCTTGGAGGAGAGGAAGGGGAGGTTACGATCAGGAAGTTGTCAAGAAGATGCACAACATCAGGAGGTTTGTAGTTGTTAATGAGGATCCAACATGACGTTCTCACAGAGCCAAATATTTTTGGGCTACTTCCACAGCCGAAGGTGAGCTGTACAGCGAAGTAGTAAGTGCCTTTCCAGAAAATGCCAAAGAAGCACCAGAAATCAGGGTGGATAGGGAGGACTTTAAAGACGCTGGTGATATCTGCTTTCGAGAGCCAGGCTCCTTGGCCGGCTAACCGAATGAGTGTGATGGCATGATTAATGTTTGCGTATTTCATGGAAAAATTCTGGAAACTAATTGGTGCTGTTGATACCAGGAATGTGAGAGCCATGAGGAGCTGACAGGTCTATGATCAATCTTTTCTTACCGGAGTATGGAACTGACTCGAAAGATAGGAAAGGGTGGCTGACAGAATGCGCCTATCATAAATCCTTCCTTGACCTCTTTGGATATAGAGTATCCACCGTGTCTGGTTCTGAAAGAGCAGATTGGAGATTGTGACAGTGGTAGGTGGAATTGGGAATGACTTCTTTGCCCAGGTGGAAACCTTAAACGAACCCATTACTAAGAAAGTCTGCGAATTCTGTATCGGGGTGATTTTTTATAGCAAATGCGAGAGCATTTACCTTAATGGGTGTGGAAAGGTGCTGGCTTAGTCAATCCACTTGGGACGAGGATTGTGAGGGTATGAGTTTCTGGTGTGGGCACTGCTGCAGAAGGAGCAGCTGCGCAACAGTCTGCAGTTGGAGATGGAACAGCCAAGGTCATTGAAGTTATTGCAAATCATTCTACTTCCCTGATACAAAATAGGGCGGCCTTGCCTATCCACACCCTTAGTGACTGGAAAATTGACTGAAGTGCATGTGTCACTGGGTTTAGAAGTAATGGGTGGAGGAGGAGCGGCAGATGGCAGCCGATCAAGAACTGATGACCTGCGAGATGAGGGACGACAGCGGAGAGGGATAACAGCAGCATATGTGGTGGCTGGGTGAGGAGGAGCACCACAAAGACTGCATGATGAGGAGGATCGAGCAGCGAAAATATGGCAGTATAAGTTCAGAATCAAGAGAACCCCAGTATGTGTCCTGATTAAAAGAGGATGTGATATTGATAAAAACTAGTACCTCCAATGCGGAGAGCCACGTCAAGAATAATGGAAAGATAGTCATCCAGTTCTGACCTATGGTCAGGATAGTCTGAGCCGATAATGTCCCTGTATTGTGAAAAAACCAGGGCAAATTCAGTGGAAGTAAGATCCTTAGAGCGAGAACCTAATGGTTGGCTTAGCTGGATGACTCCTAAACTAGTCTGTAATTCCCTAGACTGATTGAGACTAACTAGAGATGGCCAGAGACGTAGGGCTAAATCTATATAATTACCGTGAAGGATTTATAGATGTAAAGTGGGAGAAACAGTGAAAGGGCAATGAGTAGATGAAGGTGGTTGTGGAGTGGAACTGCAGTGGCAAGGGTATAAGGAGTATTGTTATGAGAAAGCACATGTGAAAACCGGGGAGGGAAAGGGGAGGGATTAGGTTTGGAGGGTGGAAAGAAAAGAGCAGTTGGAAATGTAGGTGGAAGCCCAAGAGCAGTAGGCTGTGATGAGTGAACAGGAGCCAAGAGAGAGGATGAATGAGGCTCCTGACATGACTGAACAAATTGAGGAGCTTGAAAGGAAGCAGGCACTGAAATTTGTGCTGCAGAACAAAGGGTAGAAGAAAGGATGGATGGATGAAGGATTGTATTTTATGAAATAAAAGAGGAGAAGAGCTGAGACAGCTCAGACACAGAGGGAGCAGGCACAGGGGAAATACGACCTGGTTCGCACTAGGGGGAGCTGTTGATATGGACTCTGGTCTGGAAGCCAGCTGGGCAGTGACGTCACCGGAGACGTTCATTGAGGAAGCAGATGTTGAGGAGGAAGCCGGACGCCCAGGAGGTATGGAAACTGCTGCTGGTGACGAGGGAGTTGTTAACAGCTGAAAGAGCCTTGATTTGTTGTCACAATGGCTGAAAGGGATTCCTTTTTCTTTGAGTGCGTGCTGAAGGCGAGCCACGGTCCAGTTTTTAATGTCGAGTTGGGTTGAGGCGGCTGACGAACCTTGCAGCATGGATGCGACGGCAGCGTCCGTAGGAGAATGCCGTTGCTGGCTGAGTGAACATGTAGATATTTCGCTTCTGAGAGCAATGCGGCCATGGGTCTTGGACTTTGATGAATGAAGAGAGTCGATTTCAGGTTGAGGCCAAGGTGAAGGAGTTGTGGAGTGAAGCTGAGATTGATGATCAATGATCAGGGAACGCAAACGGCTACGACGAGAAACTTGTCTGATGACTGGAGGAGGAGAGGTTTCTGCAATGAACGGAGTGTTGAGGATGTCGTCGTCTGACTCGGATGGAGTCCAGGTTCTAGGATGGCACTAGGAGGAGAGGTACAGTAGGTGGTTAGATATAATTATGAAGATGATGAGTAATGGGTTGATATAAAGTGAGTGGGGCTTACTGATACAGAGATAGTTGGAGTTCCTGGAGAAGGTGAGTCCATCCACAGCTGTGGTTGACAGGAGTTTACTGTATGGTGGTCAAGTGATGTTTTGGCCTTATTTGCTTCCAGGTTGGAGATGGTGAGTGGTGGTGTGTACAGGCAGGTGAGCGGAGGAGAGGCAGAAGTAAGGATTCTTATAGCAGTTACCAGGAGGGCTGTCAGATTAGCGGCAGAGAGGACAGGGATCCAGGTAGATGTTCTCCACGCAGACACTAGGATCAAGAAGGTGGATCACTGGAGTCCAGGATTCAAACATCAATGTAGGAATCTGGTTTCTGTAAGGGGAGACAAGGGAGGTTAGTGTCAGAGCTTCGAGGAGCAAGAGCAAAAACATGAGAGCTTGAAGACTACTCATGTTAAAACAATCTTGCGTCTGTGTCAGAGAGCCAGCTCCCCTTTAAGCTCCTCCTGATGAGCCTTTATGAGCTGCAGCTGTGGAGCCTGCATCTGCTGGTCACACCCAGGAAAGGAAGGCGGAGGAGAAAAACACCAAACAACCTGCTCACAGCTCTGTGGATATGACAGTCACAAGATGTAGTTATATACAGACAGTTGTAACCTTCAAATATCTCATATAGTTTTATTTTCTTAAAAGTTCCGAAAACTTCAGAGATTGGAGGGAAAAAGCTTGATAAACAAGAACAGATGAATATACCGTCTTTTTCCTGTATAACATCAACTTCTAAGACCTGAAGCCCCACATGGACAGACCACAGTAGAACTTTGCTTGTAAACACCACCTTGATGTTAGTAATATAATGAGGACAGAAGTCAGAGGTCCTGAAGTACACCTTGAGGTTTAAACTACATTTAGCAGGCGATCCAAATGTACTTTAAGGAAGAAAAAGTTCTACGGTGCTGGAACAAAGAAGTAGTTAAATATTTAGATTTCACTTCTTTGGTTGTAAACGTCTTGAAATATAGCTACACAATTTTTCGTCAAGATTTAAGTCGTTGACAAAGTAAATTCAAAAGTAAGCAAGATAGAAGCATTTTGACAGAAGAAACATTCTGAATACATAAACTAAAACTACAGACTACAGACCCACTGACTGCCGTGATAGCCTCCAGTTCTCCTGCGACTTTTACATCAAGCAGCAAATAGGTGAGAATATTTGTACATTTCTGATCAGAAGTTTAAATCCACTCATTGTGGACTGTAATGTCATGTAAGTTCAGGACTTTTGATGGTCTAGTTGAATTGTTCTTTTTCCAGAGTAGACGGATCAAACAGGTAATTGCAACGCATTTTAAATACACCAATTCGGTGCAGATGTTTAAATTTATTGTGGATTTTTTCCAGTCCGTGCAAGATATGTTTGACAATACTCACTGAATTCACCAATGCTCAGAACAATGGGGACGCCTTAGTGATGTTCTAAGAATGAAAACTGTAGGTTTACACAAGTCTTGGAGCCACTTGTAAACAACTGCAGATTCCAGCATCATCAATTTAAACTGTACATTCAAATTTTTCTGTCCTCAAATTCAGAGGTTTACATACACTAAGCTTACTAAGGCACAGAGATGGAGGTTTTTGAAATTTGTGAATCAAGTCCCAGAACAAAACCAAAAAGATGCTGTGAAGGTGCTGGCTGAAGGTGGTAAGAAAGTGTCATTCCCCACATAAAAACAAGTCGTCTACCAACTTGGGGTGAAAAGCCACATAGCAAGGAAGAAGCCATTTCTTCAAAAAGAAAACATTAAAAAGCCGCATTACAGTTTGCAAAGGAACTCAGGGACAAATACCTCAACTTTGGGAGACATGGAAGACATATTAACAAAATTTAAATGTTTGGCCAGGATGAAAATTGTTACGTTTGGAGGAAAAAATGGGGAAGCTTGCAAGCCTGACAACAGCATCGAGGAGGCAGACACCATATAGGGATGGCTGCACCATTGTGTGTGGGTGTTTTGCTGTGGGAAGGACCTCTGCACTTCACAAAAATGACAATATCATGAACAAAGAACATTGTGTAGAGATACTGAAGCGACATCTATTCAATTCAATTCAGTTTTATTTATATAGCGCCAATTCACAACACATGTCATCTCAAGGCACAAAAGTCAGGTACATACATTCCAATTAACCCTAACCATTGAACAGTGCAGTCAGAGTTAATTATTTATTCAAATTGGACAAAAAGGTTTTCTATCTTAGGAAACCCAGCAGATTGCATCCAGTCAGTGACTTGCAGCATTCACTCCTCCCGGATGAGCATGTAGAGACAGTGGACAGTCACTGGCGTTGACTTTGCAGCAATCCCTCATACTGAGCATGCATGTAGCGACAGTGGAGAGGAAAAACTCCCTTTTAACAGGAAGAAACCTCCAGCAGAACCAGGCTCAGTATGAGTGGCCATCTGCCACGACCGACTGGGGGTTAGAGAGAACAGAGTAGAGACACAAAGAGAACAAAGAAGCTCTGATCCAGGAGTACTTTCTATGGGAAGGAAAAGTAAATGTTAATGGATGTAGCTCCATCTCAAGACTTAAGCCAAGAAACTAAAGCTTGGCCTCAAATGGGGCTTCCAGATGGACTATGACCTCAACCATACAACCACATTAGTTACGAAGTGAGGTAAGGACATTAAAGTCAATGTTTTGGAGTGGCCATCTCAAAGCACTAATCCCAGCTCCATAGGAAAGGTGTGGGCAGGAAATAATCTAAAAAAGACGTCTGATGGAAAGAATTTTGGGCGCTCTGGGCACATCGTACAGAAGTGCGGCAGGATGACGCAGATAAATGGACCTTAGCAGTAATTAGTTTTACCAGAAGAAAAAACACTTAGGACAAAATAGGACAGTGACAATAAGGATTGCTTGGTGGTGCTCTGCAGAGCAGTGACCAGATGCCACCAGTAGGAGCTGCTTGACAGAGGCATATTTGATGTAACACAGTTTTACATCCAAATGTACTGAGAGGTGTCGACCAAAATAAAAACTTTCAAGCTCAATAAAAATTTGCTGCTGTACACATGAACAAGCCATGTCTTCTGGAGATGAAGAGGTTCCTATGATCAGATGAGACAAACGTTGGACTATGTGGTCACAATGACAAGAACTATGTTTGGAATCAATGGGAGCTTTTAAACTTAAGACCTCCATTGCAACTGTTAAACATGGTGGCGATAGCATCATGCTGTGGGTCTGTTTTGCTGCCATTAGAACTAGTACATTGCAATAACAGTTATATTGAAACTTGAACACAGTTGGGTGTTTTGTCAGGAGAATAATCCCAGAAGCACATGATAACTGATCTTGGATTAGATAAAACAGGCTAACATTAAGCTACTATAAAGGCCCCACTCTCAAAAATATAAAAAAAACCCAAAAAAAAACATTGCCAGCAAGCCAGATAATTTAAATTAGCTGTACTAATAATGGATGAAGAGTGGTCACATATTTAGCTATAATTATTGCCAGAAGCTAGTCAATGGCTATAGTGCGTGGTGGATGTGAAGCTTGCTAAGGGACCTTTTACCAAATAATGAGTGTGTATATATTTGAGCCTAGTCGTAACATTTTCAATTTGAAAAAACATTTCACACTTGTGAGGTTGTTGTAATTTTATACTAGATTTAGAATACATCAAATACATCTTCAAAAGCCCCTGTCATAGTGTGGTTTGCGGGCGGACCAAAGCGCAGACAAGAGCTGGGCAGCAACATGTTGTGAAAGGTTTTCAGCTTTATTTCCAGAGTTTATAAAATAAACCAAACAAGGCACTGCAGATACAAACAAAGTCCAGATCCAAAAACTAACAAGATCGGTTCTGCAGGAACATGGAAAAACTCAAACACAAATACGTGGGTTGAGAACGGGGTATGACAAACACAAGGAACCAGCAACAAACAATGACAAAAAACCAACTAATATACTGAGGGATAACAAAGGGCAGGTAATCAGAGAAAACAGGGAACAGGTGTGACAAAGAGGCAGGGAGGCAGAGGGAACAGGTGAAACAAATACAAAGACTGAGGATGGGCAAAGTAACTAATAAACTGAAACACAGACCAAGCAAACCTATAGACAAAGATAAATAATCAAATGGGGAATAAGAAAACTAGAATAATCATGGCTAAAGTAAACAGAGAAACTAGAGGGAACATAGGAACAACAATAACAACATGAGAACAAACAAAGAACCCATAAAGAAAACCTGAATACAAAAGTAAACAAACCTAACCACACTGACTGAATTAACTGGAAAGGAAACAGAAAATAAACTAGTAAACAAGAAGAGTGCAAAGGAACAAATAATAAAACACAAAGATACTAAAGAGAAATAAAACTAGAGAATCCAGGGAAGACCAAGGATTTTAATAATTACAATAATAATAATAATAACAATAAACCATACAACGTAATAAGAAAACAACCATAAAAGAACTTAAGAAGTAAACACTAGGAGGCGGAAGAGGGAGAAAAGAAAACATGAAACAAAAACCAAAATAGAAACATCTAAGCAAAAGGTAAACAAACGCACAGCCACAAACAGAGTCCAG
Organism: Girardinichthys multiradiatus; assembly: GCF_021462225.1. Lineage (NCBI taxonomy): Eukaryota > Metazoa > Chordata > Actinopteri > Cyprinodontiformes > Goodeidae > Girardinichthys > Girardinichthys multiradiatus. Next base: position 18,326,777 of record NC_061800.1, read on the forward strand.
AAATGTCACTCCGTGACATAACCCCAAATAAATATGGTATTAATGTGCTTTGAGGATATGTAAACCTCTGAATACAACTGTATTGGCTGTTGTTGTTTTTTTCCTTATAGCTGTGGGGATCAGAACTAGATTATGAGGTTTGACTACATTATCTTTTTTTTTTTTTTCATTTCCAAATCTGTGGAGCTGAGCCATAAAATGTTCTGTAACATCATTTCCATTGCAAGCATTCAGTTAAATAAAACAAATATCCACTTCTTTGACTGAGTTCAGCCACACATCACAAGACTTTGATTGGGAACATTTGCAGAAGCAGTTTTTCATCATTTTTCTCCAAAGAGTGAGATGTTGTGCTGAAGAAGTTCTTCGTGCTGCCGCCTCCTGTTTCGCGTTAGTTTTATGCTGTCATTTCCCATTAATCATGAGGTCTGCCAGCACTTGTTGCTTATCCCTGTCACTTGTACACATTTGAGATATCTGGTCTCTGTTATCTCTGCGGACAGCAAGATTTACTAAAATGCTCCTCATTTTGAATCATTTACAAGCCCTAATCCAATTGATTTTTGTGTGTCGAAAAACTTCATTGTTTTCAAATGCAATTTCAAACATTTTTTATTTTTTTTGCAAATTCAACCCTTATGCTGTGTTTGCACTTTCTCTTCCACATCTGTACACATTTGATGGCTGCCTGAGTTTTCTGATAAAGTCTTGAGGTGTTCCTGTGTGAACCCTTGGTGTAAATTATTCATCTCGATCACCTATCCTCCTCGTAGTCTCCATCTCAGAGTTTCTTGGTGCTGTAAGATATAGGGACGCGCTGGGCCACAGAGGCAGAGGAGGCGGGGAGGAGCAGCCCCTGTGTACAGCCTGACTGGAGCCAGAAGAGGTCTAGGAACAGCAGTGTTCATTAAAGTGGCCCCAAAAGCGCAGGCATAGGAGAGGATAACAAGACCCTGGGGTGGCTGGTTTGGGGTCTCCACCCTCAAAGGGCATAAATGTATTCCAAGTCATTCAGACGAATCAAAAGGTATACTGTGTCAGCAGAAAGATACACATGCACACACCTTTGCAGGAACATTTCTTTGTTTTGTGATAGTTTTGCAATTTTAAATGTAAAAATAGTAAAAGAGAAATGTCAACTTCTTTTTAATTTTTTAGTTTGAGCTGACAGCTAGGTTGATATAATATGCTTAATTTTAACATTTACATTTTTAACATTTTGACATTTACAGTCGCCAGATTATTGAAGTGTAAATAGAAAAGAGCCACGTAACACCATCTTAAAGCTGTTGTTATTTTAAACCTAACATTCCTTTTTAAAATAAAGGCATTACACATATCTCCTCAGCAAACCTATGTAAAGCGGGAGAAACAGTCAGCCTGTCCAAAGATAACAAAGCCAATCTGCCAGGTAATGCACCCCAAGCTCACTTGCATGCTATATCTCTTTTAATATTCAGAAAAACAGAGCAAATAAATTACAACTCAATATTTTCTATGTTGGAGATTCCGGGCAAAGAAATCCCAACTTTGCTTTGCTCAAAACTAGTTTCCAAGCAACCAGCAGAGAGTGCAGAAACTCACCGGACCTGTGAAAGAAAGAAAGATGCTGATAGGCAAATTTGACACTTTGGAGAGCAATTGTTTTCTTTTTCCCCCATACTTATATGCAAGGCTTAGAGAAATATCTACAAGTTCTAGTCACTTATTCAGAAACAAGGAGAAGTTTTTTGTTTAGTTTTTATAGACCTCTCTTGAAAATACTGCACCACCATTTCTTGAAAAGCTTTAACTCTGGTGTATGCTCTTAAACTTTCGTTCTTTGGAACGATGTAGCCCAACTGGATACCGTCACAGCACGTAACCTGAAATGTGCTAAAAACCACTCTAGATTGGGCTGTATGCATCTGTTTAAGTTTCCCTGCTGCGGAAAAAGATAAAAATGGACATGGGATTAATTTGTGGTGGAGTGAAACTGATAAACGCTTTCTCGTCCCTGTCTCCTCATTCTTCATTAGTTTTCATACTCCTTCCTGTTTGTGATGAGCTCTGCTGTGGTTTTGCAATCTCCGCTTATTTGGATCATGCAACTGTGCAGCTTTTGATTGAAACGCAAAGCCCCATTGTTAAAAGCAGATGCATCTTAGTGTTTTTTGAAGAACTGCACATCAACACAACCCCTAAATGTGGTCAAAGGAAATTATATTGTACTGTTACTACAGTACTGTTATCACTTCTCTTCTTTACAGTTTTTCCTAGACTTGATGGTTTCTTTCCATGAAGGTTTTTACACTGGTTAAATTCACATAATACCTTCCTGGTAAAAAGTAATTTTTTGTCATTTTCTATTTATCAAAAATACTTGGGGAAACAAAAAATGTTTCTCCTGCAAGGATGATATTGATGATATTGATATTCTCTAGGGAAGTGGTGGCCTAGTGGTTAGAACAGGAGGTTTGCGTTCCAGAGGGGACACCGAGCAAGACCCTTAGCCCCAGAATGCTCCCCAGGCGCCGCACAATGGCAGCCCACTGCTCCCTACAAGGGATGGGTTAAATGCAGAGGACAAATTTTGTTGTGATGTACATGTGCAATGACCAATAAAGATGATTATGATATTGATGAGCTAATGTTGAGATGGAACAGCACTTTGGAAAGTAGCAGCACCTGTAAAACCTTTAGAAGTCTGATCATTACATCAGTAAAGACAAAAAGCAAACATTTTCAATAAATAATTACGTTTATTTACAAAGCCAACCAAACCAACCTGTCCTTATGTGAAACATAATCAGTTGTGCAACAACTCTTGTCAAGCCTTTGCAATAACTGTAAATCAGACTTTTACATCTCTGTGAAGGAGTTTTAGTTTACTCTTTAATTGCTTTAATTCAGTCTCACTTCATGTCTGAAGTTCTTTTTGTTAAAAGTGCCAGTTTTATGCCAGATGTAACAGGACTCCTTCTAAAAGATTCCACTTTCATCTCATCAGTCCACAGAATAGTTTCCCAAAAGTCTTGGGGATCATCAAGATGAGGAACTCGGGTAAGTGAAACCCAGAGTGCTCTAGATGTTGTTCTGGGTTCTTTGGAGACTTCCTCGATTAATCATTGATGTGCTCTTGGAGTAATGTTGGTAGGCCATCCACTCCTGAGAAATGCTCCTTTTGTCGACAACGGTTCACTGGAGTCCCAAAGCCTGAGAAATGGCCTTTATATCTTTCCTGAATGATTGATGTCAATAAATGTGTTTCTACCATGTTTTTGAAAGTTTTAGACCAGGGCACAATCTGTCATTTTTTGAGATCTTGTAGCCTTCTTCATGTTGTCTGGTAGGTTGTCTTTAGATAATTTCTTGATGCTGCAGATCAGGCAGTAATCAGACCTGGATGTGGCTGGGGAACCTGAGCCAAAAAAAAATTTGGTTAATCACAGTCAACTCATGATTTATCGACGGGGATAAATAATTTTTCAAATAGGGTCAGGTTGGTTTGGCAGCTTTTGTCCCTTGATGAATAAAACCATAATTTTAAACAATTGCAAAAAAATAAAATATAAAAAAAAATTGTTTAATGGTTTAAAACATTTATACGGAAGCTCATTGCATTCACAAAAGAAAAAAAATAGACATCTTTTCTCATGATTATGAGATCAAGATCTTGTAATTATGAGAAAAGATCTTGGAAGCTGACATTGCAGCTTCCAATTGTCTACAGTACTTAAACAATTGAAGTGTCTAACTACTGTAGTTTTTGAAATGGAGCAGATTAAAGATGCTCAAGGTAATAAAAAAAATAGCTGGAACTGCCCTTTAACTGTTTCCCGAATTGGAAGCAGCAGTGTTGTAATTACGAGATCTTTTCTCATAATTATGAGATCTCGTAATTATGATGAAAAATGTCAATTTTTTTTTTCTTTAGTGAATGCAATGAGCTTCCATACACTTAAAAGTGACAAAAAAAGATGAAACTTCAGAGGGCACGTAGACTTTTTTAAAGCACTATATATGCATCATAATTTGGTAAGCATAATACCTAGGTTAATAAATGAACTGACAGCATCTTCTATGACAAACTATTAGGTTGGTCACATACAAATATTTGCAATTCTTTTGTGCAAAAGCACATTAGAATAAAAACACAAATTTTTATTTTTAAAAAGTTCTGTAAAGAGATTTAAATCTAGTGCATGGATGGTGGCTTTTAAGTAAATCTCACTGCGGCAGGAAGAGTTGGGGATAAACATATAAAAGGAACATAACTAACCCAACGACTCCCAGAGGAGGCTGCCCTGACTGAGTTTATGAATCTCTGAGATGTCTCTGCTCACACTGCAAAGAGCTGCTGTTCTCCCTTGTTTGCCTGCCTGGCCTGTTGGACCCCCATACCACAGCTTTCCAGAAAGACCCCCAAGCGATTTTTACATTCAGCCCGGCTGAGCAGCAAGCTGAAATTAAAGCTGTTTCCCTGTGGTTAGTTAAATAGTTGGACAGTGAGAGCATGGGGTGGCCCTGAGTCAAGGCTGAGGCTGTCTGGACTTGGGAGTGGAAATATCAAAAAAGGCAATGAGTCGTCGGGTGAGGGGGAGATGGGAAACATGGAAAGCGGAGTTGACAAAGAAGTTAATATAGTTGCCTGTATTTTGAAGCAAACCTATTATATTTGCTGTCTTTGTGCAGTGCCTGCTAATAAAGTAGCACAGGTGGAAGGAATGCATTACATGAGATGACAATATATTTACTCAGCAAGACAATCATAGGAACTAAAAGCACTTTTACAAACTTAATATATGCTTAGCCTCCAGATGTCTTGAAAATAAAATCCCTGAGCCGATATGTGTGATAGGTGTGATCTGGTTATCTTTTCCTCGAGACTCTAAATTTAGCCGGTAGTAACAGAATGGAGACTGCTGATAACTTTGTTCCTTCTCTGTAAGGTGGCTCGAGACTGGGTTTTAACAGAGTTTAAAGTGTTTATCGTATTGTGTAAGCTTTCAGCACAAATCTGGGCTAAGGAGCAAGGGATGGGTCTAAAAGGTCCCTCTGCCCCCCCACGACTTTCTGGATTTGACCACAAGTCCAGCCAACATTCTTCATGCCTCTGCTCCGTCTGTGTACCTTTTTCACAAAACATTTAGACACAAATCAAACCGTGTGGACCTCGTCAGCGGCGACTTTCCTGACATACAATCTTGCCCTCCAGGAAACATGCTGAGAGTATCATGCCTGATTGTAATCACAATATTCCTCGTGCTTTTATTCTCTATTTTTATGCTTGCTGGATGCCGTACAAAGACACATTTTTTTCCCCCTGATGCTTCCAGGCTGAAGCAAACGGCTGCATATAATGACTCGAATAGAAAGGAGAAAATTCCTGGGTCAAGTTCCTTTAAATCCATGGGGTTTCAAGCAGCGAACAAATCACTCCTGCAGGAGCAGTGGCCAAGACATCTGTGTGACAAGCAGGGATTGATGCCGGGAACTAGAACACCAGCATTGGGAAAACCAGGATTAAGTAACATTGCATACTGCAGGCCATGCAGTTCTGTCCCGCTGTTATCCAAGTGTCAAATTTAAAATGCAAATGTAATAATACAATTAAATAAGCATGCACGTATACATGTACCTGTGAGGTGGACAGGAGTTTACTAGTATAATTTAGAATAATACAGTAAGGGGTGCACTATGTGGTAGAGTATCCTCCCCAGTACTATACTAATGTACACAGTATGGAGGCTCTCATTATCCACTATCTACTGGTTTTCTATTCAGTAGGGTCTCTGTGCTAACTCGAGAGCCCTTCCACCCTGAGGGCAAAAGGATGGTGATGGGGATGACATGAGCGAATGGCTTTGACTGTTTCACTGTATTACAGTTTACACCTCTGCAATAATGCTGTAAAATGAAAAGATAATTTCATCACTGCAACACTATGATTGCCATTAGGAAGCTACTGTCCAGAGTGAGTAAAACGATAACTTAAAAAGATGCATATATGGCTACTAAGATATTCATTTACAGCAGCAAGAGTCAACTGGTGGCCCCCAGGCCATATCTGCATCATGAGTCTGTTTTTATCTGACCTGCAATGTATTAAATTATTAATAAATCGACTGCAATCCCATACAGAAATCAGTTGTAGCCTAACTCAGCGGCTTAACCAATCGGTGTGCTCACCCGATCGACATGTGACAGGGGATTCCGCTGGAATCAAACCCACAACTTTCCGATTGCAAGACGAATATTATTCTTATTGAAAACGTAAAACAACCATTTTTTAAACAAATTGCTGCTCTGGGGCCAATTAGACGTTATTATTTTTAAGCATTTTCTCAATATCATTCAATGATTTTCAGATAGTCACTCTTAAAACTTGTCTCTTAAAAAAATATAAAAAAATAGTAATGTTATTTAGCACCAATAAGAAAGAATATCAGGAATTGAATGGAACAGATCAAAATCAAATCAATCAAAATCACCAGAAACATGGCCAATCAAAGGCTAAGGTTTCCAAACGTATAGACCATCTAGCAAATGTTGTTGATGACCCCTGATTGGAAGAATTACATAAGACTTAAAAGAAGACTCTGATGTATATTTATATGTTTCATATTTAAAGTGCGCATAGGATTCTACATTCATAACGGTTATAGTACTAGGTGTTGCACAAGCAGGAGCGTAAAGGAATGGAAGCCTGTGTTCTCAAAGTGTGACCTCCAGTGTCCTGAATGTTGCCTCCACCCAGCCACACCCCCTAGTACATACACACACACACACATGCATGCATGCACATCTTCCAACCTAGACAGGCCAGGTTGCCAGAGCTACACAAACTCCCACCCATTAGCGGCAGGATTCCAGGATAACCATGGAAACCGGTCTCTCACCCCCGGGGAGACGAGCAGCAGAACTGAAAGGCTCCATTCAATTTCCACATCCCAGTACAGCACACACAAAAGAACACACATGCACTCTTTTCACACAGTAACACACACCCACTGACGAGCAAACACACACATACACACACAGTCATGGACACGTCCTACCCACTTGCTCTAACAGCCTCGCAGTCACTCCAGCCTTCTCTGCCTGCCTCCACTGGGGTGAGTGGGAGCTTGTTAGAGAGGCCGCACACTACATCCTCTCACCCACGGTCCTCGGCTGCACACACGCAGCCCACCAGTGAAACATTAATTACACCTCACTCATTGTGATTAGATACACTTTTGTGGGAGACGACAGACTTTATTTTGTGCAGGGGAATTATCCTTTTTCTTCCCCCGAAGGCAGGAAGCATCTTATCACGCCACCTCAGCAAGTTGCATCAAATGGCTACATCCTGCATGCACGCTCTTGTCTGTCACTCACTTCACATGGCAGATATGAAAAGGTGAGGCTGCTGTCGTTTATAGATATGGTCACTGACAGCTTTTCAGTGCACAGGGATGGATATTAAACCAAGAGAGAAGCTGTGTCACGTTCAGAAGTATCTCATAATTTGATATTAAAGAGGAGATACAATAGTTACCAGGTAATAGAGATGTAGATATGACTACAGGTGAAATATCCATCATGCTACTATAAGCACACAAGGCTTCTCAAGTCTTCTCCGACTTAAAAAGCAGAATGTACTCAGTGAGTTTGACTAAGAAGACAGGAAAGGTTAATGAAGCACAGTGGGAAATCAGCTTTGAGGTGTTCAAAGATACAAGATCATAGTACGGACAGAGAGGTACTAAAATGAAGGATGAGAATAGGATAAGGTAGGCTTTGTGAAAGGAGAATAAATAATCCCACAGGTCTCTTGATATATTTTTTGTCTTTTTTATTTTTATTTTAGATAACTTTGGCTGTCTTGATCCAAATTACATAAAAGTTGGACAGGTTGTGTATTATGCGATTAATATTAATTTCCAATTTGTTATTCTTTTCCAAGTCATTTATTAGCATTCTTAACTAAACAAGAAATCTGTGAATCTTTGTTTTTAATGTGTGTCATGGACTCCCATTAATAATGCATTCTATATTTACTATTGCAGTTTGATCTCATACACTCCCAGGCAACTGTGGCTTAATGGAAAGAGTAGTCATCTTGCAAGCTGAAAGTTGTGGGTTTGATTCCAGGTTCCTCCTGCCATATGTCAATGTGCCCCTGGGCAAGGCACTTAACCCCAACCTGTTTATCAGTTTGTGATTGGGTGAGTGTGGCTCGCTATATAAGTTCAGTCCATTTTTATTTGTTTTTTATTTCTTGGCGTTATCCACTAGATGAAGATTTTTTTCATGTAATTAAGCCACTTTGCACATCTGAGATAAAAAAAAAAAGTCAAATTTTAATGACTTTTGTGACAAATTTAACAGTTTATACCATTTCTAAATATTTGATATGTACAATACCAGCCAAAAGTTTGAACACACCTTTCATTGAGTAGTTTGTATTTATTTTTGTTCCTCGCCTGATAAGTCCTTCAAGATTGCTGGATAATCATCTCAGCTGACTACTTCGTGAAGCTCATCGAGTGTGTAAAGCAGTGAAAGATTATGACTACTAAAACTATACTTTAAGTAGTAAAAATAAAAAATAAAAATAAAATTAACAAATATATATATATATGTTGATACATGCTGTACCCCTTACATTGATTATTTTCTGTGTGTTTAAGGAACCCATATGAAGCAATTTGCCTACAAATCATCAGGATCAGTACTGCTGCAAATGTTTGACACACCCAAGCTTGGATAAAACCTAAATCCCCACCAAATAACAGCAGAGAAGAAAATAGAAAATTCGTTTTTTAAAAACACTTAATGGCTAAACTGTCATTTATGGGGTTTAAAATGGATGTTTAATGCATCTTATGTATGGTGAGGACTGGTGTTAGTGAATTCATTAAAAAAACATTGTAAGATCTTTAAAAGAGTATCTCTGAGTATGTGTGTCCAAGGGACAAAGTGGAGCTCAAAATGAAGGGTTAAGTAAATTGATAGAAAGAGACTGTCATAAAACCCATAAATGACTAACAAACAGCTCTGAAATACAGCGTGCTGATTATGTCCTGGATCACTTTAGAGCCCACACAGACCATTAAAATGTGAGCCCTGCTTAAATCAATTTGGAAATTATCTATTCAAGAAAACTCTGATTGGCAAGGACACCTCATTCTACCTTCTTCACCGATGCAATGCAGGTTGTTTTCCTGTATCCTGGTGGCAGGAAGTAGGGGGAGGATGTGTAAGTGCAAAGGAGGATGGATGGATGGATGGATGGATGGATGGATGGATGGTGGACAGAGAAATGAGGTCAAAAAAATAAAATAAAAAAGGGTGTGGTGTTGTTTTGAGAAACAATGTAGGTGGGGGGGGGCACAGAGAAATCTGGAGCAAGGCATGGATGGAGGACGATGCGAGCAAGGCTGGCATTAATGATGGGTGCGCCTGAGGCCACACACGTACAGCTGTCTCCTCTCCCAACTCCTGCAATGTCAGATTGGTATAATACAACTCAGTGCGCTGGTCTGTGCTCCCAGGAACGGCTGGGTGGCTTGGGATGGAGAAAAATACACAAACCAAATCATTTCCACATCCATCTTAGATTCATGAATAAATCCATAATACAGTGCCTTGAAAAAGTATTCATACCCATTGAACATTTTTACATATTGTGATGTTAAAACCACAAACTTCAGTGTATTTTATTGGGACTTTACATGACAGATAGCACAAGTTGTGCACATTTCTAAAGTAGAAGGATGATGATGCATAGTTTTCAACATTTGTTACAAATGAAAATCTGAAAAGTGTGGCATGCATTTATATTGACCCTCGCTGAATAAGTAGAACTACCATTCACTACAGTTATACCTTAAAGTCTTTTGGTGTATGAAGTTTACTCCATGCATGCTCCACTCTATCCACCTTCTCTATACCTCCTGAATAAAATCCCCTCAGCATGATGCTGCCTGCACCATGTTTTTCCTTGGGGATGGTGTTCAGAGTGACGGCTGCATTAAATTAGTGGAGTGCATGACTAAGGCCTAATCCATACCTCCCAGATGCTTTAGTGTCCACTCAACAGAGAAGCCTGTGTGACATGTGCCATTACCATTTGTACACACCTGCTATGGTCCACTAGGACTCTCATCAATCGAAAGGATGCAGCCCAGATTTTTGTGATTGCCTTGACTATGTGTATTGACAGCGACAACACATGTACAAAGGATGGTGCCATTCACAAAACAAAAAATGCAGGATCAAAAGGGACAATAACAGTGAACCTGATTTTAAGAAACAGTGTGAGACGATCTGATGGTTTCACCAGGACCGCAAGGACACAAATACCGCATTGAAATCTGGTGAGAAGTCACCTTATTCTTTCTTTTAATTTATTTTCTTCTTATTCTCCTCTGAATGGAAAGTGTACAACCCAGTGCGTTAGTGCATTAATAGTTGTTGAGTTGGAAAATTGTCTCACCTGAGCTTTGGATATCATGGGCCTCATAGCAGCCAAGAGGCCCATGGTAATTATTTAATGCTCTTCTTGTGTGACCTATCAGTTTAGGTGGACAGAGATGTTTTGATAGTTTTATAGTTGCGCCATACTGTTTCAGTTGTCAGGTTCTGGGTTGCTCCAACAAGTGTTAAAAACTTGGGGAAAGTTTAGAACTTAACCCTGCTATAAACATCTCCACAACTTTCTCTGCTGTGTGTCTTGGTCTTCATGATGTTGATTGTTCACTATTGATCATTAACAAACCTGTAAGGCCTTCACAGAAACATTGCATTTACACTAAGATTAAGTTACCCTCATGGGGGTTCTATTAACTAATAATGGCAGATCTGCAAGCAATTGTTTGCTCTGGATTTTATTTAGGTGTTTCTGAGTAAAGGGTGCCGATTACACATGCACAACAAGCTATTCAGATTTTCATTCATCAAAAAGCATGTGTGATTTTCAAACCATTTCATTATGCACTGCTTTATGATGGTTGATCACATACAATCTCAATAAAGTACATTGAAGTTTGTGATTGTAACATCAAAAAAGCAGGCATTAAAGGTGTATGAATACTTGTACGTGGTGCTGTATGCCCTCATTGACAACAGCAGCTAAGAGTGATGGACGTTCTAATTTGTTGCAGCCTCTGTTAGAGCAGAACTTCTTGCTTTGAGTTTCCAAGAGGCTGACGTCAGAGTGCGTCCAGAGTGCACTGAGTCACACATATACAAGCTCTGCCCACCACCTTCTCTTTGTGTTGTTGTCCTTTGTGGCCTTGTGAAAAGGTAAAAGCATGATGTCAGATGCTCCAGACTGATGTCACGCCCAGCCACTCATCATTACACCATAGACCCAGATCTTACAGGGCTTGACCATGGACACACCAAATAAACTCGGCTGCCTGTTCTTGATCTTTATATGCACTTTTATTTGGTGGACCTACTTGTGGGAGGATATCTGCTTGTCTGACTCACTTCATGTCTGCCTGACCACCCCCAGAACTTCAGAGTTGTGTCTTTCTCCTCCTCTTCTGTGTTTTTCTGATCATGGCTGAGGTGATGTGGTCCAGGCATGTAGCCACTGGCTAATCTGATTAGAGGGGTTCAGGCACACAGTCTCCACTCTGATCACTCCGGCCACCTGGGACTTTGGTCAAATTTGTTTGGGGAGGAGAGTCCACTTCGGGGGAAAAAATTATGAAATCTTCAGACTTGTTAGTTCTGGTTTGTGAACTTTACCGTCTTTTAACCCTGCTTTGAAATGAGTCTGCTTTTTTGTGCATACCCTTTGACCTTTTTTATATTTTGATATGTTACAACCACACATGCCAATGTATTTTATTGGGACTGTATGTGAAAGACCAACATAAAATGAATTCATAACTGTGAAGTGAAAAACAAAAGTGTTTTCAAACTAAATCTCAAGTGTTGAAAATCCTTTGGAGCACTATTAAACCTCTAGTGTGACAACTAAGCCAGCACAACTGGACACCAACCAAGACATGGCTATCCACCTAAATTGTAAGAATGGGCAAGGAGAGAAATAATCAGAGTCATCCAAAGGCAGACTCTGGCAGAGCTACAGAGTTCCACAGCTCCGGTGGGAGAACTGTTGGCAACAATCAGTTGTGCCCTCCTAAAATCTAGCCTTTATGGATGTGTGGCAAAAAGTAAGCCTTGATTTAAAGCCATACAAGGTTTGCAGTTTGTCACAAGCCATGTAGATGACACAACAAATATGTGGAATATGGTGATGGTCAGATGAGAATAAAATGTAACTTTTTGGCTTACATGTAAAACACAATGTACAGTGGAAAACTTGCACATCAGCTGGAAAATACCGTCCTCACAATAAATCATGACAGTGCCAGCATCATGCTGTGGGGATGAGGCTGCAAAGGCTGAAAACTGGGATGGATCTCCACCTTCCCAGAGGACAATGACCTTAATCATCGGCCAGAGCTACAATGGGATGGTTTGGATCAAAGCATTTTCCTGTGTTTGAATGGGGTGCGTTGCCGTTAAAGCAAACGAACCTCAAAAAACTTGCAGCAGAAGCCGCAGCTAAAGGTGGGTCTGCAAAGGATGGACTACGTGTGGCTTAATAAAAATGCATGCAACACTTTTTACAATTTTCTTTGTGAAAAGTTTGCAAACCATGTGTCCACTGATCACATAAGCTGCAACTAAAATACATTGGAGTTTGTGATTGTAATGTGCCCTACTATAAAAAAAAACGTTATGAATGAATATTTTTGCGAGACACTGCAAGGGGATTGAGGGAGTTGAGCGAGGTCAGCGTTTCTGTCAGAGCATAAACTTTGTCCTCGTGGACTGTACAGACATGTAAATATGTGATTCCCTTGCATCAGAGAATAGAAATGTGTTCTTCGGGTCTCCAGAGGCCACACAGATGTACAAAGCATTTCATTAGGTAAGCCAGGCATTATTCCTCAGCATGTTCTGCAAATGTCCCCGAGGGTTTTGTTGAGAGCGTGTGTTGTCAGACCGCTGAGGGGGAAAAGGTGGAGAGAGGAAGAGTGCCTCTTGTCAGGAAAGAGACGAGGAAGGCTTAGACATGACAGACATCTCATTAATCACAAGACTCTCTAGGCAGTATTTGTGGACCTATATCTGCTCTCTGGAGAGGAAACCAAAGGAGTGGACTGGATTGGCAAAGGGAGGAGTGTGTTGGTTTAGTGCCGCGTTTCTTCGGTGGCTTCATTATTGCCCTTTTCCCTTTGTCATTCCCAGCTATGGTCGTGCACCATCAGCCCCTCTGGCAGCTCCATCTATGACAGGTACAGACAGAGAGAAAGACTCTTTAGGAAGCAAATCTGTCACCGTGCTAACTAAAACATGTCAGATTGAAAGTGCTGGGTGTCTAGGAGCAGCAGTACCCGTGCTGGGTGGATAGCTGATTGGAATTCAGGCTGTTACAGCGAAGTGTTTATTTCAAAGCTTCAGAGGAAGAATAGACCTTCGCAAGAGATGGAGCAGCTGGTTGTATAGGAGAATGAAAGATTGGGGGGAAGAAATCAAGGCACAGCTGAACTGTACGGCTCAGTCTGCATGTCTGTGTGTGTGTTCCTGTCCTCAGGGAAGCCTACTTCTCTCTCTAGGCTAGACTGAGCCCACCTGAGGCTCTCCCCCATCCCTGCAGCTGTTTCACTCACTGTCTTCAAATCTTACCCCCAGTCTCCATCAGTTACAGTAACTCCTGATCGCTGTATCTACAAGTCCGGCTCCTCTCACCTAGGCCCTCCAACTTGTAGTTTCATAGTGGTGTAAGGCTTGAGCCTCCGCCTGAGAGCCACATTATCGATTTGAATCATGGAAAACTATGTTGCAAAGTTACAGCTGAGCAGCTGCGGAGATAATCCACGACCTGTAATACTCTGCGCTGATGGCTGTGGCCATGTGTTTTCAACTGAATTGAGTCCAGCTTGTAGACTGCTCCACAAGCACAGCAGTACAAATGTCCATATAAGGCAGGAGGACCCTTTCTAACCTCCTACCTCCTCCTCCTCCACCCCATAACTCCTTTACTGAAACTAGCTCATACTGTACGCTTAACCTCCCTAAGACACACACACACACAAACAGTGCCACATTCTTAGAGCTAGAAACAGTTTAATGTTCTAGTTGCAAATTAGAAAACCACTGGGATTTGCCAATTGTTGTGGTCAGTGCCTAGGCTATAGTCGCACTGCAAGTTTGGGTTAATGTTCTTGTGTGCAGAAAACCACATAAAACAGAAGAAACTGTAAACATATATTACATGTAGACAGCATTCCTTTTTGAACATATTGTGATAAATTAACTATTCAGTGTTGCTGGATCCATTCTTAAGTGCTTGCGATGTACAGGCAGCAAGTTGGCAAAGGTTTTACATCCTGAAATTTTACTTTTCCACCTACCTTAAACTTCATACACAATAAACTCGACAAGCAGAGAAGTCTTCGGATATTGTAACTTTTTTATTTGGGCCATGTTCAGGTTGTGTTCTGTTTAGAGCTGTCAGAGGACTCGTTTGTTCCTGAAAGCCATTTAAGATTGTTTCTCACAAGCATTATGAACTGTAGATGTGCCTTGATGAGAAGAATGGATTTTTCATCAGAGGCTGTTGTAAAGCTGGGTAAGTTAGAATGCAGAGTTGGTTGTCGATTGTACTTTTTCAAAATCAATGTATTTAACTGGATTTATTAGAATCTATAGTTTAACATAGCTGGCTATATGAGCTAAATACTCCCGGGCTACCTTATGAAGCACACCATACTGTACAGGTTTGGAATCCATTTGCCTTTAGAAAAGCCTTAATTTTTTTCGGCATAGATTTCTGATGTCAGAAAATTTCCACAGACGATGCAACGTGGCGTAGCGGTAGAGCACACAACCCATATAAGGAGGCTTCAGTTCTCTACGCACCAGTCCCGGGTTTGAGTCTGGATCCCAGAGACTTGTGCTGCATGTCTTCCCTCTCTCTCCACCCCACTTCCTGTCTGCCTATTTCCAAAAATAACAAAAATACAGGCCACTAATGCTGCAGAAAAAGAAATCTTTAAAAGACAAATTCCTCTGAGATTTTGGTCCATATTGACATGATATCATATGAAGTATCTTCAGTTCCTCCACATCCCATCAATGCTTTTTTGGATTGAAACCTGGTGACTGTGGAAGTCCCTGAGGTACAGTGAACTCATTGTCATGTTCAGGAAACCAACTTGTAAAGATTTGAAGCTTTCTGACATGGTTCAATATCCTGCTGGAAGTAGACAATAGGAGATGGCTACACTATGGTCACAGAAGGATGGACATGGTCAGCACAATACCCAGGTACGTGGTGGAGTTACATAAGGCTCAGTTGGTACTAAAGTGTGCTGAGAAACTATCCACCACACCCTTACACCACCACCAGCAGCCTAAACCGATTTAATTTTGTTTATGCCAAATTCTGACAATACCATCTGAATGTAGCAGCTGAAATAGGGGTGTGTTAGACCTGGTATCAGTTATCCAGTCTCTTATTGTTCAGTTTTGGTGAAACTGTGAATTATAGGTTCCATTTCTTGCTCTTAGCTGACAGGGGTGGCATGTGGTGTGGTCCTCTGCTGCTGTAGCCCATCTGCTTCAAGGTTCAACATGTTGTGCATTCAGAGATGGTTATCTGCCTACCTTGGCTGTAATAAGTGCTTATTTGAGCTGCTGCTGCCTTTCTACAAACTTCAATTATTCTGACAATTCTCTGACCCCTGATATTAATATTACATTTTCATCCACATACCGTTGTAAGTACCACTACGCATAGATGTCTAAATGCATTGAGTTATTGCCATTTGATAGATTTTTTTCACTATTTGCGTTAACAAGCAACTAAACCGGTATATCTAATAAAGTGGCAGGTGAGTGTATAAAGCTATAGTAACAAAAAGTAATAAATATATACTTTGGACATCAGACAATATTGAAACTGCTTGACCTGAAGATGACCTGAACAGATATTTTCACATTATTTTCTAACCAATTACCAGCACACATTTTATGCAGGTAGCTCCTAACCAACTCCGCACATCGGGGGCTGGTTGTCTTGGCAGCGGCGCTACTGACAGGCGCATAGAGATGTTACATAATCAGCATTAGCAATACAAGTTGGAAACACTTAAGGAATATACTCCCAAACAGAGACTGTACAGGACTATATGCAGCTGGTGATATCAAAAAAGTAAAAGAACAGTTTGTTCATTCAGCTTTCTCTACCTTATCTTCATGGCAGCCATACTGAAAATTGAACATAAAATGCATTACTGACTTTGGTGGGACTTTTATTAGATTTTCCAATTCAAGTCAGAAATTCCAACTTACAAACCAAAACGCAACATTAACATAAGATTTTAAAGTTCATTATATTATCAGTGAGTTTTACTTCACCATGAAATGTGACGGTGCCACCTATGAAAAAAGTAGATCAGGGTTCTCTGAAATAAAAATTAGACATTTGAGCACAAGAACCATACAGGAGCTGTTTAGTGTGGAAGTAGCATCATGGTTGGGGGTTGCTTGGCTCCTAGTTAAACTAACAAAAGTAAAAAAAAAAAATAAAAAAAAAAAGAAACCTCACACTGAATTCTCAAAAATATCTTTAAATTATTATTATATGAGTTAACACATTTTAACACCTTTAATGACCTGACACTTGTCATGTGCTCTGCTTAAGCCCTATGGTTCTATGAAGTCCATGTCTATGATATAAAGTCCCAATCAGGAATGTAACTGTGAATACAGTATGTGTTTGCCATCAAAATATACATCCTGAAAAAGTGTCAAAGCATTTTCCTTTAGGAGGTGCACTGGAAAGTGATCAATACCAAAGCCTGATCAACCCGCGCAAATCTGGTGGGAGGGACTGAGGAGAGTGGGAAGCAGAGTGGGAGGCAGGGATGGGTTGGAGAATGAAGATAGTGAAAAAAAAAAACATAAGCAGAGCTGATAAGCCTTCAGCAGAGGAAGTGTTGTTCTGGGCCAATTCCCCCATGGAGACCCTGCATCCCACTGCTGCCCTGCTGCAGGATGTGTCCTCGTGTGGGAATACACAAGGAATGGGGCCCCTTTTGTTTAGCGTGCGATAGGCTTCTGGTTGGCGGTCATTTGTGAGTCTTATGTGTGATGAGCTCCAGGCAGAGGCTGATCATAGCAACACTCCAACAGTCCTTTA
Source organism: Girardinichthys multiradiatus (assembly GCF_021462225.1). Taxonomy (NCBI): domain Eukaryota; kingdom Metazoa; phylum Chordata; class Actinopteri; order Cyprinodontiformes; family Goodeidae; genus Girardinichthys; species Girardinichthys multiradiatus. Next base: position 18,343,977 of record NC_061800.1, read on the forward strand.
TGGGTATGGCCCTCCTAGGAAAACAATGACTTAGCTCATAGCTGCTATCTTTCAAAGACCCTCCTTGGCCAATGGAACACATGGTGGGCTTTCTCTGTTTTTTATTTATAAACCACACAATAACTGAATGGCTAAGAAGGGCTCTTCATTACAGCTTGCCAGCTTTTGTAGCTGGACGTACCCGAAAAAGCCAGAAAAATTCAAAAGCTTCCCTGACACCTCCCACAATGTTCCACCAGTAAGGAAGTTTTTAAGACTTGACACTTCTTTTTCTTTCTGCCACTAGTTTGTTTCAGGTTTGCAAAGAACAAGCTGCACACTGTGCTGAGAAATGCAGGTTTTGCTTTAGTTAAAGTCTCTTAGTTGGTTCTAAATACTGACTGTCTGACTGTTAAGCTGTGTGGTCTTTAATATTTTTGATGGCTACAACAACCTAAAGGAAAAAAGGTGTGTTTGTACAACATGCTGCTAGTATCAAACTACATCCAGATGAAAAGAAATGGCTTCTCGCAAATGTTACATGTATGCTCCATAGGTTATGCGTAAATTGCTTTAATGAGAACGAAAAAAAATTAAACATCCATCTGAAAATGGCTGGGTGCGAGGAATTCTCTGACAATAAAATGCAGACAATCTACACAGAGGGGTTTGACTTTCAGCACTTTTGTAAAAACATGTAGAACTGTTGCTCGAAATGTTTTAAAAAACAACAAAGTCAGATTTGTTGGCAATAAGACACAGAGAAATAATTAATAGCACAAAACAAAAAAAATCTAGTAGATTCTTTAAGATGAGGTGATCATAGATCATAGATGATGAAAAGCCAGAGCAGCAGAGCCACAGGCTGATCACCTCCTGCCACATTGTTTTAATGCAGCAATTAAGGCAAAATGAGCAACAACTAAGTATTGAATACAGACACTGTACAATATATGGACTTATGTTTCAGCATTTCTATATTAAAAATCTTTTTACTTTGTCTTATTAAGATATATTATGAGAAACATAATTTAGTGTTTTACGTTTTTGAAATAAATTACTAAAATAAATTAACATTTCAATAACATTGTGTTTTATTGCAAAGCGCTTATACAGCGTTGAGAGGGCCTTTCAAATGAATTTCAACCAACCACATTCTGCATTCTGTGGAGAAAGAGTCAAGGGAATTATATGTCCTCTCTTTAATTTTGAATTGTCAGCCTTTTAGAAAAGATGATAACAAAAACAGCATGAGAAAGAAGAGACCAAACAATAAAATCCGGATTAGAGAATTCCTTCTTTGGAGAAATTACAACATAATCAGCATTCTCAATCAAAGCTAGTGAAATTGGTCTCCTTTATGTCACCGCTAACGTTGTGTAATTAGGAGAGGAGGTGTGGTATGCCAAAACACACCAGCAGGCCCAAATCTGAAAAATAAAGAAGCAGATGAAAGTTTTGGAATGGCCAATTAAAGTGCAGACTCAAACTTGATTGAGATTCTCTGGGATGACCTTAAACTGACATCCACGTTTCTGCCACAACTTCCTACTTTCAAGGAGCATGGAGAAGGACAAAGAGCTGATGAGGTGATTTGAAATACAGAGGAACCAACCTCATTGTTAATAAAGTTTGTTACTCTGTATTTCAAGTGTTGCTGGAGTCTTCACCTCACAACACCTTAAACTGGCCATTCATGCTTACAAGCCCCTCAACATGCCTGAATTAAAAATAATTCTGCAAAGAATAGTGGACCGAAATTCCTCCACAGAGATTCACTGTCAGTAATCAGAAATACTGGAAGGGACGTAGCTGTCAACAAGGGTGGCACAATTATTTATTAGGTTTAGGGGATGATTACTTCAGTTCCTGTTAGCTTTGATAGCATTTTCCCTCCTCAGTCAGGTCATCTTTCTTGACAGCAAAATTTGGTTTGTTGGAAATATTTAAGTGTGACGAAAAAAAGCAACAGAGAGCAAATACTTTTTCAAAGCACTTCGTGATGGGACTTTATTTCACAAACTACACTTAAAAACTAATTTCATGTACACTACCGGTCAAAGGTTTTAGATACATTGTCTCACTTAATGGGTCTCTTTATTTTCAAGACTATTTACATTGTAGATTCTCACCAAAGGCAACAAAACTGTGAATGAAAACACATGGAATTATATAGTAAACAAAGCGTGAAATACCTCTAAACATTTTTATGTTTCAGATTCTTCCAGAGAGCCACCCTTTGCTTTAATTACTGCTTTGCTCTCTTAGCATTCTCTCCATGAGCTTCATGAGGCGGTCACCTGAAATGGTTTTCCAAAAATCCTTGAAAGAACTTCCAAGAAGTTCATTGAGAGACGGCCAGAAGTTAATATTTCAGTCATCACAGCAAAGAGTGGCTACTATAAGGAACCTAAAAGAAATGTTTCATTTTAAGTTATTTTACTATTTTTTGTGTGCTATATAACTTTGTGTTCATTCACTTTTGATGCCTCCACTGATAATCTACATATAATGTAAATAGTCATGAAGATAACCATTAAATGAGAAAGGCATTCTGAGACTTTTGACCTGTAGTGTATCTGTGGCCAGACACAAAACAATGTGGCAGAGGCTTTAACTTACTGCAGCCACAGAAATTATTTGTAGCAAATTATAATTTTTGCTTATATTTATTTATTTATATATTTCACATTTTTATTAATAAAAGCTCACTGTTTATATTTGCTAACTTGCTCTGGAGATAATTTTGCTTCACACAGCAGAGCAGCGAGTCACACATGATTGGGAACAGAACAACAATTTGATTAAATTTTACTTGTGTACACAGCTGAATCTTTAACTTCTAGTAAGGGATTTAAAAAAAAAATGTTCTTTAATATTTTTTTTTGCCCAATATGAAAATGTACTTCTGCTTGCCCAAGTTGCTGATAAAAGAAAAACTCATACTAATAAAAAGCCTTTATATGTGCTCTTTGTGCATGTCAGAGCTTACCTTGGTCTTTTAAGCAATGATGTTTTCAGTTAAAGGCTACGTCCTAACCTTGGAGTGCTGAAGGAACATAATTTATTTTTTTGATCTCATGCTGGGAAGGAAATACATTGAGACGAGCAGACAGAAAACAAGGCAAGGTGAGGTTTATTGATGTATTCAAGACAGTTTCTTTGCTTCAGTGTAGCCCTCATGTTGATACTTTAAACACAGTGATGCAAACACTAATTAGGAATGAAGACGTAGAGCCTTCACTGACCCCAACAGTGTGATTCTGACAGAACATAGGCTGAAATCTTTGACAGTTCTATAGATCATGTACAGGGTTCCAATACAGTCTGAAAAAGCATGAAATTTAGGTATTTTCCAGGTCTGGATAAACTATGGAGTATTGAGCTTCATCCACGCGCCCATTTATTCATCTTCAAGCCATTCTTCTATCATTTAGACCATTCACTTTTCCACTTGTTGGACCGTCCATCCATCCATCAGTTTTCGCAGGTTCGATATAAGCCTGGCAAGTGTAAAAATCTAACAACTCATAAATCTCTTGTTAAATTTTAAATAAACACATTAGAAATAGGCTGAAAGGTCAGAAAACTGAAATTGTTGTCTTCAGTACTGGATTTCGACATGAAATGCATAGGAACCCTGTATACAGAGCATTGTGTAGCAAAGGAAAATAAAAATTATGTGATGATGAAAAATGACCTGACATATTTTTTATCGAGTACTCAAGTCTTTGTGACCAATATTTGGCATTTCTTCAAATAATCGTTAAAGCAACACCTAAAAATAAAATGCGAGACAGACGCGGTGAAAGAACTCATAAAAGTTAAATTACACCACTAAATTTGGATGAATTGATCCATATATTTCCAGGAAATACAGCACATCTTTGGGTCAATGGTCTTATGACCAAGATGCACAAATACTGCAGTAATCCAAACTACAGGTGAAGGCTTAGTTCCTCTCCATCGCATGCATCCTATAAAAGTTGTTGGTTTAAAAAAAAAAAAAACAAGCGATTTGATATGTTTTGCAGGGTAAATCCATGCAATTCATTTTTCAATTACAACTCAATCGACACAAGAGAAACCTGTTTTAGTCGGGACCTTCAGGCCTTATTTACATAACAGCTAATAACATCTTGTGTGAATTAGCTGATATAACTCACAAGTAAAGAGGTACGGCAGGCTTGTGCGTATGATTACTAAACAAACATGCTGAGAGGGCAACTCAAGTGTCCTTAGGCTCATTTTAGCTCCTTTCCTCTTTCTCTGTTCACCTAAACTCTCGAGTTTTAGACATGTGACAAACAGCCTCGTATCTTACTGAAATCTTAACCCCAATAAAAGGCCCTTCAAAAGTATTCATGTCTAATGAACGTTTTTATATTTTGTCACATTACAACCACAAGCTTTTAAAAAAAAAAACATTTGTTTAATAATAAAAATCAGAACAATGCGCATTTGTATTCATCTTCCCTGAGAGCATCTGGGAAAATCAGTTATCAAGTGTTGCCACAGATTCTCCATTGATTTAGGTCTGGAGTTTGATTGAGTCGTTCTAACACATGGATCCTGAACCATTCCATTGTAGTTGTGGCTGTATGTTTAGGGTTGTTGTCCTGCTGGTAGGTGAACGTCCACCTCAGTCTCAAGCATTTTACAGCTTTCCTCCTGCGTTTTAGCCGTACATAAATTCTAACCAGCATCTTGATCCTGCTAAGGACAGGCATTCCAACAGTATGATGCTGCCACCACCATGTTTCAGAATGGGGATGGTGAGTAGGGGGATTTGCAGTTTTACGTTTCCACCTCATATTTTACATGTTGATCAAAAAGCTGAATCCTGGTCTCATCTGACTAGAACACTGGCTGCTGTATCTCCTACTTGGATGGTGGAAAATGCAAACAGTACTACTAATTGGTTTCTTCCAACAATAGCTTTTCTTCTCGTCACTCTCACCTAAAAGCTAGGTATGCTTAGTGGACGACTAAAAGTTGTCCTTTCAATATCAAATCCACCTTAAATGTGGATCTCTGCAGCTCCTTCAGACTTACTATGGGCCTCTTGGCTGTTTGTCTGAATAATGCTTTCATGAAGACCAGTCACGATGCTGTTTGTTCTCTAAGAACCCTCAAAAACCTTCACTGGACAGCTGTACAGTTGTGAGGATAAACTACAGATAGCTAATTATGTGACTTCTGGAGACATCTGGTTGCACTGTAATTTGTTTAGGGGTATTACGGTACACAGATTGTACTAAAAATGGATATACATTGTTAGTCGAAAGGCAAGAAGGTCCCCGGTTCGAATTTCCGTCTGGGCTCTTGCTCTTTCTGCATGGAATCTGTATGTTCTCCCCATGCTTGAGTGGGTTCTACCCAGGAACTCGGACTTCCTCCAACTGTCCAAAAACATGACTGTTACCTAGTAGTTAATTGCTCTCTGTAAATTGCCCTGTATGTCTCTGTGTTGCCCTGTAATGGACCGGCAACGTGTCCAGGGTGTACCCCACCTCTCCATCCAATGACCATTGGACATTGCACCAGTCCCCTCCCCACAACCCTGCAAGGAAAAACGGGAATAGACGATAGACGAATGTTTCATTTTCGTTCCATTTTACAATTATATGTTACTTTGTATTGATATGTCACATTAAATCATGAGAAAATATATTGATGTTTGCATCGAGACAAAATGTGAAACAGTTAAATGGCTGTGAATACTTCTGAGAGGCAACTAAAGTAGTGCCAGGCAGAGCTTTTTTTGTTTGTAAGTGCAGCAGGTCGTACATTCAGATCACGTCCCAACCTCAGTCTGTTTAGTCTGCGCCTCCTGGGGAGCGCGAGTTCTGCCTCAGAGTCTGAAGGCGGTGCTAAAAAAGAGACGTCTGCACGGCCAGGAAACTGAAGAGGCAGACGACCTGACATCCTGCCTGAGATGCAGAAGAAATGTTTCTTCCTACAGAAAACAGCACGTTCCGAACAGATCTGTAAGGTCTCTAGTGGTGCTACACTCTAGATCTGCTGATTATTAATGCCGATCTTTTTGGTGAAAGAATGAATGCTATTAAAATGACCCAAAGGGAGAGAATACATTCATAAAAACCTCAAGTGATTAAAATGTAATAAAGCGATGAGGCAAAGCTTCCATCAGAGACAAAAGTGTAAAAGAACAACAAAATACTCCCAGATCACACACTGGTAATGGCTGTAAGCAGACCAAAAAAGGTCTGAAAGACGATGTGGCAACAGGCAGCTTCTGTGGAGTTACTCTGGCAGGTAGTAAATACATCAAGGCAGTGCTAGCAAGGAAATCTCCCCCCACCCATGATTACCGCGGAAGATCTAACCATTGAAGTACGATGTACACGTTGATTCTACCTTCAAACTGCTCGGTACAAACAGCAGCTTTTCTGCACAATGAAAACACTGACAATTTCACTGAATCCGTCCTCCCACTGCATTTTTACCGCTCGCAAACACAACCAAGATGTTCTCCACACAAACATTTTCAAAATGCTGCCGCACTTCATCACAGAAGTAAAGTGGAGCTCATCAGCTTTCCATTCAACAGTCTTTACTTGTCAGCTTGTGCATCTGAGCCGCTGCATCTGCCCAGTGCAGCCAGCCCCCCCGCCCCGCCATCAGGGCTTCTTGGCTGCAGTTTTGGCTTTCCCGTTGGGTCCTGTTTTGATCTGGGTCATCTCCACATCTGTCAGGGTGTCGGGGGGTAGACTCGAGCGCATGCGTTCAATGGTCCTCTGGTAGGCTCCCCTCTCTTGCTCCAGGGAGCGAATCATGTGCTTCATTTTGCTCTCCCGAGAGAGGAAGTTCTCCACGCTCGTCTCCAGAGTCTGAATCTTCTGCCGTGCAGCCTGCAGGAGACAAAGATTGCAACTCAGTCAACACTGATACAAAATGGACCCTTAAATCTGCAAATCCTAAAGACTACAATACAAAACCTTTTTGATTTTGCTCTACTACCTTGGAGGATAATGTCAATAATCACTATGATGCATCTAAATGTACTTTTCATCCACAATCTACATATAATTTGTTTAGTTTTACATGAGCAGCTTCCCAATTCCTCAAATACAGACCCTGTTGTTAAATCAAACATGAGAGCACCTGAAGAACTTTTAAACTTCTGTTAATATAAAGCTCATCAGGTGCGACTTTATCAGTCCTCCTCCACAGATTCACACTTCATTGAAATGATTGAAGTATGTGGGGAATATAATAGCTCTCAGTCCTTTGACATTCCTACATCACCCCAGTGTTTTCTGCTGATGTATTAGTGCCATCTACAGGCAATCTGTGACAATAACTAAAAACATACCATCAAACACAGCTTCTTCTGGATTCCACCAATGGGTACAATTTCAACAAATTATGAATGTGTCCCCCAGAACATATTCTTGCAGTATCCCAAAAGTATTCTGGTCTAGAAAATAAAATACGTGAGTTTGCTCTTTCTCTTCCTTACTTGAAGTTTTTCCAGCAGGTCCATGTTCTGTTTCTTCAGCTGCACGTTCGTCTTCTCTAATTTGTCGAGCCGCTCCGAGTCATCGGGCGGCGGCCCGGCATCCAGCATCTCATCCTGCAGGACGTGGTACTCCACTTCGTATGCATGCAGCTGCTTGGAGATGTCCATCTCCATAACCTGGTGATCAAACATGAGTTCCATTAAGATTGTTTATTCCTAACTCTAAATGTACATCTTTCTCCTCTTTTCGTTTGCACTCCTGGTACACACATATAAAGCCTTAAAATTATTAAACCTTTGAATTGAATATCCACCTTGTATTCACTGGGGATATTCAATTAAATTTAAATTCAAAAACACTTTATTGATCCACGTTACAACAGCAAATCAATGCAATGTATTTTATAGAGATTCAACACAATGTACACGATGTGGGGTGTAATTGTCAGGTGGAAGGAAATGGATACATGGATTTAAACATGTTTTTATATAAGAAAAATTGGAAGTGTGGTCTGCATTTGTATTTATCTCCCTCTACTCTAAACCCAATGTAACCATTGTCTTTAGAAGTCACCTAACCAGTAAATACCAAATTAGTTAATAGTTTTCACCTGTGTTTAATTTTTCATCCTAATATAAACGCTACTTTAGTCATGCATTTTAGAAATCTATGCAGTGCATGACCCCCACTGAATTTCTACTAATTTTTTAATAAAAACAAATGTAACTTGTCTAGACTCAAATTTCTTGTTTTCTGCCATTTTATTAACATTGTGGACATTTGATACTAACCTCTGCCTGGAGTGTGGTGTAGACCCTTTCTGCTCCTTTTTTGTCATTTCAACTAAATTACGTGGGCTTCTTTTTAAGTTTCTGTAACCCTTGTACTTGTCAAAACAAATGGACTATGCTAAATTGCAGATACTTTAAAGCCCAGTATGAAAACTACAGTAGCTTTATTTTGTTTGTAAAACATAACCATTTAATGCTTTTTGCAGGATAATGGCCACAGGTCCAGTTCAACATTCATGAAAAGATGCCTGAAGTCCAAAAAGGTGTGAAATTGCCCTTTTGGATTTCCATCAGTGAATCACAAAGTGAAATACTGATAGGTATTATTTTTAAATCAAACATGAAATATGCAATTCAGTGTTTAACCCTTTCTCTCTCCTAGACATAGCTACTGACTGAGCGTCTACTGTGACTATGTTCTCTCTTTCAGACTCTAACCTTGAAAACTGGCTCAGAGTTTATCTGTTCTTTCTTTCTAGGTGAAACGACTAAAGGAGCTACATCCATTAACATTTACTTCCTTCCCATAGAAAGTACTCCTGGTTCAGTGCTTCTTTGTTCTCTTTGTGTCTCTGCTCTGTTCTCTCAAACCCCCAGTCGGTCATGGCAGATGGCCGCTCACACTGAGCCTGGTTCTGGTTCTGTTGGAGGTTTCTTCCTGTTAAAAGGGAGTTTTTCCTCTCCACTGTCGCTACATGCATGCTCAGTATGAGGGATTGCTGCAAAGTCAACGCCAGTGACTGTCCACTGTCTCTACATGCTCATCCGGGAGGAGTGAATGCTGCAAGTCACTGACTGGATGCAATCTGCTGGGTTTCCTTAGATAGAAAAACTTTTTATCCAATTTGAATAAATAACTGAATCTGACTGCATTGTTCAATGGTTAGGATTAATTGGAATGTATGTACCTGACTTTTGTAAAGTGCCTTGAGATGACATGTGTTGTGAATTGGCGCTATATAAATAAAACTGAATTGAAGTATAACCCAATGTAAATACCTCTGCAATAATTAAGCTATTTGAATTTTGTTCCTTACAAAGTCTGTACTTTTCAAGAGTCTGCAGGAACCCTGAAAAAAGTCAAGACAAGTACTAAATAACATTTGACACAGCAGATGTGCTCCGGTCAGATGAGACCAAAATTGAAGTTCTTGGCCTGGACATCACCCTGAGCACACCCTCTCCAGCAGTGAAATATTGTGGTGGAAGCATCATGCTGTGTGGATGATTTTTTATTTGTAACAAAAAATGAAAACCATGTAATATATATGCTCCATTTCATAATTATACACTTCTCTGCCTAGGCCCATCACATAAAGTCCCAGTAAAACTACATTGAAGTTTGTGGTTGTCATATGACAGAGAGTAAGGGTTGTAAAAACTTTTGCAAGGTCCAGCTTAAAATACATGTAGGTGAATGAATACCTTTTTTAATATGTTTTCTGTATAAATCCTTATAAAATATAAATCCTGGAAAATAGACACTCAATAGAAGAAATAATCAAAAATATTATAACATCCTGGAACTGACAAACGAAGTTTGCTGTAAGAAGAAGGCAGTAAATTGTGTTATTACACCACACCGCTGTATTGCTTGGTATTCCTAAATGTACCTTTGCAATAGTCTGCTCCATCTGTGTTTGTGTGAGAGTGGGGAGTGTAGCTTTCAGATAGTCCACAATGCTCTCAAAGCTGTCACATTCCACTATCTCCCCCTCATGGCTGCTCAGCAGACAGAGGGCCACTTTAAAGATCACCTCTGTACCCTGTACAAACACAAAATCTAACAGGAAAAACCAAAAAGAAGCATCAGAAAAGTATTAACATATCCCCAACACTGGGGCGATAAATATAATTGTACTCAGGCATTTGGCTGCAAACAGAGAGGCCAATGTTCCAACTTTACCAAAGATGCGGGACACAAAGCCAAGGGGGAACTGTGAGGCGAAGAGGGTGAGGAACCACGGCGCAGCGTAGAGGCTCGGCCCGATCTCGTACTCCTCGAGGTGATTGTACAGGTCCCGGTGGTAGTCGTGCAGCAGCCTTGATAGCTGGTACATCTGAATCTGGGATAAAACAGAGAGAAAAGGTAACCTCAGGTCAGAACATGCAGGGTCAGAGCAAACTGGTAGAACAGGATCTGGAAGAGACAGGGTATCTAAGAGAAATCTAAGAATCAATGACGGGTTTCTTTTTTTTTTTTTTTATTCAAGTACAGCACCGGTAATGTGAACACAGTGTTGCTTTAAGGACTTGCTCAGACAAGGCCATGCTTCTGATGAGAAGTAATAACGTTTTACAGTATGAGACAGCAAAGAGCGCAGAAAGGAGAAGCAGAAGTTAGCTCAGGCTAAAATTAGACTCTCTGCTTTTACAATTTCCTCACAGTAACAAAGAAGATAAGCAACAACTTTACCTCCTCCTGAAGCACAAAGAAAACAGCACAAATATCTTCCGTATGTGCAAACGTCAGGTGACGTCTTTAAAGACCAGAGCCGCAGCGAGGAGAGAAAAGGCAGGTTTGTGCTTGGCTGAACAGTTACCTGAAGGAGATTAAACATTACCCCCTGCCGATGCTTTAACTCCAGTGAGGTCAGCTGATGTTTAACTGAAGCTAACAGAGCAGGTGTGGTCTGACAGAGAGGTGGAGACACACTGCTGCCAGCGAATGAAACCCAGAAAAGGTAGCATGCAGATAAAAATGAATGTAAAGGTCCAGCATGCATGTTTTCAAAAAGTAAGTAAATGTATCGCATATGTACTTTATATGTACGTTTTTTTGTGTCCTTGCATTCAATATATATATTCTCAAAAGTGAATCTCCAATTTCTACTTACCTTAAAAACTGTTTTAAGAAAAGAGATTGGGTCCAAAAATTAAACAAGTAATACAAATGTCACTAAGTTGACAAATGTTTGATTAAAGTTACATATTATCGTTTTCAGAAAGAGGTTCTGCACATTTTGAGGCTCGTGATGGCTTTGCATAAGATAACTGAACGGTGTTTCATTATCATGTCTTGTCAGTTTTGGTGATAGAGAGGATCAACTACTGTATTTCTTCCAGCATAATGTTTCTGTGTTTCATCCTTGACATGCTGCATACAACATTTAGACTGTGCAGCACGTCTGGATTGTTAGTGTGCCAACTGGTTCTGGGCTCTTGTAACATGTGATGCATCCAAAATATGGTTTAGCAGTGCACTGTTAAAATTTTACAATCTTTATTAAAAAAGATGCTGCTAGATGGGAGGATATGCTGCTTTAAAATATTCATATATTGTTAGGAAATAAAAATAAAGCCATGTGCATTTATTGCGTTACAGTACCGATATTAATGCAACATCGTGCTTTTCCTCTTCTGCTTGCAGAATGCAGGTCCGATTTCTGAAGGAGAATTTGATTTTGTTGATTTTTGCATACAAACACCAATTTTCCCTCAGCCCATGAAGACTGGAATTATTCTATACCTTTTTTCTAAGCTTTTTGTTAAAGAAGTCGATCAGTGTGTGCACTGACCTGCAGAGAGACCATGTCGGGCCTGTACTGCCGTCTGATGCCCAGGTCATACATCAGGAACTTCAACATGTCGAAAGCCTGTTCCTCCCTCATGTGCAGCAGCAGCACTCCGGCCACAAAGCTGATGCCCTGGCAGTAGCCGACCTGTGGAGCACGAACAACAGCAGCACATTTTAGAATGATCTTGAAGAGAGTCTTTACGGTAATTTACTGTGAGCAGAGCAAAGAGGATTACAGCTTGTACCTCTGTGTCCATCAGAGAGTAGGCCTTCAGCAAATTGTAGAGGGAAAGCTGACCTGCACCAAGCTGGACTGAGAAGTACTGGTGGGTGGGGAAGGTCCGGCCTGAGGAGGGAGAAAGATTTACAACTATAAGCCTTTGTTAAGAATAGTGCTTAAATGACTGCACCTCATCGGACTCGTCCATGAAACTCCTTAAGTTTGCAGATGACACCACTGTCATTGGACTGATCCAGGACGGTGATGAGTCTGCATACAGACAGCAGGTGGATCGGCTGGTACACTGGTGTAGTCAGAACTATCTTGAACTGAACCCACTCAAGACTGTGGAAATGGTGGTGGACTTTCGGAGAACACCACCCCCATACACCCCCCTCACCATCCTCAACAACACTGTATCGGCCGTGGACCACTTCAGGTTCTTAGGAACCACCATCTATGAGGACCTGAGATGGTTTTCACACATAGACACTGTTCGAAAGAAGGCCCAGCAGAGACTGTACTTCCTGAAGCAACTCAAGAAGTTCAACCTTCCACAGGAGCTGCTGGTGATCTTCTACACTGCCATCATTCAGTCTGTCCTGTCTTCATCCATCTCAGTGTGGTTTGGTTCATCCACAAAACAGGACAGGTCCAGACTGCAACGAATAATCAGGTCTGCAGAGAGAATAATCAGGGCTGACCTTCCCTCCATCCAGGACTTATACAGGTCAAGGGTCAAGAAAAGAGCTGCTAAATTCTCTGCAAACCCCACACACCCTGCACATAAACTGTTTAGAGTTTTACCTTCAGGCCGCCGCTACAGAGCACTGTTCTCTAAAACCAGCCGCCACAGAGACAGTTTATTCCCCCAGGCTGTTTCTCTGTTGAACATTTAATAGAGTATAAAACAACAGCATACAGATGTTGCAAATACACATTTTTATTTATATATATGTATATTTGTATATTGTAAATATTTATATTCTTTAATGCAAAAAACAAAAACCAGAGAGCAAAGTGTACCGGAGTCAAATTCCTTGTGTGTATGTATGAACTTGGCAATAAAGCTGATTCTGATTCTGATTAATATAAGAACTTAATAAAGTATTGGCTGCTGCAGGGTCGTTTCTTTTAAACATCTAAGCCAGTTTTCATGTACACAACTTGCAAAACTAAACTAGCCCATAAATGTTATTTGGTTGATTTAACACATCTAGCACATTTAACAATGCAAGTGCTTTTAACCCAGCTTTTTACATTGTTACAGAGGGATGGTACTGGCTGCTGCACCTGCCCCAGACAGCTGTAGGTTTAGTAGTGCGTGGCACAGAAAGCAGCTGAAACACTAGTTATTAAATCTTATGATGGTTAGATCAAAGTGCTATGGTTTGTCCACACAGAACCAACTGGAACCACAATAGTACAAGCTGTATTGTATTATCAACAAATAATATCAAAACAAAGTCAAATTGACTAAATGTAGCCAAGTACTTCAGAAAACTCAAAACAAATACTGTACCAGCTGGAGCATCATTGTTGGGTGAGTGGGACATCAATGCTAATTTAGACCATGTATTGTGATATCTTATGCGCTTTAGGGTTACTAAGCTTTCAAGCATATATATGGTATTGATTTTATTGAAGTATCGTTACCGCACCAGCAACCGCCCGTTTTTAAAGAACTCTGACCAGCATCATGCAACAACATCCTGATTGGGACATCCCTATAAATTCAGTAGTTCTTTGCAATAAATATTTCTTTGCGAACTCATTTGCTGATGGTACACTTTGCTATAGCCTAGGCCCCACCTTTGTTCAGGTCTAAGCTTGTTATTTTGTCTGCCCTGAAAACATTTGACTCAAACCTTAAATACCAGACCATTTTTGAAGGTAGAAAAAGATCAGCAGGTAGAAAAGACCAAACAGTTTCTGCTTCCTGAACCTTAATTGGCCAGTTCAAAAAATGTTAAGGGCATCCCAAGAATTTAGCTCAACAAGTTTTGGTTTTTTTCAGTTTTAAATCCAACCTATGAAATAAAACAACAGCATACAGATGTTGCAAATGCACCTTTTTATTTTTATTTATATATGTGTATATTTGTATATTGTATATATGTATATTCTGTAATGCAAAAACAGAGAGCAAAGTGTACCGTAGTCAAATTCCTTGTTTGTATGTACGAACTTGGCAATAAAGCTGATTCTGATTCTGAAAACTAGGCTCCATGTGCAGGACAAAATATGTCTGTCTTCCTATAGCTGCAAAAAAAAAAAAAAATCAGCTTCCTTGTGTGTTCTTTGCTTTTAGGTGCTTTTGAAAGCGATGCATGTACATGTACAAAGCTTCATAACTGCTTCTTATAGGTTTTGTGTTCTGAAAACAACTAAGATTTCAGGTCTACAGTTGGATATTCATGTGAATGTTTTCCATTTTGTTATCTCTAGTCTTAATGGGGCTGTGTGGTTAAACCGAGATCACATTAGGTGATTATACCCACCTAGGTCCACCAGAATGGCGTGCTGCTGTGCAGTGAGCTGCTTGAGAAGGTCATAATAGGGGATGTCTGGAGCTTGCTGGCGGTGGGGGAGTCTGTGCTGCAGCCGATGCTGATGGGAAAGGAGTAACCAGACCTCCCCGCGTCTGCTTTTTGGAACTCCTGCAGAAAAAAAATGGATCAAGAATAAGTTAGATAACATTTAGTAAAATTTGCTTTTTAAAGGGAATTTTGATCCGTGCACATTCCTCTCACCATGGCAGACTGCTCTGTATATGTCCTCCTTGTCCTGGGGGTTTGTGGTTCGGCCTGGAGCAGTCAGTTTCCTCTCCCAGAGTGCCTGAGCTTCCATGGAGCAGGAGCACACTTCCTGGTAGTTGAGCTTCATTTTGCGGATGTGCAGCTCATCTCGGCTCGCTTCAGTTCAATCAGAAGGAAAAAAAAACAGATAAGACAAACTGAATATTATTTGTTGTTGTGAAACTAGAGAGGACTGCACTTAAAACAAACAAAACCGGGAGTAACCATTGATACAGCCTATCAACTCTTTAGTTAAGATGGAAATACAAGACACAAAAGCCACAATAACACCAAATAGAAAACTGCATTATCCTGTAGACTTGACTCTAGTGATGAGAGGGACAAAAGGAAAAAAAAACACAAGCACCATAAAGATGATCGCCCCTTAACATGCAAAACAGGAAAAATGAACTGAAAGACCAGCTACCCACCAATGTCATGCAAAACCTCTACCCTCTACCCTAACCCCAAAGGCTTCCACTATATTGCTTACCTTCTACAGAAAACAGTTTTTCACTGTAAGATCCTCAGACCAGCATTGATGTCAAAATCTCAGACAAACAAAAAGAGACGTGTTGGTTTTGGATACAGTGCATTCAAGTGATGTGCTCTTTGTGTGTTTTGAGATGTGCAAGAAAACATTATGTTCATAAGCTCAATGCTGTCAGTAGTGCAGATCTAGTTCTTCACAGCAATATTTGATAAATGGGATATAAAGGAGCTGGACTGCATCCTGAACAATCTGAGCCAAACTACGGTGGCGATTTCAAACAAACATAATCCTAACAACACTTTTATTGTTCATTTCAAATAATGCACATTAAGCATCTTGTTCTGGGTGCTACCAGAGCAAAACTCTTAATACATTAACAAATGAATTGTTTTTGCAACACTTTACAACCTATAATAAAACACGTTTGGAGCAGATGTTAAGGATTAAGTGTAAAGCTCTGTTGACAGAAAAATAAGAAGTTCAAAGGGCAAATAGCCTTTTCCTTTAGAAGCAGACAAACACAGAACCTAAAACCATGAAAGTGTAAAAAACGCCTTTCAAAGAAAATAAATCTTTGGAGCCACGCCTTTAAAACAGAAAGGCACGACCATATATGGATATTGTGTGGTTGTCAGAGCCACACAACATGACTGCCAAATAATTGTGATTCGACATGTCGGCAATGCAGGAAACAATAAAGTTAGCACTCTTCCTTCACCGCAGATCATTTATGCAGGAAACCGGGATATAAGGAGAAGTAAATGGGTGAAAAGGGTGCAATCTCTCCACTTACAGAAAAACACTTTCAGTCTTTGAAACACTAATGACCCCCAGGATTATAAAACAATTAGAGACTTAACTTCAAGGGAAGAAAAAACCCAGGGGTGAGGGACGACAACACAACACACTTCATGCCATGATAGATAGCTGGAGCTACTAGTATGTGTGTTGTCTGTCAGCACAAACGTCTGCCGAAGTCCAAGGATCGCATTACTAAATTAAATCAATAACAGCTCTCTCCAAATGGTCCTCCTGCATGCTCTTCCATGATAATTAGCTGCAGCAGCACGTGTATTTACCCCTCAGTTTCTGAACCCAGTGGATGACAGATTGCACATCAGAATTCTAATTTTAACCACCAAACATGTTGCATTAGATTAAAATGCCTTTTTGGGTTAAACAACATGTGTTTGTGAGAAAACTTTAGGTTAAGGATTTAACCCCGGTTCTCTGAAACATGAGTGAGGTATCTCACTATGGGACACGCCTCCAGCGCCTGTCCCCCAGAAGCTCTATTACATTACGCCAGTCTTGACTGGCAGGCGGAAGTGACGTCCGCTCCCATGGGAGGACTTCTTCCCAGTATAAAAGCCGACGTCACGTAGGTGATCTTCAGTTTAGTAAGCACACCTCTTCCTCGCTCCCTGCAAGGAGGGTGATCTGGTGAGATACCTCACTCATGTTTCAGAGAACCGGGGTTAAATCCTTAACCTAAAGTTCTCTTTCAACATTAGTTTTGGTATCTCACTATGGGATATTTCTGCTCCCGTATTGCCAGATAAGCTCACTCGAAGACCAAAAGATGCATCTTGCATTCATGGCAATGTGGAACCCACACCCAGAACCGTGTGAGCCAGTGTGGGCCTGGTGACATCCAGTTTATAGAACCTAGTGAAGGTGTGAGGGGTCGCCCAGTTGGCAGCCTCACATATTTCCTCCACAGGTATACCCTGGAACAATGCCCAGGATGAGGCCACACCACGAGTGGAATGAGCCCGCAGACCTGCAGGGGGTGCAAGGCCTCTGCTCTCATAAGCCATAATAATAGCCCCCACTACCCAATGCGAAAGACGTTGCTTTGTGAGAGGCTTTCCTTTATGTGATGACACAAACAGCTGCTCTGATTTACGAAAATCTGCTGTTTTTTTTCACATATAACCGCAGAGCTCGTACTGGGCAGAGCATATGCAGTCGTTCATGCTCCTGAGAGGAGAATGGTGGTGGGTAGAAAGCCATTAATTCAAGGGCACGGCATGGCAGAGCCGTAGCAACCTTAGGTATAAAGGCAGGATTAGGTGTCAGTAAAACCCTTGACTCACCCAGAAACTGCATGCAGGACGGGTTAACTGAGAGCGCTTGAATGTCATTCACACACTTAGCAGAAACCAGAGCAATCAATAAGGCCGTTTTAAAGGAAAGCACTTTGAGCTCAACCTGCTGCAACGGTTCGAATGGTGCACGTGACAACGCATCGAGTACCATAGGTAAATCCCATGAAGGAGTGAGGCTCCTCGACACTGGACGGAGCCGTCGTGCACCTTTCATTAATTGACACACCAGGGGGTGCTGCCCCACTGTTTTGTCACCAAAGCCAACGTGACAGGCTGAAATAGCAGCCAGGTACACCTTCACAGTGGAAAAAGCCAAGCCTTTATCCAACAGTGCCTGCAGTAAAGTTAAAACGTCCGACACAGGGCTTTGCATTACGCTCACCATAGGTTTTGCGCACCAACCCACGAATGCCTGCCATTTACCCTCATACACGTTACGCGTGGAAACGGCCCTTGCATTTTGAATTGTGTCAATAACGTTCTGGGGAGGCCCACTGGCAGCCAGATTTAACCCCTCACAGGCCAGGCCCATAGGGCCATGCGCTCTGGATGCGGATTAAATATTTATCCGCGTGCCTACGTCAGGAGATCTCTGCGGAGGGGAAGCCGCCATGGCTCGCTGTGTAGCATCTGAAAAATCTCCGCTAGCCAATGTTTCCCTGGCCAGCGGGGAAGCTATCAGAATGAGTGAGTGTTTTCCCTCTCGCACCCTGGCGAGAGTAGGAATGATCAGTTCCAGCGGGGGAAAGGCGTACAGTAGGGCCGGCGGCCATTTGTGCGCTAGAGCATCCAGTCCAAGCGGAGCTTGTTGCTCTGTCAGTGAGAAAAACATCGGACACTGAGCATTTTCCCCTGATGCGAAAAGGTCGACCTCCGCTCGGCCGTACCTCTTCCATATCTGGGACATCACCTCGCTGTGGAGTTTCCACTCTTTGTAGCGGGGATTGCCCCTTGACAGCAGATCCGTGCCTCTGTTCATTACCCCTGGCACGTGAGTCGCTCTTAGCGACAGCAAATGTGAGCTGGTCCAGATTATCAGTCTGTATGCCAGCTCGTGTAAATGACGTGAGCGCAGACCCCCCTGTCTGTTGATGTAAGCAACCACTGTTGTGTTGTCCGTTCTGACCAAAACATGGTGCCCTTTGATAAAGGGCAGAAAGTGTCTCAGTGCCAGCATCACGGCCAGGAGTTCCAGACAATTTATGTGAGCTGTCTGTGTTTGTGGACTCCAAACGCCGTTTACCATCATCCCCTCGTGAGTGGCTCCCCAGCCTGTCAGCGAGGCATCTGTAGTAATTACCTTCCTCGTCAGGATGGTTCCCATGGTAACGCCGGTGTTGAGAAAACCGGGACGCTTCCACGGGCTCAGCGCGCGTGCACATATGAGAGAAACCAGGACGCTGCGGTGAGCATGGCGTGTGGGGCTCAAGCTGAGTGACGCCACCCACCTTTGAAACGGGCGCATGTGTAGACGACCAAGTGTGTAGACCGCCAGCGCAGACGCCATCAGACCGAGCAGTCTGAGGCATAACCTGAATTTCACCTGTGTGCCTCTGTGAAAGAGTGCCAGACAAGCCTGAAAGGCTTTTACTCGTTCCGCTGAGAGGCGCGCTCTGAACTCGACTGAATTCAGGGACAGGCCAATGAAGGTGATTGTTTGTACTCGGGTTAAAATGCTCTTTTCCCAGTTTATTGTGAATCCCAGAGCTGTCAGATGTAAAGTAAGCATCTCGGCATGCTTCCTGAGCTCCTCTAAAGACTGAGCTGCAATCAGCCAATCGTCTATATACGTCGCCAGACGCATCCCCCTTTCCCTCAGAGGCGCGATGGCTGCCTCGGTGCATTTCACGAACACACGTGGGCTCAGTGAGAGGCCAAAAGGAAGTACCAGGTACTCGTATATCTTTCCCTGAAAAGCAAATCTGAGGTATTTTCTGTGAGGGGGGTATATAGGGATATGGAAATATGCGTCTTTCAAGTCTATGGAGACAAACCCGTCTCCTTGACACGCAAACTTTATCAGAGCTGCGTGTGTTAGCATCCTGAACGAATACCGTCTCAGATATGTGTTCAGAGCCCGCAGATCCAATATCGGTCGCAGACCCCCGCCCCTTTCCGCATGAGAAAGTATCTGGAGTAAAACCCGTCTCTGCTTTGCTCCTGCGGTACCTGCTGGACAGCTCTTTTGTGCTGCAGGGAAATTATTTCCTCTTGCAGGACGCGAGCGGACTCTCCCCGGGCGTATGACTGTACTATGCCCTTGAAAAGGGGTGGGGCTGTCACAAATTGGAGCCTGTATCCCTTGGATACAGGCTCCAATTTGCTCGCCACAGCTGAGTGTTGTTTGCCAGTGGACCTAAAGGTGCTTCCGTGTAAACACTGCGCAACACCGGCTGAGGGATCTGCTGTTCCGCTACAACTGCCAGCTGCGCTCGTCCCAGGTCTGCTTCTTCCACAGAAAAAAGCAGCCTGCTGTGTTAGAGGTAGGGTGAGAGCTCCCCCTTGAGGCCTCATGTGCAGCTGTGGCAAGGGTGGAGCGGGAGCTCCAGCCTGCCGCTGTGCCAAAGCTGGAGCGAGAGCTCCCCCTTGTGGCCTCATGTGCAGCTGCACGGCCATGTCCTGTCCTTGTGTTATTTTTAACATATTTTTCATGTTTTTTTGTTGTGGCTGCGCCCTCGGCTCCAGGCCTGGATGCGGGCCAGAAAACAACTTTATTGAACATGTTGTGAAGGGGGAAGGTCGTGTTTTTAGACACTGGCATGTGTTTGTGCACTGGTGTGTGCTTTCTGGCAACAGCTGCGGCTCCACTGAGCTCTCGGTGGCTTTGATCCTCCTCCACTTCGGTCGGCTCTGAACGATGAGCTCCAATGTCGGCTCTGCAGGCCGTTTGAGTTGCCTTGAACGTGGCGTTCTGAACTCAAACTGGGACAGGATGTGTCCAGGTAGGGGGGGTGCAGGTGTCTGGCAGATCCTGTTTTCCCACCCCGAAGACGGCTCCCTAGGTAGCGCGCCTCTTTTTCTTTGCGCTCACCGTAGCGGAAGGGGTCGCTTGGTTTCCCGGTGTCGGGGGAGTGAATGGCTTCCTTCCCCAAGCACCTTTGAGCTCGGTTTGTTTCCCACGGTCCGCTGACTGCGGCTGAGGCTGGCGTTTGGGGATGCGGTAGGCCGGTCGAGCCGCCGCTTGAGCGAACGGCACACGGGGTGCTGGAGGGGGAGGAGGCTGCGCTTTCCTGGGCAGACACAGCTTTAGCGCTTCACCTTCCCTCTTCTTTTCCTCACAGCGTTTTTGCATGGCTGCCACAGTGGGGCCGAATAAGCTCTTCGGGTCCACGGGGGTGTCGAGGGGCTGGTTCTTCTCTCTTTGAGACAGGCTAGCCAGGTTCAGCCATCTAGCTCTCTCCTGAGTGACCATCAGGGCCATGGCTCTCCCGGATGCTTGGACAGCGCTTCTGTGGAGACGCAGGCATAGGTCTGTCACCACGCACAACTCGTCCCACAAATCGGCCATTGGTGTGCCAGTCATCTGCTCCTGTAATTCCGCTTGGTAAGCGAGGAGAAGAGACGAAGCGTTTAAGGCTTTAACAGATGCAGCCACCGCCTTGTAGCTTTTCTCATTCATAACGGACTGAAAAAAATCAGCTTTGAAGGGAAGGGTGGGTCCTGCCACTGTCATGGCTGACTTCTGCGATGGGTGCAGGTGAGATGCCAGCAGAGGTTCTAAGGGAGGCAGATGTGAAAAACCGCCGGTCTCCATGCCCGTCCAGTCCAGCGCCGACCCTCCCAGGGCGGGGTTCTTGGCGGTGAGAGGATTGCTCCAGGACCGGGTTGCTTCCTCGAGGCACTCGGGGAAACACCGGCAACAGCTGTCTGCTGGAAGATTTGGCTCTCGGAAGCCGCTTCCCCTCATATCAAGATGTGGTAGTTTCGGTGAGGGTTTCCGGCCACTCGATGCCCAGCTTCTTTGCTGCCCTTCTGCAGACATCATGCAGGTCCGTTGCAATCGGGTTTGGGGAACCGCAGCGACTGGTGTCATCCGTCACCGAGGGCTTTGCAACCGATTGGATGGCATAAGTCCCGCAGTCCAGCTCGTCATCGTCAGACCCGAGACTGATGGACTCCACTTCAGATTCGGATTCAGCGTTAGCAAGAGTGCTGAAACCTGGAAGTGCGGCCTCGTCTTCCTCTGGGTCAGTCAGTGGCACGACAGGGTCGAGCTGATCACCCCAACTGGCTCCAGCCAAAGTGGGGTCTCTCTCATCAGTACCAGGAAGCTCCGGTGGTAGGGGATTGGCTACCCCCATCATAGGATCAACCTCTGACAGGCTAGCTTGGCATGCTAGCCTGCGCCGACGAGACTTAAGGGAGAGCCGTGCACAGTGCCCGCAGCTCACCGGTGACGCCAACGCGTCCTGGGCATGTTGCAGCCCCAGACACAAAGCGCAGACAGATTGGGTATCTGGCCCAGCTATGAGATTGCCACATGTGCAGGTTCTAGATGGTGGTTTGACTCTGTTCATGGTGAGAACGAGTGCAAGTTACACAACTTCTTAAGCTCCATTAAGGTTGCAGCTAGTTTGGTGACCAGTTGCAGCGCTGCTGTTTGGCGACAGACCAGCGTTGAAAAAGACTCAGAACAGTCGAGCACAGTTATTGAGAAGCGCTCGGCGACCGAGTTGTTAGCTCGCTCTGTGAACAGTTAAGCTAGCTCAAGTTACTGTAATGACCGTCTGAGAGGTGCTTCTGGGAGCGAGAAGAGGTGTTAGACTGAAGATCACCTACGTGACGTCGACTTTTATACTGGGAGGAAGTCCTCCCATGGGAGCAGACGTCACTTCTGCCTGCCAGTCAAGACTGGCGTAATGTCATAGAGCTTCTGGGGGACAGGCGCTGGAGGCGTGTCCCATAGTGAGATACCGAAACGAATGTTAAAAGAGAACCAACTTTAGAAAGAGTTGATTGGAGTAACAGTTTGAGTGTCCTCATAATAACTTTTACTGTAGCTCAATTAAACCCTCTCGAGTACAACAGGGACTAATTAAGTGTAAAGGAAACTACTCTATTTTACACAATCACTGCATTATTTTTGTGTTCTAGTGACTGAATTGTGAGAAGAAACATGGTTACTCAGAGGAGTAACAATGCTGGTCAGAACCAAAGCAGAAATTACCGAGTCAAACCTAAATTCTGCCAGAATCTTATCTTTTTTTTTGTCCCAAGATGCCATTCCATGTTGTGATGAATTACTGGCTGACTGGGCTTGCACCAGAGTGCTTTTAAATACCTGGGTAGAGTGGCGGTTTAGCGGAGATTTTGTTAGAGCTCCAAGCTATTTCACCATTTCTACAGACTTCCCCCTGCTCATTGGATAAAGACGTATGCTTTCGTGTTTAATTAAATAAGATGTGTTCCGATGAGGTTCGTTTGCAGATTAAAAGTTCATTTAAAAAATACCAACTTTTGAGCACACAGTTAAACACTTTTCAATAAACCCTTTTTTTCTGCTTTAAATATGGTTTTTAATAGTCAGTTGTAATATTTTAATCTTAAATGTCATGTTTTTATTAGATGTAAGGTGAAAACCATCAAAATGAACAAAAATAATGGCTCAAAAACCAGTGTGTGTAATTAATCTATATAATGTTTCATTTAGTGCATTGAGTTAAATAAATAAACTTATCAACAATATTCTAATTTATTGATCTTTCTTTCAAGCTTTTTTTTTTTTTACATATTTTCTTAACTTTGGTCCAGGAAGTGAATATACGTCTCATGAGCTAAAACCTAAACATAGTTGAAAAGAAAAAGTTATTAAAAAAAGATGATATATGCCGTTTAAGTTGTTCCTGTGGAGAATATCTTCACAGGCGTCTGCTGCAACAATAACACCAGGATTAAGCACATTTCTAAACAGGCTTGTCAAAGTTGCCAAAAATGAAAATGAAAACTCAATGCATTGAAACTTTTAATATAGCACTTTACAATTTATACACAATGGTTAACAGGGTAAAAAGCTACCAATGAGAAAAAAAATACAAAGCGTAATTCTTGTTAGAGCAAGTATGAGGACATCATAAGCAACATGTGTCCTTCATGTGACCATGAAAGAATGTGCTCCAGGCTTAAAATGCCACTGCTGGTGCAGAGTAGTAAGGATTTACACTCACCTTCCAGCCTCTGATTCTCCTTTTCCATACGCAGCAGGAGGATCTGCTGGTGGATGGCAGTTTTCCAGAGAGCCCTGTAATCGGCTCCTGTCTTCTTGGGCTTCTTGTCAGGCAGTTGATCAGATGCTGGGGATAAAAGACGCCTAAAAGGGTCCAGACTTGGGTCTGGAGCACGGGGAGATAGAGGCAGCAGCTCCGTGGCATCAGAGTCGTCTACAAAATGTAAAAGTGAGTTAAAGCATGAACATGTATTTAAAATTCACTTTGCTTTTACAATATAACAATTAGCATGATTTATTGGCAATAGTTGGTCTACAGTGTATTATACAGAACAGTGAGTGTAGCTCCGCACAGCTGCTTTTCATTTAGGATTTGTTGTCTGAAGCGGTTCTCAGCTGCAGAAAGCACCTGCTTTCAGCAGAAATACTGAAAAAAGTATTTAACTTATTCCAAAACCGACAGTCACAAACATGACGCAACCAGAGTCACAAATACATAGACAAGCTACAAAATTAAAATCAGATGGGGTAAATGACATCAACTCAATAAAAAGCAGTGGGTCCTGGCATCTAGATTATTCTTTAAAAATAGAAACACCTACATCAACATCATTGCTGACCAAGTACTCGTTCCCGTTTACAGAGTCACAAAGGTAACCTTCTGGCAGCACTGCTCACCCCCTCAGCTTGACAATAAACTAACTGGCCTCTAAAGTTAAGGACCACAGCAAAGAGCCAATGAGCTTGCATGGTCTCCCATCTACACATTTCCCCACAAGACGGAGGATTCATCCCAAAGTAAACCTGTATCCTCTCACTGCCAGACAGCACAATACTCCACCAAATGTCATGTGTGTATACCTCTCAGGGACCTAAGATAAAAACCTTCTCATTTTGATTTTTTTGGCACAATTAAATGTTTCCGATCAAATAAATTTCATTATCAGACAAAGATAAACTCAGTAAATGCAGTTTTCAAATGGTTTCATTTATTTATAGAACAAAATCAGTCCAAACCAGCAAGGACCTTTGTAAAAAAGTAATTGCCCCCATATTTAAATAACTGGTTTTGCCACCCTTGGCAAATGTGCATATACAAACTTCGCAAATTCAGAATTCATTTCAATTGTGTTTAAATAAAACTTTAAGGCAGTCTCACTGAGACGCAGGATCTTAATGTTAAACCAATTAAAAGCAGAACTACTGTTAGGTAGAAAACATTGTCTGTATGTTACTAAGAGAGCTTATATATGACTGGGGAAAATGATTAAAACATATCTCCATATTATTAGTAAAGAAAATATTTATTGGAATATCTGATTAACTTTTAGCATAATTGTCAAATTATCTTAGTAAAACTTTGAAAATACTGACAACAGTGATAAATTGTAGTCTTTTCAGTTACCACCATACTTTTTGTGTTTTTTGCATGCATAAAAGTACCTCCACTAACAGGTTTCCACAAGAACGTTTCTGCCCTCAGCTCTAGCTTATTATACCTTGCACATAATTTTTCCTTCAAGAACTGCTTAAAGGATCATGTTACCACACCTGTGTCTTGCATAGATGCAGATGGCTTATTCATGGGTGACGCGACCCGCAGGAAGATCTTCTGTCTCCAGGAGACCCTGCGTGGAGTCAGAGGGAGGCCTCCGCTCAGAGAGTCATTGCTGCAGCTTGACAGCGTCCTTTTCCTGCCTTCTCCATTGCTAGAAGGAAAGACATGTGTGTCAGAGACACCTGATAAAGGAGTCAAGTGTCGCATTACACCAACTCTTATAATGGCAGGCACACACACTCTACACACCATACACAAACATAACAGGAAAACTCATACAGCTTTCTGCATAGTTCATAAATGGTGAAGCTGAACCTTAAGCATGTTCAGGAAATAAACGGCAGCCATGAACTGATTCCCAGTGTCAGTGTTAATAAAGCAACAGTAAACAAAACAAACTTCGGCCACGGCTGAGACACATGCACTTCTGATATTTCTGAAAAAGACGTTGATTGTCAGTGAAGAAAAAGAAGAAGAAATTGATGAGGAGAATTTCTTAAAAACCTTCGGTTTACAGCCTTGGAGTACATTTCAGATAATCCAGCAGTAAAAATTCAAATCAGATTACCTGACAAAAGAGGGTTAACACTAACCTTCACAATCCTGGTTAATAGCCTATACAAAAACCTATAAGAATCCATCACTCTCAGAACATGCAATCATCGTATTCAAAAGACATTTAATTTGGTGTAGAGTTTAATAAATGTCCTGTTCTTTTGGCAGATTTGATTTAGGGGGCTCAATTAAAAAAAAAAAAAAAAAGGAAATTGCCCACATGACACTCCATAACTTATTCTTCAAACTCCTCAAACATCACATTTTATGTGTGGATTTTGGCACAAAATATTTGTACTGAAAACATGACAAGTTTGGACATTTATTGACATGTGCCACATTGACCTTAACTTTAAAAATCACACAAATATCTTGTTTATTCAAAATGTGCACTGTGCCTTGAAGAGTATTAATATCCCTTTGACAATCTAGCCTTCCTTCAACTCTGTCTAATTCCCCCACAGCACAACCCAGCCACTCCCGTGCTACAGTGTGCCGTGTCTCCTATAGTTTAGATCTCTCCTTGCTTAGCTGGGCTTCAGACTCTTCAGGAACATGTGAAGATATATGAAGTTTATGTCACTGACATGACACTGAATTAGGTGGCATAAAGGAATTGTCAGCACCATATTGGCTGTGTGCGAAAACATATGAATATATTACATTTAAAAGTTCTAGTTTCTTTATTTAATCTTATCTCACCAATGACTCAAACATGACTACTGTAAAAAAAAATAAAAAAAAATAAAATTGTACTGAATAATTTTGCATGCTGCTATGAGGTTTTTGGAGAGTTCAAACATATGACTGGATTCTACGTTACAGGTCCAAAGCTTGGACAAACATTTTAAACGACTAAAGTCTTTAATGGGAAGGTGAAATCTAAAATGCAAAATTGATCTTCAAAAAAACAACTTAAAGCTTGAATTTCCGTTTTTACCCCCAAAAAAGAAAATGATCTCCACCTCTCACCGATAGTTGCAAAACGTTAGTGTATTCAGTGAGCTTAGTCAGCACAAAAAGCCTGCCTGACCATGTGAGCAATGGGAAACAGGCACTGACCTTGGTTCCAGGCTAATATCCCTGAAACAACGATCTGGCTCCGACTGCTGCTCCGTGCATGTTGCAGTCGCTCCTTAAAATTCCTCCCTCGATATATTTTCTCTAACGTCTCTCTCTTGTTAACTCAAGTAGGACAGTGTCTGAAAAGCCTCTGTAAAAAGGATCTCAAGATATATCAGAAAGAAAACCTCACCTGGATATTGAGTGATATTGAGCACATCCAAAATCAAGGCTTTTGACTGTAAATAAACCAAACACTGACGTTGAGTAAGATCAGGCCATTGAGAGTGTGCATTCTTACAAATAGCATGGGACAATTTTAGATGACAAATTGAATTTTAAAGTCACATCAGCGCCTCTTCTGCTTCAGGAAACTCGTCCATTTTAATATTGACCAAACCATAATGACCTTAGTTTATCGTGCTTTTATTGAATGACTTTTATCCATTTCTTCTGTGTTACGGTTTGGCCATACAAATCTGAAAATGAGAAGTTCCCTTCAGCAGGATGTGAGAGCCCCGACAACCAATCACATCCCTGTACAGCAGGTAGGTACAGCAGAGAGACACTTCTGTCTTAACTGATGGCTTTCATCCCTTTTATAGAGAGTTTCAGGTTCTTCCCTCTGTTTAGTCCCTAAATGTAGAACCAGATGTTTAAAAACAGCTTTGTTCCGACTGCTGTTACTGAACTGAAGAGGCTGAATGGATGCTGCCACTCTCAATGGATTTTAATAGATTTAACTTCTAGGTTTGGATTATTTTTGGTTTTAAGGTTTTCCCTATTAGTTTTAAAAAGATGGGGGTTCTTTTCTTGCATATTTAACGACTTTTAAAGTTTTGCTCTCTTCTTCTGTGTCCTGCTTTGATTTGATTATTGGTGCCTGGAGCACTTTGAGCACTTTTATATTTATTTAGGTGGTTCTGGTTGTGTTAAGATGTTCGTATGAATACATAAATGTTTTTGAACCACTGCAAAACAAAGCTACTTACGGGTATCAATAAAGTAACCTTGAACATTGAGTAGCTGAAGGTTACCAGCAATCATTCAAAACAAGAAAAATCACAAGACTGGTTAGATTTTTAATTTTACAGTATCTTGCAAAAGTATTCATAATCCTATAATTTATTTTCATATTCTGTTTCATTTAAACCATAAACTTCAACGTATTGTATGGTACAGACCAACGCAAATTAGTGCATTGTAGTAAAGTGGAAGGGAAGTCATTCATTGTTTTAAATATCTTTTACAAATAAAAATCTGAAAAGTGTGACGTGCAATTCATATTTAGCCTCCTTTACCCTGATACAAGTGAGGGGTAATTTTGTGGCTTTGAACATCTCAGGGAGCACCTTTCCATCCATCTTCTACAAAAGGGGAAGAGTATAGCAAAAATGCAAACCTAAAAAGACATGGATGCCCGAGGCCCATGGACCTGCAGAGGTCCATCACAGGTGGAAGAACCTTGCGATAGGACAGTTATTAGTCATGCATTCCACAAATCTAACCTTTATGGAAGTAAGGCCTGAAGAATGCCATTCATAAAGGCACTTACCTTTGTGAAGTGCCTTGAGATGACATGTTGTGAATTGGCGCTATATAAATAAAACTGAATTGAATAGATGGGGTTGAAAATATAGTATAGATTTCCTTCCACCTTTATAATTATGTGATACTTGGTGTTGTTCTATCAAAGAAAATTCCAATAAAATATATACTGACATTGTTTGGTTTAAGCAAGAAAAATGTGAAAAAAAAAAGTCTGTGGTATCAATATTTTTGCAGGGCATTGTCATCCTTAAAAGTCAGAAGGATGGAATGTAGTTTATATTGTCTGTTTGTCCCAGAGAAGCAAAGAGGAGTCGTGCAAAAAGGTTTGAATTTACATGCAAATGAAACAGAAGAAGGGTGTATCAGTATCTCCTTCTAAATGGAAAGAAGGCGGGTCCGGCTGCAAAGCTGGTGGGGGGGAAAAAGCCTTGAAATCTTTGAATTATGAATACGTTTGTGTTGATATTTAAGAAAATATAGAAGGAAACTGGATAGTAAAGCTGTGAGTTATAAAGATTCCACAGCCAACATGGTTTATGGCTACTGCCAACCCAGCAAAAGGTCAGCTGTTCCCCTCCCACAGATGTCATGTCCTTCATCAGCTGTCTATCTATGTAAAGGGGGATCTTCCGAGCTCCCCCCGCTCACCTCTTGAAGCTCCCACTGTCTGTCAGGGAGCCCTGGTAAAAACTTTTCAGGAAAGTGGGAGCGGAGAAGGTGGAGGGGAGGCTGAAGGAGGACTCGCTCTCTGAAACGCTGCGCGTTCTCGACACGACCACGTGACTGGGCGGGCCGAACATGAAATGGCCACAAATACAAAAAGAACAAACATTATACAAAGGAAAGAAAACACTGAGGAATACATGTGGGCCCAAAACACAGGCAGGAAACCTGTGATGCTATTGTTTTACAGGACAGCAAAGCAAAAGGGGAAGAGATATCAGACTGACAAAAGTACTGCAAATAGATTACATTGTGTGTGCCGGAAATCAAAAGGTCAACTGAATACTTAGTTTTAAAATGATTGGGAAGATCAACAGTTAGTAACAGCCAGACCTTAAAATAAAAAACAAAAGCTCATGTCAAATAATTTACAGTTGCAAAAAATGCAAAAGACTAACTCCTAAAAGTGCAAAAATTGATGCATTTTCCTTTTTTTACAATCTAAAAATGCATAGCCTGAGCGATTATTTCAGTCATTTTACCTTGTCTGCAGCAGCTCTGGGTTAACAGAGTGCTGTCTGCGAAGTGGAGCCTGTTTGGTGTGGTTGGCTGGCTGGCTCTCAAAGGAGATGCGCTTCCTCACTGGCGGATGGCTGAAGGTGTGAGCACGTCGACGGAACAGCGGTCCAGATTCCAGGTCGTCATCCAGGAAGGAGGGAGGCGAACCTGGAGGGGAGTGACCGGGAGATTCCTCATCCTGCTGGGGGGGTGGGGGGGGGTGCAAAATGTTACTACATCTTTGGACTTGGAGATGTATCAAATATTCTTCAGAAATTCACACACCACCAGTTTGGAAATAACTCTACACACAAACAAGTTCCAAATCTGCACTCACCTATTGCAACATGGTTAGACTGTCTCTGCTCGCCACTATTGGACTCTGCTGGTCTGCTGGTACAACTCCCACATCTATTGTATTCTAATGGATGATGTCCAATGACTCGGAGCATTGCAAACTATTGGTGGGGAGGACCTCACTGGCAACAAGTCACATGAAAACCCTCCAATCTGCTCCTGTCCTGCTTTCAGAGACCTCCCTCTTAACTTCTGTCACCACACTGACATGCAGTGACATTTGTGCCGCTCGTTCCCATCATCGCACACAAACCACTTCCATTTTTGAGTCAAGCAGAACTGAATAGTAAACTGCCCTTAATGAGGCTGTAAACAGGTACCTATTGCTGGTAACTTAAAGCCTGAAACACAGCAAAGACAAAGCGGCTAATTTCTCACTTCTTTGTCACTCTGTCCTATGGTGAGGCTGAGAAGACAATGCAAGGACAGACAGGGTTCAGCTGAAGCATAACTGGACATCCTGAGTGGGGTTTCCTGCTTCCTCATACATCACTTCCTGAGGGTGCGATCCCGCAAAGCAGCTCACAAAATGTATTCACAATGCAAACAGGTTTTTCTGACCATGTCAAAATGTTACAAAACATTACTTGGTAAAGCACCTCTTTGTCATCTGCTGCAT
Organism: Girardinichthys multiradiatus; assembly: GCF_021462225.1. NCBI lineage: Eukaryota > Metazoa > Chordata > Actinopteri > Cyprinodontiformes > Goodeidae > Girardinichthys > Girardinichthys multiradiatus. Next base: position 18,374,459 of record NC_061800.1, read on the forward strand.
GAAGTAGGATTTTCTGAGAAACTGTAAATCTGACTGATGAATGTGAGCCAGAAAAAGCTGCAGCAGCTTACGATTCAGGGAGAGCAGAAGATATTCAACATTAATTAAAGACTGACTGAAGAATGAATTTCCTCAACCTGGCAGCTCCAGTTTTAGTAACTCTTGACATGACGAGTCTGAAGCAAGAAGCAGAGTGGGTCGTACTGGCAGATCTGAAGTGGAGGCTCTACTGAGCTCCTTGAGATATTCCTGAGCCGATTTCTGAGAAACATTCTCCTACTGGGGAATAAATCCACTAGGGTAGCACGTATTAAGGAAAACATAAATATTGCAATATTATTGTTCAATACTCCAATGATTATTTATTGTATAAACAACCCTTATTCTTCTTGGTACACTCCTTCTTTTCTATCGTATCAATGTCCCCACATCTCTACCAGGGCTTTTCGGTCTTGTTGCTTAGATCTATGTTAGTAGTGGGCAAAAAGGATATTTTAATGACCAAATATGTTTTTAGAAACTAGAGTTTCAATGAATGGCACCTTGAATTCCAAAAATTGCATGCAAGCAATCTTTTGCGATTGCAATATTAAACACGTTGATATTTTGATGATGATTTGTGATCTTTTATGTTGAGCACCTCTAACTATTAACTGCATGTGCAGTTAACATGACAGGTTAATGAAGCAGGTGAGTGAAATCTTTTGAATTACATGAGGCAGTATTACTGTCAATCAGGTGGTACAAAAAACCAAATCTTGCTGATAAAATAAAGTTGCACTGTAATTTTTGTTTAATAATTGGTGTGGTCTCGATATCCAGCTTTAAGGCAAACCGTGACTTTTTAAAAGTCACACTTGTAAAGCATTAAACTACTAATTAATGAATAAAACTATTTATCGTAACATCTATGTGGTTTAAACTCCTTATGGTTGTTGCGGGTCATCTGTGCATCATACCTGGATGACAGTGACCTCCCTGAATGTTTCCAAAACTAATAAATAAGAGCGTGATATAAAAATCTGAAACTGGGAAAAAAGGGAAACGACTGCGCACAAAATCGGGGTACACATGGTGACCCACAGCCTAAAATAAACAGCCTGCAGGAGGCAGACATAATAAAATGAGGTGTCGAGTGCTGCAGCCTCGCTACCGAGACACGTGACCCGACCAATTCAATTGTCGGGTTCCCAATCTTAATTCACAAAAAGCAGAACAACTAAGAAACCTAATATTTTGCCTGTAGGTGTATTCAGTTAAAAATAACTACAACATTTTGATGATATTTTTCCCAGCATTTTTGTTTAGGTCTTGGAAATGTTTCACAAGGCTTGAGTACCAGAGAAGTACTGCTCTTGTCTTTTTTTTTTTTTTAAAGTAAAGCTGTTTTGAAACAGATTTATAACAGGCTAGTTGCCAGGACAGCTGTTAGGTGCCCACCATTAATTCACAAAGAGAAATAGATCAGAAATCCCTGTATACACTAACATGACTATTTTGCAAAACATAATTTCTGCTGTCTTTTCACCCCCCATCTGTATATTCAAAGTGATTTAAAAAAAAACTTTGTTTCTGGTGCATCTTCGTGGACTAGATATCCAGACATCATTAAAAATGAGGACATAGAGGCCTTCTTCTCACATCCACACTATCGCTTTCTATGCTAGAAACCAGTGGAGTCATTTTGATTTTTTTCCATATTTTTCCATATTTAAAAGACAAATTGTTGTGCCTGACGTTTTCCAAGAGGTGAAGAAGATGATTTTATGCTTTCTGCATCTGATTTAAAAAGCCTTGCATCAGTGAAAAAGGTCTACATCTGTATCAACTGTCTTTGCTGGTAGGCTGTTTTTCTACCATTATTGAGTGGGTCACACAAAATCCTTCTACAGGCCACAAATGGCACAAGGGCCACAGTTTGGACACCCTTGATGAAGTCCTTTCAGATTTTTCTGTTGGAAAAATACAGGGAGTAGTGTGACCAAAGCCTACAACTATTAATATATGTTTTCATTCATCATTGCTGTGTCGGTCTGCCACCACTCTGTACATCTGCATTAATAAAATCATAATATTTATTAAAACGACCTGCTGGCTCTTACACTGGCTTTCATGTGCTCATCTAAACAATTATAAATGGATGTTTAAAAGATAGCTTATCTATATTACACCACTTTATTGTCTTAAGCAGTAGTAGTCACAGCAGTTGCCTATCTTGTTTTAAGATAAAATTAATTAGGTGAAAGGTAACAGGAATCATACTGTATCTGTGGTTCAATAGGACCATCCTTAATGCTTTTTACAACCTTACTGTGAGTCATAAATGCTGCAGCAGCCATATGTCAAACTGACAAAACTTCTCACTGAAGGGCAAACAGGGGGGCCTCATTTTATACTCGCTTCACATTCTGCACCACAGCAGCAAAATTCAACCACTTGTTATAAACGGTTCCCTGAAACCTCGGTGAACACGTTCCCAGCTGTACAGACTGGCCTCTTGGCCAGCGCCCTTTCATCTTAAAACCATGTGGAAACAATGCAGAGCAAATGTATGTCTTCATGTCAAAGGGCCCCCAGTAGCAGCATGCAATAATCTAAGAGAAAGCAAATCTATCATCCTGTTCTGTTGCTCAAGGCAGAGCTGGAATATTAGAGGGTTTAATAAGTCAGCGGGTAAAAAGTCAGAATTCCCAGAATCCCCTGACTGAAGCTTTGGGAATTTGCATATTTCTCTCTCAAGGACACTTACTCTTTCGAAACTGCTAATGCTTCCCATGCTTCCCAAGCGGCCCCGCATTCTGCTGGCACCCTGGTGACAGATATTACAATACAATGTGAAACATGTTACAAAAAGATACAAGTTTTGGAAAAAAAACTACAATTAACATAAATGAACTTGGCTGTCTTTTTTTTTTTACTCTTCCTGCACAAAAAACAAGGATAAAGCTATTAACATAGTAAGACATGGACAATGATAAGGAAAATCCCAAATGGCAAGATACGAAGAGGGCAGGTGTTTTCAGATTTGATAGCATTTAGTGTGGTTCTTCAGCTACATCGAAGAGATAATAACAGATGGCAGCAGAGACTCTCTGAATGCCTGGATCCCTTCACTTAGGAATTATTGTGTTGTCTCGCTGGCAGATATGGGTCAATCCAAATCCCCTGGATGAGTGCGACACAGAAACAGCAACCAAGACTGTGCGGGGTGAGGAACAAAAGAAGGTGCACAGCATGGTGGCCATTTTCAGTCAGATGGAGGACAAATAAAAAAAAACAGAAGCGGGGAAACACTTGGAGAGAAAATTTTTGACAAGTGGGAGAATTTAACTCAAACCAAGCAGGAGAATAATAAGGGATACATTATAAAAATCTCTCCACTCAGACCCACCTTTCCGAAGATGTTTTCCAGAGAGCTGGTGAGGGATGTGCGAGCTTTATTCTTTAGTACATCGAGTTTGAATCGACTGCCGGTGGCTGCGCCGTCTCCTGCAGCTGTGCTATTTGTTGCATTCTGCATTGGGACAGCAATTAGAGAAGGAACACATTATCAGGAAATTATCATTACACGAGATGAGAAAAGCAGTCACTTTAAGGTCAGAAAAGCATCAGGCATGAGTAAAACAATAAGAAATAGCCTTTAGGTGCCATCTTTAACAGAAGGACAACAGTAGCTAGAGTGATAATATTTAACACCCGCTGCCCCTTTCTTTCTACAGTTTTACCCTAAAATCTCTAAGGTTTAGCAATGACTATTTTAGGACAACTAAACAAAGAACTTAATGCATTAGGATTAAAACAGATGCATTTGAGATTTTCAACTGTGGCTAAAAATTTTTCTTTTCAACAGCAACTTTCCCCAACGACAAGGAACCCTTTCAGGTTTTAACTCAATCAGTCAGTCATTTTCCACCGCTTCTTCCATGGTGGGTCACGGGGGAGCTGGTGCCTATCCCCAGCAGTCTATGGGCAGGAAGCGGGGTACACCCTGGACAGATCGCCAGTCCATCACAGGTTTTAACTCTAAAACAAAAAAGTATCCTTTTATTTTATTTTTGCATTGAAAACTTAAATTTTTTCACCCACCTAATCACACAATGATAAGCACTTAATGGCAGTTGGTTAGGGTTCTTGCCAACAGACCCATTAAATGTGGATAATCTGATGGTTGGTAATAAGCAGCAGTTGGTTTCTGGTTTTAAGGGATGCAACGGTTTTGAAAAGGCATAGTTTTAAAGCCACTAATTTCCCATTAAATAAAAACAGACAGTGTTGCTGAAAGCTGTCAGTCAGCTGTGTAAAATAGCCATGAGTGGATTTACCCGAAACATTTCCCTTTGTTAAAAAACAAAAAGTCAGCTGTTTGGAAAAATGTCCAGTAGTGGAAAACAGATAATCATGACTTGTTTTTCCTGGAACTTTGCCCATATCACTCTTTTAAATTAAAACAAGTATAGCAACAACTGCAGGAACCTCTTTCTAGAAACTAAAGTAGTATTCTGGGACCATTATTATTTCTCTCAGTTTCCACTGCATTTACCAGGTAAAAATAAAATAACCAGCAAAGAAACTCCAGAAAAAGGTCCTTGCAGGGATGTAATAAGGTTTAAGTCATCTACATCTGCATACAGACATCAGTGGACAAAAAGGGAATAAATCCTTTATTTAAAGTAAAAAGAAAAATAACCACAGTCTCAAAGGATCTTTGACAAATCTTTAGGAAACAATGTGCTGCTGCTGTGTGTAAGGGTAATGTTTCTTTGGGACACATCTTTCAGGCTTTATACAGTACAGACCAAAAGTTTGGACACACCTTCTCATTCAAAGAGTTGTCTTTATTTTCATGACTGAATATTGTAGCTTCACACTGAAGGCATCAAAACTATGAATTAACACATGTGGAATTATATACTGAACAAGAAAGTATGAAACAACTGAAAATATGTCTTATATTCTAGGTTCTTCAAAGTAGCCACCTTTTGCTTTGATTACTGCTCCGCACACTCTTGGCATTCTGTTGATGAGCTTCAAGAGGTAGTCACCTGAAATGGTTTTCAGTTCACAGGTGTGCCCTGTCAGGTTTAATAAGTGGGATTTCAAGCCTTATAAATGGGGTTGGGACCATCAGTTGTGTTGTGCAGGAGGTGGATACAGTACACAGCTGATAGTCCTACTGAATAGACTGTTAGAATGTGTATTATGGCAAGAAAAAAGCAGCTAAGTAAAGAAAAACGAGTGGCCATCATTACTTTAAGAAATGAAGGTCAGTCGGTCCGAACAATTGGGAAAACTTTGAAAGTGTCCCCAAGTGCAGTCGCAAAAACCATGAAGCGCTACAAAGAAACTGGCTCACATGAGGACCGCCCCAGGAAAGGAAGACCAAGAGTCACCTCTGCTGCGGACGATAAGTTCATCTGAGTCACCAGCCTTAGAAATCGCAGATTAACAGCAGCTCAGATTACAGAACAGGTCAATGCCACACAGAGTTCTAGCAGCAGACACATCTCTAGAACAACTGTTAAGAGGAGACTGTGTGAATCAGGCCTTCATGGTAAAATAGCTGCTAGGAAATCACTGCTGAGGACAGGCAACAAGCAGAAGAGACTTGTTTGGGCTAAAGAACACAAGGAATGGACACTAGACCAGTGGAAATATGTGCTTTGGTCTGATGAGTCCAAGTTTGGGATCTTTGGTTCCAACCACCGTGTCTTTGTGCGACGCAGAAGAGGTGAACGGATGGACTCTACATGCCTGGTTCCCACCGTGAAGCATGGAGGAGGTGGTGTGATGGTGTGGGGGTGCTTTACTGGTGACACTGTTGGGGATTTATTCAAAATTGAAGGCATACTGAACCAGCATGGCTACCACAGCATCTTACAGCGGCATGCTATTCCATCCAGTGTGCGTTTAGTTGGACCATCATTTATTTTTCAACAGGACAAAATTCAATTCAATTCAAAAATACTTTATTAATCCCAAAGGGAAATTAAGTGTTGTTATAGCTCATATTATGTAGGTTTCCTCAAAGAGCCGTTGTAGATGCTGATGGCTGTGGGCAGGAAGGATCTCCTGTAGCGCTCCGTCTTACAGCAGATCTGAAGAAGCCTCTGACTGAAGACACTCTGTTGTTGTAGGACAGTCTGATGAAGAGGATGCTCAGGTCTTGAAAGAGTTCCCAGAGATGCTTAGCACTTGTTGGCCCTTTTGCCTTCACTCTGTGGTCCAGCTCACCCCAAACCATCTGGATTGGCCCCAAACCAAACCAAAACCAAAATGACCCCAAACACACCTCCAGGCAGTGTAACGGCTATTTGACCAAGAAGGAGAGTGATGGGGTGCTGCCCCAGATGACCTGGCCTCCACGGTCACCGGACCTGAACCCAATCGAGATGGTTTGGGGTGAGCTGGACCACAGAGTGAAGGCGAAAGGGCCAATAAGTGCTAAGCATCTCTGGGAACTCTTTCAAGACTGTTGGAAAACCATTTCAGGTGACTACCTCTTGAAGCTCATCAACAGAATGCCAAGAGTGTTCAGAGCAGTAATCAAAGCAAAAGGTGGCTACTTTGAAGAACCTAGAATATAAGACATATTTTCCGTTGTTTCACACTTTTTTGTTCAGTATATAATTCCACATGTGTTAATTCATAGTTTTGATGCCTTCAGTGTGAACTACAATATTCATAGTCATGAAAATAAAGAAAACTCTTTGAATGAGAAGGTGTGTCCAAACCTTTGGTCTGTACTGTATGTGAAACATCTGTGAATATCAAAAACCTCCTCTGACTGTGAAGCGATTATAATACAGTTTTAAAGTGTAAACCCTATGAAATCACTGCCCTCTTCTCTTCTGTTGGTATAAAAACCACAGAACACATAAGCCTGAATCAAAACTCATTTAAAATGTGTTACAGTTTTCATAGTGACTCCCTATAAGTTGTGAAGTGTAGTCGCTGTTTCAGATAAATTGATTACAGATTTATTTAAAAAATCACAGCGTTTATTGTCAGAACTGAGTAAGTCCTCAGTCTCAAAGCCAAATGGCACTTATTAGAGTTTTTATATCTACGGGTAAAAAAAAAAGAATGCTGGTCACGTCGCCTCTACGCTATATTTTACCTCTGTGGTTTTCAAAAGAAAAGTTAGGCAATGAAAATGAACTGTCTGCCACGGCACATTTGGTAACTTGTTTAAAAACCTATGATTTAAAGCAGTTTCCTACAATCTACGTATGGTCTAATTAAATAAATATCCTGTGACTCCAAGACGTATTATACACCAGTTGGAGTTTGCTCTCTTATTTTAGTTTGACTATCGATCATTATCTATCACATTTCATTAGAGAAAACTCATACATGGTTCAGAATCCCAGGCAATAGGAATATATATAATCCAAAAAAGAAATACGATAAAATGTTATTATATGTGAGAATAATTACATTTTTTTTTAATAATTTATCAAAATACAAGCTACCATATCAATACTTTATTAACCCGTGACGTTTCTAACACAGAGCCCTTCATAAAGTATCAGTAAGAGGAAAGAAACTATAATAAAAAAAATAAAAATACAATACAATAAACCCTAACATGTTAGATTGAATTTAGGCGCTCCTACTGTCTAGTTCAGGGGTTAAAGTTCTTAAATAAAATATTTCCAATTTTCTTTTCTCTCTTTTAATTTAGAACAGAGAAATGTTTCAAATACAAAAGTGAAACAATATACAGGGGTTGGACAATGAAACTGAAACACCTGGTTTTAGACCACAATAATTTATTAGTATGGTGTAGGGCCTCCTTTTGCGGCCAATACAGCGTCAATTCGTCTTGGGAATGACATATACAAGTCCTCCACAGTGGTCAGAGGGATTTTAAGCCATTCTTCTTGCAGGATAGTGGCCAGGTCACTACGTGATACTGGTGGAGGAAAACATTTCCTGACTCGCTCCTCCAAAACACCCCAAAGTGGCTCAATAATATTTAGATCTGGTGACTGTGCAGGCCATGGGAGATGTTCAACTTCACTTTCATGTTCATCAAACCAATCTTTCACCAGTCTTGCTGTGTGTATTGGTGCATTGTCATCCTGATACACGGCACCACCTTCAGGATACAATGTTTGAACCATGGATGCACATGGTCCTCAAGAATGGTTCGGTAGTCCTTGGCAGTGACGCGCCCATCTAGCACAAGTATTGGGCCAAGGGAATGCCATGATATGGCAGCCCAAACCATCACTGATCCACCCCCATGCTTCACTCTGGGCATGCAACAGTCTGGGTGGTATGCTTCTTTGGGGCTTCTCCACACTGTAACTCTCCCGGATGTGGGGAAAACAGTAAAGGTGGACTCAATAGAGAACAATACATGTTTCACATTGTCCACAGCCCAAGATTTGTTCTCCTTGCACCATTGAAACCGACGTTTGGCATTGGCATGAGTGACCAAAGGTTTGGCTATAGCAGCCAGGCCGTGTATATTGACCCTGTGGAGCTCCCGACGGACAGTTCTGGTGGAAACAGGAGAGTTGAGGTGCACATTTAATTCTGCCGTGATTTGGGCAGCCGTGGTTTTATGTTTTTTGGATACAATCCGGGTTAGCACCCGAACATCCCTTTCAGACAGTTTCCTCTTGCGTCCACAGTTAATCCTGTTGGATGTGGTTCGTCCTTCTTGGTGGTATGCTGACATTACCCTGGATACCGTGGCTCTTGATACATCACAAAGACTTGCTGTCTTGATCACAGATGCGCCAGCAAGACGTGCACCAACAATTTGTCCTCTTTTGAACTCTGGTATGTCACCCATAATGTTGTGTGCATTTCAATATTTTGAGAAAAGCTGTGCCTTACCTTGCTAATTGAACCTTCACACTCTGCTCTTACTGGTGCAATGTACAATCAATGAAGACTGGCTACCAGGCTGGTCCAATTTAGCCATGAAACCTCCCACACTAAAATGACAGGTGTTTCAGTTTCATTGTCCAACCCCTGTATGTCTTCTCAGATATCATAGCTGACGAGGCTAATTGAAAACCGTTTAAGTATTCACAGCCTACGTATTGAAGATTGAACCAATTTTGAATCTTCGGTGAAGTTGAACAGAAATGTTACAAATGATCAACTATAAATAGGTGAAAAGTTCATCGGTTTAAATAACACTGGCACAACAGTTTTCAGATCTTCTTCAGAGTGAAGCAAATACCTGAGGGGCTTCTCCAATATGAAGATGGGATTTTTGTTTGCCTTCACAGAGCTGCCTTAGATACAGGATCGCCAACTCATTCTCTTCTTGGTCCGACCCAGGTTTCAGTCTCTGGAGAAACACATCCACAAATACTTTGAAAGAAAACCATTGGGGGAAGGTCTGCTTTGAAGCTAGTAAAGCAACTGTGAAAAGCTGCACAGCTTTTAGCTAACAATCACCAAAAACTGTTCATGTGTGACCTATGATAGCAGGAGAAAGTGTGCTTACTTGAACTCGCTCAAAAATCTCCGCCTGCTCATTATCGGTCAACTGGGAGAGGTATTTTTGGATGGCTAGCTTAGCTCTGGGTGGATAGAGACCTGCAAAAAAAAAAGAGAAACTCTAAGAAACAGACCATGAATTAGTATATTAGTGAGTCAGAGACACAGAGGGGTGTTCGGTGTGCTGCGCCAATAATGTGGCTTACCCTCAATCCTCTCGCAGAGCTTGTGCAGGTCATGCATGGGGCATGCTTCACAGAGCTGTACCGGCGTCTTGTTGCTTTGCAAGGCTGCGGCGGTGGAGAAGGCCTGTTTCAGGGTCAGCATCACCTCATCAACCTGATAAACAAACAGAAACACAAGCAGTTCACCTTATGCACTTGGGTGTAATTTTTACTTACATCATTTGTGCAACTCACCAAGGACTCAGTGGCACACTGGAAGACGTAGCACACATACTGACTGGGACCGGACTCTGATTGGTCCCGACAGACGAATCCAAAATGATCGGTCTGCTTGACACCCTGTGAAGAAGCAGAATAAGAGGCAACTAAGAAAAAGTACAGAGGAAGGCAAATAAAAAAAAACTTCTAAATATATGTTCTCAATACACAAATGATCACTCGGCTGCAGCAAAGAGCAACACAAAATGTCCTGTTTTATCAGCAATTACCAAAACCCTTGGCAGTCCATTAGCTTTCATAATAACTGTCTCTTTCAATGCATTCAAAACCATTACATATGGAAAAACGGCCACATTTCCACAGTATTTCACAAAGGAAAAGTTGATTTATTATCAGTTTAAATGACAAACAAAAACCTATGTTGATCTGTGGCCTGGATCGTATTGCATGAAGTTACTCTGAGCTAAACCTGTGGCCGCAGCAAAGTCTCACAGCTTTCCAGTGTAAATAATGCAAGTAAAAATGAACCAACCTGACAGCAGGATGAGATGTCTTTGAAGTTCTTCTCCAGTACCACGGTCTTACTATCCGGGCTGATAAGGTTCACTTCAAAACGTCCAACCTGTGACACACAGAACCATCATATACATAGAATAATTTAACGAACTCATATCTTGTAAAGCTACTCGCATCCCAAAAACATTACATTTCTAACCCTAACTTTAGTGCATTTTATATGGATTTTAATAGCTCAACAAAAAGTTTTGCGTAAATGTTAATTGGAAGGAAAATACTACATGGAAATAACTATTTTGAAATGTTTTTGTCTTCAGGACCAATGAAACAATACTTTGTGGAACCACCTTTCTCTGCAAGTCTCTTGGGTTATGTATCTGCCAGCTTTGCACGTCTAAAGGTCCAAGTTTTTGCTCATTCCTCCTTCCAAAAAAGCTCAAGCTCAGTCAGGCTGAATGTAGAGCTTCTCCGAACATTGGCTTTCATTGAAGTCTGGAAGTTGACAAGTTATCCAATCACATGAATATACTTTGATGTGAACCATTAAATTGACCGCATGTTGAAGGTGGTGATCCTACTGGATTGTGAACCTCCCCCCCAGTCTCAAGGATTCAAGGATTTTTATTGTCATGCCAGCTCACATTTACAAAATTCGGACTCAGGTCCCGGTTAAGAAGCCTAATACTTAAGTAAAAAGAAAACTAAGTAAAACATACAAAGCTAAATCTAACAATAAATAGCAATCAGTAAAAACATATGCAGCAAAAAGCAAAAAAAAGACAATATACAGTTAAATAGTGAAGCTGAAATGAACTTTGCAACGTACAAAGTACACATGTAAAGCATAAGGTAGTCCTTAATATTGCACCTATAAGAAAGTGAAATATTGCACCTTTGGTGGGTGAAGTGTTTAGTGCAGGTCAGTGTGTAGCGAGAGAGTCTACAGAGTGTGGCTCGGCGAAGTCCGCTTAGATGCAGGCTTCGCCGAAGGGCGGATGGGGGGCACAAAGGAGGTGGTGCTAAGGACCACTCTGGAGAATTGGGACACACTACGCACTCGAACCCATCAATGGGAACGCGCAATTCAGGGACACATGGGTGGAAGTGCGGGTATTGGGACAGGGCCTATGGAGTGCATGACTTGAGAAATCTGTCAAGAGATTCTTCCACCTGAGCTGTGGATCTCGGCAGCTCCTCCAGAGTAAAGATAGGCCTCTGGGCTGCTTCTCTTATTAATGCTCTCTTAAGGCGGATGCCTTGTTAATTTATCCCTTATGCCATATTCTTTCTATTTTTGGATGACAGTGCAAGTCCTGTGACGCATTAAAGCTTGACATATTGTTTCTAACCTAACCCAGCTTTAAAGTCTGAACAACATTCTCCCTGACCTGTCTGCTGTGTTCCTTGGTCTTCATTATGCTGTTTGTTCTCTAATGTTTTCTAAAATAAAACCTCTGAGGATTTCCTGGAACAGCTGGATTTATAAATTACACACAGTTGGACATACTCAGGACACTTCTGAAGGCACTGGATTTTATTTTCAGATTTGTATTTCTAAAAATGTTAAAAACCATGTAACATTTTACTTCCACTTCAGTGTTTTATAAAACTTTGTGCTAGCCTATCACATAAAATCCCAACCAAATGTTTTGGGTGTAAGTGGACAAAATGTGGAAGAGCTATGAATAATTTTGTATTCGTACTGTTGCTAGATTGTGTTTATAAAGTTGTTAGGTCATGCAAAAAGATGTTAAAATCAAAACATCACATGATATTAAGTTGCTCGTTGATGGGCAGAAACACATCCATGACTACTCCAAATCAAGGCCAACAGCCAGCCTGCCAATGATTTTTCCAATAATTGACTGCTGTGTGGAGTATCATATTGAGCGTTGTGCTCTGGTTTTTAAAATTAGCCTCATGAGGGAATGGGCACGGTGTTTGAGGAATGGTAGCTGGCTCGCGCTGCAGCCCACATGTTTTCAATAAAGAGGCCTTGAGTTCAAACAGGAGCAATGCTTTAACACAGGGGTTAAAGCCTCCAACTTTACAGAGTTACAAAGTATAGAGCAAGTCTGTATGTTATACCAGCCTGGCACGTATATGTGAAAATGATTTGCAGCAGAGTGAGACTGAGCAGCCTGAATTCAGGGAGAGATTGGATGACAAGAAGCGGAGAAACAGCTACTCAAGACAAAATCCAAGACACTCATCTACGTGCACCAGGCACCACCAGCAACAAAAATGTTTTGTAGAGATTCATTTTTACAAGGATTTGTAGCTAAGACATTAACAGATCTCATAGAAATCAAAGAAACTTATCTTTGTTTCCTTTACCTGAAACAGCATAGTGCGGTTCTTGTCGGAATCAGACGGCTGAACGTTGTTTGGCGCGCTGGCGTGCCTGCGGCGCGTGGGACCCATGATGACGCCTTCCCCTGGCTTCCTCTGCAGGTTTCCGGCCAGGCTGCTGCAGCGCGTGCGGAACTCCTGAGGTTCCTCAAATCCAGAGTCCTCCAGGATGCACTCGGGGAAGGTTCCCCGTGGGCTGCTCTGAATGGCACTGCTGGATGGACATTTACCTGGAGCAGAAAAAGAAACTTCAGTTGCCTTTATACTTAGATCAAGTTGGTCATTTTTTTTAGCTTTTGGCCATTACTCTTATGGTTTTTGTGGTAAATAGTGGCTTGATTTGCAACTAATCAGACATGTTTCAGTGTCTAATCCAGTTTAAAATGTTACTTTTCTGTTAAGACTATTGTTAGAGCATGGGAACAGCTGGCCTTGATTTGACTATGCAGAGGCTTATGGATATAATACATGAGATAAGTGCTGTGAACTGCTTGTTTATTGTACGAAAGAAGCTCACGCTGTATAAATACTGCATTTTCAAATTTAATATTTTCTCAAAATCAACCTCATTAAGTGCTTCTTTAAAAATGAAAATACTGTTGTTTTTTCTTTTTTGTTTCTTTTTTGTTTTTGGCAAGGAGCTTTGGAATATACACTATAATACCAATTATATTCCCTCATTTTCCTTCACATACTAATGAACTTCAGTGACATACAGTACGTCTATCGTCTATAAAAGCTTGTCTATGCAGGGTCGCTGGGGGGAGGGCTGGTGCCTATTTCTAGCGTTCATTAGGCGAGAGGCAGCGTAAACCTCCTGGACAGATTCGCCAGTACATCATAAGGCACAGACACACAGAGACAAACAATCATGCACGCTCACACACATGCCTAAGAGCAATCTAGAGAGACCACGTAACCTAACAGTTTTTGGACTGTGGGAGAAAGCTAGATTCCACTAGGAGAACCCATGCATGCAAAGGGAGTACATGCAAACTCCATGCAGAAGGATCCCAGGCCTGGATTCGAACCCAGGACCTTCTTGATGAATAGCAACAGTCCCACCAACTGCCTCACCATGCAGTCCATTTCAGTGACATCCTAATCTTAATCCTTAGGCCACCCTTTGGACCTATTACTGCCTCAACTCTTCTGGGAAAATTTCCCACAAGGTTTAGGATTATGTTTATGGGAATTTTCATGGCACATTCATTTGTGAGGTCAGACACCGATGTTGGACGAGACAGCTTGGCTCACTGCTCTAATTTATCTCAAAGGTGCTCTGTCAGTATGAGACTAGGACTTTGTGCGTGTCAGTCAAGTTATTCCCTCATCCACGTCTTTATGAACTTTGCTTTGTGCACTGGTGCAGAGTAATGTGAGAACTGATAGCCACCATCCCCGCACTGTTCCCAAGGACCAAGCCCTACTCTTTACACTTGACACAATACAGTGAGGCAAGTGCAATTCTCCTGGTACCTGCAAAACCTCTGCATTCTAGTGTCCAGGAGCAGTGTGCTTTAAACCTCTGCCTCCAACACTTTGCATTGTACTCTGTACGAAAGGTTTGGATGCAGCTGCTCAGTCATGGAAACCTATTCCATAGACCTCTGTAAACACTGTTTTTGAGCTAATCTCAAGGCCAAATGAAGTTTGGAGGTCTGGAGGATTGTTATCAGTGGTCGTCATCTTACCAGCAGTTGTAGAACCCCAGTTAAAAAATTTTTTTTATTATCTTTTAAACACGATATGCATACCAGAGGCCCTCAGCAATGAACTCAGTCAGTTCGCCCGTGGCGTTTCTCTTCACCTGTGGTCATGTCTTCTAGTCCTGGAGCTTCTGGTTCCTCTGTAGTCCTACTAAGAGCAGTGGAGAGTGGGTCTCCTTCTCCATCAATGAGTAAATCCACGGGGACAGTTTCCGTAGACCCTTGCTGACCGTTGAGAAGCCGTAGGCGCTTACGTTCAACCTCATGCTGCCGAAATCGTTCGACGCAATCATCAATGAGGGTTGATGAAGCTTTCTTGTGGCCCACTGTAACCTAGATTTAAAAGAAAAATACATAACATTTACCTGAAGAACGTGAAATATAAAAATGTACAAGTTTTTTTAGGGAAATACCTTGCCACAGTAAAGCACTTCAAACTTCTGAGAGTTGTAGAAGGCCTCGTCAGCTTCTTGTTTGGGCTTGGCTTCTTCCTTTAGAGCCAATTTGGAAACCTGGCGAATGCTGCTGATTACCTCAGGGACCTATGAGTAAATACAGTAGACGGAGAGCAGATAATGACTGAGGAGACCTTAAACAAATAAAAGGAAAGTACGGAAAAAAAAACAACCAAACAAATGCACATCTTAGGAAATTCCATTTTAGAACACACAAATCGACCTTTTTCTGTTCTGTCACGTTACAAAACACAAACTTCAATGTGTTTTAATATGATTATACTTAACAGACCAACACAAAGTAGTGGATAATAGTAAACTGGCGTACAGTAGAGATCCCCAAATCCTTTATAGAAGCTATTGTTGAAAGAAGGCCAAAAGAAATCCCTTTAAGAGTTTGCCACATAACCGATAGAGGACATAGCAAACATGTAGCCGAAGGTGTTCTGGTGAGACAACACCAAAATTTAACTTTCTGACATCCTGCCAAACTCTATATGAGGCAAAAAACTAATAATACACACACTTTGATCATATCATCACCATAGTTAAACATGGTAGTGGCAGCATCATGCTGTGGGGAGAGGGAAGCTGGTTAGACTTGATGGAAAGCTGGATAGAGCTAAATACAGGGAAAGCCTGGAAGAAAACTTGGCAGATGCTGCAAGCGA
Organism: Girardinichthys multiradiatus; assembly: GCF_021462225.1. Taxonomy (NCBI): domain Eukaryota; kingdom Metazoa; phylum Chordata; class Actinopteri; order Cyprinodontiformes; family Goodeidae; genus Girardinichthys; species Girardinichthys multiradiatus. The sequence goes on from NC_061800.1 coordinate 18,390,031, forward strand.
CTTGAGACTGTGGTGGAGATTCGTAGAATCCCTGTAAAATATGACTGGAACTGGTGGTTAAAACATGAAAAAAGATAAAATGTAAAGAACAAAGTTGAAGAGATGTGAATGCCTTTCCAATGCGCTGTAAAAAGGTTTGAAAGTGAAAGTAAACAAACACAAAGCCTGGAAGGTTGCTTTCACAGGATGATTCCTAACATATAAAATAAGGAAATTATATCAATATTTTTGTTTTGCTGAGTAAAACATCGTCCAAAGTCCATTTGAAACACAGTTTCAGATAATCAATTATTTTGCCTAACAAATAACATGAGCCAACTTCATGTTGCACAATAAATAACTTGATGTGGAAAAAAAGCAGCAAAGTTACAAACAAGCAGGGTAAATCCCAGGTGAAATTGGCAAGGAGTCATGGAAATATCAATACCTTGCCTTAATGGACTGAAGACAAAACGGAGGGGTGGAAGAAACCAGAGACCTGGAAGTGAGCCTGTTTGTGTACAATGTGCTGGAGGAAGAGTCTGTGTTATCAACACAATCAGGACAGCCTGGAAATATTCATGCAGGAATAAAAAACATGACGCAAAGCCAGAAGATGCAAATTCATAAGCAATACTTGGAAATGTATGAGCATTTTGTCGTGATTCCTAATTCACAAGCTAAAGAGTCTGAAACCATATCTACACTGACCAAAATTGACCAAATATAAAGTTATGATACAGTAACAAGAGCTGGCAGTGGCTTCATATACTCCACAAATGTATTTGATCAGATAAAAGCGGTTTGCAGATATTTCTAATGTAGACTGAAGATGGAAGTCATGCATCATAACACGTCAGAGACGAGGCCAGAAGGAGAAGCATCAAATTGAAATGACAGGAAAACAGGAAGAGGATAGTTGGGATCGAAACAAAACATCCTGGAAGACACTAGACCAATATCCTAACAGGGTATAAAAACATCCTGACCATCTTTGGTTTACAGAAAAATCACTTGTATCTTATATAAATCTTATATAAAAAAAATTATTTCCAAAGAGTAAGGAGGTGGTTGAACATGCTTGCTAAGAGATCCTCTCAAGAGAAGCCTGTAATTATTTTCCAACTGCTTGCAAAGCTGATTTGTAATGATTCTTAAAGATTTTTACTCCTTTTGAGCTGGCTACAGGCTAAGCAAGCCAGTTTCCTGAAATACAGGCCATCGAGGTTGGAAAAAACAGTGATGAAATTAAAGTGGAAACCTGCCAGTCCTGCTCTGGCAGAACGAACAGCAGAAACCCCTGGATGAAGGTGATTCAAAGACTTTGTTCAGTCAAAGCAACACTGTCTGCTTAAATGCAAGGGGAAACATGACTGGGCCATGATAGGATTTTAAGAAACTGCTTTACAATGCATGAGAAAGATGACGCCATGGGCTGATTAATTATTTATGACCTATCCAAAATACAACCGGAAATATAGCTTGTTCCAGGTAGAAGGAGACGAACCAAGACAAAAAGAAAGAAATGGCTTTTTCCCTTTGAAATCCGCTTAGATATAACCCTCTAATAACCTATTGTCAAGCTGGTTTACCTTTCACCCATTTCTGCCTGCATCTATCAAACGATAACAGTAATGCTGGGTGTGAGCAGGGACTGCCAACATTAACGCCAGCAGTGAAGCACAGCTTTAGAGGCCAGGGAAAAAGCAAACATTACATGATCAGATTGATTGCTGAGTAAAGGCTCCCCTTCCCACAGTCAGCCATAATAATATAAGATAATTCACACTGATAGTGTCTGCAGGAACACCAAGTCAGACTTCTTGTAAAAATATAGGTTACCACTGTGTCGGTAAACTATAAGAAAGGAAAAAGACACTTGAATCTCCAGTCTCCTAAACATTGCAAACATGATACCCTTGTTTTGCAAAGACATAAGTAGCCTCGAAAGAAAGAAAAGTATCTATTTTCAACTGTATTCATGACCCATCATAAATAAGCAACTTGTGTTTTTAGAAGGTCTTGTGTATTATTAAACAGAGCCAAGGCTCCAACCTTGGTGTCAAAACGACAGACAAAACTGTTGTTCTAATTCTGTAGATGAATTCAAGGGCAGATATTCAGTCTACAGTTCAAAGTAAGTAACCAAAATAAATAACAAAAATAAAGGGAAAAGAAAAGAAGCAGATCGTGTTGCTTCTGTACTTCTGTAAAAGTATGATTCTTACATACTTTACAATTAGTTAGGCACACTCAACCTAGAATCAGCACTTAAAACAGTACATCTTGCCATGATTTATTCAATTAACATCCTGTTTAACTGTTGAACCAATGTATTGAATAGCTTGAAGAAGGGCCTTTATCAACAATGACCTGAAATGATCAAATTCTCTAAGAATTCATTTGTTCCCTTCATTCTTTCTCATTCTTGTTTTAGTTTCGGAAGGTGACCGAACATTTTCTTCAAACACAGGCGATCTTTTTTACAGTAATTTGTCAGATAGGTCTTTTCACCTTCCACTTTTAACCACAGTCCCACATTGTTCAGAAAGAAGACAAGATAGGACTGTCTCTGTCTGTTCAATGAAAATTTGCTGAGTGGGTTTGAATATGTATTCTGTGGTAGATATGGTGCTGTGCTTGAAGGCATTGTTCTGTTGAATGTTTCAATGAAACTTCAGCTGCTGCCTCACATCTGACTCCAGAACATTTTTAATCTACAGAGGTGTTCATGGTTGATTCAGTCACAGCAAAGACTCCTGGTCCTGTGGCTGCAACACAAATCCAAATCTTCAGGCCTTCAGCACTTTGCTTTGACAGATGGTATAAAGTGTCTGTGTTGATATAGCGGATCTTGTTTCCAGTAAACATAGTGCTGTGGATTATGGGCAAATGTCATAAATGTACATTCCACCTGAAATTTGGTGGTTTATTCAGGAGCAACTTTTACATGTTGCTATTTTTTAGTTAATTTTTTACTAGCAGGCCTTACAAAAAAAAACAAAAACACCCTTGTTCGAAATATTGGAATTGCTGACATAAATCTCAACACTTTACTGAGGCCTGTAGTGTCTCAGATGCATTGTATTGTTGTTCCTCTAAAAATTGTATAAAGACAAGACTAAATTTGGAAATTAGGGTTGCATGATATTAGGAAAACACGACAGCAATATTATTTTTCAATGTTACAATGAGGGCATCACATACTATTAACCCACATTTTCTTTTTTTACAATGTCCCCACCCCTCTCTGTCAGCTGTAGGACCTCAGTCACTAATAGTGAAATGCACTAAAAGTGAGTGGACCTGCTTAAATATATTATTGGCTTAAGTAGGGGATTGTCTTTCAATTGCTAAGAATTCATGCCCTATTTCATGACTGCATAGCACTTGAAAGAAAGAAAATCCCCTACTTAAGTTTTCAGCCAAGCAACCCTTTGCAATTGCAATATTTCGCACACCAATATTGCAATGATGACTTTGATTTGATATTTTAAGCAGCTCCATTAGAAATTGTTCAATCCCATTTTCTCCAGAACAAACTTTTTACATTGTAGCCAAGTTTATTTTCAATAAAAAATTAAACTATGTGAATGGGTGTTGTTAATGAAAGAAAAAAGCTGGTCAGGTGGCTTTTTATTTCCTTGTACCTTAATCCTTAAGAATAAAGACTATATATGTAAGCTCAAAGATTACAAAGGACAAACTGGGCAGTTGAATTTAACAACACTCTTGTCCCAACATAAAACACAAAGACCCTTATGTCACCTTAACAAAAGGTGGACTATTAGAAAATAGTGAACAAAGATGCGAAGATGTGAAAAGATCGCCAAAGAAAAGGTTGTTACTGCTGTTGCTAAACGGATCAAGGCTCAGCAGGTAAGAACACTTCCTTGTCACCAAAGTACATTTAGATATTGGCAGTTATTGTTAATAATTTAAAATCGGATATTATTATTTTTATTATTAACAATCCGAAATTATAATTAATATTAAAATAAGATAAATTACACCAGCATACGATATATTTAAATAAATGTTTCTCTAAAGATTCTAATATAAAGTTTTAAAAAAATGACACACCAGGTGGTGTCTTCCGATCTTGAATCATCCTTTGTGTCTGCTGCTACTGCTCCATGCTGCTCAGTTTTGCCTCTGATTGTTTCAATCAGTGCCTATTTACTGTAACGCTAGATTTACACTGTATCTGCTCCAGTCCGGTCCAGTCCGCTGCGAAGCTCGGAGGAGCCTCAAGAACCATATGCAGATCGCGCAATAAATGAGGAAGCAAGTCCAAAACAACTCATTCTGTGGAAGTTACACCAGTTAAATTGCTTCATTTTTCGTTTTATGCATCCAGATATTTTCATGTGTTTTGTTTTACAATGTGTGAGAACACTTAGTGCAGTGAAGCTATATTTGTTGCTTAATTCGGTGCAATTAATGTTCAATTACTCGGTTTATAATACCTTAGTTAACCCAGCAACTGATCTAACTGATCTAATGTGTATTTATTAATACAGGAGATCTAGTCCGTCTTTAGTGAGTTATCTTGAAAATCCAGATGTTGTGCTGGTTCTGTTTCCTGGTGGTGCGGTATGATTCATGCAGATTGACTCCGGCTGTTCTCCGGCATCCGGCAAAAATAGACTGGTTGAATTAGATGGCTGTCCGCATGCTGCAGCACTTGCCGCACGCTCTGTCATCTGATGACAGATGACTTTCTTCTCCTGACTCTGCTGCATCTCTCTCTGTGATAGTGACTGAAATATATCAAAAGAAATATCAGATTCTTTGCTGCTGTCTGTGTTGCTGGCCATTGTAGCAGTTTATGTGACAAAGTTCCCCTTTGACGTCATAAAAGAGAACAACAAAATCACAAAAGAGTAGTCTGGAAATGCCTTTTCAGTGAAATGTATGACCATATATCTCAACAACTGGCATGAATTTACATTTTCAAATATTTTATCAATGTTTCCTTTCCATAAATGCAATTGGATTTATCATGAAAATTCAATGTCACAGGCACTTTAATAGTGGAGAAAATCATGGTGTTCAACGTGTCAAAAGAAAATCTAAATTTAAGGTGTTGTAAACCACGTACAGTGGCTCTCAACATAACACAGCCTCTTGTCAAAAATATTAAGCGTTTTTGATTCAGTTTCAGCATTCAGTTTTCTTAAGTTACAGTGAATCTGATGGACCTGAAAATAAGTTAAGTTCAGTTCCTAGAGGTGACTCCAGAAGGACATGTTTGAAGAGTTTCAGTCAGGTTTCAGAACTCATAGCAGTGAAACAGCACTGGTGAAAGTCACCAATGATATTCTCATTGCCTCAGATAATGGAATTGTGTCCGCACTTCATCATGTAAAGCACTTTGAATTGTCTTGTTGCTGAAATGTGCTATACAAATAAACATGCTTTGGCTTGTACTTGTCTTGTTAGATCTCAGTGCTGCATTTGATACGATCAATCACGGAGATCTCCTACAAGGGTTTGAACAAGCTGTAGGAATCAATGGAACAGCACTAAGCTGGCTTAGGCCATATTTTTTTATGCAAATTTCAGCTTCTTCATGTTAATGACAATTCTTCTTCATGCTCAAAGGTTACTTGTGGAGTACCACAGGGATCAGTGCTTGGGCCAATTCTCTTTACTATATACACACTTCTACTTATCCCAGCAGACGGAATATGATAAATTTCCGTCGTTATGCTAATGATATTTATCCATGAATGTTTATGTATCCAATCAATTAGATACACTACAGGCATGTCTTGAAGACATAAAAACCTGCATGACTTTAAATTTTCTTCTTTCAAGTTCAGAAAAGACTAAATTTGTCATATTTGGGCCAGAGCCTCTGAAAAACAAACCGGTTAGTCAGTAACTTACTCTGGCTTCTGGTTATTATGTAAATAACATGTCCTAAAGTGATGCAGAAAACCCTGTTAAATTCAGAATAGCATTTAGAATTCTCCTTTTACATATAAAGCCCTTAATATCCAAGCTCCATATTTTAGAGATCAAAATGTTACATCTATTGATTTTTGATAAAGTTTATAGTTACTGTGGCTTTTGTTATCCTCAGTTATTGCTATTGTTTTTGCCGCTATTGGCTTAAGCTCTTCGAGGACATATTGACCACTTTTCCTCACTGTGGTACTTTCTCCTACTACTCTCCAGTTATGGATTATCTGTAGTTATTGCCAAAATTGACTTTATGTTCTTACTCTGTTTTTTTCTTCACAGAAATTACACATGACCATCGGCTGAGCTATTGCTGTCAAAAACGTCATGTTCTGTTTCTCAAGATGACACCCTTGACTCTGTCTTTCTATGATTAACCCGGTCCCTTTTCTAAACATAGCAACTGAAGCACCTTTTGACCTGACTGTTAAATACATTGTTTTTCATGGCATATACTTTACAGCTAGCTCAGAACTTATATGTTTAGCTTCTCCTATAGGGAGCCACTGAATGTGCTACTTCTGCCATGAACTCTGCATGTGTTGTTTTTGTTCTGTTTTGTGTGTGTGTGTGTGTGTGTGTGTGTGTGAATAAATGGCCCAAGGTTTGTCATAAATGACCTGAGGCTGGGGCACTGGGGTTGATAGTGGAGCAGCTGATATAACTGGTTTGATTAGAAAGCTACAGCACACTTAGATTAAGTATGGACACCCGCTACTACACAATCTAACAGATAGACACCACAATGGTGACACATAGTCTACTGATAATCACTGAAGGAGTGCACATCCATTGCATTGGAGTGCCAGATATAAAAACTGTATGTGACCTTCTATCGAGGCTCTTCGTCATCCTTACACAGACTGCGACGGTCCGAGACGGGAGCCTCAGCGCTGATCTCTGTAATCATTCCTCTGCCTTAATTTAGATTAAAGGAGCTAAAAGTTAGAAATTGTTTGAGAGTCGTTCCTTTAAGAGTCAGTATTAGATATAGTGTGTGATCGCTTCTGGGGTTCAAGTACTGGAGGAGCTCCGAGGCGTCCGACCGCCAACAGGGTGCGGTAGCTCGGACACGGTGACAAGTCCTTATTTGGGTTTGTTGATAAAGTTACAAACAGTTCCAAGTACTGGCCCATAATTTTTAAGTGTCTTCAAGAAAGCTGGAGATGGAGAGGTATTTAATTTTTCAGCATCCCAGTGAGATCAAACATGTATTCGAATCAAGAAAAGAATTAGCTTTTGAAATGCCTATTTTAGAACTTAACTGGACAGAGAGTCTGAGGGGGTCACCAAAAGACTTGTGTGGATAAGAGATGTCCTTACAGTCTGAAAGCTTTTGTGAACTATTGCAAGTAAGATCGGGAAAGCATTGTCAAGTCAATATGTTACAGGCTGATAGATTCCTACCAAAGTTCAGTTAGAATCACAAGGTTATTTCATTTGAGGGTGCACACACTTATGCAACCTAGGTATTACATCTTTATTTCCATTTAATCTAACAGATTAGTTAGTTTTTTAGTTGAATTGTACAGGATAAATGTTTTATAAGAGCACAATGTTATTAATATGACTGATAAAAGTCTTTGTTTTTACACCGCAAAGACCTGTGCTTTTAGGAGGAGATTGTACACTTTTGATAGCCATTTCATATATTACTCTTAATGACTTGACTACATATTATTGTGTCAGGGTAAAAAATGAATAGAACCTAATCCAGGCTGAAACCCCTTAGTATTATCACTTCTCAAAACTGATACGGCTGCTGATACACCTCCAAGTCTGCAGCGAAGGTAATGACAGAGTTTAATCTGTAAATAATAGTGAAATATGGCTCAGCCATGCAGTACACTGCTATAACCAACAATCCTGCTAGTTTTATCACTCTACAATGCTTCTTATGTGCAACCAGAAATGGATGAGGTGCAGAAACACCTCTGTTTAGTGCCAATACCAAAGAACAGAGATTACAATGGTCAGATTCCACGTCAGATCACAACTTAAAAACAAAGGGACCTGTGGTTTGTGTGATGGGCAGGCTCAAGCTCTGTATTGTTGTCTTAATAATGGCGCCATGGTATTACAGGGTCATGGTTACATTTGTAGCTGTGGCTACGAGCTCCTCACTAAGTCTCAAAGATTCTGAAGAGGTAAAAAGTTCAAATTCTCAGTGGGATGTATAAGTCTGACTTTGATTTTAATCTGATAAAACTTTGCATCTCCCCTGACACCTGAAAAGAGTGCACCTTGTTAAAACATTTTACAGTTGGATAAAAACACTCATACTTTTTATACATTTGATGTGCATTTCAAGTCAAACCTTATTTGAAGCACCCAACCTTTCAAACACACTCAACGTGACCAACCAGGTTTAGAGACAGGACCTGCTTTCATGACATTTCCTAATGTTGACCTTTTTCTTCGTGCATGCAAAACCACATTTGCAGAGGAGGCATAACCTCTCCCTATTTTAACCTTTCCCTTCAATTTAATGCACGCAAGGACAAAGACTCCTCACTCTGGCTTTACACAATGAGTTCCTATCATGTCTTCAGCTAAGAATAGATTTGGAAACAGTTACAACTTTGTCACCTTAAAATCTGAAGCAATATTTCACGTGTTCCTTTGAACTTGTTCAAGACAAAGAAGATTTCCAAAAGCATAAGGAGCCAGCTTGAATAAGCACAGGATGCACCTGGCAGATAATCAAATCCATTACAATGGTCACAACAGAGCGTTATACATGACAAAGACATATAAGTAGAATTACCAGCCATTCCACGTAGTCCACCTTTCATATGTTGCACGCAGCCAGGCCGGCTTTTGTTGAATAATAATAGTGACTAATGCATTTTCGGGATGTCTCTCCAACTGTTGCAAACATTTCAATTTCAGCTGAGAGGCAACAAACTACTTTTACTCTTATTTTAGAGCACCAAACAAACTCAGTGCAGCCCTGCTCACACCACTGGAAACATGATACAACACAGGCATACTTGACATTAGAGCAAAACCTGTGCATATCTGTTTGTGAACATTATTTATGAATGTTTGCAGGGTCACTGGGGAAACAAGAAAAACAGGACCAAGTGTGAGGCTTAAGATTTGGTTGCTGGCTGAGATGGAAACATGTCAGAACAGCGTAATGTCAAGATGTGTAAAAACAGACTGGCAAATCGTGCACTAAGCTTGTGCTTTTTTTTTACAGCTAATTTAAAGCCAGACAAAGATCCCAACGGGCATCAAAGCAGCTGAAGTGAACTTCTAAGCTTAGAGGCTGAACCACATGATACAGCCTTTCAGCAACGATAAGAAAGCAAGAAAAACACAGACTCCCACGTTCCTGCTTTGTGGATGTTTTCAACATTTCAGTTTATTACTCAAGACTGGCATGCTGATCAGCATGTAAATGTGCTGACTCAAAATTGTGCCTCTTCAGATTTCAGGAAAAATGTCTTGTCTACACCGATTGTGACAGCTCAAATTCTGAAAATATAAACTCAAAAAATGAAGGGCTGACTGGGATACTGAGATCTGCAACAAAGTTCCTGACTTCAGAAAAGTCTATGTGTTTCATTAGGACTTTATATAACAGACATCACCTTGTATCACATCATTGTCAAGTGGAAGAAAAACTTTACCTAATGTTAACTTTGGACTTGTATAAATTGCATTGCAAAAATTTTTTTGTATTCAGCCCCCTGTACTTTCATACCCCTAAAAAATCCTGTGCAACTAAATATCTTTACATGTCAAACAATAGAGTCAACATGAGTGTAATTTAATCTCAGCATAAATACAGATGTTCTGGGAAAAGCATTTATCAGAGAAGCAACTAAGAGGCTGAAGGTAACTCTGGAGGAGCTACAGAGATCCTCCACAGTGCAGGTGGGAGAATCTGTTGGCAGGAAAAGTAGTAGCTGTGCACTCCACAAATCTGACCATTATTAAAGAGTGTCAAGAAGAAAGCAATTCCAGAAAGAAAGTCATGAAAAATCTAATTTGTATTTTGCCACAAGTCATGTAGGAGGAAAGCAAATATGTACAACAAGGTTCTCTGGTCAGATGATAACAAAATTAAACTGTTTTGCCATACATGCAAACTGCTATGCAAAACGGAAAACTAACACTGCACGTCTCCAGTGATACATGGTGGTGGGGATGCTTTTCTTCAGCAGGTACAGAAAACCTGGGTAGAGTTGATGGGAAATTGGATGGAGCTACTAAAGGGCATTCCATGAAGAAAATACGTTGGAGGCTGAAAAACACCTTTGATTGGGGCAAAGGTTCACCTAACAAATTGACAAAATCCCTAAATATACAGCAAGAGCCAAACTGGAATGGTTTAGACAAAAGCTTATTGATATGTCAGAATGGCCCAGTCAAAGCACAGACCAAGATTCATTCAAGGAACTTTGGCAAGATTTCAAAATTGACATTCATTTAGAGACATACAAGAATACAAAGTATTTTTATTTGTAAACAGTTTTGAAAACTAGGTGTCGTTATCCTTCCATCTTTTAATTACACACACTACTTTTGTTAAACTAATATTACTTAATTACTCAAATGTTTCTCAGTGAATATGCATTGACATCAATAACCCAGAAGAGGCTTTAAAACTATGCACCTCAGTATTGTGATTGGTTAAATTTAGGATTTGCCGACTGAAAATGATAAGTTCATTAAGTTGGAATCAGATTTGTGGCAAAAAACTAAATGTCTATTACAACAACTGAAAGCATCAGAGGATTTAAAGGAAACAACAGAATACTGCAGGCAATTATTTGTGTAAAACTATCACGATGATCAAAGCAAATACTTTAAAGAACTTTTTGTATGCACATATTTCTTATGTTACATTATGTTGACTTTCAGGGCCTGTAAAGAGATCCCTTATCATAAAAAGGACAGAGACCGGATTAACTACCAAATAATATCCACCGACCATTGGCCTAAATACTTAATACTGTTTGTTTAAAGGATAAAACTGTACTGTTTGTGTGAGATTAAAAGGCAAGACGATCGCTCCATGGTTATCCCCACTTCCTTGTCTTATGTTTAAAATATTATGAAAAACACAGAATTTTTGAGTCATCGAAGTCCTAATGTCTATACATTAGGACCTGGACAATAACTGGGGAATCGACTGTGTAATAACTCATATAATAGACATTATTTAGACGATCCTAATGTCTTTAAATTAGGACCGTCCAAATACATGAGTAAATACACAGATGAATCCCCAGTTATTGAAGGGTCTCTGTCCAGTTTGCCCACCAGCGAAGTGCACTTAGGAGAAACAAATCCGTCTCTTACGACTCTAACACCTATCAACTTCTCATTTGCATGCTCATGTAATGGAGATTGTGCACCGTGTAAAAAGTGGAAGAAAATATGGTCAAGCGTTGAGGCTGGCTAATGACTCTAGCTTCCAATTTGGTGCTAAACAACACTTTTAAGGACACAGTTTGAAATGTATGAAACATTTACTGGATTTGTGCAAACACAAAAATGATTAACACTTTAGGTTCAAATGTGTGTGGTTTCCATCCCGCTGGGTGAAGTACAAGATTTTATCATAATTACCATTATTCTCTCAATATTTAATTCTAAAATAAACAAAAACGCTGAGACAAGAACATTGTTATTGCAACACAACGTTTTGATCTGTATGTTTTAGCATTTCTGGGTGATTTATAGACTTTGTTGTGGTCTTTTGAGTCTTTTATTGAATAAAAGAAAGACTTAACTTCTTCGTCTGCACATAAATAGAATATTCGTGCATTATTGTCACACAACATTAACTCATGTCTTAATCATTTCTACATCTTGCTTTAATATAGTATGTAATTAGGGGTGCATGTGAATGGGGCCTCTCCAGGGCGCCATTCATGCAAGGGTCGCCGCCAGATTTGTGTGCCTAAACTTGAGCACGCCTACCTGGTTGGGGTCGCAGGCCTTGAAGACGTGACAGGACATCTCGGACTCCGGGTTGTCCGGCTGGCCCCGCAGCAGATATGAAAAACAAGTGAGGTCGTTACTGTTGTGGATGAAGCGGGAGACCAGCTGAGCTTTGTGCTCGAATATGAACACCGAAGAGTTGCTGCTGTTGGAGGGGACGCAGCGGACGAAGGGGGGGTTGAGCAGCAGCTGAACTTCTCTGGGCTGCATGACGGGGCCGCAGTCGCCCCTCTCGCTCTTCCGGCGGATCTCGGCCACCAGCCACGGCAGCATTGGCAGAGTGGCCCGCCTGTCCAGCGAGCACCAGCCGACATAAGTCAGGGCGAAGCGCTTGTCCGTCCTGCTCTCCTTGTCCTCCTGGCTCTCCATGTTCACACTGCAGACTCTTCAGTCCAAAACTAGTAGACGGCGACCTGGAGCTAATCACGCCTTCTAAAATATCCCAGATGAAGCATTCCGTGCAACCCCAGACCAGACGAAGTTGGGATTACTTTGTAACAATTTCCATGTTCACATCCACACTCTATGCTCATGTAACAACAGGGGGATTAGCTAACATGCACATGTGCTCACCCTCTCGATCAGCTGCAATTCTCCATGTTATCGAAATGTAAAACGTGTATCCGGTGCACAGTTTTCCTCAAGAGATTAAAAGTAATCGTACATATGCACTCTGATTTACTGCAGCGCTCGTCTGTTAGGAGAAACACCAGCTAAAGTCTTCTGCGCTGCATGCTACACTCCCGTCCAGGAATGCGTGCTACAACGTGGCTTTGGATGGTTGCTGTGTAAACACAAGGCGTTTAGTAGAGCCTGATTTTCTGACGTCCCTCCAGAGCGCACAGATTGCGGCGCATTTACACCGTCTAGATCCTGAAATCCTACAGCACATACACCTGCGTGGCTCTATTTAATAAAAATCTTTTATAAATGCAATACATTGATGATGGCATATCGTCTCTAAGAACAGTCCCTTGATTGTGATCCTTTTCTCACAAACGCCTCGGAGGGGGAGCGGCTGTGCGAGCTGAAGCACCTCCCAGCCATCCCATGTGCTGGAGAAGCGGGTGGTGGTATGGCAGACCGTTGTGACAGATATTGTTTACATTCATTCCTCCTTGTTGAAAAAGCATTCTTAAAAATCTGAGTTGAAAGTGAAGATATCAAATATGTCTTTTTACTACCTAGTAAAAATGATTCTTCAAGGTCTCCAGCGGTAAAAGTGTATTAGGACTAAAACATGTGCCTTTAAGGGCTGAAAGGGTTGTTTTATTTAATGTTTACAGTGGTATGGTAGGACAATTTTCACAAGTTGTATGTAAAAACTAACTATTTCTTCTAAGAGAGGATTAAATAGGTCTGAAATAATACCAAGATCATGCATAGGTCCATGATCCATGCTTAGGTCCTTTGGTGTTTGCAGCAAGATGCTGCATATCTTCTATAAGTCTGTTGTGGATAGTTTGATCTCTTCTGCCATCATCTGCTGGGGAAGCAGCATCAGAGCCAGGAACTTAAAAAGCTCAACAAGCTAATAAAGAAGGCTGGTTCTGTTCTGGGGACTCCTCTGGAACCTCTGGAGATCATTGTGGAAAGACGGATTCTTCATAAAATGAAGAACATTATGGAGAACCCTGAGCATCCTCTTCATGAGACTGTCCTACAACAACAGTGTCTTCAGTCAGAGGCTTCTTCAGATCTGCTGTAAGACAGACCGCTACAGGAGATCCTTCCTGCCCACAGCCATCAGCATCTACAACGGCTCTTTAAAGAAACCTTCATAATGAGCTACAGCAACATTTAATTTCCCTTTGGGATTAATAACGTTATCTTTGAATTGATTTGAATTGAATGTAGTTAAGAAGTAAAAGCTTAAATTTTGATATAAGTTTGTCCCACTGTTTAAGTGGCCCAAAATCACAAAAACAGAGTTTCAGATATTGGCAAATATTTGACAACAATCTTTGAATAATCCTGTCTTTTCAGTGGAGAGACCAAATGTCAGTTCACAGTCTTTCTACAAAAAGTCATGTGCGTTACTACAGAATATTTCCACCAGTTAAACACCACGGAGAATAATCTGCCACGAAACCCGAAGACAAATTGCTTGTATTGTGTTATTTAACCAGGGTAATACCATTGGGATAAAATATCTCTTACAAGAGAGACCTGGCCAAGAAGGCAGCAGTACAGTTACATTACTAAAAACAATAAAGAAATACACTTTACATTAAAAACACTTAGCTAAAAAAATGTGCTTGTCATGAAAAAAATAGATAATGATCTCAGTATTGATCCTTTAAATTGAAAATTCCCCAAATTAGAATTTATAGTATCAAATGAAAATCAGTTTTTAAAAGGTACGGTAAACCTAGTAGCATAATCACCCATCAAGCAATTGGAGCACAAACAGCAGTCTAGCTGATAATAAAATATTTAATAATAGTTACAGTGGTATTACAGTGCCCTCCATATTTATTGGTACCTCTTTAATTAGTAATCCCTGATTTCCTGTTTCCTGGGGGTATAAATGTGTCCTGACATAGATGAGGATTTGTTTTAGCCACTCTTAAAAACAGGAAAGGAGGAGGACCTAAGCTTACGAGAGCACACAGTAAGGAGGATAGTAATTTACAAATTACTCCATAAAAATGTTTTATAAGCTTGGTACGGATCTTTATCGGGGATGTCAATGATTGTGGAGGATGCTGTATGATAATTTAATTCTTTACAGGTAAAAGAAAGATTGCAGGAATCCCAGAGTTTCCTTTGCATCAACAATCAACATTTTTTGATAGCTCAGTCCTCACTCTTAGGTTTTACAAATTACTCCTCTTATTCATCTGCATGGGCTTTTTAGTTCCAGATAAAAAAAGAACATTCTTCTAGCCTAGAATGAACATTATGGATATTTGAAACAGAGTTCTTACAAGGAAAAACCCATATTTTAGACATTTCTGATGTATATTGAAATTTTCACAATTTTCTCCAGCACTTTTTAAAGATAAAATGGTATGCCTTCAACATATTTACCTATATCCAAAATATTACTTGTTGCAATCTGAAATACAATATGTTGTGTCTTTTCCCAGTTTCTATATCTGAAAATGCTTTTTAGCTACTTAGGACTGGATATTAAGAATTATATTTCTACAATATTTGCAATAGGATTTAGATATTGAAAATGAAATCATATGGTAGCAATTATTAAAAATGATAGGAATGTTTGTGTCTCAAATGCATGCATTATGTATGAGTACTACAGTATATTAGTTATCTAACAAACCTAATCAATATCATAAAGCCTATTTTTGAAACTGAAAGCTGAAACTTCTTGCTTTCTAATGTTTTAGAAAGTTGAAGTTTCATTTCAACGCTGATTTTATTTTTGGTGTTAAATGATAAGTCAGCTTGCCATAGTCAAAAATGACAGGCCAGAGCTCCGCTTTTTCTCCAACAATACAGAAGCTGTTAAATGGAAAGTGTTTCCCGTGGCAGTTTGAGGAATGTTTTCAGGCTCTGTGACACAGCTCCTCAGGGCCCCCGTTGGTTATAATTCTATCCTAGAGTGCTGAAGAAAGTCTTTAAGGAGGCTTATGAGTACTCTAGTAAATTAGTTTACTGTTAACAAGCTGCCCCTGCTGAATCATAGTATTAGTTGCTTTATGCAGCAGGAAGTTCCTATCTACCAGACTACATAATTCCTAGAACTACACCTATCCCAAAATAGTACCATTGCCATATATAACCTCATCACACTGAGCAGGGTCCTGCAGCCTAGACACCCCCCCCCCCCACAGGCTGCATTTTAGTCATCAATTACCAGGCAAGCAGGGTCCAGACAAACAGCTAATAGTCTTGGATTGCATTTTATTTAGGTGTGGAAGTAATAATTGTGTTCACTTTTTAGCTTCTGATGAACATTTTAATGGAATTGCTAGATAGGATAGCTCACAAATACTAAATATTCATCAGATTACAAAACAGATGTTCTGGGCTCTCCACAACATATTTTCTGGGACCACGCAAAACTAGGACAAACGTTCAGTGAAGAACTGTTGCTTTCCAGCACTCAATTCAAAACGATCAAGGGTCTTCTCAGCTCTGTTGCAAATGAATAGATTAGGGGCCCGCAAAATGTTGTTATAACTGACCTTAAGAACAAATCTTTGAATGTTCAGTTGGTTGGAAGACCTTACTGTTTTGACCACACCGGTTTGGAGATGGTCCCAAACCTAAATAATATTTAAAAATAGAACCAGCAAACAGTAATAGTTCAATTTAACACATTTCTCAATTTAAGGTAAAAAAAGGAGTTTAAGTGATTGGAGGAATTAAATAGAGATCAAATACAAATGTGACTTACATTTATAGAAGTAGTACAGTTTTAAGAACACTGCCCTGTTAATGCAACAGTAAAAAACATTCAAATCAAAGCAAACTAATAAATATATTTAAAATCCAGTTTATGTACATGAATGGAAAAATGGGCAAATGTGACATTTATATACAGTATCCAAGCCCCAAAGCCACAATGTTTAACGATATTTACTGTAAAATAAATGAATGTAAAATAATTTCAAGTAATACAGATGGAACTGTTTTCTGTCGATTGAGACCAAATTAAAATGTACACGCCTGAATAGAATACAATATATCCTTCAAAATACCTCCAAAACGACCCATTTTTGCTGCCAGTAAAGTTTAGAGACACGTGGAGGTGGAATATCAAATTGCTTCACAATTCAGTTTAGCCTGCATGCATATGGAAAAGTCACATGGTAGGTCGATTATGTGAGGAGCAAACTGTCCACATTGGATGAAGGCGGATGATCCAGCTGCTGAAACCAGCGGCTATGTATGCTGAAGTTTGATGCCCCTTCAGACCGAATGAGACGTTCGCTGAGCTTTTGGCGCAGGGTCTGCAGATCAGGTGGAGCTAAACTGAAGGGAACACCGACGCCGCCACGCTGTTCATTCACAGCAGAGTGCAGCACAAAAGAGGCAGAGTTTTCAAAATAAGTAAATAATAATAGCTATGATTTATTTACAAACCAAGCTGTTCAAATCAAGAACAGATCTAAACCCGGTATAGTGAGACAGAGAGGAAAATTATGATCATACCCTGTGATTCCTAGAGCAGCGTGAAGCTTGTACAGGAGTTCAGTTTCAAAACTGACCGGCTGCCTAGATATCCCATCTCTTTTGGCCGTATGAGTATCCGTCAAAACGCACAGCAGTGAAAGTATAACTAATTTCAACTCTCACCTGAGCGCAGTCCAAGCTCCACAGAGTACCAATAAGAACCCAGGTTCTAACTTGATTCAAATGTGGAAAACTCCACGGAGAATAAATACCTTTTTCAAGGGACTTTATATCACCATGACGAAGGCATACTTGAGCCATTATCCCTTAGCACGTACCAGCTGAGAAAATCCACTGTGTACAAACCATTTGGGAGACTCCCCCAAATGACGTACATCTTGAACAATCATCCCTGAGGAAGATTTTCTGGGAATAATCTAATGAAATGGTACCACAGAGTCACATATATTGCAGAGACCACAAGCAACTCTTATAATTTTATCAAGTGTTGACATCTTCACCGTTTGATCAGTCAGTAGAAACTTGATTGGAATGGTGCTCTGTAAGATTGGGTATTTTTGCTTTAAATGGCCCAGAGCTCGGTCCATATTTATTCGAACTGAAAAAAGTTTTTTACCTTCTGTGATTTCCCCATGAGACAGGTGTTTCATACCTTTTGTGATCATAGGAACTGTCAATGTTGCACCACGTAGCGCAACAACATCTTCGATATTAAACCTTCTGTTGGCAAGAACGGTATCTCCTGGGGCGAGATTGTTCAGGTAGCCACATTTCTCTGCTAGCAACCGATCGGACGTACGACCAACCCATCCTTTGGATATAAAATTAATGAAACCTTGGGGTGTCACTGAAATGAAATATTTCATGGTATTGTGACTTTTGTAATGTGAACTGTTTACAGCCTTGGTATCAAGGTATGAAGGTCCTTCAGTCAGTATCTCAAAACAGTCCATTATTGAAACACAATCTGGAAACGTAGCTTTAAAAACTTGGGGCATTGTACTTATTACCCGATCTCTTTCTGGCCAAAACACAGTAGACGGAACTAATTTAATATTTAAAAAGGTGATCACTTCAGAAAATGTTTTTGCAACTGTGCTGTAGTGAACTCTGAATACATATGACAGATACAGCATACTAACATTGAGTCTTAGCTTCATTAATGTCAATAAGCATTTGTGAAACGGCGATAAGGCCGAATTTGGCTTCCGTAGACAAGGCAAGATCAAATTAATGACAGTCATTAATGAGACAAATGTTGGTAAACCTGTGTAAACTTTTGTTTTTTCATCATTGTCTTTAAATGATTCTTCAGAGAGGTCCATGATCTTTAGCTGATCCGTCAGCAGTTCTTTCTGTGAAAGCAGTGTTTGAACTGTAGATGACAAGGCGTCAATATCTGCACCAGTCATGTTAGTCTGAGCTCCCATCCCCATTTCTTCTGCTTCTTGCAGATCTGCTTGACCAACCTCTTCTTCCTGCGGATCTGCTTGACCAACCTCTTCCTCATACAGGTCTATGTCATCCCCACGATCATGGTCATCCACCATAGCTCTTGCTGCCCCAGTGACAGAGAGATCCAGCAGTGCAGTTGCAGCAGTTAATATTTTAGTCTGAAATGTAACACCAGTATTTATACACTTTTAATACTCATAGCAATGGTTTTAAATCTAACTTTTATATCCGATGTATTTCACGTACCTGATAAGGTTCGGCGTGAGTCATATTTATACTTTCCTCACAGTTCTCTGCTTCTCTTTTCTTGACTCTTCTTTCAGCGGCTGGGGTATGCGCAAACAGAGAGGGAACATAATCCGGAGATAGAGGGTTGTTGCTTTTTTGTCCTGTTGGTGAAGGCAAGAATTAAGCACATGGGAACCCAATCAAAAAAATCCATCAAATCCACTCATTCAGTTATA
This sequence comes from Girardinichthys multiradiatus, assembly GCF_021462225.1. Classification (NCBI taxonomy): domain Eukaryota; kingdom Metazoa; phylum Chordata; class Actinopteri; order Cyprinodontiformes; family Goodeidae; genus Girardinichthys; species Girardinichthys multiradiatus. The sequence goes on from NC_061800.1 coordinate 18,408,966, forward strand.
ATATTACTAGTCAGGATTCCTAAATACTGAACCCCAATTTTCGGTTTATTGTCTCGAGCTGAGTTTTCCCATGGTGACATGTGTACCCACTGGTTGCGATTACACACACCGCTTAACAGCGATGTATTAAATCCATGGTGCATTCAAACAAATCTGTACAGAAAGTAATCTACACTGAGCCAACTCCAAAATGCTGAAGTCATTTAAGGAACATCTCACCAAGGTCTTTATCAACATGCCATAACATAACATTCTTGGCTATTTCAATGTAGTTTTGGTGTTTAACATGGGTTTTATTAAATGAGCAAAACACCAAACAGTCTTTTATGGTCACCTTTTTAAAATGCTGTATAGTTAAAAAAAAAATGCTGTTACAAACGTAACATTGGTCTTAATTTTACAACCCTTGGAAGAAAAATCTAAAATTAGGAGTAGCTCTTTAGAAAGAACTTTACAATGTTAACCTTGTTTTCCTTATTTGTTTCCTAATATTCTTGGTATTTATCTGTCTGCATCTCTTTTGAACTGTCACTAGCCATGTCCTGGAACTTCCTGATGAAACGCTGAAGTGTTAAACCCCCGTCATTCAATTCAGTTTATTTATATAGCACCAATTCACAACACATGTCGTCTCAAGGCACTTCACAACAGTCAGGTTCATACATTCCAATTAATCCTAACCATTGAACAGTGCAGTTAGATTCAGTTATTTATTCAAATTGGATAAAAAGTTTTTCTGTCTAAGGAAACCCAGCAGATAGCATCCAGTCAGTGACTTGCAGCATTCACTCCTCCTGGATGAGCATGTAGAGACAGTGGACAGTCACTGGCGTTGACTTTGCAGCAATCCCTCATACTGAGCATGCATGTAGCGACAGTGGAGAGGAAAAACTCCCTTTTAACAGGAAGAAACCTCCAGCAGAACCAGGCTCAGTGTGAGCGGCCATCTGCCACGACCGACTGGGGGGTTGAGAGAACAGAGCAGAGACACAAAGAGAACAAAGAAGCACTGATCCAGGAGTACTTTCTATGGGAAGGAAAAGTAAATGTTAATGGATGTAGCTCCTTTAGTCGTTTCACCTAGAAAGAAAAAACAGATACACTCGGAGACAGTTTTCAAGCTTAGTCTGAAAGAGAACACATATAGTTTGTCACAGTAAAAGCTCAGTCAATCGCCATGTCTAGGAGAGAGAAAGGGTTAAACACTAAAAGACAGGGCCATGTGGATCATCGGTAGAGGGTGAGCATTAAGTTGTGGCCACCAGAAGCTTGGACGAGGCCCCTCTCCAGAAAGGTGTCACAGGTAGACACAGAGTCAGGCCAGGTGTAGCTTCTAGGAAGAGAAAAGAAAGAGAACAAAGTTAAAAGCTGAAATAACAGCAAATTATGCAAAATTGGAGAGTAGTATGAGAATGTAGCGAAGAGGGTGAAAGTGGTCATTATGTCCTCCAGCAGCCTAAGCTTATAGCAGCATAACTACAGAAATAGCTCAGGATAACCTAAGCCACTCTAACTATAAGCTTTATCAAAAAGGAAAGTTTTAAGCCTAGCCTTAAAAGTAGACAGTTTGTCAATCTAGAGCCCACTGATGGCCATTGCTATACTAAAACCTACAACGATTGTTATACCTCTCTGTCAGATTGACCATAACCATTGGAAAAGAAAGGGGGTCATACAGGTAGCAGAAATGGAGGGTGTGTTTGAACCTCAACCATAACTGAGCCGGTTTAGGCTATTGCATATCTCTTTCATTTCAATGGCACAGAAAGACACAGCACCATAAGAGAAAAGCCCCTGCTTCGCCTTCCTTCATATTTATTACTGCATGCACAATCTGATCACCAGACAAATTAGGCTGGTTTTATTGATCATGCTGAAAAATTCTGCTGCATGAGCATCACAGCTCTCGCACGCCATGTATACCACTGCTGGCAAGTCGACACAACCGTGACACAGATATCACAGCGATGACCCAATAACAATATTACCTACTCTCACGCTAGGTTATGCTGTCCGCATCAATGAAGATTTCCTCATCTCAGGATGCTTTAAACTGAAAGTGAAATTTGTAGCTCGACCTGCTTTCTGAATAATCTGTCTCAGAATTACATGACTTCTAGGGACACTCATAGAGCATCAAAATTGAATTCCCACATGGTTACATGATCCTTAAATATAAAAAAATTAATAAAATTAGACAGTAGCATACCCTGCTGACATCAAACAATAAACTGAATTCCATACCCTTCATCCCAAGACACATGCAATACTTAGATTAAGGGTGCATCAAAAGATGTCATAGGACATGTTGGTCTGTAAAATTCCCCCCAAAAACGAAAGTTTTAATGTGGGGACTTACCTTCGTGTGTAAGGGACCTAGTGTATGCAGTTTTCCACCCAGGACCTGATTTCTGTGGTACTGTTTTCTGGTCCGTTTAACCTTGTTATTAATTAGTAATTAAGTTGAATATTCAAGGATGCTTCTGTAGAACTGTGTCAAACTTAAAACGTGTGCTTTATAAGCTATTAATAAAGACCCCGATGAAAATGTTCTTTTAACAAATTGATTTTATCTTTTCGCAGCACAATAAATAAGTGACCTATATAACTGGGGGTGTGAATTGGATTTTTTCAATAAATAAAATCCACAAAAAATAGTAAAACGACATAAAACGGATCAGGGGTTTTATTTAGAAGTGTTACAGAGACATTTGAAGGCAAAATTTGTTTCAATATTTCTAAAACGTTATTTGAATATATAGATAGCCTTGCGTAAGCCGTGTGGTTACGGCCTGGGAGGATAAAATGGGACGTAGAAGCGCCATGGCGTGACAGCAGGGCGGAACTGTTGGGGAAACAACTTAACGGTGGAACCAGACTCGACACAACACCTGTGGACCAGGCGGATAGTGTAAGCATAGAACAAATTATAGCACTGCAAGTCAGCTACATAAACCCAGCGATATAATAATAAACACATAGGTTTGAATATTTACCCGATATGAAATGTTTACTGCATATTCTGGAGTAATCGGTGGGGCTCCAGTTGAGGCGGCTCACGGCTACCACCCACAGGGTCCTCCTCTCCGGGTCTTTAGGAAAACGGTAAAATGACAAGTCTTTTCTGTCTGAGCGATTAGAGCACCCGACGGCGACACAGCAAGCCATTATATCTTCCTAAACTTGCTCGTTTATCTTTCCGCGCTGGTTGTCAAAAAACTGACAAGGTATCCAACGGATATCCAAAATGGCGACGTATATCACGTGACGTGTGGCGCGATGACGTCCAAACAGAAGTAAGGCTGTTGTGAGACTTTTCTTGACTTGTAGGCATTGGATAATACATTAATACATAGTAATGCAAAGTTGATAAAAAAAAAAATGCTCTAAAACCCCAATAAGAAACATTCCAAATAATTTTTCCCCACAATATGTGCTTTTAATTCACTTTGCATTTATAAACTCCGTCGAAAATTGACAAACTCACAAACATGGGCATTTTCTGGTCTTTGATTTCTAAGCACCCGTTATCTCTGTTGAACAGATTTTTAATTCAGCTTTTTAATCAAGAAATAACTTCAACATATATGCTTTGCTTCAAATAAAATTGATCTGTACAGGACTGGAAGAGCGTTTGAAGTTTTTATCTTACTGAAGCCTTTCTCCTGAGGCACAATACCTTGTGAAAGCATTTCCAGCTCTTTAAAATTTTCTCATTTTGTTGCCTTACAACCACTTACAGATCTTTTTTTCCAGGATTTTGTGTGATTGTCCAACAGAGAATGCATATTAGTGGATCAAGCAAGAAGATGGATGTTCTTAAATCTTAATGAAATAAACTGAAAAGTGTGGCATGCATATATAGCTATCTATACTCCTTAAATAAAATCCAGTTCAACTATTTACCTTCTGAATGTGTTTGTCTTTGTAAACATAGGATAATATGAACCATTACATTTACAATTTTCTCAAATGCAAAGTTCTGTTTAAGCCTGCAAAAATGAAGGGGGGTACTTTATTATTTGTAGAGTGCATTAAAGGGGTTATGTACAGCGTTTCAATGAAGCCATCAAAATTGATCTGACAGAAAAAGGATGCACAGAGAAAAACAAGCTCACATGCTTCCCATGAGTCCTTTACTTTTAATAAAAACACTTACATCCACGGCTGGAGTGCACTAATGAAAATGTATTACAGTTTGTCACAAATCAGTCACATTATGAACACATAGCAGATGTTGCAAAATCAAGCAAACCATTCAGGGTTTTGCAGTAGAAGCAGTAGGATAAACTACACAACACTGAAAGCAGTCTCTTTACGCTGTTCTTATCTTGAAGTGCTGAAAGTACATCTAACCGGAGATTATACAACCCGTAGAAGGACAAGCTGAGAGCTGACATTTGCAGCAAGTCACAACAACATTTTAAGACACCTTGCAGAAAAAAAAGATGTTCCTTCGTTCCGTCGTAAATAATATGGCTCAAACTGCACACGTAGGCATCCTTGCCATCATACAGTTTCCATAATCGCTGCCATCTCCTTGAACTGCCTGTGAAAATTCTTCAGAGGCAAAAACAAAAACCAAAAGACTGTCAGTATGTCAATAATTCATTTGGCAATAAAATACAGGTCCTTCTCAAAAAATTAGCATATTGTGATAAAGTTCATTATTTTCCATAATGTCATGATGAAAATTTAACATTCATATATCTTAGATTCATTGCACACTAACTGAAATATTTCAGGTCTTTTATTGTCTTAATACGGATGATTTTGGCATACAGCTCATGAAAACCCAAAATTCCTATCTCACAAAATTAGCATATCATTAAAAGGGTCTCTAAACGAGCTATGAACCTAATCATCTGAATCAACAAGTTAACTCTAAACACCTGCAAAAGATTCCTGAGGCCTTTAAAACTCCCAGCCTGGTTCATCACTCAAAACCCCAATCATGGGTAAGACTGCCGACCTGACTGCTGTCCAGAAGGCCACTATTGACACCCTCAAGCAAGAGGGTAAGACACAGAAAGAAATTTCTGAACAAATAGGATGTTCCCAGTGTGCTGTATCAAGGCACCTCAGTGGGAAGTCTGTGGGAAGGAAAATGTGTGGCAGAAAACGCTGCACAACAAGAAGAGGTGACCGGACCCTGAGGAAGATTGTGGAGAAGGGCCGATTCCAGACCTTGGGGGACCTGCGGAAGCAGTGGACTGAGTCTGGAGTAGAAACATCCAGAGCCAGGCGTGTGCAGGAAATGGGCTACAGGTGCCGCATTCCCCAGGTCAAGCCACTTTTGAACCAGAAACAGCGGCAGAAGCGCCTGACCTGGGCTACAGAGAAGCAGCACTGGACTGTTGCTCAGTGGTCCAAAGTACTTTTTTCGGATGAAAGCAAATTCTGCATGTCATTCGGAAATCAAGGTGCCAGAGTCTGGAGGAAGACTGGGGAGAAGGAAATGCCAAAATGCCAGAAGTCCAGTGTCAAGTACCCACAGTCAGTGATGGTCTGGGGTGCCGTGTCAGCTGCTGGTGTTGGTCCACTGTGTTTTATCAAGGGCAGGGTCAATGCAGCTAGCTATCAGGAGATTTTGGAGCACTTCATGCTTCCATCTGCTGAAAAGCTTTATGGAGATGAAGATTTCATTTTTCAGCACGACCTGGCACCTGCTCACAGTGCCAAAACCACTGGTAAATGGTTTACTGACCATGGTATCACTGTGCTCAATTGGCCTGCCAACTCTCCTGACCTGAACCCCATAGAGAATCTGTGGGATATTGTGAAGAGAACGTTGAGAGACTCAAGACCCAACACTCTGGATGAGCTAAAGGCCGCTATCAAAGCATCCTGGGCCTCCATAAGACCTCAGCAGTGCCACAGGCTGATAGCCTCCATGCCACGCCGCATTGAAGCAGTCATTTCTGCAAAAGGATTCCCGACCAAGTATTGAGTGCATAACTGTACATGATTATTTGAAGGTTGATGTTTTTTGTATTAAAAACACTTTTCTTTTATTGGTCGGATGAAATATGCTAATTTTGTGAGATATGAATTTTGGGTTTTCATGAGCTGTATGCCAAAATCATCCGTATTAAGACAATAAAAGACCTGAAATATTTCAGTTAGTGAGCAATGAATCTAAAATATATGAATGTTAAATTTTCATCATTACATTATGGAAAATAATTAACTTCATCACAATATGCTAATTTTTTGAGAAGGACCTGTAGAACAAAGTTAATGTCAGCTAACACAAACCTGAAACTGTGGAATAGTCATCTCAAAAGCCTTCTGACAGATCTGTCCAGAGGGTTCGACGATCTTCAGCAGCAGAGACACGAATGGTGAGTTAAGAGACCGACATGTGTCTGAACTCACTGCCATCCCCAGCTTCCACTGCATGTCCACAAGCTGCAGAGTACACACAAATTAAATGAATTGTGATTATCAGAACAAACTCGGAAAAGTATTCATGCCCCTTAACCTTTTCATCAAGTCTCACGTTACAACCACCAACTTCAATGGGTTTTATTGGGGTTTTAGGGGGATAGACCAACACAAACCAATGATTCTAAAATAGAAGGAAAGTGATGCGTGGTCTGCAAAAGGTTCAATCAATGAGCATGCCCACAACATAACGGCTGCCGACCAGTTTAAAACCCACAGAAGACGAAGATATCAACAATAACAACGGCAGATTGCAGACTACTTACTTGTGCTGCTGACTCTTATGAATCTATGAATGCAAACTAAGCTTGAGCTTTTTCACAAAGAAAAATGGGCAGAAAATTCTAAGTTGCTAGAGACATAACCCAAAGGTTACAGCTGTAACTGCAGCCAAATGTGGTTTTACAAAGTACCGACACAGACTTGTTAAACACTCGTCAAATCTTTATTTGTGAAACAATATAAAATCGATGCGTCCTTTTCCTTGCATTTCACAATTAAGCACTAATTTATGTTCATTTATCATATAAAAACACCCAAAGAGAAACACCGATGTTTGTGTTGGAATGTGACAAAATGTGAAAACGTTCTACAGCCTTAAAGATGTTTGCAAAACACTTTAGATGAAAATAGTCTTAAATCTGAGCGTACCTGACCAATGCTGAGCAGGGACTGTGCGTCCTGCTGAGCATGTACTGAAGCACCATGTTCACTCCACAACGTGTGCAACACCTGTAGAGAAGCTTTAGACCATTTGCTGCTGCCTTCTTCCAGTTTTGACACAAGTTCATCTGCAGACAGCTTGTTCTTTCCAGCTGACCTGGTGATATGAACCACTGATGTTTCAAACTGATAGCAGAGTCATGTGCTCCTCTATGCATTGTATGATCAGACACTTCGACTTGCTGTAAAAAAAAAACACGAATGAAGCTACCTGAACGTCAACAGAAGAAATCTGATAATGCTCTGGACAGCTTCATGATCAAGTGTTACTCCAGCCCTCTGAAATCTCTGTCCAGAAGATAAACACGAAAAAAAAAAAAAAAAACCATCAGGAAAGAGGAACTTTGGAAGACACTTTAGAGGATGTTTGAAAAAAAAAAAAATACTAACTCACATGAGACATTTCAGCTGAATCTACCCCACTGATTTGCCCTCGAAGATAAGTCAGAATGTGCTGAGACTGAGAAGATTAAAAGATTTGTTATCAGAAGTGCAGTTCAACCTCAAACGTTCCACCAACACATCCTGACTGATTTGTGCAGAGGGTAGCTGAGCTGAAACATCAACATTACTCAGCTCTGTTTACATCTTCCTGTTATCTCGGCAAACACATTATGCAGCAATTCTTGAGTCTCGTTAGACGTTAGAGAGTCTCTTGGATTTTACTCTCTTACAAGCTGCATGTGTGCCAATAGTTGTTGAAGATATGAAGAAGAAATCAATGCAAGGATGCTTTTTCACCTTAAACATGGAAATGCTAAACTTATTAAGATGATGCTTTGTGTTACTTACTGCTTCAGTTAACAGATCTGGGGGCAGCCTGCAAATTGTTTCTGAAATACAGAAAGAAGTGTTTCGAGTAAGTCCCACTCACTTCCTGGACCAACCATCAGAATAAAAAAAAAAGACAATGTAAATCCGAACTCCATATAAGTATAACTGCATTAATTATGACATAATTTCCCTATCTTTTCCCAAGAGCAGATAACTACATGATTAATTATAATGTGCAGCACTGTGCTAAAGTTTAAATCCCCCTAATTTCCTCATACATTGCTTCAAGTGCCAGACTTTCTTGCACTTTCAACGTTGTACGTTATGAGTAGACCCAACTTCTTTGGTCTGAGTGATACATAAGCCAGCTAATGGCCTTAGCAAAAAATAAAAATATGTTACTCTGAAAATCGCGGGCTACTGGAGTGAAAATGTGTGAAAAGACAATAAAGCCGATAAATAACAAAAACTAGCATATAGATAAATAAAAATATATTATAAATAAATTTAAAAGATACTAATAAAGCTTGATAATATAATGATCAGTACTGCTTGTAAAAGCTCCAAACTAACTCATTGTGAAAGAAATCAAAAACCTAAACAAGGTTGGTATCAAGACTATTTGACACCACTGTAGCTTGAGGTGGCACTGGGGAAAATAACTCAAACTCCTTCATCAGAACATAAGAACCTAGAGGGCAAAGGGAACAACAATTTTTTACACCATGATTTTCTCCTACTACTCTCCATGTAAACATTTTTATTAATTATCTCCCTTTCCTGGAAGGAGCTGTCAGCTGAGCTATTGCTGCCAATACCTTTCTCTCTAGACATGGCACGATTATTCATATCTTTCTGTGTTTAGCTTTGTCCCTAGCATGGACAAAGTTATTGAAGGAGCTACTGCTTTTACTAACTATGTTTACTTTGTTTTCCATCCCATAGATTGTACTACGGGCTTACAGCTTAGCTGTTGAGCTGTCCTTGAAGAAGCCACTAACTGAGCTACTGCTGCCAATAAATATTTGTACTGAGGTTTTTTTAAACATAGATCATAATAATAACAATAATACATTTTATTTAGAAGCGCCTTTCATAACACTCAAGCTGTGCAAGACAGATTAAAAACAGCAAACAAAGGACAATAAACCAACAAAACACCAGCAACTTAACATAAATAAAACGTTACAGGGAATATGCTGATTTAAAAAGGTGAGTTGGCAGCAGATTCCAGAGCTGGTGGGGAGAGTAAGAGAGGCTCTGCACCCCATAGTGCTGAGGCAGACAGAGGGGGCAGAGAGGTGAATGGAGGAGGAAGACCTGAGGGAGCGGGAGGGCGTGTGAATGGGACAGATAAGGTGGGGCAAGGTTGTGGATGGCCTTGAATGTAATGAGGAGTATTTTAAATTGAATTCTGGATTTGATGGGGAGCCAGTGTAGCTGTTGTAAAATGAAAGTGATTATGGAGGGATATTTGTGGAAGACCGTAAAGGAGAGAACAGTGGAGTGGGGACTGAGGGAAGGACAGAAGGGGTGGAAATAAGCAGAACTGATAATATTATTTTGAGATTGAGAGATTAGGAGGAGATTAAGGAACTGTCAACGGTCAGAGAAAGGTTACTGGTTTTAGAGAGGGTATGCATGATTTTTGTAGTCCTTGTGTATATTAAAGTCACCCAACAGGATGACATTTTGGGCGAGTGTAGCTAGATGAGAAATGAGAGAGGTGCAGTCAGAGCGAAAATCCTTGTGTGACTTAGGGGGTCTGTTCCCTCTTGTGTTGTGTGTGACCACTCTGTCTTCTCAAAACCCCCAGACAGCCAATAATACTAAGCCTAATTATGCTGGATGTTTATTCCTGTTAAAAAGGAAGTTATTTCCCTATTTATTTGGCACTGTTGCCAAATACGTGCTCAGGATGGGGGACTGCTGCAAAGTGAATGATTTGATGCAATCTGGTGGGCTTCCTTTAACATAACATTTACCCAATTAACATTATAAACTACACTGCATGTGACTGCGCTGTATTATAACTAGGATCAAAGTGCATGTGTGTAATTGATCATCTGTACAATTGGCTTATGAAGGATTCATTTGCTTATACATTTCTATATAACTTGATATAAATTGGATCTGTTTGTCTTGTGAAGTGCTTCGATGTATCATCTGTTGTGGACTGACGATACATTAATAAATTGCAAAGACATAAGACTCAGAAACGTTTAGAGTAAAATATAGAATTTCTACCCGTTTTCCTTTCCTGTAAACAATTGAAAGTGTTCTAGCAGTTTTGTCCAGAAGCATAGCTAAAAGCAAAAGAAGGATCAAAGTGTCAATAAAACTACTGTCTTTAACGAGGCAGTCAGAAGAGAACAGCTTCTATTACTTTTTGCTTAAATCTACCTGATAAATAACTACCGAGAGATCCTACTTTTATAAGTTTATCCTTGTGTCTATCTATTCGTATTTCAGGATCTACAAAGTAGAGAAAATCTGACCCTTTCGTTCAGAACTCACCGTATGATTCCCCTGCAGCGGGCATCTTTGACAGTCAAGCAGACGGTTTTAATCAAGGCGCTTTTTAAATCGCACTGAAAACCTTTCTATGTTTATTTTTTACTGAATTAATAAAACATAGCAAAAGAAGCAATGCGCGTACACTGTTACTTTTAGCAGAGAACCGCCTTTCTCCCGAGTACAGCTTCTTCTTCTTCTTCTTCTTCTTCTTCTTCTGGAGAATATGGACGGTTGGCAAAAAACTGAAGGTGTGCATTACTGCCACCAACTGGTTTGGAGTGTGGTTCATAATGTTTCAATATCTCAAGCGTGTCAATGTATATACTATATAATCAAATTCAGTTAATCAGTTTTGTTTTTTTAATCGAATAATAATTTGTATGTTTGCTTCCCAAATTTATTTGCAATGTGTCTATTATGTTAGACTTTTTTTTTCAAATTCTCCCCTCATATATCTTCTTCCCTGCTCATGTTTCTGACATTCCCACTAAACGTCTTCTATTTCCCTGTATTATACTTTATTTATTTTAAATTGTTAAGTGCCGCTGAATCTTGTTATTAATCATTTATCTACTCCCTGCCTCTTATTTATTTGTCTGCCATCTAATTTCCTTTTATTTCAATATGATCTGGTACCCATAGAAATGTAAACTAGATTAAAACCTATATTGAGATGTCTGCTACACAGGAGTGTCTATAGTTTAGCACAGCCAACGTCATAAGTTAAAGAAAAAGATATCTGTTACATTACCGGAATTATAATTTTACTCTCTTTCTTGTGGAAAACAAATTTAAATTTACCGTAGTATATTTGAGCTTTGGGATGTTGGTTGCACATGCATACAGGGATATTTCAATAAATTAGAATATCACTGAAAAGCTATTTTAATTTAATAATTTAAATCAAAAAGTGAAACTCATGTATTAAAGAGATTTATTACACACAGTAATACATTTCAGGCAGTTTCCTGTTAATTCTGATGATGATGACTTAAACTAATGAAAACAACATACAATTTATCAGAAAATTACATAAGACCACTAGAAAAATAGTTTTTTTAAAAGGTAAATAGTGTGTCATGGCTCACATAATCTGAGGTGGGGGGCTGCTGAACTGATAGTTGCCCAGCAAACAGCCATGGTTCCCTACAAAAGAAGTGTACACTAAAAACTTCCACTGCTATGGAAGCTGGTTGTTTGCAGAGTGCTGCATCCAAGCATAGTAAAGTTGAGTGGAAGCAAAAAGTGTGATAGAAAAAGGTGCACACGTAACCACAAATTTAAAAGGACTATAAAGCAAGGCTAATTCAGGAATTTATGGCAACTGTATCTGAGGTCAGGGCTGCAAGAGCCACCACACACCAATGTATCCAGCACAGGGGTTACAACTGTCACAGTCCTGATTCACAGTCTGAATCAGAGACAATGTGTCCTATCCTGGCTAAGGAGAAAAAGTACTGGACTATTGTTCAGTGATCCAAACTCCATTTTTCGAATGAAAGTGATGATTTGTGTATGCATGTCATCTGATGGTGCTGGTCCACTTTGTTTATCAAGTCCAAGATCAGAGCAGCCATCCATCAGGAAATTTTAGAGCACTTCACGTTTCTCTCTTCTGACAAGCTTCATGGAGATGCTAACTGTATTTTTCAACAGGACCCACAAGGACAAAAGTACCAATACCTGCTTTATTGGCCGTGGTATAACTGTGATTGACTGGCCAGCAAACTCTCCTGACATAAACACCATAGAGGACCTGTGGAGTATTGTCCAGGGGAAGACGAGAGACGCATCACCCTTCAATGCAGACAGGCGGAATACTGCCACTAAAGCAATTTTAAAGCTTCAAAAGAGCCAGAGGCTGATTGCCTCCATGCCACACCGCATTGCAGCAGTCATTTATGCAAAAGGTGTGCCATCTCAAGAATTGAGTGCATATAGTAAAGTAGACCTACATTTCTCTAATAAAAACATGTTTTAGGCTACTTGTCCTATGTAATATTTAATTACCTTTCTGAGAAACAGAATTTGTTTTTTGTTTTTTATTAGCTGTAAGCCATGATAAAAAAAATTATTATAGCTCAATATATCACTGAAAGTAATGAATCTACAAATGAATATCACTACTCAAAGTTGTCCGAGCTACTGCACCCTGTTGGCGGTCAGACGTCTTGGAGTTCTTCCGGTCCTTGGTCCCCAGAAGCGATCGCACACTCTATCTAATACTGACTCTGAAATGAACGACTCTCAAACAGTTCCTAATTTTCTGCTCCTTTAATCTAAATTAGGCAGAGGAATGATTACAGAGATCAGCGCTGAGACTCCCGTCTTGGACCGTCGCAGTCTGTTAGAGGATGACGGAGAGCCCTGATAGAAGGTCACATGAAGTTTTATATCTGGTACTCCAATGCGATGGATGTGCTCTCCCTCAGTGGCAGTGGTTATCAGAAGACTATGTGTCACCATTGTGGTGTCTTTCTGGTAGGTTGTGTAGTAGCGGGTGTCCATCCTTGATCTAAGTGTGCTGTGGCTTTCTAATCAAACCAGTTATACCAGCTGCTCCACTATCAAACCCAGTGCCCCAACCTCAGGTCGTTCATGACAATCCTTGGGCCATTTCTCCTTGTAATGTGTGTCAATGAGCATTCTTATCCTATTCTAACGAAAGGGAAACATTAGAACTTGTATTTTATATTACTATGCTATAAATGGGAAAAACAGCTATGAGTCATATTAATAAAGGTTATTCCTAACAACCCCCCTGATGAGGTGTCATTTAAAGGCACCTCACTAATTTAGATCAGTTAACCCCCTAGGCACTGGGTAGATCTTGGACCACCCGCAACTGGGTACCCACCCCCCGAAACATTCAACCCTGTATGTATGTGTTAAACCTATATGTGACAAGGGAATCTCCTTCCAGCTGTCACGTGGTCCCCCCCCCCCCCCCCCCAAGGAGGAATGCCATCTCTCCGGTAGACCGCCGGTTGTGTCTAAGCAACAGTTGATACACCTAGTGGAGACAAGTCTAACCCCATCAAACCTGTATGTGTATGATTTAGAGAAAAGAGAGAAAGGACAACAGTCTGAAGCACAGCAGAAAATCCTGTCTAACATCATGTGAATCAGTTAATGTAGACCCTAAGTGTGGATTGTCTTCGTACATCTTCACTCCCCCTCTGAGCGACATCCATCCCCAAACGTCCTTTGGCAGGTTCAGCCACCTAAAAAGGTTAGTCTTAAAATGGAATATAGAATCATATGTTCATACCGGGCAGCTTGCGCCTAAATGTAGGTAATTATCAACTGCTATTATTATCATTAAAGCAGGCCACATAGTGGCTTAATCAACATCTTAGTCAAAAATATTTCATCATGATCAAGAACAATGTACCGGTTTAGCACAATTAGAAACCTTTTTACTTTAAAGCAGCCTCCATTTATTACCTAACACATGTCCTAAAAATCAACCTATGGAGAGGTGAACACATAACCAAAAATAACCTGCAAGGTCCTATTTATACTTTCATTCATGACATGTGCTTAACTTACTAATTTCACTTAATCAATCTGCCATTCACTTATCTGATACATCATTCATACCATTAAATCAAATATTCTGATTCCTTTAATATCATCATTATTCATTAAGCTATGAGTAATATTAATAAAGGTTATTCCTAACAACGTGAAACATTAAAATAAATGAACTTTAAATTGATATTTGTATTCATTAAGCTGCAACTGTTTTATCTCATGTGAAACGGAAGAAGACTGTGTTACACAGATTACTTGTCAGATTGACTTAAAAACTATCGGAACAGAACTGCTGGACACAGCCAGGATAAGCATGTTTCCGCCAAAGCTGCCACTTTCAATATGGCGGCGACATTGACGTATAATGCTGCCTCTACTCAGCGCGTCCTCACGGCCGGTGCATAAACTGTAGCGCCCCCGTCTTGCGGGGGATGGGTTTGAGTCACCCAAACAAATGCCATCAAATCAACTAAGTATCTAAGTTCTTTTTAGGTAAAATAATAAACGTGACTTATTAAACTTTACAATTAATGAATAAATTTAGACATAAAATTGTTGCACGGCAACAAATGAGCAACGCCCAACATTCTGGAACGATCCACTATAAGGTTCATAAATAGGGTGGAAAACAAAAGATCTTCGATTTTATAGAACTAGTACCAAAGGGATAACCACTAAAATACAAAACTATTAAAATTAAAATAAATCCGAAGTGGATATTGTTTGTAAAAAGTCATACAAATCCCTAAATGATGTGTCCCTTGTTAGTTAAAGCAAGTGATCCACCCCCGTGAGTCGCCTCCAGGCCAGTGTGCCCCGATTAGACACACGGAAGCGAATCCCAGCTGTCAAACAGATCTTAGTAAATCACACCCAGCTCGCCGTTAGCAGCAACATATTCATCAAACTTCACTTAAAATGGATTCTCCACGCTGGCTGCCTCTGGAGTCCAACCCAGAAGTATGTACCGTCGGCTTTTTTCCTCACCTACCTGCAACCTTTTATTCAAGTCATTCATTGTGAAGCATGTGAGCACTAGCTACTGCGCTGGCTAGCTGCTAGAACAAAAGCTGCACCAGGTTTGGGGGGCTTTGCTAATAAACAATGCTTCGTTAACGTTTTATATTTCTCTCTTTTTTGTATTATTTTAGGTCATGACCAAGGTAAGTTGTTTTTGACTCTTTTTAACGATAGTCGTGAGAATAAAGAGCTGCAAACGGTGTTCAGCTGTGGAAGGCCCACGCTACAATGATGCTACAATCACAGTATTGTTGTCATGAAACAATAAAATCACATTAATGTAGCTAATCACAGATAATCAGGTAACTGAAGTGGAGAAATGGTGCCCAGCCATAGGAAAACATGTTCAAATGAAATAAACTGCTACTGTCGATACTTTAATCAGTATTTGTATGAGAAATTGTTCTGACAATAGTAAGTTCTGGCCAGAAATAAGTCATGTTGTTGGAACTAGGTTCTGTATTTCCAGCCAGATAATGTCAGCATATCTTATTGTGCATGCTAGTTTACTCTGTCTCTATATAGTTTGTCAGCTGTTTGGGTATGAAGCCATCCTGGCAGTTTGGGGATGTCTATGGGTTGGATCCAGAGCTTCTCAGCATGGTACCAAGACCTGTGTGTGCAGTGCTGCTCCTCTTCCCTGTAACAGAGAAGGTATTTACTATTTATCCAGTAAAGAAACGCACAGAACAACCATTTCAATATGTGCTTTTGGACTTTAGGTGTTTATAGCTTACATGCCATCAGAAATGTTGATCAATTATTTCTCTCACCCAGTATGAGGCGTTTAAGCAAGAAGAGGAGGAGAGACTCAAAGGCCAAGGCCAGGGGGTCTCCCCTGATGTCTACTTTATCAAGCAAACTATTGGGAATGCCTGTGGAACGATCGGATTAATTCACGCTGTGGCGAACAACCAGTCTCATCTGCAGTTTGGTGAGTGTTGACTACGTATTCGTAAAAGCAAGCCATTCACCTGGACCTGTTCAAATTTTGTTGCATTAAAACCAAAAACATTAGTGTATTTAATGTATTTTGATTTCAATGTTAGTGTGGAAAAATATTTATATCCTATCACAAAGTCTAAAAGTTTTCCTTCCTTCCCTCTTACTCTTTTCTTTTTTCTTTATCCTTCCTTGTTTCCTTTCTTTCTTCCTTGCATACTTGTGTTTCTATTCCTTTGGAATCCTCTTTCTTTCCTCCTCAAGTCCTGACTGCCTTCCTTGTGTCCTTTTTTCCTTCCCCTATCCCTCCATTATGTCCTTCCTTTGTTCTTTCTGCCCTTACCTCTATCCACCTTCCTTCCTTGTCTCACTCCAACTCTTGATCTTTCTTTCTTTGTCTCTTTCTTTCTTTGAAAAAATATGTCTTTGTTTTTTCGTGGTCAACTTTGGTATCTTTTTTCTTTTTTTACATTGAACTTGAAGATTGAGAACTCTGGAAAAGTCTGAAATGTTTAGGAACCCTGACAATAGTAATGGGTAGTACAGTTTAGATCTGATTTTATTTTTAAAAGTGAGGAGGACTGTGTAGTTAATAGTCTATTTTTTTTTTTCTTCACAGAGCCAAATTCCCCCCTTAAGAAGTTTCTTGAACAAACAACAAAAATGACCCCAGAAGAAAGGGCCGCATTTCTGGAGAAAGACGAGGTAAGACGATGCCGACGAGAGCATTGACATTCATTTTGGCAACAAAATAATAATAATAAAAAAAAACTGTAGCAGCTGGAGAGACCAGAATAAAGGACAAAAGTTCAAATGACCGAGACTTTACTTTTTCCCCCCAGAGTATACGTGTCACACATGAATCCAGCGCACAGGAGGGACAAACTGAGGTTTGGGAGAACTTCTTTCTAATCTTTCTTGTTACATCAGATTCATTTGTATTGAATTTGACCTGCATATATGCAAGTTAAACCTAACTAAGTTGTTTCTCGTCTGGCACAGGCCCCGAGTTTAGATGAAAAAGTCAATCTGCATTTTATAGCATTTGTGAATGTCGGAGGACAGTTGTATGAACTCGGTGAGTTAACCCTGTTTTCTCTGCATAACTGAGAATATAGGAAAATAACTCCCTGCCAAAACATGCATGTATCTACAGTCACTGTGAGGTTTAAAACAATAGTTTCTTTCCATACATAGATGGACGGAAGCCTTTCCCTGTTGTCCATGGAAAAACTACAGAGGATACGTTCCTTGAGGTGAGATTTAGTTAAACAGAAATATTAAACCCGTCTATTACATGGGGAGTTCGCTTCTGGTTGGTGTTTTTCCATGATATCGGAGAGTGAGAGTTTCCTTGAATTTGTGTTCCAGGACGCCGTAGAAGTTTGTAAGATTTTCATGGCTCGTGACCCTCAGGAGGTCCGTTTTACCATCATCGCTCTGTCCAAGGATTCATTCTGAAAGCCCCCAGAAAGCAAAGAAAACATTACTGCCAAATATTCTGAAGTGCTGAATATGTTCTAAAACACAATTGTTTTGTTACAGCAAGTAAATATAACCTAAAAGGAATGCCAGGGACATGAGTTCAATGACAGAAATTCGCACCACTGCCTTGGAAAATGATTTGCTTACTCTGTCTGTTTCAGGCTCATTTAAAGAGAAATTTCAACTTCATTTAATCCACTGTTAATTTATTTAATTTTGTTTTGGGTTTATTTTTGACCATAACGTCAAGCACATGGTGAGGGCGAGCTGTGGAAACACATTTTAAAATGTTTGAATTTCATTCTCTTGAACATTTAATGATGCTGAGCTGCTTCAAAGAAGACGACCGTCGGAGGATGATAAACATCTGGGCTGTACATGCAGGTGGAAGGTGCCTACACTTTTGTATTATTAGACAATAAATCAAATAAAGGGCAAGTTTAATAGGTGCTTTTTGTGTGCTGGTTTATCCATGAACTGCATCTTTATTCTTCTTGTCTTGGGTTTATGTTCCAGTTTGTATGTAGTTGCAACTAAAATGAACCCCCACTTTAAATTAACTTTAATGGCAAAACTCAATGATCAAGTGGTTGTAATATATTACAAAATAACGTTAAACAGTTGGAAAAAGAAATATTACAAGGACTTTCGTTCAAACTCGACACTAATTCCTGTTTTTAGTTAGTAATGCAGTCACAAAATGATAAAACTCTCACATCTTTAAATCAGGGTGTGGTCTCAGGCATACCTGCTGCAGCCGATCAAGGCTTCAGTAGTTGCATCAGGAGTGCTTGAGGGAGAACCTCAGCTACCTGGACAGTTAAGCACATTTCTAACACGCACTGAAACCTTAAGTCGAGAGAATTGTCCGAATGTTTAGGGACGGGATTGTTGCCTGAAGCATGGTGGTGGTTCTGTGATGATCTGGGGCTGCTTTGGGTTCTGTTTCACTGGAAGTCTGCAGCATACGGAGAGCAGGAATAATTCAATAAAGTATGCGGAAATCCTGGGAGAACATATCAGGAAGCCGAAGCTTGAGCATCACTGGACCTTCAAACAGCATATTTTGCTTTTTATCTTGGCCAGGACATCCCTTTTCAAAGAAATTAATATTCTCAATAGATTTTTTTTTTTCTGGAAAAAAAGAATTTTCATAAAAAAAAACATTTCTCAGTCCACCAAGACTTGGTTTCAGACGTTATCCTGGAAGACACTAGTGACTATCCTAATCTTCTAATTTAAACCCCATTGAAATTCTTTGCTAGGATTTGAAAACTGGCTGCAGCACCAAACCCAAGACAAAATTAATCAACCAGATGCCTTTAGACCTCGAGGAGTGGTAAGATTTCTTGGGAACACTGCCAGGAGTTGATGTTTGGAGCAGGATGACACAAGAGTGAACCAAGTGCTAAAGATGCCTAAAATACATTGAATCAGTTTGGCTTCATAGTAGTGGTTCAAAGTGATGTTTTGTAGTGAATTTGGAAGAAAAAAAAATCACTTTTAGTTGCAACTAAGTGTTGATAGTCAGGCTTTGTCACCACAGAGAAATCACCAATCTGGCCATGGCTGTTCAATTTTAGTGAAGTGGGGATCAGATCTCCCTTCTCGATTGGGTTGCAGTCAGTGACTAGTTTAATAAGGGTCAAATTAACCTAATTCTGTTTTTAATGTCACTTTTCATTTTATGAGAAAAATATTCAAAGAAAAGTGTGATTTAGCTCAAGGTGGTATAATGTCCCACCTACAAACACGTTCATAGTTTTTCATAAAACCGGTGCAGTCTGAAAAACATTATTTTGCAGATGTTTTTCTAGTAATTTGGTTTAGATTGTAGATTATATTATGGTGGTCAGAAGCGTAATAACTCATTGTAAAGAGCTTTTGCAACCTTAAATGTTTTCCAGAAAAAAAATATATATATACGGTATATTTTTTTTGTTTGGTTTGTCAGCAAAAAGAAACATTCATCTTACGTGATTTCAGTATAATATAATCGTCATATAAGCACAGGTGAGGCTGTGAAAACATCCAGCTAAGATTCATTTTTATAGCAGCCAGGCTGCTTTAAAAGAAGGGTCACATTATTTGAAACTTTGTTTTTGGTAAATATGAGTTTTCTACACTACTCAAAAAAATAAAAGGAACACTTAAACAACAATATAACTCCAAGTAAATTAAACTTCTGTGAAATCAAACTGTCCACTTAGGAAGCAACACTGATTGACAATCAATTTCACATGATGTTGTCCAAATGGAAAAGACAACCGGGGGAAATTCAGGATGGCACATCAATGTGAGCTGTGGCAAGAAGGTTTGCTGTGTCAGTCAGCGTAGTGTCCAGAGCCTGGAGGCGCTACCAGGAGACAGGCCAGTACACTAGGAGATGTGGAGGAGGCCTTAGGAGGACAACAACCCAGCTGCAGGACCACTACCTTTGTGCAAGGAGGAACAGGAGGAGCACTGCCAGAGCCCTGAAAAATGACCTCCAGCAGGCCACAAATGTGCATGTGTCTGCACAAACGGTTAGAAACCGACTCCATGAGGATGGTATGAGGGCCCGACGTCCACAAATGGGGGTTGTGCTCACAACCCAACACCGTGCAGGACGCTTGGCATTTACCATAGAACACCAGGGTTGGCAAATTCACCACTGGCGCCCTGTGCTCTTCACAGATGAAAGCAGGTTCACACTGAGCACATGTGACAGACGTGACAGAGTCTGGAGACACCGTGGAGAGCGATCTGCTGCCTGCAACATCCTTCAGCATGACCGGTTTGGCAGTGGGTCAGTAATGGTGTGGGGTGGCATTTCTTTGGAGGACCACATGGCCCTCCATGTGCTCGCTTCAGGATGTTCCAGAGTGTCCAGCAAGCACCAGGATCATCTCCTGAGGAGTGTGCTGGTGAATCCACCAGTGCAGAGTTTGCTCAGTGTTGACAGCAGGTTGGTGTGAATAGGTTTGTACAAACCATGGGGTGCAGACCTTTGGAGAATGGAACTGTGACAAGAACACCTGCAAAGATGGCATTTCTGTCCAAGGAAAAACATTAAGGCCAGACTGAAATTCTGCAGGATGTGAAATGGTGCAGTTGTTATTCTTGGATGAATCTTGCTTCAGATTGTTTGATTAATCTAAAAGGTAAATATATGAGCGCTACAAGGAGATACGTCATACTAAAAGTAGAACAGCCTGACATGATTTATGTCTGGGGTTGCTTCTCATCCAGTGGAGGTGGCCTAGTCAAAGCTCTGCTCATTAACACAGCCGTAAAGAAAAGAGTAATATCAAAATGCCTTCCAGGAGTAAACTTTACCAACAAAATGGGCCCAGCTTGGTTGAGATGCATAAACGTTCGAGACTGATTAAACACAATGTGAAAAGGCAGTGGTGATAATTGTCTCCCAGATCATAATATGGGAGCTGTGGATCCTCCTACATCCTAACCCTACTGAAAGCCAGTATCTAAAAAAAAAAAAGACGGGCAAAATGTTAGCAACTATCCGTCTCAAATCACGATGTGTAATATTTAACAACAGCCAAATAAAAGATTAGGTCTCATGGTGAACGATATTTCACCTGAAAGAGTGTATGAACCCAGATTTCTGGCAGTGATAATCATTAGTTAAGTTGGAAACCTCATAGATACAATGTAAAAAGTAAAATGTCCCAAACGAATGAACTTTTACATAAAAACTGAAGACAGGACAAAACTCTATATGCTATACTGGTTCCTAACAGTCCCATACATGACTTACTGTGTGGAGGTATGGGAGTAAAACATATAAAAGCAACGCTCATCCAGTTTATATGCTATAGAAGAAAACTGTAGGAATTATAAATGGTTTACATTATAAAGGTCCGGCAAGTAATATATTTATTAAACCGAAAGCCTTAAAATCTGATCAATTTTTAGAACTCAATACACCGATAATATAGAAAGTATATACAATAATAATTTTCCCTAAATGCATTCAGAAGGTATTTGACATGGAAAAAAAACACTGTATGAACTTATAAAAATTTGAAAAAAAAGGTGTGGATACTTTTGGAATTATGTCTCTAGTTTGGTAACTAAATTATCTTTCTGCTTCTAATGTCTGATCTCTAATTTATGTAATTTTTTCTTTTTTAATTAATGTCTGTGCATTCAGCAAACGTTAACCTCAGTCCAAAAGTAAAATCAGTCAAACCAATTTTCAGAAACTTGAGTTTAATCAAGAGTGGATTTCACTTAAACATGCAGAACCTGTTTGACAACATGAAGTAGACTAGAAGATCTGAAAAGAAAAGCAACACATCTCTAAATAAATTCAAGAGAAAATGAGAAGCAAACACATCACTGTTTATATATTATGACTATATAAATGTTTAATTGTTTTCCTGCAATTTTCCGTTTGCTCCACTCAGTGGCGCTGTAATAAAGCCCTTTGTTCTCAATGTAAAGTTTTGATCACCGTCCGAGTTTTTACAGGTGTTTTTACAAACTTTTCGATGTTTTCTGTGAGGTCTAACAGTCCACAGACCTCAGTTTTCTTTTCAAACTATTTTACACATGTAGTCCAATTGTGTTACTTCTCCTTCCTCGGTTAGGTGTAAAACCAAACTACCCTGCATCTGACCTTGTTTCGTGTGTTTTATGTTTAAACGCGGATGGTCTTCCTGAAGGGGAGATCATCGGGAAATCGTGCTTCGTGTTTACCTGGAAGCCAGAGTGGGACGGTAGATCCTCCCCGGACCTCGCCTCTGCGCTGCCCCCACCAACCCCTTCCCTGCTGCAGGTCTGCAGCTCCAGGAGCCCTAAACTCTGCTTGTAGATGAACCTGAGCTCAGGCTGAATTTGCAGACTCGGATGCTTTGAAGAAACTTAGCCGGCTTCAGGTGTGTCGGATGAAAGGACAGGTAAAGCAGCTGCAGCAGCAGGGTGATGCAGGCGGAATGTACTAACCTGTTCCACCTTGCATCCACCCTGCTGCAAAAGAACAATAGGAGACTTTTTTTTTTTTTTTTTTTTTTGCTGAATAAGAGGTGTGATCACAAAGGTTACCTGTTCTCTGCCAGTTCAGGGGAAGACTTTTGAAGGCGATCGTTGCGCTTGCATCTTGTAACCTGGAGTCATATGTTTTAATGATGGAGTGGCGTGAGCAGTCCTCTGTCAGCAGCGAGGAAGCATACTTGGAGGCGCAGAGATGGATCGAGGTGAGTCAAAACTACATGAAACCTGTTGTTCTGGAGATGTTTCAACACAGAGACTTTTGCATAAGTGATAATATTCTAGAAAAGCTCGTTTATTTCAGTGAGTCAATACAAAAAGTTAGACTAATTTAGAGCCATTTTAAACGGTATGATACATTACAAGCAATTATTTCTATTATTTAAGTGATGAAGGCTTACAGCTGAAGAAAGCCCAAAAGTCATTACATAAGTTCAATAAAAATGTTTTTAATAGACAAGTCATATATTATGGCATACACAATTATGAAGAAAACTTCTGACTTAACATTATCACCCTCTTTGGCAAACGGTCATTATTGAAGAAGCTGCCTGTTCAGATTGCTGTATCCAAGCATAATAATGGAAAATGTATTGGAAGGAAAAAGTGTGGTAGAAGAAGGTGCAGCTAGAGTCAGAGCTTCAATAGCCTCCGTACACATGTTGAGCCACTCCTGAATCAGAGAAAATTTTAGAAGTGTCTTACTCTGGCTGAGTAGTAAAAGGAAACTTTTGTAAACTTTGCATTTTATTTGGAAGTCAAGATCCTAGAGTAAGGAGGAAGAATGGAGAGGCACACACTGCTTGAGGTCCAGTGTGAAGCTTCCACAATCTCTCAAGATTTGGGGAGCCATGCCATCTCTTCCTGATAGTCCAGTGTGCTTTATCACATCCTAATTGGTTCAGTGGAGTCTCTGGGGTTTTGTTCTCCCCCTTGCACTGTGAGGTGCAAATGGGGATTGGCGGGGGGTGAGTGGGGTGAGGGTGGAAGGGTTATGGCTCGGGTTTGGCTGGGGAGACGTCTATGGGGTTGGATTGCTGCGCAGATGGATAGGAGGGTGGGGAGGGTCTGAATGCTGTTGGGTGTAGGTTGTATATGGGTGTGAATGGGTACCTACGTTTGACCACCTCTCAAGCACTTGTATTGTGGTTGGAATGTTATTTTGATTTTGTTTGTGTGTACACACAATATATATAAAATGTCATATGTCAGATGCTGATTTAATTTTCCAGCAGGACTTGGCACCAGCCCACACTGCCATAAACTGGTTCGTTGACCATGGTGTTGGTCAGCGAACCCACCTGATCCCACAGCAAATCTGTGGGGTATTGTCAAGAGGAAGATTAGAGACACCAGACCCAACAATGCAGATGATCCGAGGGCCACTATTAAATAGCCTGTATCAATGCAGCATGCATTTCAGTGTGAAATAACTTGTCAGTAATGTTCAAATTCATTGAGATTCACATGTATGGCTGGAATTGGCTTCCTGTAAAATGTTTCAGCATCTTTTAGTGACAATTAACTTTCTGGCTGAATGTGCAGAATTATTAATATGTATAAATGTTGTGTCTTCTGATCTGATGTACAAGTTAACAAGATCAGTCTTTTTTTCTAAAGAGCAAAAGTAACTTCCCAGTGAATGGCTGCCTTATCTCCTCAGAGAAAAGGTACATTGTGTTAAACCTATTCATCATTACACGGCTTTCGTCTACTTTTTCTTTCTCCAGATCTTGTCAAAATCTGCTCATTGGCTCTTTTGTTTTTATGCTTCTGGGTTTTTGGGACTCTTGTCGCAAGCAGAAAAATTCAGACAAATGTATTAATAAAAAAGTGCAGCTTGTTCAAGCCACAGAGATTTTAAGAAATAATCCAGAACATTCTTGGTTTGTTTTGGTGTCACACGTTTATTCGTGATAGATATTTATGAGAAAGTCTTAAAGCAGTTGCATATTATGGGATATATAGTGTTTATGATCAATACAGGAAAAATAACACTTGTCGGTTTGGCATGAGTTGTTCTGAGATTCTGTTTTAGTTAACTTCAGTTTTAATTATTCATGCAGCACCAGTTCTTAACATATGTCATCTCAAATCAAAAAACAAAGCTGTTCATTTCCTTATCAGTTTTTTGGTGATATATTCAATCTCATGCAGTCCAATCATAGAGGCAAATCAATTATATAAGTTCCAATTTGATCGTTGTTATAATAGGGTTATATTGTAAACAGTAAAAAAATTATCTACTATCTCACTAAGGTTAGCTGATTGCATCGGGTCATTGCCTTTGCAGCAATCCCTCCTGAACAAGCATCTGGAGATAGTGTAACAGAATGACTACCTTGTAACTGCAAGAAACCTCCAACAGAACTAGACTCAGTATGAGTAAAAATATGTTTTTGTGGTATAATTTACGCAAAGCTTCAATACAAAATGGATAACAGAAAAGTGACAATTGCTTAATATGCTTTTAAACATTTATTACATATTCATTATTTGTAGACTTTGGCAAAAACAAAGGATAAACACCAGCAAAGCTTTAATAATTTTCTTGTTCTTCTTACCTGATAGTTGGGCTGTCTGCTTCAGCAAAGCCTGTGGTCAGCTTTTTAACTGATATTTTGCTCTTGGCTTGTCAGCTGTATTTTTAAAATGGTGGTATATCAATAAAAGAACTGTTTTGTTTTTTTTTGCTACAGGAAGTATTTGGTAAAACAGACAGAATGTACTAGCATTCTCCAAGCCTACTGAATGGCAGTGTAGAGCAACAGGTTGGGGAGGGGCTCCTTCCATTTAGAATAAAGTCCAGTCAATTTATTTGGTCAAAAATGAGTTTAAACCATAGGAACAGTATGACAAAAAGATTTAGTGGTTTTGAAATTGTAGTGTTTTAAAACTTTGAAATACCTTGATACGGGTATGCCTACTTGTAGAGATAACTGACTTCCTGTTCCATGCAGTCCATAAAATTTAAACATACACTCTAAAAATACTCATAGATCTGCCAGAAACTATAGTTTCTAAAACGTCACATTACCTGGAGTTACAATATCTTACCATCCTCTTTCTTCTCATCTAATAAGGGAACAAGTTTTGTCCCCCCTCACTTTGCAAACTCCCAGCATGATGGCATCGACATGAAGCTGCTGCATGGCTGTAACTAAACAAATATTGTTCTGATTTCATGAAGGGGTGAATCTGAATGCTTTCAATGTGACATCAGCGTTTCTAGCATTTACACACTAGCCCATTGTAGTGCCTTTGCCGGTGGGACCGGGGTGGGGGCATTAACATTGGTGACAGGGGCTGCAGCACTGGGCTGAAAGCTGCAGCGCAGGAAGGCGAAGGTAAAGCCCATGGAACTGTTCGATGAAAAGAATGTGGCGGAGATGTTTGGCGCGGTGGAAATAAAAGAGCAACAACAAACCGTACTCTGGCACAAGAGGAACTGTTTCCCCACTCAGAGAGAGTTTTTGTTGCTATTGGATTGTGCCTCTGACTGTTTAACAAGCTGCTTGGCTTCACAGACCTTTAAACTGAGGCATGTGTGCACGACGAGGTTGGCGGTGGTGGTAAAAGACGAGACTAAATGGTCTAGAGCCAGTCACATGGACACATTCCAGGTTTTGCTGCCATGGCTGTGAACATGGCCCCCTCAGAGGCAGTCGGCTGTCAGCGCAGGGCACGGGGTCCTACGACCACAGGGCCTGTTAGAATAATGGAAGCTCTTGTTAACTAAATAGAAAAGCCTTCAAGTACCACTGTTATGACAACCTTGAACAAGTGGTGGTGTTTATGCAACTCACAGGTCAAAAGATCAAGTATATGGCCGCTTGTGAAGACAATTAGTGATAATAATAGTTTGCTTCATTGAGATGGGTGTTCTCAACTTCAGTGTATTGTTTAATTTTTTTCAGTTCTTCAGAAAAAATTAGGCATCTGAATTTTGTGGCCAAATTCCAAACTCCAATGATGTTAAACTTTGACCTGCTGATACCGATTTGAGCACATTCCAGCTTCTCTTTCAAAGATATGATTAACAGCATTCAAGCCTTATTTCTTCTGGAATTCCTGTAGTACTTCTTTATATTGGGAGAAGAGGCAACATCACACTGAGAATAAGACACGAAACCCTCTAAATAGGATATTAACATTTTGAAAACCAAGGCAAATCATAATGGTTTTGTCCTTTTTTACGCTGGCTTAGGGTCTTATATTAGCAGGGTTAGCACAGCACAGGTAGCATTGCAAAATTACCAGTCAGCAGTGTATTCCTTATGGTATGTAGACCCTTTTTTTATCTCTTTAGATTTCCAGGAGAGACGGGGCTCAAAACAATAAAACAAAGCAATTTTGCTGTACTCTTTTTCAGCCTTCCTATCAGTTGCTGAAAGTCTTGCTCTCTCGCTTTTTTGCAGCCTGGATGTCAGACATGACAGGACATGTTGTAGAAAATAATATTCTTACATCTGCGTCCTCTAATATAATTTATTGTTCCACTGATCTTAAAATACTGTAAGTTTGAGTCTTCCTCGCTCAGTAAACGTGTTGCCGTCAGCACGACCTGGGAGCTGTTGCACATGTTTTGCGTCCCTGATTGTTAAATAGATTATATTTTTGAGTTTCCAACAAGCCTGTCAGCAATCAGGATCAATCAAGATTAAAACGTGATGGTTCCAGGCAACAGCTGATTTCTTGGCAAATCTCCAGAAATATAGACTAAAGCTGACATGCGCTATCCCTATTCTGGGAGTTTTCAGTCTGTGCTTGAATTTAGCAGCCAGTTATTCTGATGCTTAGCACTTCAAATATATGGATACATGTTTTTAGATAGAAGTATCAAATTGTAATGTAAATAGGAAATTATATTTTTTAATGAAAAGAAAAAAGTTACACAGAAGACAGAAGTTCATGAAAAATATTCCTGGGGAACTGCTTTTATGAATGTTAGAAAACCTTCACACATGTTTACTAGACACTGTTGTTGTGCAGAACGGATCTACTACAGAGCCAAACCTTCACGGTTTTACCCAGAAGGGACTTCATTAAAAAGCAGTTCTTGTCTTAACATTCTAAAATTTATCTATCATGTCTGACGTGATTAGGGAAAAGAAAACATTTTCAAAAGGTGGTGGGATGCATTTTTCTCTCTGTTGTCCCGCAGCCAGTATCAAAGGAAAGACATCACAGATGAATGGAAAATTGATTTCCTATCCGTCAAGGCATTCCTTCAATGTCTTCTGCTGTTCTCACTGGGTGGAGACCCTTAAGTTGAGCTTCCTAAGAAAACAATCTGGTTTCCTATTTAAAGCAAGGATTAAAAAATTCCTTGGAAAACAATGATAATATATTCGAGGCTTCTACAGCAATAAATTATTAAATGAACCAAAAAATCATAGAATATTAACTCAAGAGACAGTAGAGTAGTCTCTCCAGGAATGCCTAAATATCTAATGGAGCAGGAAAACCCTTTACAGGTTGAACAGGTGCCTGATGCTAAAAGCTTGCTCCAGTCTTTTCCTTTTGTTGTTGATTTCAAACTGAGAAAATATGATAATAAAATGATATTTTCCAATATGCCTAAGAGATATGTAGCTTTTTAGAGTATGTTGTTTGGAAAGCTGGTCATCCTCCAGTTTACTTACACTGGTATTCAAAATTGCTTTGTAAGAAACTGCAGATCTTTAAGCAGGTTTTAATTAGTCTCACTCCCATAAATGCTCTAAATAGTCCAGATCAAGTGGGTTTTCAAAAGTGATACAAGTAAGTGGATCTACATGTAGTTATAAATCCTGTGTGGTATAAACCTGAATTAAAAGTAAGCTTCCTTCTAGTCCATGTTATTCAGGAAACAAAAGATTTACCCATGCACCAGCTTTCTGCTTTTTCATTTTTATTGGCTTGTGTTTCCTAGAATTGGGAAAACCAAGGGACTACTGGATTTTATGATATCACACTTTAATCTTTCTGTCCCTATCCATGGAAACTGCGTGGAAAGGAAATTTACAGTTCATGTGAAACAAGGCTTCCTGGAGTTTTTCCTGGATAATTCACAAAATTTGTTTTGAATGTCTTTCTTGGGCTCTGTTTAAGATACAAAATGGTGTCAATCAAAACAGTAAATGTGTCTCTGTGGACATCTTTTTATTGTGTTTTGGAGAATTTCTGGAATGAAATTATTAATAACTTAGAGAGGTTCTGCAAGGGAAATGCTTGCTCTCTGCTACTCATGCTGCTGCATTGTTTTACCTTTGTAGAAACTCAGAATATGGACTAACCGTTAGTCACCCTCGCTCTGGAACATTTGGAGCCTTTTGGCTGTTTTGACAGAAGGTAATTAGAACTGAGGCCCCATGCATTCAGACGTGTCAACATGACACAGGCCCTTACTCAGGAAGTCATTCACTGCAATGTACAAGTTGTAGCAGCCAGTTGTACCAATTGTGGTATTAATGGATTCAGCAGCTGAATATGTTTTGTTTTCAATTAGAACCTCAAAATATGGCGATAATGTTCCCTCTGTTGACCCATTCTTCTGTGCTGGAAGCACAAAGAATTTCAGGAATAATTAGTGGTTAGATGCTACATTAGGACAAACCAGGTTGGACTCGGGCTCCTGCATGAAAAAACATGGACTCCTTGGATTACACTGCCTGGGCTCCCGCTAGAGTTTGTCCCAATAATATTTACATTTCCTTGTAGAAGTATTCATAACCCTTGAACTTTGTCACATTTTGTAGCATACATTGCAACATTATAACAGCCACTTCAAGGATTTTATATAATAGGTTCTGGAACGTTTGGATACATCCCTGGACCAAAGCTGTGTAGTGTTGTTTTTTCTCTCTCTCTCTCTTTGAGGTAAAAACAGTTTCCCCTAAATGGCCTGTGGCAAACTTTGGACAAAGCATGTTAAGGCTTTTTTCTAAAGGTTTTCCTGTTGAGAGATTCTGTCACCTGACCTGGGTTTTTTGCAGTTCCCCCAGAATTACTATGGGTATCTTGGCTATTTCTCAGATGCACTATCCAGTGATATGCAGGTATTGACAACGGATAGGTGGATGTATAGATAGATCCTTTTCTTTCCCTTCACAATTATGCAATGCTTTGTGTCAGTCTATTACATTAAAACTGAATAAAATGCATTAACGTTTGCTGTTTGTAACATGATAAGTCAATAAAATTTTAATGCCTACTTTTGCAAGACATTATCATTTTGCTCAGCTATCAGAATCTTTATCCATGAAGTACCAGAACCACATTTCTGTATCTTACTGCAGTGTAACTCAGGTGTTGATTCTGCTCATATGTTTAATCTCTCTGGTGAAACCAGACCGCCGGTCTGTCGTTCCAGATTAGAGCTGCTGATCTTGATGGATGATAATATCTCTAATAATAGTGCAGTAGACTAGTATTCTGTTACAGCACATCCAGCTTTTAGCCAGGGTGTGTCCCACACTTAATATCCTAATTGTCCTCTTTCAATCAGATTAGATGTCACTTTGGATAAGAAAATGTGAGGGGAGAGTAACATCAAAGTAGCACCCTTTGAAAAGAGGATGAAAGATGTAATCATCCTTACTGAGCTGTTTCCACCTCTATTCTTTATTTGCATGCAGGTAAATCCCAGCAGCTTGCCCACGCATCCGTGGAACAGTAGGGGTCAGGATTTCGTACGCCAAGTGCAAAGGTCTTATTACAGCGTGTTAGACAAGGTTGTTTTTACTCTTTATAAAATAGTGGCTACTTCATGTGCAGCTTTCCGAGCCTCTCTTGTCTTGCTGTTTGTGTTTTTTTTTTATGGGGGGGTTAGTTGGGATACTAATATTGTCGATGAAAAAGAAGCCGTCTGAGCTCTTGTTCTGTGTTGGAAATAAAACAAGTATTTCTGACCATGTAGCTTGATCAAATCATTTAAAGATACATAGGGACCAGAGGCAGTGGAAGTGTGTGAGAACTTTAATCTTGTTCAGCTATCCTGGCATGGTCTAATTCTCTTGGAATGATAAGTATTTTGAGGCCGTGGCCATCTTAGGTTACCCAGGGCGTGTTCTGAGGTGTAGCGTAAATTGTTTTGGAAATAATAATAGTGGCTTTTAATCACCTCTAACTGTTCTGGTTTCTCCTGTCTAGTCAGTAATTATGCTCTGTACTTAGCTTTGCAAGAGTCTGTCTCAAGTTTACTGTGAAAAATGGACATTGAACCAACACACGTCTGACTGGTAAAAGACTGTAAAGGAGACCTGTTCATCTTGTTTTGCATTGTGTCTGAGAGGGTTTATATATGTTTTATAAATGCCAACAAGCGCACTTACTTTTACAGTGTAATGTAGTACACTTCTTAGAACCTACATGTTTCTTTGTTGTTGTTTTTTTTTTTGCTCAAATCGAGAACATTTATTTACATTTTAAAAGATCTAGAATATTTTTGCCTCTGGTTTTGTTCCTTCTTGAGCTTTCTGCAATAGCTAGCTGTGCTACACTGCTGATGCTGGCTTTAACATAAAAAGGAACGAGTTAAAACAACAACAGCAATATCCATCCATTTTCTATACCCGCTTCTTCCATACAGGGCCATAGGGGAGCTGGTCTACCTGCGAGCGGTCTACCTGCGGTCTACCTGCGAGAGGCGGGGTTTACCCTGGATAGGTCGCCAGTCCATCTCAGGGTGATACAGTGACACAGAGACGCATGGGACAAACGACCATGCACACCTAAAGCTAATTTAGAGAGACCAATTAACCTGACAGTCATGTTTTTGGACTGTGGGAGGGAACCGGAGTACCCACAGAGAAGCCTGGGGAGAACAATCAAACGCCATGCAGAAATAACCCCGGCCGGGAGTCAAACCCAGGACCTTCTCGTTGCAAGGCAACAAATCTTTTATATGTCACCATCGTTCTAACTGACCAAACCTCAATGGGACGATTCTGTATGTGGACGGAATTTAGAGATTCAAATTGATGTGTGGGAAATGTGGAAACTTAGCTCAGTAGGACTACATTTAGCTAACTAAGGCACAGTTATAAAGGACAGAAATATTAATAAGGGAAAAACGTAAAAAACTAAAACTGAATTTCCACTCATACTTTATTTTTGTGTAAAAGCTAGGATCAGCAGTGTAGCACAGCTAGCTGCAGCAGAAAGTTAGAAAAGAAGCATAACGCTCCCATGAGCCATTGCTTCAAAAACTATTGGATTTATTATGATTTGCTCAGTTATTTCAGTACTGGTGTGGATCAGGAGTTTGCTTCCAAATTGGTCATTGATAAGCACTATAATAGAAGTTTCTCTGGTAGTGAGTCTTTAAAGGGATCTTGTTGATCCTTTCCTTTCAGTAAGCTGATTATTTTTACAAGAAGCCAGTCTGAGGTGACAGATTCCATCTGGGATATAAGCTCTGAAAAAGATTATAGTGTAAGATTTAGATCAGAATTAGAAAAAATGCTTTTTTTTTAAGAGCTAATGCAAAATATTTGTTCATCTGGACTTAAATGGGACACTGTTCTGGTAAATATCACACGCTTCTTTGCCGTTTTTTTTCATCAGAATGTGCAAGCAGATGCCGCTACGTTTCATTTTGTATTTTTGAGTTAACGGCCACTCACTTTAAATGAAACGTGTTTAAACAACCTTAGAACGCTGCATACTAGGCACACATTGCACTTTACACACAATGCTTCTCTCAATTATTATTTTATTTTTCAAACCCAAACACTGTTTTAGTAACATAGCCTTAGAAAACATGCTCAAATTTCTGAGTAGGACTGCAGTGTAAACAGTTTTTCTGATTGTTTTTTGTTGTTGTTGTTGTTCATCGTAGGTTCGGCTTTATAGTGTATTTGACACGGACGCATTCCAACAAAACACTGCAGGAAGCAGGGAGTGGCTAACAGCATGAACTTTGTAATAAAAAAGCATTAAACATAAAGTTGCACACTTTTTCTGTACAGATGTTGTTTAAAAGAGAAGCTGCACAGGAAATGTAGGCAGGTGTCACTCTTAAAGTCCTGCATGTTTATGTCCGTGTTTGTACTGCATATGTGCATCTGTTTGAGGCTGCAAACTATGCATGCAGTGTGCATGTTTGCTTACATAATGGTTCCTGGTGTTTCTGCAGCAGTGGTTTCAGATCATGGGAAAAGCATGAGGCTGTAACATAGTGCGTGCTCCTCCACTGTTCCAGCCTTGTGGCTTCTGCAGACTGACTCCAGTAAGTTTTAACACAGCCCTTACATTTCCCAGTGGCGTCCAGCATTAAAGTGAGAGGAACTCACCCACTTGGGGCCCCCTGAGGAATACCTGAAGGACCTTACTTAATGCTACCCTACAGAGACAGTGTAGGAACTCAGAAGGAAATACCTTTGACTTCCTCTGCTACTGTTCTCAACATCCTACCTTTATTCTCCAACCTTCCCCACCCCTCATCACATTCTGCCCCCCTCCCACCCTCCTTCTCTCCTCACCCAATCTTTGCTGGCTGTTGTTGCTCACTGTTCTTTGTATTCTTGCTTTTTTCCCCCCAGGCAGTAACCAAGAAAAAATTTGGGAACGGCGACTTCCGATCAGCCCTGGAGAATGGAGTTCTGCTGTGTGAGTAAGTACTCCTTTTATCCCAGGCACCTCTATTAGGCCACTCATTCATGAGGAATACCTCCGCTCTCCTCCACGTCTGCTCTCCCAACGTAAGTGTTGCTGATATTTCCCAGGCAGACCCCCTGCCAGGCTGCTGTTTGTTTGTTAGCTGCATAAACTGAGCCAGGGTTTCCCAGACGGAACAATGGAGGCTGTTATTTGTAGTCATTTGATGTTATCACGATCAGACTTTCTCTCATGCCTTGCTGGAAAAAAGGCAATCTGTTTCAGGAGGAGTTGTGTTGTCTGTTGGACAGATGTTATGAATCTGTGAATCGGGCTGGGTGCCATCCTTGCTGTAATGAGAAGCTGTGAAGTGAATGAAAAAGCTTCAGCTTTGACCACTGTAAGATTAAGAGCATGCTGCTTTCTAATTTACCCAAATGGATCAACGATGAGCCTGAGGATCAGTTTTATGAGTTTTGTCTTTGCGACATTTGCTTGTGCATTGACTCAATAACTCTTCTCAATTAAGAAGTTTGTAAGGCAGAGCATAATGAAACTGTGTGCATGTGTGCGTATGTCTGCAAACTGCTTAACGGATAGTGATGTGATCTGCACATATCAGCAGGAGGCTGTAATTAGTAGCAGCCCAGGCAGTCTTCCAAACCTTTATCGGCAGCCGCTAGAAGAAGAAGCGCCTCACTCTGCTGATTGGGGCCTGACTCTGGCAAACAACACTGTTAGCAGTTTTTTTTCTTTTTTCAATCATTGAGCTGTCCGTCTATTCTCAGCACGAGGAAGAGGAAGGCAGATTAAATCACCTTCACCTATAGACCCAACCTCCTGCTCCCATTGTGTTGCAGATATCACAGTTTCTTGCTTGGAAAGGAATGTTCAGTGTTGCTCTCACACATGATTATATCCTACTCAGCTTAAGTATGTGTGTTTAATCTCATGCAAGTCCATTGTTTTAACATTAAATGACCAACATGAAGCCGAATGACCCCCTCCCCACCCCACTTACATCCCTTCTTTACGTCTATTGACAGCCTATCCCATCCGCCTGCAGCCAGCAAATAGCTTCACCTCATATGGAGTTCTGTATCCTTGAAACAATGGATTCTTTAGTTGCTTGTTTTTAAAGCAACTTCCCATAACTGACTTTCTAAGCTCATTTATGCATAACTAGGTGTTCAAGGAATAGAAAATATTTGCTGACTGTGTATCATAAATTTTTGTGGAGAAAGGTCATATAATATGACTGTTGGACCTTACTAATAGAAAGCTTGAGGGCTGCTTATGGTCTTGGATTTAAGTACAGGTCCTTCTCAAAATATTAGCATATTGTGATAAAGTTAATTATTTTCCATAATGTCATAATGAAAATTTAACATTCA
Organism: Girardinichthys multiradiatus; assembly: GCF_021462225.1. NCBI lineage: Eukaryota > Metazoa > Chordata > Actinopteri > Cyprinodontiformes > Goodeidae > Girardinichthys > Girardinichthys multiradiatus. The sequence continues at coordinate 18,443,381 of NC_061800.1, forward strand.
TATATTTTAGATTCATTGCACACTAACTGAAATATTTCAGGTCTTTTATTGTCTTAATACGGATGATTTTGGCATACAGCTCATGAAAACCCCAAATTCCTATCTCACAAAATTAGCATATCATTAAAAGGGTCTCTAAACAAGCTATGAACCTAATCATCTGAATCAACGAGTTAACTCTAAACACCTGCAAAAGATTCCTGAGGCTTTTAAAACTCCCAGCCTGGTTCATCACTCAAAACCCCAATCATGGGTAAGACTGCCGACCTGACTGCTGTCCAGAAGGCCACTATTGACACCCTCAAGCAAGAGGGTAAGACACAGAGAGACATTTCTGAACGAATAGGCTGTTCCCAGAGTGCTGTATCAAGGCACCTCAGTGGGAAGTCTGTGGGAAGGAAAAAGTTTGGCAGAAAACGCTGCACAACGAGAAGAGGTGACCAGACCCTGAGGAAGATTGTGGAGAAGGGCCGATTCCAGACCTTGGGGGACCTGCGGAAGCAGTGGACTGAGTCTGGAGTAGAAACATCCAGAGCCACCGTGCACAGGCGTGTGCAGGAAATGGGCTACAGGTGCCGCATTCCCCAGGTCAAGCCACTTTTGAACCAGAAACAGCGGCAGAAGCGCCTGACCTGGGCTACAGAGAAGCAGCATTGGACTGTTGTGGTCCAAAGTACTTTTTTCGGATGAAAGCAAATTCTGCATGTCATTCGGAAATCAAGGTGCCAGAGTCTGGAGGAAGACTGGGGAGAAGGAAATGCCAAAATGCCAGAAGTCCAGTGTCAAGTACCCACAGTCAGTGATGGTCTGGGGTGCCGTGTCAGCTGCTGGTGTTGGTCCACTGTGTTTTATCAAGGGCAGGGTCAATGCAGCTAGCTATCAGGAGATTTTGGAGCACTTTATGCTTCCATCTGCTGAAAAGCTTTATGGAGATGAAGATTTCATTTTTCAGCACAACCTGGCACCTGCTCACAGTGCCAAAACCACTGGTAAATGGTTTACTGACCATGTTATCACTGTGCTCAATTGGCCTGCCAACTCTTCTGACCTGAACCCCATAGAGAATCTGTGGGATATTGTGAAGAGAACGTTGAGAGACTCAAGACCCAACACTCTGGATGAGCTAAAGGCCGCTATCGAAGCATCCTGGGCCTCCATAAGACCTCAGCAGTGCCACAGGCTGATTGCCTCCATGCCACGCCGCATTGAAGCAGTCATTTCTGCCAAAGGATTCCCGACCAAATATTAAGTGCATAACTGTACATGATTATTTGAAGGTTGACGTTTTTTGTATTAAAAACACTTTTCTTTTATTGGTCGGATGAAATATGCTAATTTTGTGAGATAGGAATTTTTGGTTTTCATGAGCTGTATGCCAAAATCATCCGTATTAAGACAATAAAAGACCTGAAATATTTCAGTTAGTGTGCAGTCAGTCAGTCAGTCATTTTCTACCGCTTATTCCATAGTGGGTCACGGGGGAGCTGGTGCCTATCTCCAGCAGTCTATGGGCGAGAGGCGGGGTACACCCTGGACAGGTCGCCAGTCCATCGCAGGGCAACACACAAACAACCATGCACACACTCATTCATACACCTAAGGTCAATTTAGAGTGACCAATTAACCTAACAGGCATGTCTTTGGACTGTGGGAGGAAGCCAGAGTACCCGGTGAGAACCCACGCATGCACAGGGAGAACATGCAAACTCCATGCAGAAAGACCCCAGGCCGGGAATTGAACCCAGGACCTTCTTGCTGCAAGGCAACAGTGCTACCAACTGCGCCACCGTGCAGCCAGTTAGTGTGCAATGAATCTAAAATATTTGAATGTTAAATTTTCATCATGACATTATGGAAAATAATGAACTTTATCACAATATGCTAATATTTTGAGAAGGACCTGTAGATTGGATACCTGCCTTAACTGTAGTCTGGGCAAACACAGACATCCGCTTATCTTTTCTGAACCACATTCTTCGTGTTTCACAGTTTAAACTGCTGTGTTATCCTGAAGACATCATCTGATGGTTGATCCCAAAAGCAATGATTAATGCAACGCTACTCAACTGTTGTAATTGGATTAAGATAAACTGGTTGTGGTGGTTGGATTTAGTGGAAGTAAAGTCATGTACAAAAATGCTTCAACTATCAGGAGCTGTTTGCAAGCAAGGGTGAAATGGCTCAAAAGGAAAGTCAGTTCCTTTGGGTCCAAGATCATGTTTCTAAAACAGAAGAAAATAGATTTCACCTTCTTTGAACTTATGTTCTCAAGCGCATGAGTTTAAGTTTTACGATGTCTAGTTCAGAAGTTATGGTAAGATGGAGCAGGACATGAATAGATGGATCAGTGCTTTATCAACAGTGATGACCTCGCTGCTTCTGTCTGTTACTGGCCTATCTATGTTAGAGATAAGGCGAAAAGCTCCATCAATCCAGGTGGAGGTTGCTGTAGTAGCCACTGCTGCGTCAAGCGGAAAAAGGCCAATTAAGCTAGTTTGGGCATCTGATTGACCTGCTGTTATAAGGTTTGTGTGATTTTAATAACTATAACATACAGGTCCTTCTCAAAATATTAGCATATTGTGATAAAGTTCATTATTTTCCATAATGTCATGATGAAAATTTAACATTCATATATTTTAGATTCATTGCACACTAACTGAAATATTTCAGGTCTTTTATTGTCTTAATACAGATGATTTTGGCATACAGCTCATGAAAACCCAAAATTCCTATCTCACAAAATTAGCATATCATTAAAAGGGTCTCTAAACGAGCTATGAACCTAACCATCTGAATCAACGAGTTAACTCTAAACACCTGCAAAAGATTCCTGAGGCCTTTAAAACTCCCAGCCTGGTTCATCACTCAAAACCCCAATCATGGGTAAGACTGCCGACCTGACTGCTGTCCAGAAGGCCACTATTGACACCCTCAAGCAAGAGGGTAAGACACAGAAAGACATTTCTGAACGAATAGGCTGTTCCCAGAGTGCTGTATCAAGGCACCTCAGTGGGAAGTCTGTGGGAAGGAAAAAGTGTAGCAGAAAACGCTGCACAACGAGAAGAGGTGACCGGACCCTGAGGAAGATTGTGGAGAAGGGCCGATTCCAGACCTTGAGGGACCTGCGGAAGCAGTGGACTGAGTCTGGAGTAGAAACATCCAGAGCCACCGTGCACAGGCGTGTGCAGGAAATGGGCTACAGGTGCCGCATTCCCCAGGTCAAGCCACTTTTGAACCAGAAACAGGGGCAGAAGCGCCTGACCTGGGCTACAGAGAAGCAGCACTGGACTGTTGCTCAGTGGTCCAAAGTACTTTTTTCGGATGAAAGCAAATTCTGCATGTCATTCGGAAATCAAGGTGCCAGAGTTTGGAGGAAGACTGGGGAGAAGGAAATGCCAAAATGCCAGAAGTCCAGTGTCAAGTACCCACAGTCAGTGATGGTCTGGGGTGCCGTGTCAGCTGCTGGTGTTGGTCCACTGTGTTTTATCAAGGGCAGGGTCAATGCAGCTAGCTATCAGGAGATTTTGGAGCACTTCATGCTTCCATGTGCTGAAAAGCTTTATGGAGATAAAGATTTCATTTTTCAGCACGACCTGGCACCTGCTCACAGTGCCAAAACCACTGGTAAATGGTTTACTGACCATGGTATCACTGTGCTCAATTGGCCTGCCAACTCTCCTGACCTGAACCCCATAGAGAATCTGTGGGATATTGTGAAGAGAACCTTGAGAGACTCAAGACCCAACACTCTGGATGAGCTAAAGGCCGCTATCGAAGCATCCTGGGCCTCCATAAGACCTCAGCAGTGCCACAGGCTGATTGCCTCCATGCCACGCCGCATTGAAGCAGTCATTTCTGCAAAAGGATTCCCGACCAAGTATTGAGTGCATAACTGTACATGATTATTTGAAGGTTGACATTTTTGTATTAAAAACACTTTTCTTTTATTGGTCAGATGAAATATGCTAATTTTGTGAGATAGGAATTTTGGGTTTTCATGAGCTGTATGCCAAAATCATCCGTATTAAGACAATAAAAGACCTGAAATATTTCAGTTAGTGTGCAATGAATCTAAAATATGTGAATGTTAAATTTTCATCATGACATTATGGAAAATAATGAACTTTATCACAATATGCTAATATTTTGAGAAGGACCTGTATCTGCTAAAAGTATAGCTCTCTCGCACTTTCTCACAGCCTGAATTAACTGCTGGCATGTCCCAACATGTTGTGGAAAATACAGTTTCCTTTAAATAGCTTCTTGCATCTCTGATGTTCAACTGACCTCGTTAATAAACTTTGAGTTTTCTCCACTTGGTAACAACTTCCACATGGAACAGTGCTGTGGTCAGGGCGTCCTGGCTGTGCTTACATGTGGTGGTTTCACTTGTCAGGAAAAGATCAGATTCATGAGTTTTTGATCAGCCATACACTGCTTGACCATCAGGGAGGATTCAGCTAAAAATCATCCTATTGCAATTAACAGCTGATTTTTATTTTGAGTGCATCTCTCATAAATTCATATGAATAGCTGGTTAATGTCTCTGGGCAGAGGTATGTCTGACTTTCCCCCCTGGATCTGTAAGCTCTGCAACCTGATCTCAGAAAGGTGGAGGATGGATAGCAACTGGAGCAACTTATGCTGGAAACCTATTAAATTTGAAACTGAACTTATTTTTATACTAAATTCAAAACTGAAACAAGTATAGATGAAGATTGAAAGATATATCTCTGCTCAGAATTTGTGCTGTCAATTTATTTGTGCAGCATTTTTAGAAAGCCTTATTGCAAAGGCTGTCATTGCAGATATTTGGTTTTGTTTTCTTCTTTTTTATTTTGACTGTCAGTATATAACATTCTTTCAGAGTGGTTTAAATAGCACCACAATCTATTGCCCTCTACCTAAAACCATAGCTGTTTTCTTGGTTTAAATGTGGTTATTTGGGTTAGTTTTGGTGTTGCTTCTGCAGTGGTGGGGCATGTTTTTGGAAGCACAGGGCCCATTTTTGTTTACACCATGGCGCGGCACTGGTGATTTACTAAACTGAAGCCAGGTGGCCACCATTAAACCAAGTCGTAAACACGCAACACCACCAGGACTGTGCAACAAGTCCTGCTCATTCCTTCGTAGTTTGGGAAGCAATGAGCTGGTTCTTTCGCTTACCCTCTAATTTTCCCTGATGTTCTCCATCTCTTTTATCTGCTTACAGTCTGATAAACAAGATCAAGCCTGGCATCATCAAAAAGGTCAACAGGCTTCCAACACCTATTGCTGGACTGGTAAGTTGTCTTCGGTTCTTGTTTAGTCTGGGATTGAGTTTTTTAAATTATGTTGTTACACCCATCAGTGAAAGCATTTCTTAGCTCACAACACATCATTTTGCCATGTATTACTTTTTCTTGTTTGCAAAGCTCCTGATGTACAGTATTGTGAGTAAATGCAAAAGCAATATAAGGTTTTGCAGCTGAATTGATTGGTGACAGGTCAAAGTGATTAAATATGTTCTAATTAGTAGGTTTATTGAATAACTAGATAATTTAATGGATACATTCAAGCGATAAAAGGGAAATCCACCATGCTAAACAACCATGTTGGGTAAAGATGCACAGATAAGAGTTTTATTTATTTATTTATTTTTTTTTAATTTCTGATTTCAAGTTTTTGTAAAGCCATAACCTGCCGATGCAGGTTTTCCTTATTCGGAAATAAAATAAACAGCATAGAAAATATTTGTTTTGTAGCATTCCTGCAATGAGCAGAGAAGCAGATCCAATGTTATAATAGTGTAAGACAGTCACTTTAAAATAGGATTTTACTATAAAAATAAGACAATTGATTTCAGAGTTTACTTTTTTTATTTTTGTGGCACTATTGGACTTCATAGTATATGGACATAAAATTGGCAGAGAGAGGAGGAAAGACATGCAGCAAAAGTCTCAGTGTTGTAGCCCCAATGAACAAACGACAAGCTGAGTTTTGGTCTTCTTTCAGTAACAGCTTCCACACAGAAGAATGTGGGAGTGCAACAAAGAGTAGACAATGCACCTTGATAGCTCCTTGTACATTATCTGATTTGAAAATGCTAAACGTTTTGAGTTTCTGCAAGGCTGGTCAATCATCATGGTGGATTAGGCTTGCATGTTTGATTACAGCTTTCTGATTTGCTAAATTATTCTTGGGGAAGGGACTTAATCCCAAGTTGTCTACAATCTGTTAAAATGGTGTAAGACTGCATGTGCATTTATGAGTGTGGATGGCTGAATGTGGCTCTAGTGCTTTAATTGTTCAGTAACGATTGAAAAGTGCTATGTAAGTTCAGTTTTCACCATTTAAACAGTTGATCTTAGTTTATCCCCAGTGTAGTCCAATCAGATTTATCTCTGGAATAAAAACAGGGTTTTTGATAGTGATGGAACAATTAGTTTGAGTTATTGTCCCTCAGTCTTTTAAACTCTTTATGCCTGCCAATGCTGCACATCTTCCAGTTAAAGTTTTTGGGCCACCATGGCTGGATGTTTTGGGAGTGCCTGCAAACAAGTTCCTGGGAAGTAAAGGCTTGAAAATCTACTTAATACCCATCCCTCGAAGGTTCTCTCAAGTGGGAGTAATTGGGTCCAGCTGTCTGAAATTAGAGACATCCCTCTCCCAAGCAGTGCGTGTGTGTGTGTGTTTGTGTGTGTGCGCACGTGTGCACGTGTCTCTCTGGGACAATCAGCATGTTCACGAGACAATGAAAGTCGGCAGTAAGATAAACAGACTTAAAATAGGAAGCACCATGTGATCATATCTGCTTTGTGGCAAATCACCATTTCTCTTATTTGTTGTGCTCACACAACAGACTGGGCACCTGCTGAGGTTATTGTTATCTGCTCCATTGGTAGCATTTGTGTGGTATTTCCGAGTCTTGGACGCAAACCTGAAACCACCTGATCATAAATTCTCCCTTTAAATGTAAAGGCTTTTAGATGGCCTGAGGCTATCTGTTACTGCCAGCCACATGGAACGAGGCTAGATGCTCTCCCAACAAACATTTCTCACTCTGAGTTGTTGAGACTTTTCTCCCTCAGGGGTCACGTAGTCTTGATATCTCCAATCTCTACAAATAGCTTTGAGTATGCTCAAAGGGGAATTGGACTACGCGTTTCAACTTTAGCAGTGTTTTAAGTAGAGAAATGCCGATCACTGACTTCCGATCTCCGATTTGTTAAAGCTTTGATCTGCCAAGGCCGATTTAATCATTTTATGACCAAGACAAAACTATGATGGAGTTCCATAAAAAAAAAAAAATCGACATCTATGGAATATATAAAATTACAAGCCAAAATATTGTTATACTTATGCACTGCCAGTAGGTGGTGATAATGTTGACACAAACCTTCCCAAACAATTGTGCTAAAAATTTGAAATTTAGCATTCTTTTAAAAAATATCCAAATGTTTGTCGCCCTCAAGAACCTTTAACTTGCTCGCATGGCGAAAGGTTTGGACACCACTAAGAGACTGTAGATACCTACCTTGTCTGTGAGATTTCAAAAAGGCTGCCAACATTTCCAGTTCCAGCATGCTCCGTAACAGAAGTTGAAAGCTCAAAATGATCAAACAGAGCAGCTTAGCTGTAATATGTTCAGCCTTTGTGGTATCTGCTGAAGTCTGCTGTCGTGATAAAATGCTCCTTTTCTTGCCCAAACAGAAGTGACCAGAAATGGCGAAGCAGTCAAATGAGCAACTTTCAAAGCTTTGGCTTTTTTTTGGAGCGACCTGAATGAACAGCCAACATGCCTTCATAGAAAACGCAGTTTCTGTTTAAATAGCTGATATCTGCCAGTAGCTGAATTAAGTCCTCATTTACTTAATTGTTCATCACCTGACTGATACTCAAAATATCAGACTTTCTCTTACATCAACAACTTCCACACTGAAGAGCATTGTAGATAGCGTCTTGTGTTAGCCCACCAGTATGGCATGTTCACTGAATAGAAGGAGATCCGAGTCTCTGACTGGTTGCTCACCAGTCGGGGCTACCAAACTGAAACTCAACCAATTTTAGTCAACAGCCCATTTCTCATAGCATGTTTAGTTTCATATACATACGCAGACTACTCCTTTAGGAGTGGATCTGGAAAAAGGAAGCTGAACAAGCTGATAAAGAAGGCTGTCTCTGTTCAGGGAACTCCTCTGGAACCTTTGGAGATTGTTGTACAAAGAAAGGTTCTTCATGAAATGAAGAACATTATGGAGAACCCTGAGCATCATCTTCATGAGACATGAGTGTCTTCAGTCAGAGGCTTCTTCAGATCTGCTGTAAGACAGACCGCTACAAGAGATCCTTCCCCATAGCCATCACCATCTACAATGGCTCTTTGAAGAAACCTGCATCATATGAGATACAACAACATTTAATTTCCCTTTGGGATTAATAAAGTATTATTGAATTTGAATTGAAGTCCAGCTGACCAACTTCAAAAGTGGTGTTGTTAGCTGTTTATGCTAGTTTGTGAAATTGGTTATTACTTTAAAATCTGTTTATCTGGAACAGCTCTTTGCAGCTACGCCTTATTGCCACCTAAATGTGAACATTTACTATTGTCACACTGTGTTGTTTTAGTTTTGCTACCTGAAGGATTTTAAGTGGTTCAAATTGATACCAGTTTCCAGCTCTGGCAGAGCAAAAACCCAAGGTAGGGATGGGAATATTTAGCAATGCTGGCTCCCAACCTGGGTCTATTCTTTGATTTTACATGTGTCCAAGTGATTTTTTTTTCTCTCCTCTCAGCACATTTCTTTGCCTGAGTATTCTGCAAGCTGTGGGTTTGGACCATCTCAGTCCCAGTTTGGGCCTGGTTCTGCCCACCCAAAATACGCAGTAATTGGTATGGTGCTGGATGTTCTCTGCATACACCAACTCCATGGTGAGTTGAGGTACCAGAAAGAGGAGACAAACGGGCCTTTCCGGTAGGCCCCAGGGTGTCTTTACTCATGCAGATGTCTGTGTAAACATCTGAGCGATGACGGGCATTTGACCATGCTTTGTTACTGTGTTTATGTTGTATGGGTGCATGTTATGACTGGATATGACTTTTGGAACTGCTTGCCCCAATAAAGGCCTGTTTGAGGAGTGGCACCATGTCAAGTATTCCATCTCCTCTTGGTTTCTTGTCCCAGGATTTGGAAATGTGTAGCCTGATATTTTAAACATAGCTTGTCTTGCTATGTTTGCTTCCTGGGTCGTCTAAGGGTAGTCACAAAGTAATCCTGCTCTTTAACGAAGTGAAAGAGCATCAGTGTGAACATTTAGAAATAAAGATGCAGCACTATATTAAACCCCCTTAGAGGAAAGTTTTTTTATTCCTTGGTGTGCAGTGCTTAAATCAGGGTTTTTGAGTGTACTCGAGACTAAAAGTAGTTGGATAGGCCTTGCATATTTCGCAGGATTATGTGCAAGCAAAAGTCAGCATAACATTCCTTCGGTATTATTAGATCTGCTTGTTCTTGGACTGACCCAAAAGGAAAGCCTTAATGCTCGTTAATTAAATTGTATTTATTTACACCGATAATAATTACCATTTAGTGTTAGTTTCCTAAATGCTTAAAGATGCTATCCAGTGATGTATCTTTTCATTAACTGAAGTACACTGACAAAAAAACATTACAGCTAGGTAATAAAGTATGCACTTCCATTGTAAACTTTTATTGTATACATTTTATTAAAAGCACAATAAAGAAAAAGACAAAAATTCTGCTTTGTGTGTTTTTGGGTCAGCGACATCACAAGATGCACAAGTAACCAGCTGAGCAGCTAGGATTGGTAAGCACTAGGGCAAATTAGAAACTTTTCACCAATTTTGACATAATTACTGAAGCATTTGAGTTGCAGAAGGTTCAACTTAACATTTTTGAGCCAGGAGTTTACTCTGATCACCACCATACCTTGATGGATATTGCTATAGATGGCAAAGGTAAAACAGTAATGAGGGTATTACTCGTCCCCATAACTTTTAACTGATACAAAAAGATATGGAAAATAGCACAAAAAATACTAAAGAATTTACTCAAAATAACTCCAATCACTTGCCTTTGGATTTTTGTGATGTCACAAGAGGCATGCTTGTTTTTAACAGAGTCGATTTTAATTCTATTCACTTACAGTTTTCAACAAAACAGCAGGACAAATGGAGAAAGATCATGTGATGTAGGTGACCCACCATATGTAGAACATGTTTGACTGATCTGACCGGCTGCCAGCTTTAAGATGTGCGGTCCTTTATAAATAATTATTCATAAATAATAAAGTGGACTTTAAGGTTTATTTTGATTTTATATTTAACAGAATTGGACAAATTTGTGTGTTGAAATCCTATTTTCAAACATTTGCTATGCCAGAAAATGAACAGAAGCAAAGTGTTACATTTTAATCTCTAAAACATTTTTTTAATTCTAGATGCTTTTTTTTTTACTTTGGTACCTTGGACTTTTGGACTTTGCAAGGAACAGGAAGAGCTGCAATCCATTGTCAGTATACACCACAGATTTTTGGCAAGTCCATAAGGACAAAAGGAAGCAGTACAAATTCTGTTATCAATGAAGTATTTAAAAAAAATTGCTTTCGAAACCACAGTTACTGGTTTCCTCATATTCCACATGCTGGCATTGTCTGTGAAGATGGAAGCTAAGCAGCGCGGTTATAGACGTCACCTGTCTTAGCACAACATATTGTGCTTATTGTGTTGTGGCAAAAAAAAAAAAAAACATTTTTACATTTTAGTTATTGATTAGACTGTAGAAATTGGCTAAGTTGCCTTGTAGCTTTGGAAAAGCAAAAATTAAAAAAAGGTGGTATTAACGGCCATTAAAACAGACTAGGGACGAAGAGCTGCAATACACCTGTCAATGTGGCGCAGAGAGTGGTAGTGACGTTGCTTGGAGCAGTGTGCCACGTATAAAAGAGTTCAATGTGAAGACTTTTTCACGCCGTGTGTGCAAGCGTATGCGTTCGTAAAAAATTAGCTTTGCGCAGACTTCCTCCGAGTCACGTATGCCCAAATCTGTGGGATCCTTTACTTGCATGCCATGTCTTTCCCATTTTGGAGAATGGCTGAAACAGACCTCTGTCATTTTCCAATTATACCCATTACTAATTACTAAATAAAAGTTTTATGTATAAATAAAAAAGTCCTTTATATTTATTATGTAGTAATTTGAATAGGTTCGAATAAATGTGGCATCTGTGATTTTGTTTTAAAACAAAATTTTTTCTTAATGTCAGTTTTTTTAACCACTAAAGAAATGTATTTGATTAGAAGGGTTGTATATGTATATATATATATATATATATATATATATATATATAAGTTTAAATGTGTATCCGTGTTTAGTTTAGATATAAAGTAAAGAGCTTACATTTTTGACAACATTTCCGCAGAAACATATAGTAAACATTTAGTTATTTGTTTTTTTTTTTGTCAGCTTTATGTTTCACTTTATGTTAAGTAGGTATAATTGTCGTTTCATATTATGGACACAAAAATTAAAAACAAAAATATGTGACATAATCTAATTTAATTAATTAAATTTGCAACCGGAAAATAACCACCATAGGAATGCTATATGAAAAAAAGTAGTACCTTTGAAACCAAACTGGTTTAAAACTTTGCTTTACCTGTATCTTATTCTTCGTTCTTAACAGACTAATTATATCTCTCTGCTAAGACATTTACCTAATGCTTTCAGTACTGAAGGTATCAAAAGGTGTGTAAACATTTTAATGGAGTTTTACATTCTTGTTAGTTTGTATACTGTCATGTGTCCTTCGTTATTTGTGGCTCATGTACAGGCTGTACTCGGTGGCAGTGTCATAAATTTAGTGGCAGTGAAATGTACACGGGAGAGGCTTGTAATGAGAACAAATGATGGGTTTGGTAAGAGCCTGAGAAAATCACTTGACATTTGCGCTACTAATTTAAAGCCCAGTAAAGGTGACCTAAGTGTCGTGATGCGTTCAGGATGACAGTTTCGCCATAGAACAGGTGGAAACAGCAGGACTAATTTTCAGCTTGTTTCCTAGGCTTTAATCAGTATGCCAGTATCGGGAGGTTAGATCTTTTTCTGACCAATTACTAATAAGCGTGCTCGTCATTTAAATATAGACCCATCTAACCCCTAATTATTCCAGCCGATGGTGTAACCATTTGCGATCACATTAAAAAACCCTTTGAAGCTGTTCCTTTCCCAATGGGGAGGCCTGCTGGAAAAATCATAACCCTGAAGAGCAATGGCGCTTTTGTGGTGGAAGGTTTGTTTTAAACACATGAGACGTGTGCACATTTATAGCATCAGACATACTCTTGCTCACATCTGTGTGTGCAGCTCCTGCGCTCAGACATAACTGAAATCTAATGTGACTGACACGGAGTAGGAAGGAAAACAGTCCCTTCCACTCCCACGTTCTCATGAATAGCTACAGGGAAATATTTCTCGGCCTCTGTCACCCGACCTAATGTTTCGTTGCAATTGAATGTCTCTAAAATACTCCTCAGGTATGTTTTGAATAAAAAAAAAGGCTTGGCATGGAGGTGAGGGGGCAGTTTCTGGGTGTGAGAGGAAGAAGCAGCAGCAGCAGACCATGTGCTGCTGTGTGCGTGCGTCACTTTTGCACTTGCATGGCAGGTTGGGTGGGACAAGTGCACAGCTCTGATGTCATTCTTCCTGCTTTGGTTAGGTCCCCACCCTAATCCATCCCACAGGTGGCTTTGCCTCTGTCACTCAGCTCCTGTCAAACATCCCCCGCCTCCTCTTTCTACTGTCTATGTGAGTGAGCGCTGCTCCGGGTCACTTCTTATTTGCTGCACTCACATGCTCCTCCCTGCACGCTCCTGTTCCCTGCGGTGACCTGTACTTTGGAAGCAATCAGTTGTAGGCTGCTCCCTGTCAAGGAGTTTTTCTTTCCCTTTTCTTCGAGTGATTATTCTTTGCCTTTGAACAGAGGGATAACAATCATCCCTGCTTTGTTCTTTGTCCAGGACAACCTTAACGTCTTCCTCAAGGCCTGTGAGAAGCTCGGACTAAAGGAGGCGCAGCTCTTTCACCCCGGAGATCTTCAGGACTTTTCCACCAGAGTGACAGTAAAGTAAGTTTTGATTTTGTGGGTGCTGTATAATGCTGGCACTGTAAATAGGGTTGACTTGCTTTACAATTACAGACCTCTGTATATATTTAAAACTCTAAATTAAGAGAACTATTTTTTACTGTACTCATAGCTTCCACTGTAAAGTGTTATGGAGCATGCTTTTTCTCACGTAAAGTGTGATTTCAACTGTATTTTGAAAACATCAGTGCTATTTTCAGCGTGCATGTGTTTGTTTTGAGTGGAATACCCTTTAATAGGCAAGAACACACACATGGAGGTGTAACGACCTGAGTGAGAACAACATAATTTGCAGGTGCATTTTAAATGATCCCCCTTGTAATAGTTTGATCAGACAGAAATCCAACTTGAATTTCTGTTTCACGCATTGTTTTTGTTTTCAGTTACCCGTCTGTCAGAAAGGCATGTTGACCAACATGTTGAGTTTTTTCCAACTTTCAGTCTGTCTGCTGAGATAAACTGTTTGTACAGTGTTTCGCTGTGCAAGCATAAAAAAAACACTTGCTGTAGCTGCACTGAATCCCTAAAGCTGTTAATACTTAAAGAGTTACAGTGCTCAGATACAGTTATTAGCTGATGAATTCACTTTCGTACCAAAGTTAGTTGGTTTCCTTAGAGTGTACCTTTGTACTTTCTGTCAAGAAAGTCACGCCTAACTTTGTCACATAATTGCGCCATTTAATTTCACTTCAGACATTCCTTTGAAATGGTAGCATAACTTCCTGGAGCATTTTCTTTTCCTTCCAAACTGTCATCCTAATACAGCATTTGAGCATGCACTGTGTGTTTGCGCACAATGTTGATGTACTGTGCATACACTGGAATATGGACTCTAAATAAACAAATCTGCCTTCCTTTCATTGAGACACACCCTCGACCCACAGCAGATGATACTCTGCGTTCAGATTCAGGCTTGTAAATGTAAAGATAACCATGTTATACTCTGTTGCACAACGTATTCAATGGATGTAGGCTGTAAAGTACTCTCAGAATGACAGTAAAAAAGTATATTCCTTTTCATGGCAGCCAGTTGGAGCTAACTAATATATCAGTGTGTGAAGTTAGATAAAACGTAAGCATTGTTTTAAGTATCCTGCAGCGCTAACTCCAAGTCCCTCTGCCTGTGGAGGTCTTTTGAGTGAGCTCTAGTTCTGAGTGATGTTCTATTCTTAGCACTGGAGGGGGGTCAGTTTGACAAGCTGGATTGATTGGAATGGTATCAGCACTCACAGTAAAGGAGCTTTTAATAGCCTATTGGTACGTTCTGCTTCTGCATACAGTCCTTTAGAGCACACCTGTGTTTGTTTCTATGTGGCTTTGAGAGTTGGGTTGGGTTTCAACTGCTGTTTTATACAGGAATGTGGACATTGTTGCTGCTGGACAGCATCACACTCAGTAAATGAACCTGAAGCTACTCATGCTCTTTGTTGCCATTTTTTGTCTTCTAAGAATGGCCATAGATGAGACGTTTAGGTCTAAAGGTATAATTACTGCACTGCAGTTAAAGTGACATGGTGCACAAAGAGGTAACATGAGTTGAAAATGCCAAACAAGGCTGCAGACATGCAGCCACTGGCTTTATTGCCATGGAGCTTATCGGAGTCTAGGCAAATTAGCTGCAGAGAGAGAGAAAGTTGTCTATCAGCTGTCTTTTCCCCTGGTGTTTGTCCAACTTCCACTCCCTTAAACCCAGTCTGACAGGTGCTTTGCTTAGCTCTTTTCCTCTTTGTTTCTACAGAAATGTGGGTGTTATTCAGCTTGTGCCTTACATTCTCTTTTATCTTTTAACCCTCACAGTGTCTCAGTTTTTTACCACATCAGAATATTTCACCTTTCTCCGTGAATTCGTTTTCAGGATAATTTTGAGCTGAACTATTTGATATTTTAAATAAAACTCACATTATATGCTTGTGCACCTAACCAGAAAATCAGTGTTCATGTTAGTACTATAGATGATTTTATCCTAATTGTATCTGCCAATACGAATTTTAGCCAGTTTCAGTTTCTCTTTAAGAGCAATAATGAACAGCTTTCAAAATATCTTTATTCTAACCTTCCTGTCATGAGTGGTCAATAATTATTCATAAGCGAAGCAGAAGCGATGTCAGAACGTGTGTGAGACTAGAGTGGCTGCATCTTACATTGGCGATGAGGATAATTAATGTGGTTAGTATTAATAACTGTAAACATCAGCCTGTGTGTGTATTCCCTTGAAATCCTTAATATAACATTTCCTAATCCAGCGTGTTCCATGACAGACAGAGGTTTAAGGCCCAGATGGATAAAGCAGGCTGATTTTGATATAATATAATTAGCTTTCCTATTATCTGCTATTTCTCACTCTCTATTTTTTAACTTTGCAAACTCCATTTGCTAACTTTGAGTAGGCCTATTCTTCTTGTAGTAACAACATCCTCTCTGAAGAGTTGTTGTCTCTATAACCTGGTAGCACTCGAGTATAGAGCGTTCACTAATCGGAAAATATATCAGATTTTTGAGTATGCGTCCAGCCAGTCAGATCCCATCAAGCTGAAGATCACCTGAGTCTGGTCAGACCTCTTGGTAATATTCTAATATTAAATTACATCAAATGTGCCAGATATGATCATTAGGATAGTTAAGAGTCCAATAAAACAAGCATATAAGGCTTTTGGCAATTCAGGTAGGCTAATTTCTATTCTTTGGCTTTTTTTGACCAAACAACTACTTAATTACCTGTTAAATACGCTTAATTATTTTAAAAAATGCATTTATTGAAGCTCTGTTTTTAATTTTGAGTCTATTGTGTGAGAGTGAAAAACACTCATCATTGACCTTTAGGTGATTGGTCTTGCGTTTGGTTATCTTGTAAAACAAACTAGAGTCAGATATTGACTGACACATGGACGCATTGCCGCAACTGTTACGACAACTGTAAAAGCAAATTAAATATCTTTCCTGACCTTTGAGCTGTGAAGATGCTGTAGTATTGATCTAACACTTGCTCTGCTGTACTGCTTTGTGTTGTGCAACCTTTTTCCAGATAAAGACCTTTATCAATCAACAGCTCAGTCAGTATCAGAATTATATTGCAGCTTAAGAAATTCTTGTGATTCAGCAACTCCCTGATAAACAGGGGTAGTTGTGCTACAGGACTCAGCATCAATTAAGAATTGTAATAAAAATGTAATCAAGCAAATATAACACCTTGTTTAAAATCCTGACCAGACTGGATCTGATGTATACTGGGAGACTGTGATTCACTGCTATTTTAAACCAGCATAGCTGCTTTTTCTCATCTACACAGGATATTGCAGCATTCCACTGATACAGATGAGTCATTGAACTTGTTTATTGGAATTTGACACCACCTACTGCCTGTTAAGTCATAGATTTAGTTTGAGAATTACTCTCTATAGGTTACACAACTGGGACTAAGACTGTCCTGATTTAAAGAAGCAGAATTATGGGGTTATAACGTATGGAGGCTGGAAGTCCTTGTCTAGACCAGGCAGGGTGTGAGACCTGGTGTGTGGCCCTTTGCATCAAATCTTGGCTCTCGCTCAGTCCAGTCTGTCTTCTCTCTAATCTAACTAAAGGCTCCTAGAACCCACAAAATGTTTAAAAGAAAGACCTATAAATTTTATTGTAACTTATTAAAGTTGTAGGCACTGTATGCTGTAGCTGCTGTGGGTCTTTTGCTTGACTTACTCTGTCAACTGGAACCTCAGTGGTAATATGTTATCAAAGAGCATACAGCATTTTTGGTGAACAATTGAAGAGTTCTTCAAGCCCTGATGCAAAACCTACAAGTAAAAAGGCAGAGAGCTGTTGAGAATACCTAAGGGATCAACCTGTATAACTTTATTAACACTTCTTATCAACAAGAACTGTGTAGCAGAATAATAGTTTTTGATCCCCCAGCCTTGCAATGTAAAGTTTTCCTTTTCTCTGCTCTCTAACTACTCAGTACCAAACAGTTCAAAGACAATGTTGGCACAAGCTGGGTAAATGCAATTGGTCAGTTACTAACTGGCCACTTTTCCAAATTGGCTACATGAGACAGGGGGGGTGAGAAAAGGGTAACTGTTAAATCAATATTTTTTAAGTGAAAACAAAAAATATTACAAAAAAATTAAATAATGGGTTATGATTCTGTTAAATAACTAAAGCAATTAAACTAGTGGCTATAGACTTTAAAAAGGGCACATACTTATTTTTACTTTTTGACCCAAAAATAACTGTCACCCCACCTAATGTTTCCCTCTCATTTCGAATGAAAGGAATACAACATGTCTCAAATGTGTTCTAACCCTGTAGGTGATTTACTTGAAAACTTGAAACTGTCTCCTAGTCATATAGTCAGATATGTAGTCTTCAGTGCACTTAAAAATAGTTGAAAACTATGAAAGTATGTGTTTCTATGAAAAAGTAAACAGGAATTTAAGGTAAATGCTTGTTGGTTCATAGCTTGCCCAAGTTGCTAATAGGTGACCAGCTAACAGGCAACAACACAGTCAGTGGCGATTGCTCTAAGACTGCAAGGTAAAATGTCAAAAAATAAGTGATCAAATATATACTGTTGTGTGTACATGTCATTGATTAAATATGCGCTACAACGCGCTCAACGTTTGTTCAGAATCACGACGCGGCTTTCCTCTCACTCATTCCCGCAGCTTCACAGTGCTTTAAACAGTGAGTTCAATAGCGAAGCAAAAATGGTGGGCTTTGTCCCGCCCATCAGACGCTCAGCGTCTCTGGGGGTCTATGGGTCAGTGGGCTGGCCTCGGCTGGCCCGGACGCTCAGCTTCTGCATGATGATTGGATGATCTGTCTAAAACTGAATCCCTTTTTGATTGACAGCGAAATGAGCGAATCAGTGATCTTGAAATTGAGCTTCCCCTCCTTGAAAGACCAGCATCTGCCACTGATATATATATATATATATATACAGGGGTTGGACAATGAAACTGAAACACCTGGTTTTAGACCACAATCATTTATTAGTATGGTGTAGGGCCTCCTTTTGCAGCCAATACAGCGTCAATTCGTCTTGGGAATGACATATACAAGTCCTGCACAGTGGTCAGAGGGATTTTAAGCCATTCTTCTTGCAGGATAGTGACCAGGTCACTACGTGATACTGGTGGAGGAAAACATTTCCTGACTCGCTCCCCAAAACACCCCAAAGTGGCTCAATAATATTTAGATCTGGTGACTGTGCAGGCCATGGGAGATGTTCAACTTCACTTTCATGTTCATCAAACCAATCTTTCACCAGTCTTGCTGTGTGTATTGGTGCATTGTCATCCTGATACACGGCACCGCCTTCAGGATACAATGTTTGAACCATTGGATGCACATGGTCCTCAAGAATGGTTCGGTAGTCCTTGGCAGTGATGTGCCCATCTAGCACAAGTATTGGGCCAAGGGAATGCCATGATATGGCAGCCCAAACCATCACTGATCCACCCCCATGCTTCACTCTGGGCATGCAACAGTTTGGATGGTACACTTCTTTGGGGCTTCTCCACACCGTAACTCTCCCGGATGTGGGGAAAACAGTAAAGGTGGACTCATCAGAGAACAATACATGTTTCACATTGTCCACAGCCCAAGATTTGCGCTCCTTGCACCATTGAAACTGGCATTTGGCATTGGCATGAGTGACCAAAGGTTTGGCTATAGCAGCCCGGCCGTGTATATTGACCCTGTGGAGCTCCCGACGGACAGTTCTGGTGGAAACAGGAGAGTTGAGGTGCACATTTAATACTGCCGTGATTTGGGCAGCCGTGGTTTTATGTTTTTTGGATACAATCCGGGTTAGCACCCGAACATCCCTTTCAGACAGCTTCCTCTTGCGTCCACAGTTAATCCTGTTGGATGTGGTTCGTCCTTCTTGGTGGTATGCTGCCATTACCCTGGATACCGTGGCTCTTGATACATCACAAAGACTTGCTGTCTTGGTCACAGATGCGCCAGCAAGACGTGCACCAACAATTTGTCCTCTTTTGAACTCTGGTATGTCACCCATAATGTTGTGTGCATTTCAATATTTTGAGCAAAACTGTGCTCTTACCCTGCTAATTGAACCTTAACTCTCTGCTCTTACTGGTGCAATGTGCAATCAATGAAGACTGGCTACCAGGCTGGTCCAATTTATCCATGAAATCTCCCACACTAAAATGACAAGTGTTTCAGTTTCATTGTCCAACCCCTGTATATGTATATATTATTTTAAAAGAGTGAAATACTGACTTTCTGGCCACTTTCAGACAGCAAAAAGAATTTATATTTATATTCTAATATATATATATATATATATATATATATATATATACACATAAGAATATATTCGCACAGAGGTCAGAGTATTACTTTAATTGAGTGAGAAACCCGTGTCTCTGCTTATTGACCTCTGTCACTTAGAAAACAAACCTCCTGCAGAGAGAGGTCCAAAGTCTCGTTCTTTTCGCCGTTTGATTGAGCAAATTATTGACAAGATGTTACTGCTCTGCCAAACAAAAAAAGGAAACAGCTTGAGATTGGCAGGTATATCAGGGTTTATTTTACCACTCAGGAATTTCAAGGACATTCGCTGTAGAACAGAGAAGAGGAGTGCATGTGCAGTGATTGCATTATGTAATGCCTTTGTTTGGCTGCAGACCAAATGTCCGACCTATCACAAAGAACATGTTGCTTCCCCTTTACAACATTATACAGACTATACAGAATGTATTTTAGCTAGATGTATATTGTACCAAATCCTATGTGTGTGCATGGTTTAGTTGTTTAAAATTAGTAGTTAAGTTTGAGTGTTCATAAGTCCATAAAAGGAACAGAGAGTGCCGCCTTGTTTGTCGGTATTGAGGGTGTGGTTCACATAGCTGGCACTGTGCACTCATGGTTTCAGGGTTTTATATATATGGTGCTGCCATCACTTTTTGTTCAATGATGAAACCGAGCAAGGAGCGATCCAGAGCATCTATAAAAGTTTCTTGCTCTGCTACTTGCGACCAGGCTGTACAAGGCCAACACAAGGGTTATGTTTGTGCTCTTTAGCTGACTAGAGAGAGAAATGCCATCCTCACCCTGCTCCTTGCTCACAGAGGCTGCTGTGTTTCAGATAAGAATGCCACAACGATGTCCAATACTGTCGCAACCACAGCTGATTCCACTAATTAAACTGTCACTTTTTTAGTACTGCTAAGATTGCCTGGATGCTTGCTTCAACCCACAGAGTTTTATGACTTGGGAAAAAAATATATCAGATAACTTTGCTAGTGTGGTTAGACGGACTGTGAAGGAGCCAAAGATTTTCATTTCTCAGGTATATGTTTCTAAGGTATTTGTTTCTGAGATATGTGTTTTTGCTTATCTTCATCTTATTGATGAAGACGAGCAGGTTTGCTGGTATGTTGTTGTTTACTCAGTCAGTTTCAGTTTCAGGCCATGTATAGGTTCCACCTTGCTAATCATACTGTAGATCTTAAGACTTCTTTTCACTTTTGTTACAGCACTGAGGAAAGAGTAAATTAGAAAGATGATTTCCTTTGCTTTCTGTTGGGAATTCATTTGTTTAAAATTTAAATGGTTGCCCATGTTTCTTCATTTCCATTCTCCATTTTTGTTTTCAATATTTGTTGGTAAAACTCATGTTCGCTCCCTATGAGAATGATTTAAATGATTTGTAAAACCTGGTTAAAATTTGAACATTCATAGCTTGTTATGTCTAGTTTGTGATGGTCTCAGTTTAGCTTTTTTTTCTGATGCCTGGTTTTCCGAAGTAATAACCTTTAGTAAAATGGGGGGAATTCACTAAATCTTGGTTTGTGTTGTGCTGGTGTGAATGTCTGTGTAATCAATTAGACTTAGGGTAAGTTTTTAAATGAGTGTCTGCAATTCAGTGAATTTAGACATCTAGAGATGGAGAAGATGACGCACTGAAGTTCAAACCAAACCTCACAATGGTAAAGAAAGAGTAAGAGTTGGTGCCAGAAGGACTGGTCTGAATGATTCAGAAAGTGCTTCTCTGCTGGGATTTTCACACACAACCATCTCTCGGGTTTACAGAGAATGGTGTGAAATATTGAAAATATCCGGTGAGCAGCAGTTCGGTGGACTCAGCCCTTGTGCAACCTGTGCTTAAAAACAGGATTTGTATTCCATTTTTGTTAACACGTCTACATGACAACATTTTAAATGAGTGTTTCGTACACACTACACTAGTAGAAACGTTAAAAACTATGTAATTCCCTGCCACACCACTAGAAGGCAGTATGTTGTTTGCACATGCGCACAAACAGTCCCTGCTTAAAAACAGGGCTAGAAAATGAGCAATTTGTTGAAGAACTGTTGTTATATTCTAAAGAGTCAGCAGCATAATCTGTACTCTGCAATCCACCATTGTTATTGTTGATATCTTCTTCTTCTGTGGGTTTTAAACTGGTTGGCATCCGTTATGCTGTGCACATTAATTTCTACTGATTGCAGACATACTGCGCATGTGCCAGGGCTTCCCCATAGAGGAAGATTCTGTGTACATGACAACGGAGCACATGAGCACGGCAACATTACATCTTTGGGATTGGGTGTAAAAGCAGATTCACATCAGTCTGTAGAAATTGTATGATGTTGTCATGTTAATATGGACCAAAATCACAGACAACTGTTTCCGATACCTTGTTGAATTTGGGTATTTAAGACAGTTGTGTAGATAAAAAGGGGGTCCAACCCAGTACAAGGAAAGTGTACCCCATAAAATAGTTGATGGGCGTAAAAGTAAACAGAAGAACTTTCCACCGTTTTGTTACTCGGTCCTGCGTTAAATTATGTGTTTTTGAGTTGTACACTCTGTGCAGTTTTTGTATCAGACTCCTGATGTTTTTCCTAATGATTTTGCTTCATCATATGAGAGCTCAGCTGATTCTAACATCTATTTGCAAGTCCTGAGGCACCAGTAGTGTCAAAAACAGCTCTTTTTGTCTACTGCTCTGCTCGGCTGTTGCTATTACATGATCATATTGTTGCAATCTATGATCATAAGTCCTTGCTTATTTTCAAGTGTAAGTCATCTTGTTTTTGGTTGTGGCTGCCCCTGCTATAATCTCAAGCTTTGAAACTGTTTTCCGAGAAACACAAGAAAGTGCTTTTTTTCCCCCTCTGCCTTTTCTTACGGTGCCTATAAATTTGTGCAGTGCCAACTGAAAAATGTCCACTTCAGTTTTCACTGCTGGCGAATCACCACGTTGAAAACTCCTGGTGTGAGATGACGCACACTGGTAGGAAAGGGGATCTGCTTCCCATCCAGTGGAATGCCATCAGCGGTAGAAGGCTGCAGCGCAGTAATCACAGCGATTCCACTGATTTAGGAGAAAAAGGTTTCCATGTAAAATACACAACATTCACTTTTGTCCAGAAACAAAGAATTTGAGACTCTACAGAGCTCAATATTTAGCTGTAAACTCCACAACTTGATTATATTTCTCTCTCTGACACAACACAGCTGTTTTCAAGGGGAAAAAACAGAACTTTACAACCAACAGAGAAAGTCCCCAACAACTTGGCATTTAGCTAGAGAGACGACCTCACCAAGTGTTGTTGGTACAGACCCAAAATTTAGTCCATGCAGCTGCTGTGATTCTTTAACTGCATTTACCAGGTGGCAAAAAGCACACAACTCAACAAGAATAGTCCTGGTCCTCAACAACAGATGAGTGAAAATACTTTTTAATAATTTTGTATAGTTATGGTGAACTTAATATAGTTTAGATGCCTTAGCTTGTAGATTTGAATTCATTGCCATATCTGTCTTAACTTAATAGAAACTTTACACTTGCATAATTATGAAGAAAATTCTATTTGTTCACAAACGTAGATGTTAGCAGTAGCACTATTATGAAAGAAGAAACAACTGCAAATTATAACTTATTTTTAACTGCAAACTGATATTTGCACTGCAGCACAGCTTGCTGCCATAGGAAGTTAGAAAAGTAGCAGTTTTGTCATGAATTATTGCTTCAGAAAAAAAGGCAAATAATGTTTTTAATATGTATGGATATTTGCTCTGTGCCAGCTTTAAACGGCATATTTTAATTGGTGCTACTGGGCATGTTGGGGGAATATTGGCTAATTTTAGCCACAAAGCTAAACGTTTGTTGAGCAGTGTATTGGACACCACCAGGGTTTGCAATCTAATTAGGTTAGTGAGAAACTTGTGAAACTGTGTACAGTGCACACATCCCCACACCCTTATCTAAATATTTTTTTTTCTGCAGTGTTTTGTCAATAACGTTATGGTAAATATTTGCTCTCATGAATCTGTTACGTTCAGAGAGTTTTAGGAAAAATATTTTCTTTGAATCTGTCAGCAATTTTCAAAAGATTTAAACTTAACTTTAAACTGATGACACATATTTATAATTAATCCTGTTAATTATTTTTTATTTTCATTTTTATAACTTTGACATAAACAGGGAAAAACCACCTAAGTTAACATTTTAGGCACACTGTGTGCTCAGTAGGAGGCAATGGCAAGTACAGCAACTAGTACATGTGTTTGTTTTCACCCTACTTTATTTCACTTCGGTGACCTTTGTCTCCTGTGTTATCCTCTGCTCAAGACTGTCCACAGAGTTTGCATGTTGTTGAGTGACATTAAGATGTGTTTGGAATTATTATTCTGGTGGCACAGCATGATGTTTGCTTTGAGAATTTGCTGGTGTTTAATTTCATCCATACTTTTCTTTTGACTATAATTTACTCTCGCGCTACTAGCTGTAACACTACCCCAAAACACGCTCGAGTGAAAATATTCTTAAATTCTGCTGCGTTTTCCCTTGTAAACATTTTATTAATTCACCCAGATGCACAGATTTAAGCTAGTAGTTAGATGTTTTGCTTGTAGGGTTGCACATTACAGCAGTACACCACCACTTTAAATACTTTTTATACTTTGTTTGTACTTTAACGGTCTTCAGCAGTGTTATTGGGGGAGCAGAGGAAATATGTGTCTTTAATTCCTCTGACCGCTCTTCTCAGAACATATTATTGTTTTTGTTAAACCTAAACCTGACACGACTTTGTGGTAATAGGAGGATGTGGATACCTAAAAATCAGTTATTCCAAATCTAAATTCAAATATTCCAGTCAGAAGTTAAATATGAATCTGCCTCCTGTTGAAACACTTGGAGCAAGCATGATGGGAATGACTCCAAAAAAAGTAATAATCAGAAGTAATAATTTTTTGAGGTTGAGTCACGATAATAACCATTTATCAGTCAGCATATTTGAAGGTGTTGATATATGGATTTTAAATCACCCTCTTGTTATGGGCTTACAAGACCATGCTTTTAACCAGCTAATTAGCTATTGTCGACACAACCACATAAAAACAGGAATGAGCAGGATGCAGAGCAAAGAAGTAAGCTAGCCTGTAAATCATCCCCTGTTACTGTTTCATCTGTGGCTGCTGCCGATCACTCTTCAGTGACAGACATACTTACACATCTGTCACTTTAAATGGCGGGAATACAAGAAGGGCACAAAGGTGAGAGTCATACTGGGATTCCAGGTTGACATTGTGGGTCTTGTTTGTGTGCACAGGAACAGAGATTTCCTTTAAAGTGATTTACTGACAGCTGTACCAGACCGCTGAGCCACAATCAGAAAGAAAGTGATCAACTAATCCTTTCTTCCAGTCAGAGCTTTGCTTTATATTAGGTTTCCAGTTCTTGGTTTTATTGCCACTAAAAATGATATTCAAGAATCTTTCTTTAAAGAAATGTTTTGGGTGTATTTTTAATAATTAGCTTAATATTAGTTCCACATATTTGGCAGCTAAAAACAACTCTGCCTGTGGTTTGCTTTAATGTTATTGTTTTTCCATTTCAGAAATAATGTTTGTTTTTCTCTCCTCCTCTGTGTGTGTGTGTTGTGTGAGCGCAAGTAAAGGGCTGACAGGAGTCAGGATTGTGCTCTCAGCTTCCAGCTCTTTCAGCGTCCAGCTTACAAAAAGCTCACAGCGATGCCCTCTGTTCTTGTATTGTTATTTGAACTTATACACAAACGTCTCTCTTCTCTGCTCTTTTCCCACACAGGCATCAAGAGACAAACAGGAGGCTGAAAAATGTGAGTGTTTTCTCATAAATCATCTGTTGGTCTTTGAATTATTGGGCACTTCTAAAATGTGGTACATGATATATTCCCGGTACAGTGCTGTCAGAGACAACATGAATGTTTGGTTTCTAAAGCATATCACTCCTTGTTCAGTTCTACCGTTATATTTATATATACCGAGGGGAATAGAGAATAGCAAAGTAAATAAACCTTTAAAAATAATTAGAGATATGTTTTGAACCAAAGAAAACAGTATGTACTAACAGCAATCCTTGCTTCTCATATTATGAAGTTATTTATATTGATATAAACAATAGAATAGAATACTTAAGTGCCATTGTATTTTTCCACAACAGTAAGATTGAATTGGATCATCTGCTGTGTAAAACATAGAAAAACAGTGGTTAAGTCGCTGTCCTACTAATTTCACAACTCTTGCTAAAATCGGAGAACAGTCAGTATAGAGGGTATAAACCATAACTGTAACGTGTATGAAAAGGTAATTATATAGATGTAAATATTTAAAAATGGTGAAGACACACCTTTAGGATGGTGTGTAGTCTGTATAAGATTAGAAAAAAGGGTAGGATTTAATAAGCATTTTCATCTGCTCCCTTTTGGACAAGATGGAGTTTGACATAGAGACAGACATGCTATCTCCATCACATTATTAGGATAGTTTTATGTTTGTTTACCTATATACTTCCTGTTTATTTGTGTTGCCAACATCTCTTTTGGTGTATATGTTTGTCATGTTTTGCGTTATGTTTTCAAATGTCAACATCCCATGTCCCTTTAGTCCTTGTGTATTTTGAACCTGTCCTCAAAAGCCACGAAAGACCCAGGCCATTGAATGTAGCAGGCCTTACAGGACTGTTGATGTGTGCATGTTTGTTGGAGAAAGTGCCCTAAGCTTACTGATACGGCTTTATATTGCCTGCACAAACAGTAGTGCTGTTTTCTGGATGAGCCTGGAAGCCAGAGCAGAACAATCATCTGCATTAGCACAGCACAGATCATTCACTACCTAGGGCAAAAGTGCAGCGATTGCTTAATAAATTGTATTCTCTTAGGGTGATTTAATTTCAAAGTCCGAAAGGATGCTGATAGTAATTCTTCTCTCATTTTTATCTCCAGGTTTTAATCACTATTTACTGGCTGGGTAGAAGAGCTCAGAGTGATCGTTTCTATGATGGACCTTACTTAAATTTCCGGGCATTTGAGGGATTGCTGGGCACAGCACTATACAAGGTAAGTTCCTTTTAGAGGGGGTACTTATACCACTGGACTATGTGAGCTGTCTTATCCGTGTTGTCATGAAACAAAAGCTTAGCCTTTAGCATGTATCAAAATCCTCAAAAGCCACTGCACAGTACATTTGTGTATCCTCCCTGGTATGTGGACTATGTGTGGAGGGACGGCCACAGACGGCCAAGGCGGCCACTCTCTGGCAGGCACCAAAACCAGCGCAGGGTTAAATCATAAATGACCTGATCCCTTGACTCAGCTATTTTAATCTTGTTTACAACGTGGCACACATGTTAAAATAGTCGCTTCTTTTCCTGAGAGAGGCATCCTGTACCTCCCCTGCTGCTTGTGCCAGTGTTGAACTTGGCACCTTGTGTTTCGCGTGGATTTGTAGCTTGTGTGCGAGCCCCTTGTAATCCAGCTCACTCCAGGGATTTTTGGTAATAGCAGTTGGTTAGAGCACATTTTATACATTTAGCCACGTTAATCCAAGTTCAGTGGCTCTGAGGTTTGGCTGGGTTTAATTTGTGGACCTGTATTGTCTGGCAGGACTCAACGGATTACAGATCTGAAAACCATCTTTCTTTTTAAATTGTCCGACACGTTTTGGCTTGTTTGGTGCCCTCGTGTATGAAGAGGCTTTTATGTGTTTGTGTGCTCTGACATTCTCGCCTTGTGGTAAACACAGTGATTAAGGTTGTGGGGATCAAGTTTGTTTTGACAGAAGTGCCAGGGAGGAAGAAATAAGAGGTTTTTAGATGTAGATTTTACCATCCGTCACTCATTAGAACTCATTGTATGTTTGCAGTAACTGAGTCAACATAGACTTTAAAATCTACCTGGGAGATCTTGCACACCGCCTCCCCTTTACACACAAATAATGAGCTAAATATTGTAAGTTGTCTAACTGTGTGACGGACTGTGTGTGTGTAGGTATAGAAAGGCTCTGCAGGAATAAAGCGCCCAGATGATCTCCGTCAGTTTACATAGACTGATTATCGGCAAAGATGTTATATTGTTTTGGGGCTTTTTGATTATATAATATGCAACTTTAATTACTTTTAAGGAGTCGCGGTTTAGGTTCGCAAGTTCCACTCAACAGTATTGCAGATTTTCCCTGAAAGGCTCAAATACACCCCTCCACCTTCACTACTACTTTTACAAAAGTTTTATATAATACGCCAGAACCACTAAAAAGGTCCTGGGATATTTGACCACTCTTCCTATAAGAAATGCTAGAGTTCATTTAAATGAGTTGGTTTCCTGCCACCTACCCGGGTTTCAAACATGGTCCATTAGTTCTCTGTTGGGTTTAGGTCAGGGCTTTGGGGAGAGAAAATTAGTGTTTATTCGTTTTATTCATTTAAACCAGTTTAACTGATTTGGGGTCCTATACACCCTAGTTGTCCAAATTTCTTTCAATTGACAAAAAGTTAATTTAAGCTAAAGTTGGAGGTGGTTATCCTTCTTTCTTATTTAGTCCTCTTTGTGCAGTGCACCCTGCATTTAATTAATTACTTACCATGAGGCTGTCACCTCCATGCTTTGCAGTTGATACAGTTTTTCTTTGGTTTTTGTGCTTCACCTTGACTCCTTCAAACATTCCTCTGGTCATTGCAGCCAAATAATTCATTCTTTGTGTCCTCTGACCATGAAACCTTTCTCCTGAAGGTGTTTGGCTTGTCCATCAGGGCGGCTGCCTATTTAAGTTGAGCTTAAACGTGTTTATTTTAATAGCAGTAGCTTCTTTCTCATTCAGCAACCTCTGACTTTTTCTGTTCCTTAAAGAGATTGATATGTGTTTGGGATCATTGTTCCGTTAGTCCACGTTGTTACAATTTTAATTGTTGTTTTGAATAAAAGTTGAAGATAGTCCTTTGTCTTCATTATTTTATTTGCTGCGTGCAATGTATCCGTACCGCTGGCAGTAAAAGAGCGCAACATCATGATGCTATGACGACCATGCTTGACAGATGGTACTTTAGATCTTAAAGCCTCACTTTGAGTCATCCAAATGTATTTCCTGTGTGAGTGGCCAGATACTGTAGCTCAGTTTGTCTCTTCTGGCTACAAAACTCCAGAAGACACTGTAGACAATGACAGAGGAGCTAAATATTATAACTGGCACCCTATAGTGTAAATGTGTGACTGCTTGTGTGTGTTTATGTATTAAAGGCTCTTCAGGAATCAAATAGCCAGAAGGGCTCCGACGTTAGAGACAGCGGTTTTGGAGACAGTTGGCAGTCGGAGCGAGAGAACTATCTTAGAGGAGGTGAAGAAGGAGGAGGTAGACACAGGAGGGACAACTCGCTGGACAGTTTGGACTCGCTGGACTCAAGACCCCACAGCATCTTATCTGACACCACTCTTAAAGGCAGCAGCGAGGGTACAGTAGAAGATTTATCCTCTGTTTCTTACCTTTGTCTTTTTCTTCTGTTAAATTTGACTGGGTTTTGCTATTTAAATCTGCCCCTCACACTAAATGTAAACTATTAACAAGCTAATTAGCTCCAATGTAGAGTGAATACACCCAAATAGATAAAACTATGCTATGACCACCATGCTTTGAACACTTTAAACTTCACATAGATAATTCGAAGAGGAGAAGTGGAGTTGGGAATATTTCTAGAATCTCACAGAAAGTGAAACACAAAGAAGTGCTGATGGTTGCTTATGTTGCATTCTATTTTCATCTGGTTGCAAGTGAGAAAAACCAGTAGGAGTTACCAGTTGTTGTACTCATTGACTTTTCATCGGCTAATTACCAATAGGTTGCAGTCTAATAGCAGCTTATGCCTCTACAATGTCTGCGTTTAAACACTAAAGAACCATCAAGAGGCGGAAATAGATGCTGTATATGAATTTTTATTAACTGAGATGTAAACTACCAGAAGCACAAATAAAACGTTTTTAACTGTAGCTGTAGTGGTTTAAAAAATTCACTGATCATGTTGGATAAATAGTGAGAAGTTTGTTTCCGTCTTCAAATTTTGACTTTAGAAGATCGTTTTCTTTCTGTCTTTCTTTCTTTCTTTGTCTCCTTTTTCTTTCTTTCTTTCTTTCTTTCTTTCTTTCTTCCTTTCTCTCCTTTTTCTTTCTTTCTTTCTCTCCTTTTTCTGTCTTTCTTTCTTTCTTTCTTTCTTTCTTTCTTTCTTTCTTTCTTTCTTTCTCCAGCGCTGGTATTGTTTTAGAAGGTCTGGACTGCTTGGAACTTGGAGTGAGGTGGTATTTTTAAAACTTTGTCTAGAGTTTCTCATATTGTGCGGTTGCCTGAATATTTAAAATCTAATTCATCCGTCCAGAATCAAATATTTGTGAACTGGGAAGAGCCAGTGGCTTGTTAAGTTGACTCCCATTTGTGAAAACAAACATATATCGCCATCTAGTGGTAGGCCTCTGAAAGTGATTTTCTTTTTTTTTATATGTAAAAATACAAAACTTTGACACAGTAATGTAAGACTGATTCTCTGGTATGCATTAATAGAGGTTTGTGCTACCCAGCAGTTCTTTTGTGTTACTGGGGGCAGTGGGACATTCCACAGTTGTCCACAGCAGCTTGTAAATGAAGAGGCCTCTGTTCCCCACCCTGCACCCCTCAGTTACTCCTCCAAAGTCACTCCAAAACACACAACACACAAACCTCACTCTTTTCCACATCCAGGCTTTGTTTGTCTTCTTTTCTTTTCCCTCCTCTTGTCTCACACCAGTTCTTGATCCTGTCCTGGTTCCTGGTCCAGGTTGTTGCAGCGACACCGAGGCAGACTTCGACTTCAGGATGGCTGACAACAATAACAGCATCAGCTACCGCAGGTCGCTAGTCATCACACCTAAAGCCAGCGCCCAGTTTAACCAGTTTCTACCCACTAAAGACAAGCAGTCGGGCTACGTGCCAGCTCCGCTGAGGAAGAAACGGGCTGAGCGCAATGAGGACAGCCGGCGCAGCTGGGCCAGCTTCAGCTATGCGGAAGATGAAGACATGCCCACCAGGTACATTATTTGTCCACTTAAAGGTGCTGTTCCTTCTTAAGTTACTAAATATATTTTTTGGTAATGTAATGTTTGGCTTGTTTAGTTGCCAATTATTTGCACGGTGTTAGTCTGGTCCCTGTGTGTTGTTCATTTTTATGCTGTGGGATGACAATCTTAGTCAAACAAGGATTTCCGCTCCCTGCTATGGCAGCAGCCATGTCACCCAGAGCACCTCACCATCAGCTCATCCCCGCTGGGAATATGGCTCTGAGAGCGGAAGCGACTCGGACCCAGACCGACCGGACCCCGATCTCATCCTAGATGATCTGGCGAGCAGACGCTTCCACAGTCCCTCCCCTGCTCCTCCCACCAACTTTGCTGTTCCTGTCAGTCACTCAGCAGGGGGGCAGGTGGCCCAGGTCAAAGGCAGCCCCCGGCCTAAGGTCACTGTTTCCCCCACTCAGCCAAACGTGACCTGTGACAGGTCAGAGAACGTGAAGGTGCAGTGTGGATGTGCCTGTGTGATGAGAGATAAAACAGAATGCTCCTCTTCCTCTCAGTTTGCATGGTTTATTGCAGCTATGAGCAACATCTTTGGCCAAACTATTCTGCCTCTAACACAGCTTTAAACACTTCAGATTGTTGGATTCTGCTTGAATGATTTACAGATTCCAGCTGGAGTAAATCCATGTTTGCTCTTTCGAAAAAGTTGTGGGCTTTGAGTTGGAATATCAGTTATTGTCATAGATCCTAAAATCTGTTTTTAACTGTCAGTTTGCATTTGAGCTTGCTTGGGTTTCCTAATCCTTACATCATTTGGATTGAGGCTGCTGTGCTTTTTTTTGTGCGTGACTTGTGACCTTGACTCCTGCAACAAGCACATTTTTATATGGCACTTGTGGTTGGCTGTCTCCTTTGAGCAGCAAAAGCAGGAAAACGCAGTCCCTCGACCGCAGCTACGTGAGGGTGGACCACCGGCGGGGCGTGTGCTCTGACAGCTTGTTCAGGTACATGTATGATGACTCTGAAGATGAGGAGGATGATGAGGTGGGCTATGCTGATCCCGTCCAGGATGATCTCTATGCCCGTAAGATAGGCGGCAAACCCCAGCGGGCGAGCAGCTTGTCTTACAACACATTCTTACCCAAGTTCTGGACGCCCGAAGAAGACGTTCATATACAGAAGATCAAACTGGGCTCTCAGAGGAGACCCTGGTACAAGAAGATGCAAGGCTTCAGGTGTGTGAGGGGTTGAAGGTGTGGCATTACTGGCATTACATTAGTTACACCTTAGCATATACTATGCCTTGCAAAAGAATTCATACTCCTTGAACATTTTCACATTACACTTTAATGCCCTTTAATCACACCTAATTAGTATACAGTATGAATATAGCTGTCATTTGAAAACCTCAGAGCAGTTAAATCCTTAATCTAAATGAAAGAGTATGGCATTACTGCGTACACGCCGGGCAAGGAGAGCATTCATTAACAAAGCAGCCCATGATTACTCTGGAGGAGCTGCAGAAATCCACAGCTAAGGTGGGATAATCTGTTATTAATTATGCATTCCACAAATCAGCCCTTAATAGCAGAATGGCAGGAAGAAAGCCATTGCTGAAAGGAAGCCATGAGAAGCTCTGTTGGCAGTTTGTAACAAGCCACATAGGAAACACAGCAGATGTGTGGAAGAAGGCACAGGGAACATCATGACAACCCAGACTGCACTATCTCTATCCTCCCCTCCATGTTGCAGCCCATCTCCTTCTCAGTCTGAGACACATAAGGCCAATGAAAACACCATCTACACAGTGAAGCATGGTGTTGGCAATATCATGATGTGGGGATTCTTTTCTTCAGCAGGGACAGAGAAGCTGGTCAGAGTTAATTGGCAGATGGATGGAGCTAAATAGAGGGCAGTTTTGTTAGAGGCTGTTCACAGATTCTATCAGATGGAGCTTGAGCCGTTTGCAAAAAAGGAATAGGCGGAAATTTCGGTCTCTAAATGTTCAAAGGTGGTAGAGAACTACTCGAAAACACTTAACTCTGCAGCTGTAATTGCAGCGAAAGGTGATTCTACAAAGTACTGACTCAGGTGGCTGAATGGAAATGCACACCACACTTTTCAGTTTTTTTATTTGTAAAAATAACAGTTAGACTACGTATCACTTTCTCTCTACTTCACAACTATGCTCAATTACATTGGTCAGTCACATAAAATCTCAATAAGTTTGTAGCTATTAATTAGAAAAAAGTTAAAAAACTTTGAAGGGGTATGAAGACTTTAGCAGGGCACTATGTGTTATATAGCTGTTTGTTTTCCTTCTTGCTTGCTCTTTTTAACTAACTGCATGCTAATATAAAATGTTCCTAAATTCAGACAAAATATTCAACAGCACGTTTCTTTGCAGTACAAATTCCCGAGTTTTCCTTTTCTCCTATAATTGCAACCCCTCTGCTCCGTGTTAACCTCCTCTGTCCCTCTCTCTTCATGCTGTTTTTGATTGTAGCCGTCAGAAGTCCGGCTCTTCGTCTGACGACTCAGAGTGCAACATCAGTCCTTGGTTCTCCTCTGCTCCCTCTTCTTCTGCAACATCTCCCTCTCACTCCCACAAGCATGAGGCACCAGCTCAAACCACCCTTGTTGTTGGGAAAAGGTTGATACAGCTGCACGACTGTGATGATGCGAGTTCGCTTTAAAGCATCGCATTTTAAAACGACGTAAAAATTTGCTCCAAATGGGGCTGAATTTGTATAAGCTGCTTTCTAATCAACTAATGAAATGCTCAAGCTACTGGAGATGCCCTAACAAATTCTAACAAGGAATTTGCTTCCCTTTTTTGGTGAGGGGGGCTGTGTTACAGTAGTATATGAAATGTATTGCAGTCTCTACCTTTACAATCAACCTGCATCAGTTTTATTTCACAGCAGTGTGCATTTACTATTAAAATCCACCTTTGATCAGCATCGGTTTGAATCAAATGTCACCTTTTCACCTTTTCTTGCACTTTGATCCGGTTCCCATGCATGCGCTCATCATCTCTCTATCCTTTTCTCTCCTTCTGCTCACCCTGCAGTCCTCATTTCCAAGCACACCCTACCCCAGTGCTCCCCAAGATAGTGCCCCCTCTCTTAGAGATCCCTCCACTGGTGTTTGCCCCCGTGGACCCCACCTCAGGTCCCAGACTGGTCAAATGTAAGAAGTGGCCGCTCCTGGGGCGCGAAGACCCCAGAGAGCTGCCGGACCCTGTTGACTATGAAAGCATTGACCCAGACTTAGAGAACGATGACATGTTCACCAGACGGACCCTGTCTTTTCAGTCCAACATGAACCTGGCCATGTACAAGACTCGACTCCCTGCCAAGCGTAGACTCTACTCGTCCGAACCACAGCTCAATATTGTCATACAACAACACCTTCATAGGGACACCGAAGAAAACGATTTTCCAGACATCGAGCAGGACGATGTTGTTTATCGCAAGGAGAAAATTCAGCAGGCTCAGGAGCAGCGAGCTCGCTCAGGAGCCCCAGACAACTTCGTCCCCATGCACATCCCAGAGCCCTGGGCCCTCCCTGCTGAACTCAGAGGCAGACTCCTCTGCCCTCCCTGCCCTCTGACCCGGGAAGCAACCAGTACTAAACAGGATGAAGCTAGGAAGGAGGTGCAGTCAGAAAAGGATGACATGCTGGTTCGCAAGCTTCGAGATTATTCAGATCACAGTCAGCAGAGAGGCCTGTTACCTGGTCACATGACTCCCTCGGTGCCTTCCTCCTGTAGCGAAGGTGACCTTCAAAGGTGGCAGGCAATTAGAGAAGCCTGTCAGCTGAGATACAAGAGGAGGCTCTTATTGGAGAGGCTGGTGGCGCTGAAGGTGTAGAAGCAGACTGTTGTAAAACTTCTTTTTTTTCATGTGTCATGTACCATTTTAGACAAATAACCCTTTTGTCAGATGATACATCATTATTGATTAAGAATCAGTCAGATGAGGAAGTTTTATCCAGTCATGCTTATGTGTGAAATTAATAGCTACTTCTTTATCTCACTGGATCTCTTTTAAACATTTTGTTCTAAGCCACATAGGAGGAGATGTGGAAACATTTGCTGTAGAAAAACTTTAGAACGTTTACTTGGTTCTTGGCACGGGCTGGTATGAGTGAAAGACCGAGTGAAAATACAACAGTGAGATGGTATTTATACAAATGTTATGCTTTTTATGCATAAAATAATCTAGTTGCTTAAGTTTGAACCATATTAGTATTATTAATATATTTTTATTACAGTTATAGTGTTTGACAGATATTTATTGGCTTTTATTTTGATACAGAGGCTTAAGCAAAAATACAGGAATAAACATCAGCTAAATTTGGCAAATTTTTGCTGAACTGATAATATTTTGTGCTTATTGGGCAGTATATTGTGTGTTTTTGCCATTTGCCTCTTTAAAGAGTAACACCAATACATTGAACTGATATTAACTGTTTAATTAGTTGGCCAATAATGCAATATTTTTCCAATGATGTAAGAAAGTTTTAGGCCTAATAACACAATAACATTTTGTCAATAATTAAGTTATAACTTTATTGCCATCATTATAAGAAGAGACTGACCATTATTGGCTATTATATATATAACAAAAAAAATTAACACTGCACCAATGAGGTAATAACTTTTATTTTATTTTTGTCCTTGGCTCAAAATACTATCTTACATTACTGAAAAGTGATTATGTTATTGGCTTTATTACATTTAGAATGGCTAAAATTGCCAAGTTGTTTTGCTGGTACTATGTTGTTGACAGTCAACTGTTTAACAGATGTGCTGCTTGTTAGCATACCAGTTGTTGTTTTAAAATAGCCTTACCTTGTAAGAGACTGACTCTCCAGGTGTTTTTGTGACTAGAAATATTTCACACTGCCAAATATGTCCTTCTTGTAAGTGAGGTAATCTAGCTGACCAGCAGTGTGCAGCAACAAGAAGGGGGGGGTCAGCGTGGCTTACTCTATGCTCTGTACAGCCAGGCAACACTCTGGCATCTTAATAAAAGGAATTTAAACCCAATCCATTGTATGAGGGAAGATTTTAACGGCTGCCTTGATACCCGTGGCTAGTTTCAAAACGCTTTCTCCTCTATTATTAAGTACAAATGGCTTAATATTCTGATGTATTGAAAAACGTTGTTGTATCTTGATTCAGAGGTACATGGTATTTACTTTCAGTTTGGACGTCTTGGTTGTGCAATAAACTTTACTGCTTCTGTGTGGTGTGATTCATGAGCAAACCCCAACATATCTCCTTGACCAAAAAGGATTAAATAAGTCATGTGCCAAACTGATCCAAATAGTGTCATCTTTAGTTTGTTTTCTTGGAAGTCTGAGTTTGTCTGGGAATTGTAAATGTATATATCGATTTTTAATAAAGAAGAACGAACAACTTCATGACTTTGCATTGGAATAAGTTGAATACAATAACTCCATAAATCTGACCTGAGCTCAGTGTCGTTATTCCTCAGCTGAAAAGAACTTCACACCAACATGTAAAACTCACAGTGCAGCAGCAGGACAGGGTAGAGACAAATACAACACTCTGAGTGCAACAAGCCAGGCAGTTTAATGTGTGCCAACATTAGGGAGTATAGAAATTCCCCACAGTTCTGAAAGTACATGCAACATGTGGACTCCCACAGTAACCAGAACTCAAGTTTTCACCACAGTGGAGGCACAAAATGTCTGCAGTGCAACCATTTAAGCTAAGTCAAGCTCATCTGGATTTACTTCACTGCCATGTGTAGAGTTATGTTTCGCTTTGCATCATGGAGTCTGTGAAGATGGATTGTTTAAAGGAAAATCCACAAACACCCTTAAACCTCTGTAGATGAGGAAGCCCTACACTGTAGTGTCAGTGGTGGTTCTTGTATGAATGGGGCCCTGGGCAAGCTTCCCCTGCTGCACTCCAACAATTTGAAATGCAGAAAAATATCTGAGATTAGAGGTTGTGATAAAAATGCAGTAGAGTCCTACACAAAGCACATAGGCTAGCCTTTCTCTTCTCAGCAAAATGCAGGGTTTACCTATTCAACGTCCCATTGAATGAATATTCATAAAAGCAATAAAGAATTCTATAGGGCAGAAGTGAAAGATATGTTTTATTTTTTTTTACTTGGTGTTCTTGTGCCTCTCTTTTTTTTTAATGCTGCCCTGGGGAACTGCCCTTATGACCCATCAGCCATATTAAAAAACTGCCACTGAGGGGACTGTCAGAAGTCAGCTATTTGACTCTTTCTCTTCTGGAGACAGGCAGCCGCAATTTTAGATTCTGGCAAGCAGAGTCATGCTAGCAATTGGTTTAAATACAAATGAGCTTTAATAAGAGCCTCTACCTGGTTTCAAGCCGAGTACACAAGTACTGCAGAAATGTGACTTTTATTTGTGATTTTCTCCGGTTCCCCAGAGAGCAGCAAACGGAAGAGAGTTCTGACGGGTGAGTTGATGTGGACTCCCAGAAATGTGGCATGTTTTGGATTTGTTCAGACCTCTGTCCAGCCGCACCCTGCCTTTTCATCTGCTGTTTTCACTGTTGTTGCTGCTAACTGCTGACACGTAATATTAAACATAGGGTCAAGTCCAGGGTGGGAGTGGGAATGAGGCCCTGCAGAAAGCCCTTTCTTAAAATACATGTTTAAAACAGCAGTGGGACCATTATGACTGGTGAGATGTCTGAACGTTATATAAAATCTTTAAAGGGACGCTATTTTTGTCAAGTGTGACCCATTGGGGACTTTTCCTTTTTTGCATGATGGTGGGAAGGACAGTCATAAATGTTATTAACTCACTAATCTTTCATTGCCTTTTATGTTTTCTGGCTGGTCTTTGTGGTGTGTATACTAACTCACTCGCCATTACGTAAATGTCTAACATGATTTATTTACAGATATGACAGTATGGTAAGAAATGATGCATGCGTACCATGTTTTCAGCTCATATTTTTACAAGACATTTATTTTGGATATTTAAAAGGCAAGCAAGGTGACTTTTTTCTATGTTTCCTCCACTTTTTTTTTCTTTCAGGAGCAAATCAACAAGCGACATCCAGATGGACCTCTCAGCCATCCGGCAGAATCGCTTCGAAGAGTTTCAGAAGTACCGCGAGCAGATTAAAGACAGTGAGGATAAGTGGCAAGATGTAAGTCTATTTTGTACACACATTGCAGACACACTTCAGTGTATTTAATTGGGATTTTATGTGATAGACTTACAAAAAGTGTTGCATAATTGAAACATGGCTTGCACCTGGCAGGAGACAGTCTGTGAGGATCAATTTCAGGTCTTCCCACAGATTTTTTTATTGGATTTAGTTCTGGACTTTGACTGAACTTTTCTAACACATGCATATGCTTTGGTCTAAACCATTTAATTGTAGCCTTGGCTGTATTTGATTCAATTAAACACAAGTGGATTTACCAAATAGGTGACTTCTCCAGGCAATTGGTTCCACTGGATTTTACTAAGGGTTATGCAAGTGAAAGGGGTTAAAAGCAAATGCACAGAACACTTCATATTTGTATCTGTCAAGAAGAAAACCATGTATCATTTTCCTCCCACTTCTCATTTAGGCACTTCTTTTTGCAATCACATCAAATCCAAATAAAATACATTGAATTTAGTGGTTGTAATGTGACAGGATGTTAAAAAAGGCAATGCATACATGCTTAAGACCATCTTTCCCACAAGTTTTCTGCATTTTAAGGACAGACAAGAAAGATGTTTGCTTCTGGCAGAGATAAGGTTGTAGTGAAAGATGAGCACATGGTCTCTGAGATTAGTGTTGCAGCGCAGGCAGCTGCCAGGTGAAATCAGAGCTGTTTGGAATGAAGACAGAGAGGCTCGAACTGGTTGGTGCACTGCTGCCCTCTGGCTATTGACTGTTCTCGTCTGCGAATGCCTCTGTAGGCAAGAATAAGTGAATAGCATTAAAATGAAATAATGTTATGATTTAATAAAGATGGAAAGCTGTGGCACAGAAAGGCAAAATCAATTTAATACAAGAACAAAGTCTTTTGAAAAATGACAACCAGCAATTGTTTACCAGCTTTGTTACTTGATAAGAAATAAAATGCATAATACATAAAAGTTGTCTTTGTATACTTGCTGTGGTACCTGCTTGCTGTCTGATTGGTGTCGCAGCAAAGTAATGGAGTCCTAAAGCAACATTTAGGTCACAGAGTCCCCAATCCACAGGGGAAGGGAGCCGGGAGGAGCTTCAGGCTCACAAATAGAACACCTTCAAATGCAGCCCTGTTTTTGTTCTTCCCAAACTTCTGGATCGCACCCTAAGCGGTCCGAGACAGCCTGTCACTATAATCTAAATTCAAGCTTAAATGTGATTTGAGTGATCTTGGATATCTTTTCTTTTCAGGACCTCAACAAATGGAAAAACAGGCGCCGGAGCGTGAACTCTGATATAATGAAAAAGAAGGAGGAGCGGGAGAAGATGGAGCACATCACGTATGGCAGCGACAGAAGGTCCAAGTCCTTCAAGGATATGCAAGAGGAGAGGTGAGGAAAAAGAAAGAAACACACATGTACCTGAGATGGTCCAAGGATAATGTATCAGGATGCTATACTGCCTAATGAATTTGTTCCTCTTCTGCACCTTTTTACCCTCAGAGGGGGGATACTTTGCTAAGGTAATAAAGGCAAAAAATGTGTATGGGATGTTTTGTGTTGTTAAAGAGAGACTGCGTGATTATTTTCAGTGTTTAAATCTATAAGTATCACCCAGTTTAGTGCCCCACATCTCTTCCCGTCATGCCCACCTCACCTAATTTTTAATGTTGCGTGTTACTCCCCAATTCAAACCTCCATCCCACTCACTGCTCTCACCTTTCTCCTCCTCCGTTCCATCCACAGAGAAAATAAAGGAAAGAACAGCATCGGCAGCCGTTTGTCATCTCTCTCTTACTTGGTTGACGACGAGGACGTATTTGAGAAGCCTGCGGTTCACGCGCCTACCCGAACACTTCCAGTCAGAAGCTACACCATCGACACTCCTTCATATTCCTCAGAGCCCTCCAAGCCCTCTCGGAAAGCTGAGGAGCCCCTAGCTGCTTCCCCACCCACTCGCAGATCACCTTTACCTCCCACTTCACAGGAAACTGTGGACAGTCCTGTAGTCAGAAACTCCGTCACCACCATCACTCCTGCCAACCACAGCTCCCACTCTCAAGCTCCTGCACCACTACAGAAGAGTCCAGCAGAGGAAAGCACAGCTGTAACAAGCACAGGGCAGGCTACAAGAGACGTTGACCCCCCCTCCTCCACCTCCACCTCCACACAGAAGGAGCCGAAGCCGAGGCTCTCGTTGTTGGGAGCGCAGACTGAGGTGGAGGCCCCCTCTTTTGGTTCAATGAACAGACAACAACCACAGTTCAGCTCAATGGAACCCAAACCTCCTGGGGTGTCTCGGATTTCCGGCTCTCTCCCCAGAAGCTACCAGAGATCGGACAGCGCGCGGCTAACCTCGATTGTTGCTCCAAGACCCTTTGGGACCCAGGCCTCCCACATCTCCTCTCTTTCCAGAGCCTACACAGTAAGTACAACAAACTGTACCAGGTTCGTACAGGGGCATCTACATACATTAGTATTGTATTATATAGATTATCCATTATATATATTTATTATAAAAAAGTGTTTAGTTCTTTTCATTTTGATGATTGTGGGTCACAGATATTGAGAACCTGCAATTGAGTTTCTCAGATTTTTTTTTTATATCACATAAAGAAAAAGGATTTTGAAAAACACAAATGTCATGTATAGGTATGTTGAGGATTATTACTGGAAAGTTGAGTGGAAGGAAAAAAGTGAAGCTCAGGAGAGATTCATATTACTTGCTCAGGGTATAGTCAAGTAGGAAGATGAGGGACACCAGACCTAACAATGCAAACGAGCTGAAGTGCTGCTACTAAAGCAACCTGGGCTGCCTCAACAATAAGAATAGAATATCCTTTACTGTGATTGTCACAAAAAGCTGTCTGTGCACAGAGCACTACAAATTTATGTAAATAGAAAAGGAGAAGCAGTTTGTTAAAAACATCAAATAAAGTAAACTTAATCATACTGATTGCATCTCCCTTTACATTCTAGCTGTATTGAGTTTAAATATAGCTGTTCAATAGAAACTGTTGTTGAATCCGCTTGTCCTTGCTTTAATTGGTCTGTAGCGTCTGTAGGTAACCAATAAAACACAGTATGACCCAGGAGGAGTGTTTTTTCCAATAGTCCACTATTATCTCCTTGGTCTTGGAGATGTTGAGAAACAAGTTGTTCTCTGTGCTGTTCAACCCCGCCCCTATAGGCATACTGTGTGGCAGTCCAATCTCCCTCAGTTTCTCCACCAGTCTGTGGGGGGTGATGATGTTCAATTCTGAGCTATAGCCCACAACAAGCAGCCGGACGTAGCTCCACAGCTGCACTATCATGGAGTGCTATGGCAACTGCAACCTCAGTGGATCTATTAGCCCTGTAGGCAAACTGGTGGGGTCAAAACCTTTGGGGAGGAGTGATGTGAGCCCTCACCAGACATCCAACACCTCACCCATTGTTGCTCCAGCTGATGTTTCAGGCAATTGTCCTGCTAGATGGTGAACATCCATCTCAGACTAAAGTCTTTTGCAGCTTTTAACAGGCATCCTACCTGGATTTAGGTCTATCAAACGATATCCATCTCCAACTTTAATCAGCTTCCCTGTCTGCGATGAAGAAATGGATCCCCACAGCATTATGCAGTGACTACCATATAAACTTATGGCCTTCATGCTACATTGACGCAGTTATTCATGCAAAAGGAGCCCCAACCAAGTAGAGAGCAATCACTTCAAAGTGCGTGAATATAGTTTTGCGTAGGTCAGCATTTCTGAATTAATAATCCCATTCTATTGATATTTCTTAGAAACTGAAACTGACATGGAGTTAACAAACTCTTTGTCATGTTGGTAAGATTTTCATTTGGAATGCATGAACATTATTCTGTAGCCTGATCTGACTATGTTGTGAAAGACAGATAAAGTTATAGTTGTTGCAATGCCAAATCAAGATAAATCATTTAAAAAAAATTATATAAAACAAATTTAAGGTTGGAATAACAATGGTGTTTGTTTTAACAATTAACACCTCAGTTATACTTATTTTAGATTCATTTGTAAAACGTCTGACTGACTGTACATATTAATCCTGCACAGACGGACGACTCGCACAAGGGTGTCAACGGCAATATTGATGTTTCTAAGAAGGCATCGGTCCCAAGCCGGTATCATCAATACATGACCTCAGAGGATGAAGCACGGTCCAGTTCTTCACACAGCAGTGATGAGGAAGAAGAGGAGGAGAATACCACAGCGAAGGGCCTCTCCTCAACTCAGAGCATCAAATCTGTCCCGCCTCCTGTCAAGAGTGAAGCCCCAGTCAGTCCTGCTCCTGGCAAAGAACTCACCAAGGTACTGGGATTTCTTCTGCTGTTCATTTTCAGATTAGGAAAATCGGTTTCAGTTTAACACAGAGGTGTGTTTTTGTTTTATAGTAGTGAAACTGACATTAATTTATCTTTAGTCTCTCTTCTGTTGAAAACCTTCAAGGGTTCTGCAGGAAAGACTAAAGTGGAGCAACAAACTTTTATTTTAAAAGCGTTTCTGTCCAAATAAAATCTGCAAATACTCCTGACATGACATATTGATGTATGAAAAGGTAGTCCACGTTCCTACTACTACTCACCTGCTGTTGTGTTTTTTCCAGGAGAACTTCTGTGAGATGCGAATCAGCCTGAACCAGAAGCCCAGCAGCAGCCGAGACTTTGGTTTTCAGGCTGCCTGGGACTCAATAGGAGCTCGGGTCACATCCATCCAACCAGGTAATCCAACACAGTTAAGACTGTACCTTTATTTTCCCATTGACAAGTCATCATAGATCATGCATACATTGGTTGTTATTAAAGCTGTGTGGCATGTTCGCAGCGCTGTGTTAAAACTGAACACCGGTGCTTCTGTCCTGTTTTATCTCACATTTAAAGACTGCTAGTTAGCCGTAAGCAATTTTCTGAGTCCACTGCAGTTATGATGCCAGAACCTTATGTAGGGCAGCATCTATCTGGGTCAGATGTGTTGGGCCAGAGCCTCTCTTTACTGCTGCAGCTCCCCACCAACACTGAACAGTAGGCCATGTATTTTAAGTTATACTGACATCCCACGTCAATTCGTAAAACCTGCTCCGAGTTTTTCTTTATATGAGCTTAATTTTGTTCATATGCATGGATTTTTTTAAAATTTCACCTTATGTTCTTATTTTTGCTTTAAAGATTGACCTTTAGTTACAGGGGTTGCAATTGTTAGAAAGAAAACAGATTTTCTACTACCAGACATAGCATGCAAATCCTATAAAACACTACAGATGCAGACAAATTTGTTGGCACCCCTGGTACAACAATTTAGAAAACTTCAACCTTTAATCTGCGTCTATTCAGTCGGAGAAAAGCCCGTCTTACAAAATATTTGCTTTTAATAAAATCACAGGTGGAACATTATTGCTTGCTAACCATTTCTGTAGAATAAATGTAAAATATATTTTTTTGTCATTTTACTTCAAATTTTGATTTCAATGTCTGGGAACCTCTGATTAGTATTTCAAAATGTTCTGTTTCCCTT
Source organism: Girardinichthys multiradiatus (assembly GCF_021462225.1). Taxonomy (NCBI): domain Eukaryota; kingdom Metazoa; phylum Chordata; class Actinopteri; order Cyprinodontiformes; family Goodeidae; genus Girardinichthys; species Girardinichthys multiradiatus. The sequence continues at coordinate 18,486,529 of NC_061800.1, forward strand.
CTGTTTCCCAATCTTTTGATGCTTGTTTTGTTTACTGATGTTTGAAGGAACACTGGACCAGACGAATTAGCAAAGCTGGAGCAGTTCTGACATCAGTTATAAGAGTTTGTAGATTTCCTTCTTCTAATAAACCTGTTTCTCTTTAAATTTCAGGAAGCCCGGCTGAAATGTGTCAGCTGCAGGTCCGGGATGAGGTGCTCACAGTTAACGGGCTCCCGGTGGAACAAATGAGTTACGAGCAGTGGAAGTCCAGCTTGGAGGAGGCCCTGCAGAAGGGCAGTCTGGTCGTGGATGTGCGCCGTCACGGCCTGAACAGTGAGTCATCTCTACACTCTGTGTGTTTGTTTGATTGCTGTGAGAGCAAAGAGACTGGACGTGAAAGAAAGGGTTAAGGGTTACTCTCCTGGACTGACAATGCTGCTTAACCTCTGGGCGTTGCTAAACAGTTTTGACACTTTAAATTGTTCCGTAAACTATTGTGAAGTCATCCATGAATGATATCATGACAGCTAAATGATGAAGGAACTGTGATTTTTTTTTTCCTTCTGCTAGGGGAGGGCTGGGGTTGTTCTCACGTATGTGGTTTATTCACCTTTTCCCCTTTTTTTAAGTTTTCTGGTTAACAATTTCCATGTTTTATTTTTTTCATGTTCTTTGTTCTCTTTGCTGTTTATTTTTTGGTATCCACAAAGCCTTTTTCTCTGGAGAACTAACTCAGATTCATGGTACTGTTAGTGTTGTTTTTGCAGTCTTTTAACAATATCAGTGTCATCTTAGAAAAGGATGAACGACCCAGAGTAGATCACTCAAACTAACATAAAAGGCTAGTTGAAATAGTTTAGTAAAGCCCAGTTATTTTGAGCCTATTGGCAATGCTGTTTGTGTTTATGACTGTGGTAGGCTGCATGGCTGGGAAGGTGGTTTCTCTGTCACCCCCTGATGCTCTCTACAATAACACTGTAACAACACCCCTTGTTCACCCTGCTTTATAGTGGTATGTGTGTAAATTCTGTTTCCAGATGTTGGGGTTCACATACACACATTACCTTTAATGCACAGATCATTGGTTTATCTTCAAGCACAACATCTATATTTTTTTTTTTTGCCATTGCATTTACTGCATGCAGACTGGGAAAGAGATCAACCTTCCCTGCCATTTAAAAGTCATAAGACCATCAATCTCACCAGTATGGATCATCCAATACTTCTAGGTTCCCCTGAGACCTTCAACTCCAACGTGGATTTCACTTCACGTACAGTCACAGAAAAAGTGCACCCCACTCTTCCTCTTGTGGTAAGTGACAACAATACTCAAGGCATTCTTATTTCAGGATTATCTAGGGATGCAAACATCAGAGTTTTGAAGTCAATCTTCAATTCAACAAACTCGACACTGCTAGTTTTAGCTGATTCCGCTTCCTCTTTAACAAGTATAATTAACCAAATTCAAAATGTTTTTCTAGCCTTTCAGGTGGATGGTCTTAAATTATTTATATTTAGGGCAGATGTCATACCACTGTGGGTATGATTAAGGAGTCACTGTGAAACAAGATTTTACAATTTAAATAAAGACAAAATGATTACACAGTTTACATTTTAAACTGTCTTTAGCATTATATCATAGTAATTAGTTCAATTAACATGGCTAGCATTTCCAACAGTGAAACCTAGTCTGTGCATGTATAGACTTGCAGTGTTCAAATCGAGCATGTTCTATGACAAACAGAGGTTGATAGCTAAAAAGGATAAAAGAAAGTAATTACATGATTCTCTATTAGGTATTTCTGTTCTCTGCTGAATGCTTGCTCTCTCTCTCTCTCTAGCAGTCCAAATGAACTGCAGAACTGCCTCAAAATGTGAAAAAGCATCTTCCTTTTGAATAGCTTCCTTCTACTCTGTGCCTCAACAGCTCACTGATGCTGAAAATAGCTACGTTTGAACAATCTGTTAGCACTTAGCTATAGCACATTCATTGACTGGAAAAAGAGATGATTTCTGAGTTTCCAACCGGCTGGTCACCTATCAGGGCCAGTTAAGCTGAAAAGCGTTCTGTGTGTTCAATGTTTTTCTAGAATTTTCCCTCAATAAGTGACTCTTTAATGAGTGTGCAACGTTAAACCTTTCCCTGCAGGACGTGGCTTCAAACAGAGTTAATGGGGACCTCCAAGAGGAACCAGTGACCATGAGGAACAAAGGTAAAGAGCAGTGATAAATCTGGAAAGGTTATTAAATTGATTTCTGGGATTATTTCTGGCCATAGCTAGGCTGTGAAAAAATGATATAAACTTTGACCAAGAATGTAATTCTTGACCATATGTTGGTAATATACAGAACAGACAAATTTGTTGGTAAACCTTGTAAAGATATTTAAAAAGCTTTTAAATATGTTAATGTTTTATTGTTGTACCATAATGTTATGTTGAAAATGTAGAAAAATCCAACTTTTAATTTGGGTAATTTTATTCAGTGCATTAAGAAATAACTGTTTTTAACAAGATGGCACAGGTAGCCACCTTGTAATTATTTGTAAAACTCCTTCTTGCCAGTAGAACATCTCTGAGTTTTCTGTAGGATTTGACAAGGTTAGAGCAGAGACATGGGAGTTTGGCCCGATCAGGATTGAGTCTTAAATCATTTCAGTTTTTGTCTTTAGGGATGTTATCCTGTTGAAAGACGCAATAAGTATATATTTTCAGTTTTCTAGCAGAGGACACCAGATTTCTTATGCTCACAATGTCATGCATCCTTTGAAATAGAAAGAGGCCCACAGCATCACAGATCTTCCACCATACTTAACAGTGGGTGTTTGGTGATTTTTCATATATTATTTATTTTTAGGTGGCAATAATTGTTTCATCTGTGTTTTTATTTCAAAAGTAGTTATTTCTTAACCAGGGCTATTTTTCCCAACTGAATAAATGCACTGAAACCAAAGGTTGGATCTTTTCAGATTTTTCTGTGTGGGATTACCCTTTACATAGGGTACCAAGAAATCTGTCTGCATCTCTAAGTGCCATCTCCTCAGGTTGAACTAATTTCTTTCCTCTGCTGTGTGTCTCTTAACCCTGTTTTCCATTTCTCACTTAGAGTCAGAACCAATATCTTTGAAAAACTTAAAACGGAGGTCAGAGTTTTTTGAACAAGGTAAAAATCAAAAAGAAGAATGACTGAAAGAGATGTATGTGGTTCCTAATACTGACTCTGACTTCTGTGTATTCTGAAGCCTGATTACCCCGTGCTTTTTATCTGTCTGAATTCCTTTGATTACCAAGTCAGAGCTGCATGTTTTCCTTTCCGTCTCAGAAATTTGCCCAATTGATAAAAATGGAGCCATCCTCCCAGGGTTCATTTTTATTTTTGTTCTATTTCTTGTCCGGTGTCAAAGCTTAACCCTTGTGCTGTACCCCTTCCCTCCCCCAGGTGGCTCAGGGTCTAGTGTCAGTGCGCTCGTCTTCCTCTGTGGTAAACAGGGTTTTTTGTGTGCAGTGCCTTCCTCCCCTTTGCTTGGTACAACTTGGAATGCTGACATCCTGTTTAAACCAAAACAGTTTAATATTCCTCTCCAACTTGATGCCCATCGGGAAAGGAAAATAATAATGCATATTGAATCAGGGTATTCTGCTCCCAAAGGTTTGCAGCATGACAGCATCCTAACATACCTACCACAAAAGCACGTCCCTTGAATCCTGGTGGTATTGCAGAGATTAACGTGTTGCTACACTCTTCATGGACTTTAAAGGATTCCTGACATGCACGTATTAAAGTATCTGTCTGCCTGTCAGGCTGGCTGTCTCCTGCTTCTCTTGTTGTTGCTGCTACTGCTGCATGCATATTGATGATTCTAGTTTGTTTGGTCGTGTTTTTGCAATTGGTTCATTGATTTTTCTCTCAGAAATATTGAGATCAGGTGTAAATGTCAATACGTTTATTATCTGCTATGAAGAGAGTCGATGAATCCCAATCAGTGGAAATTTAACCTAAGTTTACCTGAGGCTTGGTGAAATAGAACTGGTTTAGATTTAATTTAATTTAATTTTAAAACAAATATCAACTCTTTCTAATTAAACTGGAACTTTAATAAGCTATTTGCCTCTATGTTTACGTATTCTCAGGCCTCAGGGTTAACTTGTCTATTTACATGTGCTCCACCCATGCATGCCTCTGGTATTGACTCAGTGTTATTTCTTTCCCAGGAGGATCAGAGTCTGCCATGCCAGATGTGAGTAGTGTTAGCGCATCGGAGGAAATCTTCCTTTTTCTGTGTTCTGTGTTTGCTCCTTTCCCATGACACCATCTGTGAAAGTAGATACTGTTAATGTGTGTCCATGAAGCCCGGACACATTATTTAGCAGTTCATCTCAGAGTTACAGTGCCTTGTCATACCCCTTGAACGTCACATTTGATTGCATAACAACCATAAACTTCATTGGATGTTATAGTTTTTATGTAACAGAGCAACACAAAGTGGAGTAGAATGGTGAAGTATAAAGCTGAAGGAAAATGATACATTGTTTTTAAAGTTTGTAAAACAAAAATTCTGAAAAGTGTGATGAGCAGATATATTCAGCCAACTCCCGGTCTAGTATAGAAACCCTGCAGAGACACACCTCAAAATGCTTACAACTGTAACTACAAAGTATTCACTAAAGGAAGGTGAATTCAAATGTTCACCACATTTTTGCCAACCGTCACTTTCTGTTCACTTTACAATTATGCACTACATTGTGTTGGTTTGTCTCATTAAATACTAATGAAATACATAAAATGTTTTGATTGTAACATGAGAACAGGTGGAAAGGTCGAAGGGATGTGAAAACTTGTGCAAGGCACTGTTTGCACCTCTTTAAAAGTCGGTGCAAACAACTTGAGTTTTAGTTGCAGACCTACATTTCAGTGTCGTCCTTATAATCCCTCAGTAGTTAACATAAAATAGGTCTTTCAATGCGCTGCCGTTCCTGATTGCAATCATTGCTGTAACAACTGATTGCATTTGTTTCTACTGCTGGAGAAAACCAGTTCACCAAATTCTTTTTCCCTCTAACTGAATGAAATTCGTGTTTTCTTTTTAGCTTTTGGTGATGAAACGTTTTTGTATTGCTAAGATCGGCCAGTTTTGCACCACTGAGGTTAAACCTTGCAGGACAAAAAAACAGAACATATGGAATGGCTAAAATTCATTAAGATTTGAACAATAGGGTTGCTGCCTAAAAAACCCTGTGTGTAATTATAACATCGGAAAGTTAAACAGTCCTTTAACATGAAGCGTCAGAGTCCTTTAAGACCTAATACTCAATCCGATTTACAGAAATCAGGTTTTAAGAAACTAGTTTCTGTCAGACACTTTTCAATAAAAATTTTCCAGGCTTGGGAAAACTAATAAACACCACCTGTTTTTATGGATATACTTATAGAGAAGTGAAAGTATTTCATTTTTCTGATGACCTTTGGTGTCTCCAGATCCCTGTTCCTGCAATCACTCCAGCTTCGTCAAGCCGCTGGTCGTGGGACCCAGAAGAAGAGCGCAAGAGACAGGAGAAATGGCAGAAGGAGCAGGAGCGCCTCCTACAGGCATGTAGAAGGCATATAAAAGCTGTCATAGTACACATTTGTTTAATAATTGGCATAGCTCTCTTTTCGTTTCTGTAAGCATATTATCACTCTGAAACGAAGAATAGAATTGAACCTTTTTTAATTGATAAAATTGTATTGTTTTACATCATCTATTAATTGTTTCAAACAGAGGCCCTTCATTGGAAAATGATAAGAGAGCAAAAATTACACTTGAATTATACATAGTCTGAGCTAAAAACAAGAGAGCATTCAGGAGCCCAGAAGTATCTCACATGTCCACGGTACTCACAGCATTTTTGAAGCTTCAAGAATGTGAACTAACATTTTTCCGAGGGGGTATTTCCTGGTGAATCTCAGAAGGCTTCTTGTTTCAGTAGTCTTCATCCCTGTTAGATAAACAGCCTTATTTCAAGATGTGCCAGGAAATGTTCTGGCAAGGTTTAATAGGTTCTTCAGAGGAGGATTCTCTGAATAATTACATAAGATGTGGGTGACCTCAATGCTATTAGAAAGATATTACAGCTGAAATCTCTCAGTAGGCTGTCTGTACCTGTTCTTTCTGTTAAAAGGAACAGCATCCACAGTTTGTTGTGAAAGTATTGACACATTTTGTTTCATGACAGCCACAAACCTCAATGTATTTCTTTGAGATTTTCTTTAAGACAGACCAACACACAAGTGGAAGGAAAATGATTAATGATTTTCAAAATGAAAATCATGAAACATTAAAACTAATAATCTGACAACTCTGGGGTGCAAATGTATTTAGCCCTATTTACTCTGAAACCTCTTAATAAGTCTTTAAATAAGTCAATAGAGTCCACCTCTTTGTTATAATATCAGGATAAACCTAGCTGTTCTGTGATTGGCATCTGAGGTTTTTTAGAGAACATTAGAGAATAAATATCACCACGAAGACCAAGGAACACACCAGACAGGTCAGGGATAAAGTTGAAAAGATGTGTAAAGCAGAGTTAGTTTAGAAAACAATAGCACAAGCTTTGAACATCTACTTGAGAACTGTTTGACCCATCATTGGAAAGTGGAAAGAGTGTTGGACAACTAAAAACCTAACAAGACATGGCTGTCCACCAAAGCTGAAGGGTCAGGCATGGAGAGGATTAATCAGAGAAACAGTCAAGATGTCCATGGTACTCTTCACAAATCTGGCTTTCATGGAAGAGCAGAAAAAAATACATTGATGAAAGTAAGCAATAAGAAGTTCTGTATACAGTTTGACAAAAGCCATGTGAGACACAAGGAAATTTGGATTGCCTACATGCAAAACGCTGCATGCACATCATCCCCATGGTGACACATAGTGGTGGCAGGAGCCTGTTGGGGCAATGCTTTTCTTCATCAGGCACAGGGAAACTAGTCAGTGCTGATGGGAAGGTGATTCTGCAAAGTATTGACTCAGGGGCTGATTTCATTTAAACTTCAGATTTCTGTTGGTAATCTATTTTTTTCATCCATGTATCATTTTTCTTTCACTTCACAGTTTTGCACTAGTTTTGGGTTTGTTAAAATATTCCAAACATTGAAGGTTGGGGTTGTAACATCATAAAAGGTGAAATGGTTCAAGGTATATAAATACTTTGTGCAAGGCGCTGTGTTTTTCTTGTATGCTACTTATATTAAATGACCTCTTTCTACTGTCAGGAAAAGTACAAGCGTGATCAGGAGAAGCTGCAGGAGGAGTGGCTCAAGGCTCAGCAGGAGATTGTCACAAGCGTGGGCAACCAACAGGTAATTTAAGTATTGTCATTCTCAAGAGTTATGGACTAATGCCTGAAATATTGTCTCAATTGGGCTGAAAGGGTGGCACTTAGTCATGAGTCACAGTTGAAATTTGTCCAAATGTATCCAAAAATCTTTAGTGAACACAAATGGTATAATTATAAAACCATTATGTGTTCTCACAATCCTGTATTTGACTTTTAAAAAATAGGACTGTTTCAGAGAAAGGATGAAACAAAAGTAGAGTGAGAGCAAGGTTTAGTCATATGGATATTTGTTCAGGATCCAATGGTTTCGCAATAAAAAAAACTTCCCTTGTAATAATCTGCTTTTTCTTCTTCTTTTTTCTTCAGTAATGATATTAGATAATCTAAGACTACTCATTATAATATTATGTTTTGCTATAAAAATACTATTATTGTTAAATATTATGGAATTTACTGAATTTGTTTAACAAGTGGCTGCTCCTAATGTTAGTTAGGATGGAGCTACTAAAGGCCATTGTGTGTTTTAAAGCTTCCTCTCTTGTGGTCTCCTTCTATCCAGCAGCCTGGAAGTCTCCAGGTGAGCAGCCACAGTGTCAGCCCACACTCGCCCCCATCTTCTCTCCAGCAGCCTACACCTGCTCTGTGGGAAGAGGAAGAGAGGCAAAAGAAGGTGGAGCAGGAGTGCCAGCGGCAGGCAGAGGAGAGGAGAAAGAGGGAGGAGGAGGAGCGAGAGCTCCTACGACTCCAGGAGGAGAGGAAGAGGAGAGAAATGCAGGAGGAGGAGGAGAGGAAGAGGAGAGAAATGCAGCAGGAGGAGGAGAGGAAAAGAAGGGAAGAGGAATTGAGAATGCAAAGGATGAGAGAGGAGGAGCTAAGGATAAGAGAGGAGGAGCATAGGAGGCAAGAGGAGGAGAGGAGGCAGCAGGAGGCGGCAGAGCAGCAGCGCAGGCAGAAAGTGTTTGGGCAGCAGAAATGGTCAGTACTGTAAAGTTGCTGCTCCTCCTGTGCATCCTAACATTTTAACTCACATGTCTCCATGTCATTTAATTCACATTAACATAACTGCAACTAATGCATTTGCTGTGCTTTGCTCTCCCTGCTCCCATCATCCCACCTGTCTGTGCACACTGCTGTTCACCAAAGGGCTGCTGTCTCCCAAGACTTTGACAGCACTCAGTCTCCACTGTCCTTTACTGACAGGTCAGTGCTACAGAGATGCTTTGTCAAATGTTCCTGCTGCCAGACTCTTTGTTTGGCCATAACATTAACACTGTTTCTACATTACATGCTTTATTTCCTTCATATTTGCCCCATAGTCCAATAACATCAGTGTCTGCTTGTGGCTTCAGCTTAGGCTGTTGTTTACATGATATATTATTGGATTCATACACAGTAAGTCAGGTTTGGGACTTCTGCTGTCATTTCAAAATTACACATACAGTCTCAAATTAAAGACACATTTCAAATGACATTTACATTAATATTTTCCCATAGCATGTTGCACCTCATTGACCCTACTTTTAAGCATAGTCCACACATTTCCAATAGGGTTGGGGTCATTCCATAAACTCAGCTTAGCCTGCTTTCTATTCCGAAACCAGGTTTGCTGTGTGTTTGTGATCATTATCCTAGTGGAGCATCCAATTTCACCCTGGGCTTTCCTACATGATCCAAACTGTCACCCTGAGATGTCAAAAATTGATTAAGATGTTATGAGGTATCCAGGAACCATTGAGACTCAAGCTCCCCATGAACTTGAAACTACTGGTATACCAGTATCATTGTCTACAGTGAAGTTTTACCAAGGAAGAAATAAAACTCCTGCTGTAAAATAAACACTGTCACACTTGACTGAAATTTGCAGCAGGCCATCTAGACAAGCCAAAGGCTTTCTGGAAAAACGTTTCTTAGACAAAAGAGGCAAAGATTAAACTATATAGCCACAATGCAATTAACAGTGTTTAAGGTTGTCAAGCAGAGGCTTTCACACCTAAGAGACATCGTCCCAACTGTTATGCATTGTCGTGGCAGCATTATGGTGTGTGCCTGTTTCATGGCCAGTGATACTGGTGCAATTTACAAAGAGGCTAACAAAACTTTTGTAATGGTCTCGACTTAAACCTATTGAAAATTCATGGTCTATGTTTTAAAGCTTGGTCTCAGCAAAAGAAACGGGTCGGTTGAAATAAACTTCCAGTTCTGCCTGGAAGAGGGGTGAAATATCCAGCCAGAATTATTCCAGAAGCATGCTGATGGCTACAAAAACTATGAGGTTTTAGGTACAACTAGGTACTACAAATTAACAGAGGAAGTATATTTATACTGGTAACACTATAACTTTGGCCCTGTGTAGATAAGAGAAGACTCCTAAATTTAAACTTGTGCATCTAATTGATGTTTAAAAAAAATTGCTGTTTGTTTCCTTTCATCTTGAAAACAGTAGTTCAACTGTATCATTAATACCCTAAAATCAGTGTGGCATTTATTCCCATGATGTGTATGGAAATGAGTGACTGTAAGTGTATGTTTATAATTGGAGCAAAACAGCTGACATGCTTTTTGTTAAAGTAGTAGTAGAATTACAAGTGTGTTAGGAACAATAACTATGTGCCCCATAACTTTTAATGACTACTTTAATGTAATTGTTTTTTCCAACTAATTATGACATTAATCTTTTGTTTGACAGGGTGAAATCTCAGTCGTCCCCCCAGCTCGATGAGGATGACAAGCTTCAGAGGGGAGGTCAGTTCGCCTGATTTACTTTTGCATAGAAGTTGTTTCCTGAACGACTCCATGTAGGTGTGTTGTTGCACAGACAACGTGTGTGTGTGGACCCTGTCCTACTGTACGTAGGTGTGCTTTTGCAGCCAGAGGGCATGGTTCTCAGGCAGCTGGAAGAGGAGATGAGGATTGAGCATGAAAATCGAATCCAAAGCCAGAGGGCTGCGTCAGAACTGGAAAGGAGAAACTACCTCAGAGCGATGAGATACGCAGAGGCAGAGAGAGGTCGGCTTCGTTCTGGAAGCACCACCACCTCTGCGTTTCTATTAATCCCTCCCAGTCTGCTTCAATTACGATCAATTCATTTGCTGTTTCACTAAATCAAAACATACAGCTGTTTGATTTGCATTGGACCGACTAAATGGCACAGTAATCAGTTGGCTTATAATACAGTGACTCAATTACTGTCCTTGTGGCAGAACAGAAGCTTATTGATTGCAATAAAATCACTTTCAGATCAGAGCAGTTTTAATTTGATGCATGATTGAAGTCTGATCTGTACAGTACATTGGAAGAGTTTTCATACCCCTTTTGTGTTTTTTGTATTTTGTCACATTGGAGCCACAAACCTCAAAGTCTTTAATTGGGATTTTATGAGATAGATCAACACAACAAAGATGTGCATACATTTCTATTGAGACCTCCATAAACTGATATCCTGAAATGAAATTCATGTGTTGCCTTAAGGAGATACATGATTATTAGATGGAGTCCACCAGTATGTATTTTAATCTCAGATATCCATCCAGCTGTTCTGTGAAGGCCTCAAAGGTTTGTTAGAGAACGTTAATAAGCAGAAGTTTAAAGCAGGGTTAGATTCTAAAATATCCCAAACTTTGCACATCTCACAGGGAACATTTGAATTCATCACCTGAAAATGGAAAGAGTAGTGGACAACTCGAAACCTACCAAGACATGTCCATCCAACCAAACAGGTTAGGCAAGAAGAGATTATTATTTGGAGAATCAGCAAAGAGGCTCATGGTAACTTGAGAGGATCTGTGGAGATCTACACCACAAGTGGAAGCAAATGTTGATAGGACAGTTATTAGTCGTGCACTCCACAAATCTGGCCTTTAAGGAAAAGTGTTTAGAAGACCGTTGCTGAGCAAAAGCCTTAAGAAGTTCCAGGTGAAGTTTGCCACAAGCCATGTAGGGGACACAACAGACATGTTGGAGAAGGAGCTCTGGTCAGACGAGTCAAAATCTATGCTTTTTGGATTCCATTTCAAGAGGTATGTGTGTCAGAAAAAACTTGCACATCCCTCGAACACAAACAATGGTGGCATCATCATGAGGTGAAGATGCTGTTGTTAAGCAGCAGAAACTGGTCAGAGCTGATGAGAAGATGGAGGAAGATAAATACAGGGCAAAACAGGCTCCAAAAGATGAGTGACTGGGGTAGAGGTTCACCTTTCAGAGTGGCTACGACCCTAAATATACAACCAGGGCTGCATAGAATGGTTTAGATGAAAGCATATTTATGCGTTAGAATGGCCCAGTCAAAGTCAAGGCCTGTATCTAATTGAGAATCAATGGCAGGACTAATGTTGAAGATGACTGAGTAAAAAGGGTGGTATATGTGTGAACCTGGTGGAGATATAAACCCAAAAGAAATGCAGTTCTGCAGTCTTGACTCAGGGAAGCTGAATATAAAGCACACCTCTTTTTTTTTTTTTTTGCAATAATTTTGAAAAACATGTATCGTTGTCTTTCAACTTCACAGTTATGCACCACTTTGTGTTGATCTATCACAATTGAAGTCTCTATAAAAATTTATGAAACTAAAAAAGTTTATGGTTAAAACATGACAAAATATGAAATGTTCAGGGAATATGAAGACTTTTGCCAAGCACCCCGCAATGCACACTAAGGTTGCTACTGCAATATTTTAGATAATAAATTCATAATAATACAAATATTTTATCAAGTAGAAAACTTTCTTTTTATCAAGCTTGGTTACACTGTTCATCTCTCCTCCTAAGATGCAGTGACAGGAAGCGGAGCTTCTGAGAAGAAGAGTCAGCAGTCCCTGTCGCATGCCGAGCTGGAGCGGCAGCAGATTCTGAACGAGATGAAGAAGAAGACTCCGCTCTTAACGGACAGCAGCTGGATCCGTCAGCGCACTGCCAGCACAGTCATCAACAGGGAGAACGACATGCCGTCTATGCGCAGGTAGGCAACTCACCTCTCAAGGTGCTGGTTGGTTCTTTACCTTTACTAATGGTCTGGGTGCTAAGGCTGGAACATTTAACAGTCTGGCTACCACACTAACACTGATTCGGCACATTTGGTAGAAAATTGAAGGCCGGTTGGTAGCCAGACCGTTTTATTTGTCCCACTAACATCTTAATGTGGGTGTGTGGCATGGGTTGGCTTTGCAGAGGGGAATCTCTTGACAACTTGGACTCCTCCTACAACTCTCAGCGGTCATCTTGGACTCCCAGAAGCGGCTCTTTTGCCCCAAGCTACTATCGACCTTATTCTGGCTATTCTGGCAGCTCTTCTTTTTACACCGGCGGGTCGGGGGCCCGCCGGCCCATCTCCTCCACTCTACCCTCCTCCTATTCTATGGGCTCCCTCCAAGGTGGGGCTGGAACCCACACGGCCCCTTGGTCCCGTCCATCCCCTTCACCTTCTACTCCGTCGCCAACCACCTCTCCAGACCCCACATCTGAGGCCTATCACCAGCGGAACAGGTAAAAACTAACAGCGCCGCGTTTCTTAAGGCCCCCAGCTACCCGCCTCTACCTGACCACTGGTAAACTGGGTGGTACGTTTTATATCTGTGAGGTGAGGAGTTTCTGTGAAGGGCATTCTGTATCTTTCCTCTCTTTATACTTGTCAAGATTTTATTCTGGTTATTTGTTAAGTTTGCTTTTATTCAATGTATTTGAATTTGTGTTCCAATGCATGCTCAACATGCTTTGCAGGTGGTTTATATCGAGTTGCAACAAAATTAACATTCATATTTGTCTTATATACATATCAGTGCTGTCAAATATACAGTTCTGGTCAGAAGTTTACATCAACTCATCCTGGGCATGAATCTCATATTATCTTTGTTTTTTGGATGGATTTGAACTGTTGATTTTTTCAGGAATCCTATATTAACAATAAAACAATAATTTACCATACAAGTTTGAATTTATTGTGGATTTTGTCTAATCCAAACAGGCTCAAAAATATACACACACGACTGATATTTGGATGAATGTCCTTCACTTAATGGCAGAGAACCCACACACTTTTTGTAGCTATCAGCTTCTGGAATAATTTTGGCTGAAACTTACTCAGGTGGAGTTTATTTAAAATGGTATTTTTCTCGTCACGGATACAGCTTTTGAGTATAGTCGGAGATATCCATAAGCTCGGTGTTAGGATGCTTTATCCATGACAGAGCCAGTTTTGTGTTGATCCGGTTTTAACCATTTGACCCAAAATGTTGCCTCCAGATGAAAGGAAATTGGTTGAAATGTTGAAAAGATGTTCAAAGATTTTGAAACAGCAGTGTCATTGCCCACAGTGAAGCAAGCTTTACCATCCACAAATGAGGTCCACACCTAGATTAATTAGCTTTACTTATACATTAGGTGTACAAAAAAATATATTTCACGATTTGCACCTTATTCTTGCTGTTAAAATCAATAAAGTTGTGTGTTGTGTAATTATTCCACTGTGGAAAAAGAATGATATTAATAAATCCTTAAAAGACCAAGCTAAATATGACATTAATGCTGATGAATGAAAGTTAACTTCTGACCAGCACCGTAAAAGATGATTGACGACTTTGCAGCTAAATAAATACCAGTTGTAAATTCATTTCTGTAGTTCTTTAAAAAGCTCTTCTAGTCTGAACACTGATCTACAGGCATGCAAAATGACAATCAACAAGCCAGTGTTGCTCATATTTTATCCACTGTGCAGGAATTCATCCTCAACCCATACCAGCATGACCTTGTGTTTTGTGTGTGCATGCAGACACACATGCATCATTTCATGTGTGCTTGGCTCTAAAATCACAGCTGTATATTCTGTAACCCAGGTCAGTGAGTGGCAGGAAAATCTGCACGTTCTGCGACGCCCCGCTGGGGAAGGGAGCGGCCATGATCATCGAGTCCCTCGGGCTCTGTTATCATTTGGGCTGTTTTAAGGTGAGACTCAGGGACGCCTGTCGGCACAGCAGAGAGTGTCATCTGCACGCCTTGGCTGATCCTAAAAGACTAACTCTATCACTCTGAACTTTTTTCCTAGCTCTGCTAACTTGGGAAATATCTTTTTTCCTTCACAGCTGCTCTATTAGTTCTTTTGTCTTTAGGGACGTTGATCTTTCAATCAGATCTGATCTCCTGCATCTGTATCATAATCTTTCATCATTATCCATGTCCTTTGACTAATATTGATTCATTTGTCTCTTTCCTTACCCTTAATTAAGGCTTATGGTCTGTCTATCTTCATCCCAGCCTCTGTGGACACTTCTTTATCCAGCTGAGTGGCTGTTTAACTCTCCTCTCTCTTTAAACCCACAGTGCATCAACTGTAAGTCCGACCTCGGAGGATCCGAGGCCGGGGCTGAAGTCCGAATACGAAACAAACAGCTGTACTGTAACCCCTGCTACATGCGATTTAAAAGTGAGTGCTCGATCCAGCTGAGTAAACTAAGGGAAAAATTGGATTTTTCTTTCAGCAAAATCATGATGTTCTTTTTTTAATATATATTTTTAGCTGGCCAGCCAACATCTATGTGATGCAGGTGTGTTGCAGCAGATCGACGAGGAGACTACATATGACAACAACCCGTGAACTTTAAAGTGAACATTGAAAGCCACTGCAATAATAAGCAGAACCTATGGTGTCCCTAATTGTACTGATGAGAAATGTTTTTGTCATTGTGTGGCATGAATGAGAAGGTTTCAAAGAAGTTATCTACTTTTATCATTATATTGTATTACACACTATATCTGCACAAATGTTCGTGGATTCTACATTCCCTATATGTTTTTTCAATGTTTTAGCTATAAATGTGTCTCTGCGAGATTCCAGAGGAAGAACTTGCTTTCCAACTCCATTTAGACAGATTTTGTAGATGTTGTGAGAGAAACTTGCAGGATCATGCTTCTTTTTCATGTTAGTCTTGTGGTATTAATTTGTCTGTTAGGAAAAAAGGTAAGCCTTTGATGTGTATGTGGCTTTGTATATGTAAGAAAGACGTAAATAAAATGATTAGGATTCCCTTATGCATCATATTTGAAAATAACGTCTGCTTTGACAACACTTTTTATGTTAAGGTTTCACATCATTCTGAATTGAATTAAATCAAAGTAACTGTAAATAAAAGACTAAATGCTCACCTTGGATGAGTCTGGGGTGTTTTGTTCTGCTTTGAAAAAGCATACAGGGCAAAAGTATTTATAACTTTTGGCCTCACATTTTATCACAGTCTTCAGTGCGTTTTATTAGAATTTTATGCGATAGAGTCAATTTGTGAAGTGGACGGAAAATGATACTTGATTTTTAAATAAACATCGGAAAGTGTGGCATGCATTTGTTTTCAGCTCACCCTAAGTCCATACTTTCTGGACTCATTTTTGCCTGCAAGTGGTTTGCAGTAAATTTGTTTTAATTGTAACAAACGTTTTAAATGTGAGCAAAACCAAAATAATTTAGTTTTGGAACTGAAAATACAGACAAATGAAGTAAATGTTGAAACAGTGCATGAGATCAAACTTCTTGATTTTATTAACGATAAACTGAATTGGAAAAATCACATCAAATATATTCAAAGTAAAATATTCAAGAGTTTTTCTATATTGCACAAAGTAAAAAAATCTCCGCATTCTGTACTGTTCCTTAGTTTTACCATCTTTAAGTTACTGTGTAGAGGTTTGGGTAGACAACTATAAAAACAACACTACAGTCAATAATCACACAACAAAAAAGAACATTAAGCGTAATTAATGAGGTTCAGTACCTGGATCATACTAAACCACTATTTATACAATCAAAATCATTAAAACCTATTGATATAATTAACCTACAAACAGCTCTAATAATGTTTAAAGCTAAAAATAACCAACTGCCAGAAAATGTTCAAAACTTATTTTAGAGAAGGGAAGGAGTTTATGAGTTAAGAGGTACATGTCAATATGAAATACAGATGATTAGAATGATTACAGAATGATTACAGGTTACAGATGATTAGAAGAATCTGTGGGGTGAACCAGTCTGAACCTGGAGCTTAAGTAATGTCCAAATGTTGCCATTAGGCATACTTTTAACAGCTTCTTGGAGCTCATTTAATTTATTAAGATTAATGTAATTAAAAATTTGTCTATGTCAGAAGGATCAATATTATTTGATTATAGATTTTTGTAAAAATGTCTTTAGGATTGTTAGGTGGTACAGTGCTGTTGAAATCTTTATTTTTTTTAAACTGGTTTAATGGTAGTTTGCTAGATTTATTACTATGATCAAAGTTCTTCAACTGAAATCTGTATTTGGACTTGTATTCTTGCCAATATTATTTTATTAAGCTCTAATTGTAGCTATGTTATTTCATTTAACACGCTTTCTTCTTGGGATGTAGCATAAGATGTTTCTAAGTTTTTATTTTCTGTTCTAGTTTCAGTTCAGCTGCTTTTTTTTTTTTTTTTCCTATAACAATTTTTGCTGCCTTCCAGAGGACACCAGAAGAAATAATAGGCTGATCATTTATTTTCCAAAAATCAGTCCATTCTCTCAATGAACCTGATGAAATCTACACGTTTAAGTAGTGATTTGGTAAACCTCCAAAGTTTTACAGGTGGTGTTAATGTTTTTTTCCATGACTATCATACAGGTCCTTCTCAAAAAATTTGCATATTGTGAAAAAGTTCATTATTTTCTATAATGTAATGATGAAAATTTAACATTCATATATTTTAGATTCATTGCACACTAACTGAAATATTTCAGGTCTTTTATTGTCTTAATATGGATGATTTTGGCATACAGCTCAAGAAAACCCAAAATTCCTATCTCACAAAATTAGCATATTTCATCCGACCAATAAAAGAAAAGAGTTTTTAATACAAAAAACGTCAACCTTCAAATAATCATGTACAGTTATGCACTCAATACTTGGTCGGGAATCCTTTTGCAGAAATGACTGCTTCAATGCGGCGTGGCATGGAGGCAATCAGCCTGTGGCACTGCTGAGGTCTTATGGAGGCCCAGGATGCTTCGATAGCGGCCTTTAGCTCATCCAGAGTGTTGGGTCTTGAGTCTCTCAACGTTCTCTTCACAATATCCCACAGATTCTCTATGGGGTTCAGGTCAGGAGAGTTGGCAGGCCAATTGAGCACAGTGATACCATGGTCAGTAAACCATTTACCAGTGGTTTTGGCACTGTGAGCAGGTGCCAGGTCGTGCTGAAAAATGAAATCTTCATCTCCATAAAGCTTTTCAGCAGATGGAAGCATGAAGTGCTCCAAAATCTCCTGATAGCTAGCTGCATTGACCCTGCCCTTGATAAAACACAGTGGACCAACACCAGCAGCTGACACGGCACCCCAGACCATCACTGACTGTGGGTACTTGACACTGGACTTCTGGCATTTCCTTCTCCCCAGTCTTCCTCCAGACTCTGGCACCTTGATTTCTGAATGACATGCAGAATTTGCTTTCATCTGAAAAAAGTACTTTGGACCACTGAGCAACAGTCCAGTGCTGCTTCTCTGTAGCCCAGGTCAGGCGCTTCTGCCGCTGTTTCTGGTTCAAAAGTGGCTTGACCTGGGGAATGCGGCACCTGTAGCCCATTTCCTGCACACGCCTGTGCACGGTGGCTCTGGATGTTTCTACTCCAGACTCAGTCCACTGCTTCCGCAGGTCCCCCAAGGTCTGGAATCGGCCCTTCTCCACAATCTTCCTCAGGGTCCGGTCACCTCTTCTCGTTGTGCAGCGTTTTCTGCCACACTTTTTCCTTCCCACAGACTTCCCACTGAGGTGCCTTGATACAGCACTCTGGGAACAGCCTATTCGTTCAGACATTTCTTTCTGTGTCTTACCCTCTTGCTTGAGGGTGTCAATAGTGGCCTTCTGGACAGCAGTCAGGTCGGCAGTCTTACCCATGATTGGGGTTTTGAGTGATGAACCAGGCTGGGAGTTTTAAAGGCCTCAGGAATCTTTTGCAGGTGTTTAGAGTTAACTCGTTGATTCAGATGATTAGGTTCATAGCTCGTTTAGAGACCCTTTTAATGATATGCTAATTTTGTGAGATAGGAATTTTGGGTTTTCTTGAGCTGTATGCCAAAATCATCCGTATTAAGACAATAAAAGACCTGAAATATTTCAGTTAGTGTGCAATGAATCTAAAATATATGAATGTTAAATTTTCATCATGACATTATGGAAAATAATGAACTTTATAACAATATGCTAATTTTTTGAGAAGGACCTGTAGTTACTGGTGCATGGTTGCTTAAGGAAACAGGATGAATCTGTGCCTCTCATACCTCCTTCATACCACAGGGGCTGATTAGAAAGAAGTCTATGTAAGAGCAGGAGTGGTGGACAGGTGAGAAAAAGGTCAACTTATCTAATGGGTGACATGAGCGCCAGGCATCACACAGACGAAAATCCTCTATATAATGCTTTAGGGTATTAACTGAGCAGGTTATGAAAAGCAGATGATCTCTTGAGCGGTCTAACTCTCTGCTCAGGGTGAGGTAAAATTACCTCCCACCACAAGTGCTGTACCAGAGTTGAAAGGACAGAAAAGGGACTGATAAATGTTGGAGTCATAATAATAATAGTAATTGTACGTTTTATTTATAATGCACTTTTCATTCCAAGCAATCTCGGAGTGCTACAATTAAAAGTAGAGGAGAATAAAAATGGGTAAAATAAATATTTAGCAGTTAAAAGCTTTCCTAAACCGGAATGTCTTAAGTCAACCTTTAAAAAAATGGCCTGGATAAGATTTTCTGTATCAGAGCGGGAAAGAAATGGACAGATCTTGGAGATGTTGTGAAAGTGGTGGAACGAGGTCTTCATCCACATTTGGAGCGGATTAGCAATACACCAGTCTTTGTTGTTTATGTTCATGTTAATAATTACATATCTCCATTCTGGATCAAATATGCTGTCTTTCCATGTAAACTGTATCCTTCCATTAATTAAAGTAGCTACCCCTCTTAGTTTGGAGTTATAGATAGTTAAATAAAACGGAGGAAATTCTGGAATTCTTGGTGCCCAGATTTAGATATGTTGCTTTCCTGAAGTGAGACAATGTCTGTTTTAATTTTTTTCTAGGTGATCTATGATTTATGCTTATCAATGTTATTCCCAGTTCCACGTAGATTCCTTATGATAAATCATATTAAATTCATATCAGTAAATATGAGGTCTAAACTAAGTTTGTATTGTAAGTGTTCTCCTGTGTGTATTATAGTGAAGGAGAGAGATAGAGCATTCTTCTTGTTCTTTAATGTTCTCTAACAAAGCTCTGAGGCCTTCAAAGAACATCTGCATTTATACCGAGATTAAATGGCTCAGAGGTCAACTATATTTACTAATTGGGTGATCTCTAAAGGCAGCTGGTTGCACTGGACTTTATTAAAAGGTATCACAATACAATGGGATGGCAAAAAATACACACAACACATTAATGTTTGCAACTGTAAGGTTCAAAATGTAGAAGTTCTAAGGGTATTAATACTTTTGCAAGGCAATTTAATTCAGTGTGATAATATTTTAGAATATGATGCAAAGGTTTTCCAGCCTCTGTTATCTGAAATCATTACTCTCATCCTTTCTCTCATTCTGTGTTCTGCAGCGCCGCTCGTAATGAAAGGAATCTCAATGAGCTTTTTTTTTCTTTGCTAAGGTTCAGAGGACTGTGCTGAGTTTCCCAAAGCCAATTTGTCATGCATATTTTATTCAGTACACATGCATTGCACTTGATTATACTTTGACAGGCTCTTTTTTTCCTCTTGCATATTCCATTATGCTAGCCTTTCTGCTGGTATATTTTGCGAATATTCATATTTAGTCTGCAGCTCCAAATTGCATTTACAATGCAAGGTAAAAGACAGTGGAATTGAGTTCCATTCAGTCAATTTACTTTGAGGAAATAGGTTAGACAGAGCAATGATTTCTCTGTATTCTCTGAGGTGAAGCACAAACAGCCCTCCAAGGCGGACGTCTTAAGTTCTTAGATTTTGTTGGTTTTTTTTTAGATTTCCTGGCGCTTCTGTTGCAGAAGGATTTTAATGTTGAAGGAGCCAATCAAAGCTGAAAGGCTGGGTAAGAAATCTGAAACCTTCCAATAAAGGTGTTCTATGTTTTTTCTTTCTCTTAAAGCCAGAGCTAGCTTCTCACTGAGCAACATCAAAGAGCTTGTCTGTGTGTTGGTGTACTAGGGAGCAAAGGGAAACAGGATGCTTTATTTCTCATTTAAATGTTACATGTTAAATTATAACACACACAATAAAATCCTTGTCCTCCTAATGGACCATCTTTTTATGTTAATATATTTACAACCTTAATTTCAGCTTTGGTGGTGTAACTCACATATGAGCTTTATTTCACTAATTTCAACAGCAGCCTTTGAAAACTTTTTTTAAAATTATATCTTGGACTGGCCTTGAGGGGGCAGTGTAATGTAAGATCATGTCTTTTCACCGATGGAAACTGCATTGATATTTTAGCTGCAGTTGAATGACAGCTGCTGTTGGTTGCATCGTCTGTAAATGCATGAGATTTACATAATATATTTTCTGAGAATAGCTAATGCAGCTAATGCAATTTACACAGCAAATAAAACAAAGTTCATTGTGCAGCAAACCAAAATATTATGGGATGCTGTTTATGAAAATAAGTTGCTACATATTCTGGCTTCAACTATCACTAACGTGGATATAGGATCAGGACCTTCTTTTGACAGTTAAAAAGCACATATCAGATTTCTTATCATCTTCTAGGTTGTACATCCTGCCCCAGACAGAATGCGCCTCTGAATCAAGAGAAGTCACCAGCCTAAATTACATGCAGCTTAAACTGATCCTATAATTAGACATTTAATTGCAGACACAGTCTCCAAAGACCTGTTGCTACAGCTGACTGCATACATATTCTGCAAAGTGCTTTCGCACCTCCAGTTGCCAATAGGGACTAAAGAAAATGCACTTTCAATGAATTTCTAAATACTCAGTGCATCCAGGAGGACCTGTTCTTCATTCATGCTAGGAATGGACTTTCAATCTCCCAGGAAATCTTTCATGTAAAAAAGTGACAATTTAGTAAATTCCTTTAAAGTTTTAAAGTCAGCTGTTTTATCAACACAAGCCAGGGTGTCTCTTTCATGGGGATAAATATCCAGTTCAAAAAATACAATGTCAAAAAAAGTAATAATTCGAGAAGAAGCCATGCACGTATCATAGAACAAAATTATGAAATGTGGGTGCGTGCATCTAATTCATTCAAAATACAGTAATAGTAATAATTTTACTCATACATTTGGTATGGAATAATAAAAAAATTTAACAACAGCAATAATGTTAATAATAATAAATTAAGCATTGTATGATATGAAAAATAATTTTAAAAAATGGTGCATAAAACTAGTACTATAAGCCGTAGCAGAAGCAATGTACACACAAATTGTCTAAGTAGCTAGGTATTACACTGTATTTATTCGCCTGATTTTAATATCTTGAAGATATTGTCAACAGAAAATTATTTACAGCCATATTTTAAACATTTCTTTTAATTTCTGAATATCTCCATAATTAGTGTTTAAGGACCTACGCTAGAGCTTCCAAGCCCAGCTTTGAACATCATTGGCTTAAGGTGCTAAAATTTAGTTAGACAGGACTATTGATTTTTTCTGCTTGTTAAAAATTGTCCAGCCATTAAACATAATGATCGTAAGCATCATTTTGACATAGTATTATGACTACCTTTGTAAAAGTGTGTTGGTCCCGTTTTTTCTGCCTAAACAGCTCAGACCCATTGAACTATGAACTCCTCTAGACCCCTGTGTTTGTGGAATCTGGCACAAAGCAATTAGCAGCAGATCATTTACTTCCTCCATGGACTGGACTTGTTTGAACAGCACATCCCACAGATGTTAATTTGAGCAGAAATCTGGGGAAATTCAAGGTCAAGTCAATATCTCAAACATATTTTGCTCCTCAAGCCACTCCTGAACCACTTTTGCTTCGATTGAGGTGTGTAATCTTGCTAAAAAATGGCCCAAGGCATAATTTTTCCATGGAGTGTACATAGTACATTAGTAGGTGGTACATGTAAAAGAAACATCCCAAGGTTTCCCTGCAGATCATTTCTCAAAGCATCAAACTGACTCTTCTGACTTGTCTTCTTTCCATAGTGCATCTTGGTGTTAGGTCTTCACTTTTGATAAAAGAAGCATACACCCACGGCTATCCAAGTAATGTAAAAGAAAACATGATTCATCAGACCGGGTAAACTTGGAACAAGGTCTGATTAAGAGATGTCAGAACACTGGGCCTGGGCTTTGCTCGCCTCGGGCATCATTCACTGGTTACCTACTGTTCCTATCTTGGGCCACTTTTGATAGATGTTTGCCAATGCAGAACAGGAACAACCCACAAGGGCTGCAGTTTTTAATATGCTCTGACCCAGTTGTCTAGCCATCACAATTTGGCTCTTGTGAAACTTGCTCAAATCCTTATGCTGGACTATTTTTTCCTAATTTTTTTTTTCATAATTCTGACCCTCTACCAAATATATCCAATCCAACAAGTGCAAAGATTAGAAGAAAATCAGGGTTATCCACTTTCCACTTCAGCTGTCAGTGGTCATGTCCTGTCTGATCGGTGTATGTTAGGTAAATTCTAAATTAACATTGGTCACACTAGGTCACAGGCCTAGGTCACTCAGTTTTGTCACTAGGCCTGTAGACTTTATTTAAATCACAGGTGTCAAACTCCAGTCCTCAAGGACAGAAACTGCAACTTATAGATGTGCCTCTGCTTCAACACCCCAAAATCAATCAATTAGGCCAGAGCTTTGCAGAACTTGACTGGATGATTAGGAGACAATTTGGACATTGGATTCAGGTGTATTGGACACATCTAAAGGTTGCACAACACCGGCCGTTGGGGACTGAACTTTGTCGCCCCTGAATTTTAAGTAGAAAGTAGAAATGAAAAGTAGAACATGTAGAAGGTAGAACAGATATTGTCTGAAAGCAGTGTTAGTGACAAAACATTTCTTACCTTTGTCACGGTCTTTTCCTGTGTAATCTAAAGCTTTTCACCGTGTGATTAAAGTAAAAAAAAAATCTAAATTGATATCGATTCAAGGAGTGTGCTGGTACATTAATGAAGCAGTTTATGTAAATCATATGCAAGTATATAAATTTAATTCCTTGTCAAATTATACTCTCACCACCACAGTTTGAAGTAACAATCTAGAACATTATTTACATTCCTGTTAAAGTGTTTGTAAGATTTTCAAGTATCAGTGGTGCAAGTTTAATATAATAAACAAAACCTCCTACTTTATTTGTGGCAAAAGTGATTTGTTTTTTGATTACCCACAGATTATTAGCCCTCTTCAGTGAGCACACATATTTTTTTCTGACTTTTATCAGGATTATTGATCTGTGACCTTTTGTGCAACGAAGAAAGGATCAGCTTAGATCCCTACTTGTCTTCATTAAAAATGCCTCTAATTCCCCACTCACAAAAGGGCAGAGCTCATTCAAAGAAGACTCGACCTTATAACAGAGGTGTGTTTGTTTGCTTTAAATTGTCAGTTTAGTTCAGCTCAAAGCACTTAACAAAACAGATTTATAATCCTGTTTGGTTTCATTCAATGTATTCATAAAGTCAGGTTCCAATCCAGTTACATACAATCCAAATTATATTGCAATATAATTTAGAAACCTGGTAGAAATCTATTTGAAGTGTCCCAGTCAATTGCACTGATCCTTGGTATACATGCAGCAATTTCCCCTCCTGAGCAAGCATGTGGCAACAGTGGACAAGAACCACTTCCTGTTGATAACAGGAAACTTCCAGAAGTACCATGTTTCATATGAGCTGCCATCTTGCATTATGAGGACAGGAAGAACACAGAAAAATAAAACACAGTAGCACTGGACCAGGAGTACTTTTTCTGTAGAAAAAACCCTGTATGTTTAATGTCAGCACTTGCTCCATTAAAGACATTATTGAAACATTGCAAAGCACAAAATCATTCAGCCAGGAGTTCTTTTTATAGAAAACAAAAAGAAAATAGTACATATAGCTAATTGTAGCAATAGCTCTGTCAATGACTCCGTCCAGAAAAGAGAAACACCTTATCTCAGAAGTTTGGAACCGGGGGCACTTTCAATGAGAAATAAAGAAAGAGTACATGACGTTTTTGGCAGTGATTGGTCTGTCAGTGGCACTGTCCACAATGGCCCTATACACAGAATCATTGAGCCAGAAATAGTTTCTTTAGGAATGAAAAACAAAATGAGTACAGAAATCTCATGGAAGCAATTGCTCTGTCAATGACACCATCCAGCAAGGAGACACAGCTGAACACAGAAGCACTGAATCAGCTCTACTTTGTATGAAAAGGAAAAATAAAGAGCACACATAGTTGATGATAGCAACAGCTCTACCAATGCTAAACTCCTAAATGCAGCATCACTGGGCCAAGCATACCTTCTATTAATGGAAAAAGCAAATATGAACCATTATCCTTGAGCCTTTTATTACCCTGTTGTTACATATTCCAGCAAACTTGGTCTGCCTGAAAACAACCAAGAAAATTATTCATTTAAGTAAAGAAATGATGAAAGAACTGCCCTACTTCATCTTGCTTCCCCTGATCAAATAAAGACACCATGGAACCATGTTATAATCAGGAATAATAATGTACCACAATTTCTCCTTGTGACCTTAAAGAACACTCTATTTTTTCCTGTACATCTTAAACACTGTAAGGAAAACCATTCCCAGTGATAAGATGCCTTTGAGTAGCTTTTGCAGCTAGCAGGCAGGAAGAGTGTGCAAATTGTTACATGGTTGTAAAATGATAACCCTCCGTGACCACAGCTGGGGCACCCAGATATGTTTGAGACTGCTTTGTGCCTTGGGTGACAGGGGACCAAATTTTCTATCCTGATATTAATTCATCCTGCCTCAGTATTACAGCAGAGCATGGGCTAGAATACAGATTCTTTGTTAAGTGTTTTCTGCTCTTTATTTGGTGTTTTAAGCAGGGACAAGGGCTGAAAAAGAGCAATCACTTACAAAGACTGAATATGTCGTGAAGAATACACTAACATCGGCTTGCTGTTTGCAGCACGTGTTAAAGCAGTATACTGACAGGAATGTAGATCTAAAGCTGTAGTTTGTTTTCATGTCACCTTTCTGCAGGTCCCGTCGTCTAACTTCAAACCATCCACACGCATCAACTGGGATTGAAGTTATTTGGAATTTTATCAGAAGAAAATTTGAAAGAAAGTGTGGCAAAGTCAAATCTAACCTTTGTGTGATGACACATGATTCAGTGTGAAGAGTAATGCAAGCTGTGATTTAACCAGCCACCAGCAACCTCCAGCCCACTCTCACTTACATTAGCTGTGACAGAATAGTAAAAGTATCACATTACCTGCAGATATTTCTGGTTACTCTCAGGATCCTCCACAGCATCCCAACAGTCTGTATAAATTTCTGTTGAAGATTCAAAATATTTTGAACCCTGAATTCAAGATTTGCTCCCCTTCATTGCCCTGATTTATGTTGATCACCAACTGCTTGCTTTAAGTTCAGTTCTTACACAGGACTGAGGCATCACTGGAAATATTTAACCATCAAATTCAGATCAGAATCAAGTTTCTAAAATCGAAAGAAGTCAAAATAGTTTTTACTAACTTTCAAAATGTATCCTGATTATTAAACAAGCTATGAACAAACTCTATAACTATTATTTTGTTATAAATTAAAAACGAAAATGATTTGTCCAGTACATTTAAAAACACCATACAGTGGACATAAAACGTCCACACAGCCTGGTTTAAAAAGCCTTTTGTAATATAAAAAAATGAACCCATTACAAATCATTCAGAGCTTCTTCCAACTTTAATGTGACCTATAACCTTATCTTAAATATTGTAGTCGCTTAAATGTTTACACCGTTGTTTAGAATGTGTTCAGCATTAACCAACACGTTTAACCACGTTATATTGAAGATAGTACAGAGCTGCCATCATTTAAAGTGTCTGCAATTAAGGCCAAATGAACGGGAACGGGAAAACATCATAACCAGTTCCAGGTCACTTAAAGATGATGAAGAACTTCATCTTTCAGCATGACAAAGACCCAGAGCATATATCCAACTCAACAAAAGAGTCTGGTTCACCAGAAGAAAAGCCCAGAACTGAATGTAATTAAACATTTTTGAGGTGATCTTAAGAGGCTGTGCACAGGAGCTGCCGTGACAGTCTGGGAGGTTTGGAGCATTTTTGGCTAGAGAAGAACTGACAAAAAAATTTCATCAAGTGAAAAGGACAGACTTTCACCCAAAAAGACTGAGCGCTCCAATTAAATCAAAAGGTGCTTCAGCAAAGTATTAATTTAAGGTTGTGAACACAAATGCATGTACATCAAGCTTCACAGCTTCTAGGTCACATAAGAAGGTTGAAAAAGATCTGAAACGATTCATCTTGGTATCATACTATTTACTATTTAATTGGGTTGGGTAGATTTGTTTTAAATGTACTGTAGGTTGATGAAGTGCTTTACACTTTAACCAAACAAACAATAAAACAAACACTGAATAAAATAATAATAATTAAATAAAAAAACATGAATAAAATTCATTACGGGTCTAATGCTCAGGTCAAAGAAAACATTGGGGTCTTTGCAGACATGCCCATGGTTTTTGTTTGTTTGAGCAGTGTGGATATGTGAAGGTGCTGGTGAAGACTCTCAGTCATTCCGGACAAGGCAAAACCTGTTTGGGACATATGAAGATAAAACAATTCACAATCATGGTGTCAGGTTTGGTATGGCGGAGGACCCCAGAATGCAGAGGGACAGGAAGCATCGGTGGTGAGTAATATGATTTAATGAAACAAACTAACTACGGACGATAAAGGCGAAAACAGGCATGAACAGGCTTGGCATGAACAAGAACTGGCAGAAAACAAGGTGACATGATCTGAAATGTTTCCGTGAGGAATGAACAGAACTGATGTGTATATATAGAGCAAGAACCAGGTGAAACGAGGAGACTGATTTTCTTAGTGCAGGTGGACCAAATAGTTAATTGACAACATACAGGAGAGAGCAAAACGAGACTGGAGCAAAACACAACTAGAAAAACATGAAACTAAAGCATAACCAGATCCAAAAACCTAACTTTACAAAACATGAACTAGAAGACAAAAACTAAAGCATGACCAGAAAAATAATAAACAGAAGCATGATTCAAAACCTATCTAGAAAAAATAATAAAACCCCAAAAACACCAACAAATTATGACACATGGTAGCAGTCACAGCAAAAGCTTGTTCATCCATACAGGTCCTTCTCAAAATATTAGCATATTGTGATAAAGTTCATTATTTTCCATAATGTCATGATGAAAATTTAACATTCATATATTTTAGATTCATTGCACACTAACTGAAATATTTCAGGTCTTTTATTGTCTTAATACGGATGATTTTGGCATACAGCTCATGAAAACCCAAAATTCCTATCTCACAAAATTAGCATATTTCATCCGACCAATAAAAGAAAAGTGTTTTTAATACAAAAAACGTCAACCTTCAAATAATCATGTACAGTTATGCACTCAATACTTGGTCGGCAATCCTTTTGCAGAAATGACTGCTTCAATGCGGCGTGGCATGGAGGCAATCAGCCTGTGGCACTGCTGAGGTCTTATGGAGGCCCAGGATGCTTCGATAGCGGCCTTTAGCTCATCCAGAGTGTTGGGTCTTGAGTCTCTCAACGTTCTCTTCACAATATCCCACAGATTCTCTATGGGGTTCAGGTCAGGAGAGTTGGCAGGCCAATTGAGCACAGTGATACCATGGTCAGTAAATCATTTACCAGTGGTTTTGGCACTGTGAGCAGGTGCCAGGTCGTGCTGAAAAATGAAATCTTCATCTCCATAAAGCTTTTCAGCACATGGAAGCATGAAGTGCTCCAAAATCTCCTGATAGCTAGCTGCATTGACCCTGCCCTTGATAAAACACAGTGGACCGACACCAGCAGCTGACACGGCAGCCCAGACCATCACTGACTGTGGGTACTTGACACTGGACTTCTGGCATTTTGGCATTTCCTTCTCCCCAGTCTTCCTCCAGACTCTGGCACCTTAATTTCCGAATGACATGCAGAATTTGCTTTCATCCCAAAAAAGTACTTTGGACCACTGAGCAAAAGTCCAGTGCTGCTTCTCTGTAGCCCAGGTCAGGCGCTTCTGCCGCTGTTTCTGGTTCAAAAGTGGCTTGACCTGGGGAATGCGGCCCCTGTAGCCCATTTCCTGCACACGCCTGTGCACGGTGGCTCTGGATGTTTCTACTCCAGACTCAGTCCACTGCTTCCGCAGGTCCCCCAAGGTCTGGAATCGGCCCTTCTCCACAATCTTCCTCAGGGTCCGGTCACCTCTTCTCGTTGTGCAGCGTTTTCTGCCACACTTTTTCCTTCCCACAGACTTCCCACTGAGGTGCCTTGATACAGCACTCTGGGAACAGCCTATTCGTTCAGAAATTTCTTTCTGTGTCTTACCCTCTTGCTTGAGGGTGTCAATAGTGGCCTTCTGGACAGCAGTCAGGTCGGCAGTCTTACCCATGATTGGGGTTTTGAGTGATGAACCAGGCTGGGAGTTTTAAAGGCCTCAGGAATCTTTTGCAGGTGTTTAGAGTTAACTCGTTGATTCAGATGATTAGGTTCATAGCTCGTTTAGAGACCCTTTTAATGATATGCTAATTTTGTGAGATAGGAATTTTGGGTTTTCATGAGCTGTATGCCAAAATCATCCGTATTAAGACAATAAAAGACCTGAAATATTTCAGTTAGTGTGCAATAAATCTAAAATATGTGAATGTTAAATTTTCATCATTACATTATGGAAAATAATTAACTTTATCCCAATATGCTAATATTTTGAGAAGGACCTGTACATTTTTGTTTGGATCTTAGATCACCTTCCATGAGAAACTGACTTGACCATAGTGCTCCATAAAGGTGCATAGATAGTGAAGAGATCTCATTAATATGATTTGGCCTGACCATTTATAACTTTCAA
Organism: Girardinichthys multiradiatus; assembly: GCF_021462225.1. Taxonomy (NCBI): domain Eukaryota; kingdom Metazoa; phylum Chordata; class Actinopteri; order Cyprinodontiformes; family Goodeidae; genus Girardinichthys; species Girardinichthys multiradiatus. Next base: position 18,515,895 of record NC_061800.1, read on the forward strand.
AATAAAATACAAAGTTTAAAATCAATGCAAAAATGGACAAGAAGCCAGTGAAGATATATTAGGGTAACAGTCATATGTTCATGACCTGACTTTTAGTGACAGTTAAAAGAGCAGGGATTGTTGATCCATGCATTATTTTGATCTCTTACTTTTAATCAAGCAAGTTTCTATGTTATGTGTCAAGTACACTTCTATTGTTTCACATCTTGGGAAACTAAGTTCTTGAAAGTCAGATGACTGTTCTCCATTGAAAGAGAAATGAAAGATTGTTCCTGATGTTTTCTGTGCTTCCAGGTGATCTATCATTATTATTCTTATGTAATTAACTTACATCATAAAAGCATATGTCACACAGTGGGAATTTCCTGTGGTTAGTGTGATTATGTATATATTTTGTGCATGATTTTTATTTTATTTTATTGGATGTTTTTAGTGTTTTGTATAACATTGTTTGTTGTTGTTGTTTTAATCCACTGTGGACTCCTCGGAAAAGGACAATTTAGATGATTGTCACCTGTGAAATTCTGGGTGGGCCTGGAAGCGGCCTATCAGCTGTGTCACAAACCTGTCAAAGAGCTGGAGGAAAGCCTAAAGCTGGAAAACTCAGACTGCAAGGCAGGGAGCAGCAGCCAGACGCAAACAAGTTGGTCGGCCCGAGGTGGCGGTTCAGAACCGCAGCGGAGACGGTAGTCAGTGGAAAACGCGTTGGTTTGACAGTGTAAATATCATTTTCCACTGACATCTGCAGGGTCCGGCCTTCTTGAGAGTGTCATAGAGGAGATCGGCCCAATGGACAGCGCTTCTGGCCAGTGTTTGTTTGTATTTGCAGGGCTGTGACGGAAGGCGCTCGTTGTGGATCACGGCGTGTCTGTGGTGCGACGGAGCCAATCAAATCAGGACTGGTTGAGTGGAACGAGGAGATCCCTTCTCCTCCTGAATTGGATTGGTGGGATCCCAACTGCTTCGGAGTCCTTTAATTGAACATATCGGAGACAATTTCATCCTGGACAGAGGACATTTAGAGCAATTTTTTTTTTTTTTTTAAGGAAAGTTTTATGGTGTAGTGCTAGATGTGAAAAGACAAAAACAATTGAGTCATGTTGTGGTCCCTCTGGGAATGAACGCTGTGTTACCCAATCTGTACCAGTCTCTGTTTCCCTGGGTTCTGACTCACTGCCCCTCCCTTATTGTTAAAGAACATTTTGAGGGGACACTAAGCCATACCAGCTTAGTGTTTACATATTTTTTCTTCTGTGCAATCACTGTCAGCCTTCTATTTTAGCATCTTTACCAGCTTTCTCGGGATGTTAATTGTTGTGTTTTTGTATTTTTCCCCCCCTCTGGACAGCAAGCAAACTGTCCAAATGTGTGTTCCCAAAGACATAATGGGTTCTTTACCTTTGCTTATTGTTTCCCAGTGAATTATAAACTCCAATAAGCTATTATGAAGTTACATGTTTGTGGTTTTGTTTCATTGGCTTTAACTTTTGTAAAATTAATGGCAGAGAGAAAAATGATCCTACTGACTTGATTATGTCAGACAAAGATTGGGGGCATAACAGAAAAGGTGAATCGTGATTACTCTTCTGTGGTTAATCTTCTGTGCAGGACCCACTCATTAATGTCCCACAGTAGACATGAGTCAAGTTGAAAACAGATTTCAAGTGCAGCTGAGATCAGGTGAGTGTCAATTGTCATTTTTGCAACACCTGACAAAAAAAGAGCTAATAAATTCATTGAGAGGAGAGTCTCCCTCTTTAAGCCTTAAGGGAGACATAAAAAGTGACTCTGCATGAATGCTGCCCATTCTCACCTGAATGTAGTACTTCCAGGATCCAGCTTGCTGCTCTCTCTCTTTCTCTCCGGGAGTCACCATATGGCCAACCTGGTAATCCTCTTTTTAGCCAGAAGCCAGCCTGAGGCTGAAACAGCCTGGATAACTCACACTGACAGGAATAACTTTGCTCTCTTTGTTTTAGGCGGCTATTCAACACGCAGTGGTCGATCCTAATGGACAACTAATGCCTTCCCTCACTTAGAATTTGCACAATGTCAATTTTGCTACCCAAATTTTAATATCAAGTGATAAACAATGTATCTGTGCTGTGATCAACATCAATTTGATCTTTTCTTTCATTTGCACAAAACTAGCATCTTGTTTTAGAAGTCATTCAAAGTAAATATGAACTGTTAGGTAGATAATGCAGTGGTAAATATTTTACTGACGGTTGTTTTTATTTGAGTAAAACTAATGCACCTGGTGATGTGTTGCGGGGCTGTCATGCCGGATTCAAATTTAGGTGCCTTGCGAGGTATTGCTACCACTTCAGGGTTTTCACATTTGTCACGGTATCACCACAAACCTCAATGTACTTTGTTTGATTTTATGTGAAACTGCAACACAAGATTGTGATGTGCAAGGAATATGAAAAAGTTTAGACATAAATATTTACAAGTACAAATCTGAAATGTGTGTGAGGCAAAAAACACTGCACATCACTCTGAACCAACCTTCTCCTAGGTCAAACATAGTGGAGGCGGCATCAGGCTGTGGGCACAATTTGTTTTTCAGCAGGGTATGCAAAGCTAGTTAGCGTGTAAAGGGCAGTTTTGGACAAAAACTATGGAAGCAAATCGTTACCATATTTCAAATGAAAAAGCATTTTCAGAAATGCTTTTTCATTTTAAGAATGTGGCTGCATTATTTGACTCATAAATGAAATTAGTTATCAATAATCCTATTTGCATTTTAATTTTCTTCTTCAAGACTGCTCATTCTTTCACTTAATTAAAATGAAAAAGAAAAAGACATTTGAGATTTATTTTTCAAAATATGCCCCAGCAAATAGATACCAAAATTCAATTTGAAATGTAAAATTTGAAAATGAAAAAGCATTTCCAGAAATGCTTTTTCATTTTAAGAATGCGGCTGCATTATTTGACCCATAAATAAAATTAGTAATCAATCATCCTATTTGCATTTTCTTCTTCACGACTGCACATTTTATGCCATAATCAAAAAGAAAACAAAGCAGACATTGCTTTTTTGTTTCGTGGTCTGCCCGCAAAGTACTGCCCGGAACTCGAAAACGAAAAAGCATTCCGAGCTGCGGGCGCAGAAGAGTGACGTCAGCAGCCGCTCTTCCTCAGCTCCCTGCTGACCGAGCTACCCATCTTGTTCGGTAGGGGGCGCTGTGCACGTCTGCAGTGCATTACATTGCAAACGTGCCGAGAAATTGATTGAATTGCAGCAGGACCGAGCTCAATTTGTGGCGGTGGCAGGCAGAACTGGTAGTTCCGGTGGCAGACTGTGGCGGAACTGCCACAGTCTGCCACCGAAGCTGCCACCGGAACTGCCACAGTCTGCCGCAGGGTGGCACGGGATTCCGCGAGGATGCCAGAAGGTGCAGACCGGCCGTAAAAGCTTACCAATGCGGTTGCCGCTGTTTTTATGGAAGCTGATGCTGATTATCGGCAAATGGGTTGTCATTATGTCATTATTGTTATAGCCTGTTACCTTTAAATAATGATTTCATTATTGATTTTTATCATTTAATAAACAGCTTTAGACCCATAACATAAGATGATTGTATTTACTTGACATGGAACATAAATAGCACTATGTGTGACGTGTTGAAAGGATGACGAAGATTTATTGCACAAACAGCCGGTTTATTATAGAGCACGAGCGGCTATTCTGAATCGTCACTCACAGAAAATTATAAATAAATGCTTAAAAACATGCTGGATGTCCCAGGCCATAAGGCTGCCACCGGAACTACCAGTTCTGCCTGCCACTGCCACAAATTGAGCTCGGTCCTGCTGCAATTCAATCGATTTCTCGGCACGTTTGCAATGTAATGCAATGTAGACGTGCACAGCGCCCCCTACCGAACAAGATGGGTAGCTCGGTCAGCAGGGAGCTGAGGAAGAGCGGCTGCTGACGTCACTCTTCTGCGCCCGCAGCTCGGAATGCTTTTTCGTTTTCGAGTTCTGGGCAGTACTTTGCGGGCAGACCACGAAAACGAAAAAGCAATATCTGCTTTGTTTTCTTTTTGATTATGGCATAAAATGTGCAGTCATGAAGAAGAAAATGCAAATAGGATGATTGATTACTAATTTTATTTATGGGTCAAATAAAGCAGCCGCATTCTTAAAATGAAAAAGCATTTCTGGAAATGCTTTTTCATTTTCAAATTTTACATTTCAAATTGAATTTTGGGATCTATTTGCTGGGGTACATTTTGAAAAATAAATCTCAAATGTCTTTTTCATTTTAATTAAGTGAAAGAAGGAGCAGTCTTGAAGAAGAAAATTAAAATGCAAATAGGATTATTGATAACTAATTTCATTTATGAGTCAAACAATGCATCCACATTCTTAAAATGAAAAAGCATTTCTGAACATGCTTTTTCATTTGAAATATGGAAACGATTTGCTTCCATAAAAAACCCTTTTAGAGGCTGCAAATACATAGGCATACAACATTTATCAGATTTATTTGCAAAGCATTTGAAAACCAATTCATGAAAACCACTTCCAATTCATTGTTATGAACTGCTTTGTGTGGCTCTATCACTTTAAATCCCAATTAAATAAAGTGAAAAAATTTGAAAAGGATCAAGATGTATGAATATATTTGCAAAGTGCTGTGTTGTTTTTGAATTAAAATTTTAACAAACAAGGAATTATTAAATAATAACTTCAGCAAGCTTTTTTTCTGGTATGTCCTTACTCACGGCTAAGCCTCCAGCTCTGTAACTTAACTGCATTGATTTTCCTACTGTGGGCTCCTCTTTGGGGCACAGCTTGCCACCGTAAAGCTCAAACTGCTCACCAAACCCTACTCATCAAGCAGCAGATTCAGTCTGACAAAAAAGCTTGGTAAATATAATTCACTGTTGACAGGTAAAGTGAGACATGTTCTTCAGGAGGTAATAAAAGTCATAACATCTGATTTAGAGTACATTTATAGCTTTCAAAGATGTGACTCAAAGGGGTCAGGTGTTATCAGTAACTCCTAAATGTGTAAAGAAGAGCATGTGGGAAGTTGTTTTTGGGTTTCCACATCTCTTTAATGTTCTGTAGAAACCAGACCGATGACACATCAGAGCGAAGAGTATTTTTGCAGACATCTCTCACACTTGCTTTATGTTCTCAACTGTGACTCAGAGGCACATCGTACAGTTTTTTTAGCACCACAGTAAATATCGCTTCTTCTACACTTCACCCAGAACACAAGACCCTGTTGGGTTTCAATTTACCTGTTCTTTCATCTTTGACATATATAATTATATTCGGTTTGTATGTTCTTCATATTTGATGCCCGTTCTACTTCTTTGAAGGCCTGTTCTGGCCTTCAAAGAACATTTTGCTGCTTTGCTAAAAATAAAAATATTGAAAAGAACTTGACATAATCTTTGAATAATTTCTGATCTTGAGGGGGAAAAAACACTAAACAGGAGAAAAAAACTGTAATTTATGTTGATTGAACTTTTCTGTTGGATAAAAGCAAAGATCGCTCCTCAGCCTGTGCCCAATTTTCAGGATTTGAATGATCTCCTGACTCACTCTCTCATGCTGAATTTGCCTTTTGCTCTGTCTTTATCTATCTCAAAAGGACCATAGGACTGTGGAGTGAAAAGACACCTGAAACGGTGCACAGCCAGACAAGATAAGACTATATTGTTGCCAGTGCAGTGAGCGGACGGTGCTTTATCTGAAAAACACTGCTGTGGCTGTGAAGTCGTATGTCTGGGCCTTTGTCTGTGGTCCATTCAATGTCATTATCTCTGTGGCAAAGATGTAATTACTGTATGGAGAATAGCCTTCCAGAACCCATCATTTCCTGTGCCGTTAGCTTCTTGTTTTGTTCGGCCCACAACGGAGGTCCTGGGCTATTGTCAATGTATTGATATCAACAGTTTTCACGACTGTGATGCTGGATGCTTTTGTGTGTGTGCCTTGCATCTCCAAAGTTGGAAAATGACAAATTTGGAGATGAAATACCTCTCAGACTCTAATATTTGGAAGAATTGAACCCTATTTTTGGAAGACATTGTAGAAGACCCCAGTGCTGCATACTTGCGGAGAGGGTGCAACCCTGAGAACTAAATATATTAGATTTTTTATTTTTATAATTTGTGGACATAGGTTAAGATTTTATTTGGACCCGAAAAAGTAGAACTTGCTCAGAGTTTTGCCTTAGAGTCATAGGCATATGGGTGATTGATACGCCTAGCTGCCATTTTCTTCATACTTGACTGAAGGCCCAGGGGGGAGGAAGCTGGAGCTGAAACAGTATGCCCTTCAGGTATTCTTCACTAAATCACAATTTTGACAGTTTGTTTTGGATGATTGCTCATAGTTATAAATTATATATTAATGTTCTTAGAGGTCTCAGCAAAGAAAAAGAAAAATAAGCAACTTTTTTCTCATATTGGTATAAACATAAAACCTTTTACACTCTGGTGTATGAAATGCAAGAAAAAAATATTAATTATGCTCTTTGATGTAATACAGTGCCTTATAAAAGTACATTGGTGCAGAATCTCAGTCATCCAGGGCATGATTATCCCAAGTGCTTAAAACGACGGCAACTGGAAGTCTTCTCTTGATTCTTGAAGACGTCTCACCTCTCATCCAAAAGGCTTCTTCAGTTCTGAACATTGGTTGGATAGCGTGGATAAGCCCGATTCTTCTTGTTAACTCCATCCCCTGTTCAAAACTAAAAATGCCTTTTGGATAAGATGTTAAATGTCTTCATGGAACAAGAGAAATCCAGTTGCCTTCTATTCAAGCACCTTGGCCCTGAAAAAAGCACTTGCATCCCTTGAATGTTAATGTATTTTTGGGAGATTTTATGTGATAGACCAACAAATAGTAGAGGATGATACATGGCTTTCAAAGTCTATGCAAATGAAAATCGTTAAAGAGTGTTGTTCATTTGTATTTAACAGCCCTTTACTTTTTCTCCCCTAAATAAACCCAGAGTCATAAATTGCTTTCAGAGTTTTTATTTTTATTTTCTAGGAATGAAATCCATTGAGATTATTATTATCTGTTGCAAGAATGTCCTTATTTTCACTATTGATACACCTAATTAGTGTGAAACATGGTGGTGGCAGCATCATGCTGTGAGGATGCTTTTCTTTAGCAGTGGACGGGGAAATTTGTCAGATTTGATGAGAAGATGGTTGGAGCTAAATACAGGAAAATCCATGAAAAAAACTTGTAAGAGGCTGCAAAAGCCTTGATGCTGGGTCAGAGATTCACCTTCCAGCATGTCAACAACTTCTGTGGTTCTCAAACCATGGTGCATGTACCACTGATGATATGTCCTGCCTGTCGTGGCATTGGACAAAATGTTATCAAATATTTGCATGGTAAGCAAACTAATTAGTGGTTAAGTGTATATTGGACCCGGAACAAATACTGGTGGCTCCATGTACCTGTGAAGTGATAACATGGAGGTGAGAATAACACCAAACCCAGCTTAACTGTTTCATTTCCAAGCTTGAAACCAGTTTCATTTGCTAACTGATATGGTCAGTGGCCAGGCTACTGTTAACAAAGGATAATGCATATTTAGGCAATTTGCACTTTCAAATGCTGTAATAACATGTTTGTTGAGTGAGATTGTAAAGTAATGTTTGTAGTAACAGACTGAAATGATCAAAAGTGCAAAAAGTTGTTCTATTGTGTGACTATTACCAAGACTTATTTGCAAGGCAGCCCTATTGGATTATGAGATTGTCATGGTGAATTTCTGATAGGACCCAAGAGCAGGTATACCCGAGGCAGAGAGATGATGTGACAAAATGATTTGGCCAAAAAGAAGACAAACATAGAACCTGGCACAGGGAGAACAGGACATCAGACCAGGAAGTGTGACAGAAAAATTCAGCAAAACAGAAGAGTGCCAAGGGAGCTTAAAAACTGAGGAGGATGTTATGGAATTTGGAAAGACCCCAATGAAAATAATAAACAAAACTGTGAAATTGACTGAATATGGCGAGACCTTACCAACAATATTAAACCCAGAAATGATCAGAAAACAAACACAAATGAAAACCAAAAACCAGCGGGAGTTAGTGAAACTCCATGGATTTCCAACTTGTGCTGATCTCTCTGATGAGTTTCCTAACTTCACATTAATTCAACTTTTAGGTCAAATGAACCATACAATTACACCATATCTTCTAATTTATCAGCCACTGCCAAAGATTAGGAAAGTTTTTTTTTTTTCATTTCTTTATTCTTTCTGTCTGGTTCTTATCACATAACACAAACAATGAAAATCTCCAAGAGAACTGGTTTAAAATCAATGCAAGATGGTAGTGCCCAAATAAACTGGTATTTACTTTAGATCAAGGTGTCTGTGAAGTCCAGACCTCAGTCCAAATGAAAATTGGCAACATTTCAAAGTTGCTGTTCATAGACACTCTCCATTCAATCTGAATTAGCTTGATCTATTTTGTAAAAATGTGCAGCATGTTAATTCTCTATGTAAAGCTGGTAAAGACATACTTTAAAAGATTTGCGGATGTAATTGCAATAAAAAGATGGTTCTATTTAATCAGGACAAAGACAAAACTATACATCCTTTTCACTTCTCTTCACAATTATATGGTACTTTGTGTTGGTCTTTTGTATAAAATTCCAATAAAAAACATTAACAATGTAACAAAATATTAATATGTGTGAGGGGTATGAATTTGGTGCTGTATAATGAAAGGACATTGGACAATTTAAGTCAACTTTACATATGCAAACAATATTCTCTGATGAATTCATGTCCTCAACATTATGCTGTTGTGATTAAACACAGGTGCAGATTTAATTTATGTTCAAATCTGTCTACAAGGTTCTCTCAGTATGCTGTCTTTCAGATTCACCTGAACTGTTGGGAAACAGTGTAATGTATTCAGACTACTGGTTAGCCTCGGATTGGACTTTATTGTCTACTTGCGGTTCAACCATTACCACCGTTCAACATTAAGCTCTGTGAGGGCTTCGTTGGTCGCAAAGCAAAGAGACAAGCTGAGCTTATTAAGAGTGTTTAGCTTGTTAACTTGCTAATGGCCTGGGTGTTTGCTCATGAAAAACATCACTTATGTCCATTTGTCTCGAGAACTCAATTTCATGCTCTTCTGAACTGATACTTTATGTCCTCAGAGGAGGAAGATATGAGGGCTTGTGCGGAGCAGATCACTGATGGGTTGCACGTGCTGCATATTTGTGCACTGTTCATAATTAAAACTTTCAGCAAAGACCTAAAGGGGGGAAAAAATTACTGCTGAGGTTTTTAAGCCCTTAGATCTTTTGCTCCACTGTTTTCTTGTCATTTTCTTCTGCTTGCCTCTTTACCTTGAGGATTGAATGTGGTTTAACTGTGCCTGGATATTATTATTTTTAGAAATCATGAATGTTAATTTTTCAGAGATGATATACCTTACTTTTCTCTCCTTCTCTACGTGGAGCTTTAAGTAGAGACAGACATATGTTTCAGTAACATTTTACATCTGTGACATCTTTGTGTTAAATTGTTGTTTTTGTGTCATTGCACTTGATTTAATAGAGTAATCAACAAAGAATATACTTTATCTTTTATTTTAAGAAAGAAGAAATCAAGACGAGTGTTTTGATGAATAAGACTTGACAGAAGCTAACCATTTTTTATGAACAATTGTTCCTATGTGGTTTATACATTAGTCTGTTTTTGTGTGATCTGATTCTTGGAATGGAATAAAACAAGGATTTGAATTTCTGCACTGACTATGATTCATGCAGTGTGAAACAAAATAACCAGAGTCAGTGTTTAAACCGGACGCCCAAATATTTGTAGGCCCCTCTTATTTTTGTAAAAAACATCCATCCGTCCAATTTATTTACCTGCTTAATCCTTTTTGGTCATGAGAAGGCTGGTGCCTACCCCAGTGGGCGAGAGGTATGGTAAGAAACGTTTTTTGTCTACTGTCACAAATGTAAACATGAAGATTTTACTTAATACTGAGAGTTTAACTAGAACAGTGTGCTTTGTCTCATGAGACCAAGATTGAGGCTTTCACTAACAAACACTCGAGGTGGGTTTAGTGTGAAACGAAGGATACAATAGTCAAAAAAGCACCTCATGTCAAAGTATAGTGGAGGATTTATGATGCTTTGGGTCTGTTTCTCTTCTAAAGGTCAGGGGAACCTAGTGGGAGCCCATGGCACTATGTACTCTGAAATGTGTGACTTCTTTACAATGGGTTCCAATAATTCTAGAAGGTACTGTTAATATAACAATGTTATATAGAGCATACTAATGCTAAACAATCAAGATCAAACATTTGTAGAAATGCCCAGATTTACAGCAAACATTTGTGCAATTCCTTTACTTTTTTACTTCCCTTTTCTTCGACTTTAATACCTGATTGGTCTTAAAGTTACTGATTAAACAATCCGAAATCCTCACACTGTCTTTAAAAAAACTTTGGGACACTTTTGCACTTTTGACAAAAACAACCATAACATAAGATGTTAGGACCCATATTTGCACAGAGATACAATGTACTGAAGTAAAATGACCACTTTATAATGTTGTTGCTCTAATGGTACTTTGATGAGCTTGGTGATTGATATAAAGGTTACAATTTTGCCTTGTTAGACCTTTCTAAATTGTTATAGTCCACATAGCTGTCATATTGTTGTGATTAAAACAGGTGCAGTGGACACTTTTTCATCTGCAGTAAATTGTTACCAGTATCTCTCTCACATCCAACAACCCTGTAAAACATTTTTTACAACCTCAGCTGACTAAAACGTAGCAGGAAACAACATGTCTTTTAGCCTCGAATGTAATCTCTTTTCTTAATTAAAACCGCCTACAAGAACTGGCATTTTCTGAGAAATACTGCTTTACATTCTATTACAGCCACCTGATGAGTTTAGACTGAGCATTTTTCACTAACCCACTGACTCATTTCCAAAGACTTTGGCTTTTAGTAGATTTACATGAATCATTCTGGTTATTTCAGATATCACAGTTATCGGATATAATTGGAGATTTCTTTTCTCCAGACTTATATTAATGAATCTTAAAAACCCAGATTACAAAAGAAGGAATTTGGTTGAAACTCCTAAAGTATTGAGAATGAGCTGGAGAATGCTAAATTATTGTACATAATTTCTGAATAAGAGAGTTGTAAAGACCTAAACTTGCTAAACATCTAATTATAAACATTTTGATCAGTCACCCTAGTCCATCCACACTCTTTATTTCAAATAAATCTTTAGATCGAGTTAAAGGGATTGATTAGCCAAAGCCTCAATCTGTAAAACTGTTGTCCAGGTTGTCTCCCTAATTTACTGTCCATGTTATTTTATTTTGTTGAATTGTTTGACAAACATTTATAATTTAACGTAATTAGTAAATTTATTTATGGGTTGCTTTTAGATTGTTCTATGTAAAAATATAAAATAATATCCATCATATTTGGACGTGACACGTTGGATCACTGCAGATAATTCAGTATCAGTAGTTTTCCTTAAATAAAACAGCACTCTTTGAATGAGAGAAAGTGAAATGTGTTCTTTTTTTGTTCTCGTTAATCCTCTTGTGCCTTTCACTAATCTCCCTCAGATGGCCTAATTTACTGACTGCAGAGAGGCAGCTGTTAATCCCTACAACAGAAATAGATTTAAATGTAACAGATTTTAAAAGGCTGATTGTGGCTTTCTTTTTCAACAGGAGGTGCTGCCAATGCAGCTTTCTGCTGATTCACCAGCTGGATCACAGCTGCAGTGGGCAGTATTTCCTACAAAATACCACCCTCGGCCTTCCTGACAAACCCTGACTAATCTAATAAGTAATCAATGCCACTAATAAGTAGTCCCATCAGACATCAGTCTGTCTGCAGAATGTCTTCTATTGGGCCAATAGATCCCAAGGTGGACTGATATCAGTTAGTCTTAAGTGTGCAGTAGGAGATGTATTCTCTGTGAAGTCGGTAGCTTGCCTCCATCCAGTATGCAGCTGGTGGAAGATGATAGGGAAACCTGTTACTCTCAGATAGAGCGCAAAAAGAAAAAAAAAATGCAGGCCTGAATAGATCCTATTGTAGTAGGATCTTGTCACTCATGAATCTGATGCTGGCATTTTTTTCAGCCAGAAAAATGTTTTCTTTAAAAAACTGCATCAATGTTTAAAATGGCAGAGGCACCACAACTACCCTATATAAAAAGCTTCACAGCAGCTGCTCTCAAGTGGTAATGAGTGTCAATCACATATTTGCCTGAACTATTATTTGATTGTTACATCATTTTTTATATAATTGTTCTTGCTCCCTAATGGCTTTGAAGGAGTGGAGTCAAGCTGACAGGAGCTGTTGTAAGTGTCACGCAAATCAGCTTAAACATTACATTATGACCCAATAAAAAATTAGGCACTACATCATATATCATTGCACATTGCTCATAATCCTGTTGCTGCAGCATGATTTGTTCCTTGGTGACTCACTGACTCTAAACCTACCTCTGTATTTTAGCATCATATGTTGGACCCTTCACTGTACCATTCTGAATGCATATTTCATGGCTGGCTGTGTGAAGAATGGAGAGTTTTTGAAGCAAAAATAACTCCTTGTAGCTACCAAAGGATCTGCTGGGAGATAGAAATACAGGAAGAAAGACAGATTTTATCTTTCATTATAAGAAGGGTTCTTAAATTAGGAATTTGTTGAGTTTCGTGAGACAGCTTTGAAACGTTTTTACCACTTTAAATTGCAGCAGCATTGCTGAAGAAATACAGCTTGCAGGAATTCAAAAGTGAAAAATTTAAGGCTGTATTTTGAGCTCAACATAATCAATTTAAAGGAAGGAAATGGCACGTCGTGATTTCTACAACACTGGAGGAGAACTGCACTCGGAAACAGAAGCCGGTAATTGCATTTCAGTAAATACAGTTGACATCCTCAACAATTCAAGCGAGCATTAATTGTAAGGGTTGCACATTGTATATAGAGCAATCTCTTCTAAATGTAGTTTGAATGACCAACTGTGAGTTGTTATAGCAGGACTGAAGGACTGAAGAGAGAGCTAGTTCTCCATAAGCTCCACCACCAATCGAAAAAGCAGCAACAGGGCCTTTTGAGAATGTTCACACAGTTTTCACACTTTCCAGCTATAAACTTTTATGTATTATATTTGTTCATTATGTGACAGATCAACACAGAATCGCACGTAATCCTGAAGTGAGGTCTCACATATGAAAAATGTGGTGAGCATTTGTATTCAGGCCCTTATACTCTGATACCCCCCCCCCCAAAAAAAAAATACAGTGCAACTAACTGCCTTCAACAAGTACTAAGAAGTCCTGTTTGCAGTTTGCTACAGGTCTACAAGGTGCTCTGGTCAGGTAAGCCAAAACTGATCATTTTTACCCACATACAAAACCCCATGTGTGGTGGAAAAATCTGCACAAGTAAGTAAACTTTATTTCTATTGCAATTTTTAGAAAGTGCTTCACAGTATTCAAAAAACATACAATATAAAACATTAAAATAGAACTATTACATAAATGGCAACATTGGGTCAGCTAGGACTGGAATGCTAGTTTAAACAAATAGGTTTTAAGGAGCTTTTTAAACACATAAACTGAATCCAGGAAGTGCAGCTCGAGAGAAAGATTATTCCAAAGTTGAGGAGCAGAAGCTTTAAAAGAACGGTCACCCCTAGTCTTAAAGCAGGTTCGTGGAACCATTAACAGGTTCAGTCCAGACGACCTCAGACTTCGAGTCAGGCTGTGGGGCTTAATTAGGTCACAAATGTAGGCAGGAGCCTGTCCATGTATGGATCAAAATGTTATCACAAAAAAAAGACACATCACCTTGAACACACCATCCCCCTTTAACTGATATTCCTGTAAAGAATTTAGATGCACCAATTGCCTTCATAAATTACCTAATGGGTAACTAATCCCCAACAGAGTATTTTACTCTCACTATTAACATAGTGGTGGTAGCATCATGCTGTGGGGATTCTTTTCATTGCCAGGGACAGGGAAAGTGGTCAGAGTTGACGTAAAGATGGATGGAGCTAAACATAGGACAATTCTGTAAGCAGACCAAAGACTCTATGCATATACAGCCTGATTTTCATTGAAATGGTTTAGATCTAATGATGGAATGATCCAGTCCAAGTCCAGGCCTATATTCAACTAAGAATCTGTGGAGAGACTTAAAGACTAATGTTCATAGACCCTCTCCACCCAATTTGACTGAGCCTGAGCTATTATGCAAAGAAAAACATGCATCCTTCTTATCCACTTCCCTATTATGCACTAATTTATGTTGGTCAATCACCTAAAATCACTATAAAATGCATTGAACTTGACAGCCGGATAAAATGTAAAAATGTTTAAGGGGTATTACTATCTTTGCACGGCACTGTAGTTGCTTACAAAAGGACTGCATCTCGTAAATGCATCGTGAGTTAGTATGTTGCTGGATGTCAGACACAATTACCAGAAAAGGCTCATCAAAGTAAGATACATGTGTTAGATTAAATATAATATAGTGACCACTAAAATATTACACTTCAGGGATATACAGTTCTTGTCAGTTTGTGATTGCTATATTAGTTTTCAGCTTTTAATGGTTTGTTTGGGTTAAATGATTATATAGCACGAAACTTCAATGATTAAAAAAATAATTGGGTGTAAGGGGTTTAAACTTGGTGTTTTCTTTTTAACAGTTCAAAATTATACATTCATAATTGATAGGTATTATTTAATCAACTCAGAGGTAAGGAAAGACACCGAGTCAGTTTTACTTGCAAGGGTAGCTGTACACTACAGACTACGAAGTATTAGCCCCCTCTCTCTTTATTTATACATGCTTGGTCACACACAGTTCAAACATCATTCAGAGTGGGTGTGTGTGTGTGTGTGTGTGTGTGTGTGTGTGTGTGTGTGTGTGTGTGTGTGTGTGTGGGGTCAGAAAGGTTAGGGTTCATGTGTCTTGATTTAAAGAGAAAGGAGTGAGGATTGGTGCCAGTCCCTAGATGTTGCTGATAATAGCATAACTAACCCTTCTCTCTTATCTCTTTGTCTATGACATGTGGAGGAAGAAAGCACTTAGAGCAGACACAAGTGATAAACAATAAGAAAAGTCATAAAAACCCTAACAATAATCAAAAACATGTACTGTAAAAATATTCCCAATGTTAAAGGAATAGATTTTCCTCAGCAAGTTGCACCTTGACTACATATTTTTTGCAGCCATCAGCAAGCTTCTGGTGTAATTCTGGCTGGACATGATTTTTGTAGAGTCCATTTAAATTGGTTGGTTTCTGACAGGGACCTGACTTTGAGCAACAGCCTATGAATATTTAATAAGGTAAAGGCAGGGGTAATTCCAGAAGCCTGCTTTTCCATTACAAAACCAGTTCTGTTGTGTGTTTGGAACCAGGACACCCTGTTGTGTCCAAGTTTCGACCATCTAATTGGTAATTTATCTTTAGGTTTATGTGCAATGCACCAATACCACTTGCAATAAAAAGGCCCTTAACATGATGCTATCACCACCATGCTTGTTTCAAATGAACTCTTGTAAATCTGTCAAGCAGTGTCCAACTAGAAATATCCCATATAGAGATTTGTCGGGGCGTGTGTAAAAATCCACAATCAATTAAAACTTGCACAAGCAGTTTTTGTTTTTCAGATAAACTGAAATTTAATATTGCACACTGGAAAAAGGATGGTTCAAATATGTAATCAAAAGCCTAAAAGTAATATATTTTGTATGATGGTCTTTCTACAATTACAACCACTGTATCTCAAAGTGCCTCACTTAAGTGTCTCCACCTTATACATTTTCAGAAATCAAAGTTGCACATTGTCTATCCATCAAAACAGCTGAAATGTGCAGTCAATTAATATTTCTATTTGATTTGTTTAGAGGCTGGTGATGAAAACTGTCAAAATTCACATGAGCACTGTCAGCATCTGTTCAGCATTTTCCAGTGGATTTTTCTGTAAGCTGTCAAAATATGTCCCCGGCCATCAGGAGACATTTGAGTGTATGAAGGGTGCTTCTGATCAAAGGCCAAAATTAGATCCCTCAAGGCTCAGTGGGCTAAGTAGAGAACAACAAAGGCAAGAGGAGAAGAGAAGAGAAACCAAACATTAGTGATGAGGAGGAGAACATGGCGGTACCACTGATTGATTGTCTGGTGTTGGATATAAAAACCCTGTCTATCAGTGTTGTGTAATTGATCTATTGAAGCAGTAAACAGTGACAGTGAACAGACATATTTGATTCCCAATAATGGTTAAAGGAACAGAGAAGCATGTGGTTGTTTTCTTCCTTTGCATCTATTTATGGTCCAAATATTGACACAATGCAGAGAATTGACAGTTTTATTACACATAGCAGCAAATTAGCAAAATCTAAAGATGTAATATTATTTTGAATAATTTAGCACTGACAATTAAAAATATGTAAATATGCATGTGAAGGCACAAGTGTTTACCTGCTTATAAATAGTCTAACTGGCAAGGCAACATTTTCAGAAATAAACATTAGCATAAATATCAACCTGAACATTCTTACATTTCTGAAAGACAACAATTGAAAAAAAAATTTAACATTGTTTCAGTCTGTGTCTACATTTCAGTACCTGCATAGTACTTAAAACATTTCTTTCAAAATATACAATCATGGTGTAATAAAAAATTATCCTTAATCAATTTTAAGAATCCATCCATCCATCCATCCATCCATCCATCCATCCATCCATCCATCCATCCATCCATCCATCCATCTATCTTCTTCTGCTTCTCTGACATGGGGTTATTAAGGTAACAGGTCCAGTAGGGGACATTCCTAGACTACATTGGACAAATAGTTACTCCACTGTTAAGGCGTAGTCCTCGAATTCTGCCTCCTCTGTGGAGGACATGGTAACCAGTTTCTCAAAGTCCTCAGCTTGGGTCTGCAATTCCCCTCCCAGGGTAAAAAACATAGTCTGGGATGATACCTGTTTCCCTTCCTGAGTTTTCAAATGATATGCCAGAACCGAAAGTTGAACTTCTCAAACAACTTCATTCTTAAAAGTATCTGACTTGAAAGTCATACACTACTCAACAATAGTTAGGGATTTTTGGCTTTCGGTTAAATTTAAACTTAAAATGCATTACAACCCTTACAAATGAACTTAATGCGACCTTCTATAAACTTTTCAGTGTTTTAGTGTTGTTTGCACAACTTGCTGTTCTCGAAAAATGAGCTTAACAGCAAAATTCGCAGCAGGTGTTTGATCCATGAATAAAACAATTTCCTGGTTCAATCAAAATTGGTATTCAAACATTCCCCCTTATCATGCTGTTCACATTTTGACGTCATGAGACGAAGACGACACCCAACAACAGAGGCTTCAAACAGGATGTTCTCGGATGAAAGTGGTCACTGAGCTTAGGATGTCACAGAGTCTCATCTGCAGGTTAAAACAAAGATACACAGAAACTGGAATCAGAATCAGAATTAGAATTTGCTTTATTGCCAAGTTTGTGCACACAAACAAGGAATTTGACTTTGGTACACTTTGCTCTCCGTTACGTTTTTATTTCTCTATATAAATGGAAATAAAAAAGTCTTTCCTCTCAGCTGAAAGAGACCACCAAATGGTGGCATGGAGCACCACAAAAATGCAAAAACATGCAGAAAACAAGAAAGCAAGGGTCCAAGGCTGCCATCAGCGGCGCCATCTTAGTCACAGAAAGGCATGGAAGTGGATGTCCTATTTGAGGATCCAGACAATCAGTTGTCAGGGTAAAAATTGCTGTCATGGTGCAATATATTAGTTATTTTGAGTATTTAACCACATTCTTCATGAGACACAGTTAAACCTGATTACTGCCAGACTATACAGTCTAGAAGTGGGCAAGATATCTAAAAAATACATGTATCATGTGTCAGTCTTAAGAGATTCAAGAACAGATGAGAAATAAAGTCATTGACACCTAGTAATCTGAACACATACAAAGCCATTCCTAAGGCTTTGGGAATCTTGTAAACCAAAAACATGGAACAATAGCGAACTTCCTAAGAGAGTCCTGCCTTTCAAAATTACTCCAAGAGCAAATCAATGACTTATGCAGGAAATTACAAAAGAACCCAGAGTAACATCTAAAGCACTGCAGACCTCAATTGCTTCTGTTTAGGTGAGAGTTCGTGATTCAACTAAATTAAATAGACTGGGCAAAAATTCAGAAACCACTAGTGACCAAAAAAGAAAATAAAGGCTCATCTCACATTTGCCAAAATACATCTTAATGAGAAAGAATAGGAATTGTTTTGGATGGCCTGTGTCCTTTCACATTTAGCATAAAACATCATACCAACAGTCTTTCTCAGTTTGTGAGCCTAAATTCAAGTACCCCGGGGGATTATCCAGCTTGAAAACCCTCCAAGTGGATAAATGAAAGCAAGACTGCAAAGGAGAGTGTGACTAAAATCATCTATACTGATTTAAAAGACTGACTGAAAGTTATCACAAGCTCTTAAAGACAGTTGTTGCCGCCAAGGTTGGCACAACCAGTTATTAGATTAAATTATTATTTGAAAACTGTATTTTGAATTTACTAAGGTTATCTTTACTT
Organism: Girardinichthys multiradiatus; assembly: GCF_021462225.1. NCBI lineage: Eukaryota > Metazoa > Chordata > Actinopteri > Cyprinodontiformes > Goodeidae > Girardinichthys > Girardinichthys multiradiatus. The sequence goes on from NC_061800.1 coordinate 18,534,538, forward strand.
GATATTATCATTCGTTTGATGACATAAAACACTTAAGTGTGACAAAAAGGCAAATCAGAAGATATCTGTAAGGTAGTAAATACTTTAACACACTACAATGTATGTTCAAAGCGTATCAAGTCAGATCATCATTTCACATCTATTCTGCCACCCTTGTTAGTATTTATAGCCGGCCATGCATCAGGTGACCTTTACACTTGGAGAAATCTCCTCCTAGGCTATTATGTCCTTTAAAGGTCATCTGTCTCAGACAGTCCTGCGTTTCATGGTAAAATAGGAATGTTTTCAGAGGAACTTTTCAGACCACCTGTTGCTCTGTCGTCATCAGCCACGATGTGATGCATCATCGTAGCACAAATATTTACAGCTCCCCAAAGGCTTCACCATAAACCTCAAGCTTGAGTTCACAAATCTCGGTTGTAATGATGAAAAGAAAACTTTCGAAGACAAAGCTAAGTCAATTCTTTAATTTATAAGTAAAATATTTCAGCATTTCAGTCAACAGAGCAGCCTTTTGAATAAAGAGCAATTTTATAACTGGAGCTGTTAAATATTTATTTCAAACCATTGCATCTAATCTACCACTTGAAATGATGAAGGAGATGCTGTCTTATTGCACACGTTTAAAATTGTACTGTCTTTTCCAAAAAGTTAATAATTGTTGCAGTATACTTACATCAACTTTACTTGCTCTTGCATTATGGAACACTTGGCAAAGATTAGTGCTATGAAGCTACAGACATGTACCTGAGGGGAATAATCTGCATTTCTGATCAAACAGGCACTTGTTAACAGGAGAAGATAGTGATATTGGTTATATAAATTCAAACATCCACTTATGTAACACATTGTATTAGTGGCCAAGTTAGACCAATAACAATAATTCACCTGTTCAGTCCAACTCAGCTGGATTGCACAGTTACACATTTAGTTAGCAGTATTTGGAGAAATTAATATTATTCACCCTCTCCACTGTTTTTCCTATTTACAAATCAGGGGATATTATTGTCCTGACAAGGTGTTCATGTGATTTTAAGTTGGGTTCTGTAAACAACATTCAGCAAACAATGAAGCCATCTTGAGGGTGAGATTTTCTGGTTCCAACATTAATGCTGCACAAATAGATTCTTTAAATTCACTAAAACAGTTAAAAGTGTAATGCAGAGATTTAAGCTTCAGCAAAAGACTATTCTGGTTTCCAATCTACGTCGGTCACATGAAGCCCCCCACTAACGGTGCGCGAAAAGGAACTAGGAAGTTATGTGGAAACAAGAAAAAAAGAGTTAGAAATGAGTGTTACATTAAAACACTGAGATTTGCTGAACTGAGTGAGAATAACAGGCTTTGTTACATCTGCTTGGCCACTAATGTCTAAAACCCTGAAATCTGATGGTAAGACTTTTAACACCTTTTAATGAAGGTTTTCTCAAAAATGCAAACTCCAGAGGTGTTAAACACCAACGGCAACAATTATAAAGAGCTTAGCTGGGAGGTTTGTGTAACATACACTATATTGCCAAAAGTATTGGGTCCCACCACCAAGTCAATGAATTCCCATGCTCCAATCACTTCCATGGCCTCATGTGTTTAAAGTTTTGTGTGGAGAACCTTGACTGGCCTGACCTCAACCTTCTTGAACACCTTTGGAGTGAATTAAAGCGGATGCTGCAATTCCAGTGTTTTCATTTAACTATGAACACACTCCTAAACCTTGAGGAAGATGTTTACAGAATAGTTAAAATTACTATTGCTGGCAACAGGTCATTCAACAAGTTAGACTTTATAGATTAAGAATAGGATGTCATCAACATTCATGTACATGTAAAAGTAGACAGACAAATACGTTTGGCAATATATTGTATTTCATTGCACATTTCATGACCTACAAGAAAAAAGCATTTGAGTAATGAGAGCTCTGGGCCTCATGCTGCTTTGTCTTCAACACTCCAACTGCAGCCCTGCAAAGGTGCAACGTTTCTGACGTGAATGGGCAGTGGGAGTTGCTGTCAACTTTCTCTCACCACTGTATTGATGTCCTGCAGCAATTTTCCTCTCACGGGATTTTTAGCTCGCGTGTCTCTCGGCAGAAATCCTGCACACTTGCACATTCAAACAGTTTTGCTTCAACGTTGAAACAGAAATACAAGAACCTCGGTTTGAAAATGACTGAATATCCTGTTCACTTATTCAGCAGCTAATTATTTTCTGTTTTGAAGAAGCCCCAGGAATTTATAAAGAAAAGGTGTATGTAATTGTTCACATTCTACATAAGATGGGGAAACTGTACATTTAAAGGTAATGTGTTCATCTAATTTTGTTTTAATATTAAGGAAAAGTAAAAGCTAAAATTGAGCCATATGAAATTAATGGGCTGAATTACTGAATATAACAGACTATTCCTACAGTAAATACATTGGTTTGTGCTTTGGCTCTGTGGGGTATCTACCTTTTGTGGGCTTCAGTGTGGGTTTGCTCACGTTGCTACTTCTGGCTGGGGTATGGGTGTTGGGCGTGTGTTGTTGGATTTGGATGATGTGGGTCTTTTATTTTGAGGTGTACTTTTGCAGGGGGGCTTTATTTTTGGCAGGCTGGTGGGGGCATCTGCACAGTGTTGGTTTTGTGCAGTGATTTTGCTTTGGGTGCTCTTCGCTGTGTTCTGTCCTCCGCTGTATGGCATGTTGTGGTGGTATGGTGGTGGTCCTGTGTGGTGCGCCTCTGGCCGTTGTGTGTAAATGCTGCAGGGTGGGCGTCGTTGGGTGTAGCAGTTGCATCGGGCTTCTCGGCCTTGTACAGGGGTAGGGTTTGCTTGTCTGCTGGGTGGTTCCTGATGGGTGGAATGTGCTTGGGGTTGGTGGTTTTCACCGTGTCCCTACGGACATATGGAAGGATGTGTGGTGTCACTGTCGCTGTGGTGTTGGCTTGGGGGGAGCTGCGGCTTGGCTCTATCATTTTTGCTTGGCTGACCTTGATATTGGTTGTTCTGCATCTCTTACTGCAGCCTCTTTGAAGGGCATGCTGTTGTCTTTCTGTGGCGCCCTTCGGCTTGTTGGGCTGGTGTCTTTCCCTTAGGCACAGTGGTGGACGGGGCGGCGCGTCGCAGGGTCTGCTTGACTGCCTGGCTGGTGCTGGCGGTATTTGTTCGTTTGTCCATGGAGGGCTGCAGGTCCCTATGCTGGCTGGGTGTTTGCATTTAGATGGGCCTGCTGTTTTGGGTCGGGTGTGGCTTATAGGCGTCCTCGGTGTTGGACGTGTTTTGTTGCTCTGACCTAGGAGTGGCTGTGATCTGTTGACGAGCTGGGGGACATCAGGGACTGGGCGCTCTATTGAGTTTGGCTGTCGTTTAGCATGTTGGTCATATGCCCTACATTGTGTGGCGTACTCTTGTTGTGCTGGGCCAGCTGGTCTGCTATTTGTTTTTTGGAGTGGGACCGCACTCTTGGTCGTCGCTGTGCGCTTGCGGCTGACTCCTCTTTGCTTGTGGTTGGTGGCTTCTTCAGGCAGGGGACTGGGTGTCAGCGCTGGGTATCGGGGTTTGAGGTTTTGGGTGGTTCTGGGGGGGCTGGGGATGTTGGTCCCGGTTTCCAGTCGGTTCTCGAGAGCTCGGTGCCTGTCCCTAGCCTTGGGCTTGTGCTTGTGCCTGTGCCTGTGTCTGTGCCTATGCCTGTGCCTCCCTTCTTTCTTGAAACTCAGCGAACGGAAGTGCCTATTGGGGTCAGCTGGGGAGTTGGCTCTCTGGGACAGCATTTTGCCCCCAGTCCTTCCCTCTCCATCCCCGGACAACTCCCTCCACCCGCTCTATTACACTACCACACATGCCTTGGGGTGAGGGTGCGTCATTGGAGTGCCTCGAGGGTTTTCCATCTCCACGGTCTCATGGCAGCCTTTTTACCGTGTCCTGTCTGGCAGAGTATCGCTCAGAATTGTTGTCTGAGTGCCAATAAATTGCCCAACAGATTTACTTTCACAAGCGGAGCATCACAGCAAATGCTTTAAAGCTCTGCTTGATATTTATAAAATAAATTTTATTATAAATTTCTTTGGGAATATTTCAATTGTTACGGACACGGGGACTGAAATGAAAAGGAAAACAGAAGCTTGAAAAAGAGAGAGATGGGGCAAAAAGAAAAAAGGGGAGAAAAGAAGGAAAGAGTGGAGAAGAGAAAGAAGGATGAAGAGAATAAAAAATTACACCCTGCTAGCTTATACACCTGCAGCTGTTTTTTTTTTTTTTTTAATAAAATAGCACACGGTATTTATGAATGTAAAATGTACTTAGTGAGAGGTGCAGCCCAATATAAAACATCTGTGTATCTGTCAACACCTGAAACTTAACACCTGTGAGTATGAGTGTGGATGCGCTTTGTATACAAGGTTTCTCCACAAAAATATGCAATAGGGAGTTTGAGGACCCACCGACCTGCCCCGTGGTCCCCGGGCGGACACTGAGGAGATCCGAGCCACAGACATCCAAAGGACCCCCAAGCACAGGAACCCCAGGAGTACCACCGCTGGGACTACCGCAACCCCCTCAGTGGAGAGTCCCAGGGGAGTCACCCAGCAGCGACAATGCAGAAGCCCCAGGGAGCCGCAGTGACGAGCCACAGGCCCCGCCGGCAGCCGTCCACGCCGGAGCAGATCCAGCCATGGACCCAGAGACCCAAGACCCCGGGACACACAACCCCCCAAGCAGAGGCCCGACAGAGCCCAGGGGGCCAGGCCCCGGCAAGCAGCCACCGGGAGTGAGCCAGCACACACTAAAGCACCCAGCCCCGGACACCGAGAACCCCAAGTACATCAGCGGGCAGAGACTCCAACCACCGGAAGGTAGGGTGGCGGGGAGGAAATAGGCCCCCGATAAGATGGGGGGGCCTAGGCTGATCCAGGAGAGGGAGCAGTGCAAGACCCAACCTGTCACACAAAAAGAAAAAAAACAGGCACTCAGTCACAATCACCCACTCCCACCCTCATGCATACACATAAAATCACTCGCACCCAATGTAAAGACAAACAACAATGGACGTCATACCCTCATTCACACTCCCCATGCATACTCTATACTCCCAGGTCCAGGCGCCGGTACCCCTTAGGGGCAACCAGCCCTCGGACCCAGGAGGTGGTCCCCTTCCCTCCTGTGGCAGAGACAGGCAGACAGCGCCAGCACCTCCCAGACCCGGGAGGCCCCGGCCCGGTCCAGCCCGGCCCCTGCACCGAACCCAGTCCCCAACAACCCCCATCCACCTCCGGAGAGGGGGCTATGTACAAAAGAGGGGTCCACATGGCCCAAACCAGCCCGCCAACCAGAATCGCCCCAGGACGGAGCAGTATCGATCCCCCAATGAGCTCCGATCCCAACCCCATGAGCCTCCCACCCCCAGTGAACCCCAACATGAACCTCCCCACAGGGCCACCCCCAACACGGACACCGATATCGAACACATGCCCCCGAACCCAAACGCCACGAATCTTCTCCCGCACAGGGGAACACCCCCACAGGTGAACTCCACAGCCGAGAGGCCGATGAAGCCACACCCACCCACCGCTAGCTCCACACTTAACCCCGCTCTAAGCACACCTGCCACAACCCGCTCCCCCACCACACAGCGTGCCGCAACGGCAAGGCAAGGGCCTTGCACAACACCACCCCTGCCCACGGGTGCAACAGGGCAGACCCCACCAAGCACCGCACCCATAACAGGACCCCCGACCCCGCAGCATGACGGGACAAACTCACCCACCCGGTACCCGGGGCCAGTGTCCCCCACCATGCCCCCACAATGTCCCGTCGGCCACAAAAAAAAAAAGAAATTCAATTCAGTTTATTTATATAGCACCAATTCACAACACATGTCGTCTCAAGGCACTTCACAAAAGTCAGGTACATACATTCCAATTAATCCTAACAGTGCAGTCAGATTCAGTTATTTATTCAAATTGGATAAAAAGTTTTTCTGTCTAAGGAAGCCCAGCAGATTGCATCGAGTCAGAGATTTGTAGCATTCACTCCTCCTGGATGAGCATGTAGCAACAGTGGACAGTCCCTGGCGTTGACTTTGCAGCAATCCCTCATACTGAGCATGCATGTGGAGACAGATGTAGCGACAGTGGAGAGGAAAAACTCCATTTTAACAGGAAGAAACCTCCAGCAGAACCAGGCTCAGTGTGAGCGGCCATCTGCCACGACCAACTGGGGGTTTGAGAGAACAGAGCAGAGACACAAAGAGAACAAAGAAGCACTGATCCAGGAGTACTTTCTATGGGAAGGAAAAGTAAATGTTAATGGATGTAGCTCCTTTAGTCATTTCACCTAGAAAGAATGAACAGATAAACTCAGAGCCAGTTTTCAAGCTTAGAGTCTGAAAGAGAGTACATAGGGTTTGTCACAGTAAAAGCTCAGTCAATTGCCATGTCTAGGAGAGAGAAAGGGTTAAACACTGAAAGACAGGGCTATGTGGGTCATCAGCAGAGGGTGAGCATTAAATTGTTGCCAGCAGAAGCTCGGACGATTCCCCTCTCCAGAAAGGTGTCACAGGTAGACACAGAGTCAGGCCAGTTGTAGCTTCTAGGAAGAGAAAAGAACATAAAGTTAAAAACAGAAATAACAGCAAATAATGCAGAATTAGAGAGTAGTGTGAGAATGTAGCGAAGAGGGTGAAAGTGGTTATTATGTCCTCCAGCAGCCTAAGCCTATAGCAGCATAACTACAGAGATAGCTCAGGATAACCTAAGCCACTCTAACTATAAGCTTTATCAAAAAGGAAAGTTTTAAGCCTAGCCATAATGGTAGACAGTTTGTCCATCTAGAGCCCACTGATGGCCATTGTTATACTAAAAACCACAACGATATGCATCAACACCACATTTGGCTGGCCGGCCTGCTTGGTGTGGCCGGATGTGCTGTGCAGGATTGAGTGCGACCGGCATGCTGGGACGTCTCCAGGGTTGAGGTTTGGGGTGGGCGGGGTGCCCGGTGTTTGATGTGCTGTTGTGACCTTCCTCCAGTGCTTCCTTCTGCGGCTCTGGCCCCCAGCCTAGCACCAGGCTACGGTCGTGGTCGGGTGGGTGTGGCGTTGGAGCGCGTCTTGTACCTGCACTGGGGCAGTTGGTCCGCCTGGGTATGGGTAGCCAGCTGGAGCATGCTTCTGTCTCGTGGACTGTCAAGCTGGGGCTGCTCATCAACTTTTTGGGGGGTGGAGCTCATTTGTGGGGCTGTGCCCTTGCGGGGAGGGGATTCATGGAGTTTGGGCCTGGGGGCAATATCTGTGTCCTGGTTGGAGACAGTGGGGAAATTCATGTTGGGGTTCATGGGGGGTGGGGGACACATGGGGCTGAGATCAGAATTCATTGGGGGGGTTGGGAATGCTTTGTCCTGGGGTTGCTCTGGTTGGCGGACTGGTTTGGACCAGGTAGGCACCTATTTTGTTGTTGGGGTCTGGGGTTGAGGCGGGGGGTCGGGATCTGGGCTGGGGTCAAACAGGTTTGGGCAATGCCGGCACTAGTCTGGGCTGGTGCTGGGGCAGCCTGCCTGTCTTCACCCCAGAATGAAGGGGTCCACCTCCTGGGTCTGACGGCTGGTTGCCTTTTTGGAGTATCAGTACCTGGACCTGAGAGTGTAGAATATGCGTAGGAAGTGTGAGTGAGTGGATGACATCCATTGTTGTGTGTCTTTAGGTTGTGTGTGTGAGTGTTTTATCTGTACACATGAGAGTGAGAATGTGTGATTGTGACTGTGTGCGCCTGTTTTTGTGTCAGGTTGGGTCCTAGGCAGGGAGCAGCCTAGGACCTGGATCAGATTAGGCCCCCCAACAAATGCGTGGGCCTATTTCCTCCCCCGCCACACTCCCTGTCAGTGGCTGGTGTCTCTGCCTGCTGGTGTAATGGTGGTTTTTGGTGTCCAGGGCTGGGTTCTTTGGTGTGTGCCGCTCATTTCCAGTGGCTGCTTGCCGGGGCCTGGGCCCCCTGGCTCTGTTGGGCCTCTGCTTTGGGTGTGATGTGCCCCAGCGTCTTGGGTCTCTGGGTTCATGGCTGGATCTACTCTGGCATAGACGGCTGCCGGCGGGGTGTGTGGGCTCGTTGCTGCAGCTCACTGGGGCTTCTGCACTGTGGTTGCTACTCAGATCTCAGATCTAGACCTCCTCTGTGTCTGTCTTGGGTCCAGGGGGGCAGATTTGTGGCTCATCACACTCGCTATTGCATATTTGTATGGAGAAACCTTATATACACAAGCATGCTCACACTTACACCCACAGGTGTTCGGATTCAGGTGTTAACAGATACACAGATGTTCTATATTGAGCCACAGTTACCACCAAATACATCTTGCATTCATTAGTACCGTGCACTTTTCAGTAACCTTGATGTTGTTATTTATACAGGTGTAGAAACAGTCTTCTATGGTGTTATCTTGTATTCTCTTCACCCTTCTTTCTCTCCTCTATTCCTTATTCCTTATCTCTCTTTTTCCTTTTTGCCTGACCTCTCTCTCTCTCTTTCTTGCTTCCTTTTTTTTCCGTTTTCGATTCTGTCTCCGTGTCTATTGCAATCGAAATAATCCCAAAGCAGTTTCTAATAAAGTTTTATATATATATATATAAATATATATCAAGCAGAGCATTATAGCATTAGCCGTAATGCTCCACATGTGAAAGTAAATCTATTGGGCTTCTTCTTGGCACTCAGACAACAATTTCAGCTACTCTGCCAAACAGACACGTTAAAAGATAACTGCAACTGCATACAGTACAGTCAAAGGTTTGGACACATCTTCTCATTCAAAGAGTTTTCTTTATTTTCATGACTATGAATATTGTAGCTTCACACTGAAGGCATCAAAACTATGAATTAACACATGTGGAATTATATACTGAACAGAAAAGTGTGAAACAACTGAAAATATGTCTTATATTCTAGGTTCTTCAAAGTAGCCACCTTTTGCTTTGATTACTGCTCCGCACACTCTTGGCATTCTGTTGATGAGCTTCAAGAGGTAGTCACCTGAAATGGTTATCACTTCACAGGTGTGCCCTGTCAGGTTTAATAAGTGGGATTTCAAGCCTTATAAATGGGGTTGGGACCATCAGTTCTGTTGTGCAGGAGGTGGATACAGTACACAGCTGATAGTCCTTCAGTCAGTCCGAACAATTGGGAAAACTTTGAAAGTGTCCCCAAGTGCAGTCGCAAAAACCATCAAGCGCTACAAAGAAACTGGCTCACATGAGGACCGCCCCAGGAAAGGAAGACCAAGAGTCACCTCTGCTGCGGTCGATAAGTTCATCTGAGTCACCAGCCTCAGAAATTGTAGGTTAACAGCAGCTCAGATTAGAGAACAGGTCTATGTCACACAAAGTTCTAACAGCAGACACATCTCTAGAACAACTGTTAAGAGGAGACTGTGTGAATCAGGCCTTCATGGTAAAATAGCTGCTAGGAAACCACTGCTGAGGACAGGCATAAAGCAGAAGAGACTTGTTTTGGCTAAAGAACACAAGGAATGGACATTAGACCAGTGGAAATCTGTGCTTTGGTCTGATGAGTCCAAGTTTGAGATCTTTGGTTCCAACCACCGTGTCTTTGTGCGGCACAGAAGAGGTAAACGGATGGACTCTACATGCCTGGTTCCAAGCGTGAAGCATGGAGGAGGAGGTGTGATGGTGTGGGGGTGCTTTGCTGGTGGCACTGTTGGGGATTTATTCAAAATTGAAGGCATACTGAACCAGCATGGCTACCACAGCATCTTGCAGCGGCATGCTATTCCATACGGTTTGTGTTTAGTTGGACCATCATTTATTTTTCAACAGGACAGTGACCCCGAACACACCTCCAGGCTGTGTAAGGGCTATTTGACCAAGAAGGAGAGTGATGGGGTGCTGCACCAGATGACCTGGCCTCCACAGTCACTGGACCTGAACCCAATCGAGATGGTTTGGGGTGAGCTGGACCGCAGAGTGAAGGCAAAAGGGCCAACAAGTGCTAAGCATCTCTGGGAACTCCTTCAAGACTGTTGGAAAACCATTTCATGTGACTACCTCTTGAAGCTCATCAACAGAATGCCAAGAGTGTACAGAGCAGTAATCAAAGCAAAAGGTGGCTACTTTGAAGAACCTAGAATATGACATATTTTCAGTTGTTTCCTGTCCTGGTGACTCAGTTAAATGGGACACATCACAATGACAATGAAAAATATGTATTATTGGTGAATTGTAGTGTGTTACTTAATTGCACTGTTAAGTTTTAAGCACATATGTGGCATTAATTTTAATGGAGCATTAGAATGGGACTCGGCAAATGCCTAATTTTAATAACTACATGTGACGTATCAGAAACACAATCCTTATCAGGACATTCCTAATATGAACTCATGTCATACCTTTGTCGTCCCTCTCAGCTCTTATAGTCATGAAAAACATGTCTTATATTACTCTCAATAATTATAAGATTTACTGACATCTATGAAACTTATCTCACTGTTTGTACATATTTAGTTCATGTTCGACACAAAGAAATACGAGTTAAAGCAGATTTTTACTTAAACTATATAAAAAGACGGAATTATTTTTTTCCTCAGTCTGACATTAAATCAGATTACCAGAATTATTTCTACTTGCTAATCATGAAAATAATAAGAGATATTTGTTAACTTTCTTAAAGGTCAGACGTTTACATACATTACCTTAGTAATTGGTACAATTGCCATTTAATATACAGTATTTGATTTGGATCAAATGTTTTGAGTGTCCTTCTACAAGCTTCACACAACATTTTGCTGGATTTTTGGCCCATTCTAGACAGCACTGGTGTAACTGAGCCAGGTTTGTAGGCAGCCTTCCTCGCACACACCTTTCTAGCTCCGTGCACAAATCTTCTATGGGACTGAGATCAAGGCTTTGTAATGGCCACTCCAAAACACTGACTTTATTGTCTTTAAGCCACTTTATAACAAATTTAGCTGTATGATTAGGGTCATTGTCCATTTGGAAAACCCATTTGTGCCCAAGCTTTAACTTCCTGGCTGATGTCTTGAGATGTAACTTCAATATTTTCACATCATGTTCTTTCCTCTTGATGCTATTTTGTGAACATCACCTAGCAGATTGCAGCTAAACACCCACACATCATAATGCTGTCACCTCCATACTTCAAAGTTGGGATGGTGCCCTTAGCATTGCATGCTTCCTGCTTTTTCCTTCCAATACAACAACTGTCATTATAGCCAAACATTTAAATTTTTCTATCATCAGTCCAAGGGACGTATCACCAAAAATTAAGATCTTTGTCACTGGGTGCATTTGAAAACAGTAATTAGACATTTCTATGTTGTTCTAGGAGAAGAAGAAGCTTTCAAAGCCATGACACCATCATCTGGGCCTTTCTAAATTGCTAAAGGCTTAGCAATGTGTATGTGTATGCACACCTCAGAATTTAAAGAAAGTAATGAGAAATTTTCAAACAAATCTCTCTTTCTTTATTAAGCAAATAAAAGATAATTTTGGTGATTCTAACTGACCTAAAACAGGAAGTTTAGTCCTACTTAATGTCAGACAGTGATAAAAATAGATTATGTGTCTTTTTATATTGTGTATGTATATATTTTATTTCAACAATAAATCTATTAAAATTGATTTAATCTTCTAGGTAAAAAAAAAAATCTATGCAATAAAAGGTCATATATGAATGATCATCTGTGTGACTATTGATTTGATGGTGACAAAATAAGAAAATTGCATTACAAAACACAAGCGCTTTCAAAACACAAATTTACAAAACATAATTGCATGTAAATATATTAATTAATTTTCAAATTAAAATTATGAAAATTATATTATTGAAAAGCACAGTGAGTCATCCAGGCAAATGCCATTTATCATGCTATATCATTTAACACCTGAATTTAAAGAATTACCTGTAATAATAAATAAGAACACAGAGAAAATACTGAATGTTGTTGCAAAAGCACAAAAGATGTAAGTGCATGAGCACATTTTGCAGAAGGATTAGGACAGCCGCTCTTGACATCAAAAGAAAAAAGAAAGTATCCTTTTTAATATCAAAATAACTTCACAGATGCTTGCCAGCACCGGCAGTCTAAGCTTCGCCTGAAGGATGTAGCTTTAGCTGAAGAACAGACAGACTTTCTGCAAAACCGAAAAAAAAATATCTCTGTGCCTGTCTACATAAAAACAGCATAACACTATATAACACTTTGTTAAATGGTGGATACACAATGTTTTAACAGCTTCTTTGGAGGAATGTGTGATGTATGCAAAATTAAAAAAACAAAGAAGGCTCTAATTTAACTTATTTAAAAACTAAAAACTGTCTGCTGTAAAGACACATTCGACCTAGTTGTCTAATCAGGCTGGAAACAAGTCCAGTAGAGGAAGTAGACATCTGTCGAGTAAAACACATGCTAAAATCGTACTATCCTCTATCAGTCAGAGCTCATGCACCAGCATGACCTTAGAGCACACTTCATGCTTTAATTACAATGCTGAAATAAATACCCTTTTCTAATCCACCTTCATTCTGCCAATGGCGACTGATATTGATTTAGCATGTCTTACATAATATCTGTAGAGGTCTCCATTTCTTGCTGCAGTTTTTGTTATATTCCTGCTACAAATACAGGATTGTCAGACTGCCAGTGTACAGATGAGTAATACAGCACAGCTCAAAGCATGAAGGATGAAATCACCTGTGAATCGTGTACAGAACATTGTTTCCCCACCAGTCATTGCTTTGAATCAGATATGACACAAAAATAATTTTTTTCTGTTTTATCTTTACACCACAGCTGTCTCTAAACTTGTATCCACTTCTTTAAGGGTTGTTATGATTGGTAGCCTTGATGCTCAGATTTTTCAGATCCTTTCCCTTTTGTTTACTTTAGATTGGGCTAACACACAATAGCTTCTCTTGTTTATTTTAAATTACCTTTAGATAATGATAAAAAGAGGAAGCTAGGGAAAAAAAAACCTTACCTTCTCTAATTATTTTAGCCCTACAGATATGTAAGTATTGTACATTCTTATATGTTTACTGCAGAAGCACGATGAAGAGTGACAGTGCAACACTAATAAATGAAAGTTGAATTTTTTATTCAACTCAAGTTCAGCTATGAATACCAAACCTACATCTCTGTTATTGTTGGACACTCTTGTTAAAATCAAGATCAAATCTGCATTTGATTCAAGTCTGACATAATACTTGTTTTACAAACTGAAACAGATTTATCCTTGTGCTGTATTTATCTTTGACTACAGCCAATCAGTTAGCATCTTCCTGTGGATAAAAATCTCCAGCATTTTGTTCAATAGATGTGTGAAAACTAAAATAATAAATATTTGCTTTAATTTAAATAAAAGTGCTGCGTGATTCATTTTCCGTGAAAATTAATCCAGTTCTTTCAAGCCCTTTGAAGGGATCAGAATTACGTTGGTTGCATATTATAGCTACAAATATTGGTAGTCATGATTTAATGGATCATTTTACATCTATAAGTGACCCAAATATTTTCCTTTTTTGTTTGTATGTGATTCAGTCAAACAAAAATATTTGTGCAATGTAACATTAAATGTTAATAACTTCTATTGTGTTTGTCCATCAGGAACAAAAAGATTAGATTTCCATATGTCATATAGTCTGAGTTTAGCTGCATTTTGTTTTGGTTTGACAGATTATTTCATTTAATCAACATATTTTTGATTGCTTTATAAATATCTTACTCTCATACTCATACTCATACTCTTTGTTTGAAGTGTGACTTTTAGTAATCTACATGTACTTTGTATTTAATACCAATATGATCATAAAAATAATCCCTCAAAGCATCCCAGAATGCCAAAAATGAAGTTTGTTTAGATTACCTTAAATTACCATTTAGATAAGATAATTTTGTCTTTAAAGCCCAGATCTCACCAGTATGCACCCTTCTATATTAATTTTGCATATTTTTGACAGCAGAATAGGATCCTGACAATTGCTGAACAATTGATAGACTGGCTTTGCTAAAAACAAAAGACAAGTGATACAAAGATGAAAAAGACATATATAAAAGGGTTAGTACTTATTTACACCGTTTTATGTATTAATTTTTTATGCTTTTGTCCATTTTCATTTGTTTTTTGTTTAAAAAGCCAATGCGACATTTCTGTTGTGTCCCAATCTAAACTTAATGGATTATAGCTGTAAAAGAAACAGGACAGAGTTATTTAAGCACAACCAATTTTTGATGCTTCAAACATAGCAGTACTGAAATTCACTTTTAAGTGTCTTTAAGGGGCAAACTGGACAATCTAAAGACCAGACAGAACTGCTAGGAATTGACTACATTTCATAACAGAAGACAAGACACCTTCATGAGGACCATTAAATCGAGGCACGTGACGTTGCCCGGTACGGCGGAGCCGGGGTCCCACCCTGGAGCCAGGCCTGGGGTCGGGACTCTCCGGAGAGCCGCGCGGCCCAGCTGGTGGCCGGGTTGCTCCTCGCGGGACCCGGCCAGGCCAAGCCCAAATGAGAGACGCGAGGCCATCCCCCAGTGGGCCCACCACCTGCAGGGAGAACCGTGAGGGACCGGTGCAAAGAGGATTGGGCGGCAGACGAAGGTGGAGACCTCAGCAGCCCAACCCCCGGATGCTTAGGCTGGCTCTAGGGACATGGAATGTCACCTCGCTGAGGGGAAAGGAGCCGGACCTTGTGCGAGAGGTTGAGAGATATCGACTAGAAATAGTCGGGCTCGCCTCCACGCACAGCGTGAGCTCTGGAACCCATCTCCTCAAGAGGGGCTGGACTCTCTTCTACTCTGGAGTGGCCCACGGGGAGAGGAAGCGGGCTGGGGTGGGTTTGCTTGTTGCCCCCCAGCTCAGCCGTCTCGTTTTGGGGTTTACCCCAGTGGATGAGAGGGTCGCAACCCTGCGACTTCGGGTTGGGGACAGGTTTCTGACTGTCGTTTCGGCCTACGGGCCAAGTGGTAGTGCGGAGTACCCGGCCTTCTTGGCATCCCTGTTGGGGGCGCTGGATAGTGCCCCCTCCCAGGGTCTCCATTATTCTGCTGGGGGACTTCAACGCCCACGTGGGAAACGACAGTGACACCTAGAGGCTGAGCTATCCACTGATCACCACCTGGTGGTGAGTTGGATCCGCTGGAGGAGGAAAAAGCCAGACAGACTTGGCAGGCCCAAGCGCATAGTGAGGGTCTGCTGGGAACGTCTGGCAGAGCCCTCGGCCAGGGATGTATTCAACTCTCACCTCCGAGAGAGCTTTGACCAAATTCTGGGGGATGTTGGAGACATAGAGTCCGAGTGGACCATGTTCTCCGCATCTATTGTCGATGGTGCTGCCCGTAGCTGCAGCCGTAAGGTCTGCGGTGCCTGTCACAGTGGCAATCCCAGAACCCGGTGGTGGACACCGGCAGTAATAGACGCTGTCAAGCTGAAGAAGGAGTCCTATCGGCTGTGGTTGGCTTGTGGGACTCCTGAGGTGGCTGACGGGTACCGTGAGGCCAAGCGTGCCGCGGCCCGGGCTGTGGCAGAGGCAAAAACTCGGGCCTGGAAGGAGTTCGGTGAGGCCATGGAGAAGGACTACCGGTTGGCCTAGAAGCTATTCTGGCAAACCGTCCGGCGCCTCAGGAGGGGGAAGCAGTGCTTCGCCAACACTGTTTACAGTTGGGGTGGGAGGCTGCTGACCTCGACTGAGGACAGTATCGGGCGGTGGAAGGAGTACTTTGAAGATCTCCTGAATTCTGCCATCACGCATTCCCTGGTGGAAACAGAGGCTGGGGACTTGGGGTTGGATTCTTTCTTCACCCAGACTGAAGTCACCGAGGTGGTTAAAAAGCTCCGCGGTGGCAGGGCTTCGGGGTTGGATGAGATCCGCCCTGAGTACCTCAAATCTCTGAATGTTGTGGGGCTGTCATGGTTGACACGCCTCTTCAACAATGCGTGGCGGTCAGGGACAGTGCCTCTGGACTAGCACACCGGGGTGGTGGTCCCCCTTCATAAGAAGGGTGACCGGAGGGTGTGTTCCAACTACAGGGGGATTACACTCTTCAGCCTCCCTGGTAAGGCCTACTCCAGGGTATTGGAGAGGAGAGTCCGGCCGATAGTCGAACCTTGGCTTCAGGAGGAGCAGTGTGTTTTTCATCCCGGCCGTGGAACACTGGACCAGCTCTATACCTTCTACAGGGTGCTCGAGGGTTCATGGGAGTTTGCCCAACCGGTCCACATGTCTTTTGTGGACCTGGAGGAAGCATTCGACTGTGTCCCTCGTGATGTCTATGGGGGGTGCTCCAGGAGTATGGAATCGGAGGCCCTTTATTAGGGGCCATCCAGTCTCTGAACAAGCAGAGCAGGAGTTTGGTCCGCATTGCCGGCACTAAGTCGGACCTGTTCCCGGTGCAGGATGGACTCCGGCAGGGCTGCCCTTTGTCACCGGTTCATAACTTTTATGGACAGGATTTCTAGACACAGCCAAGGGCCTGAGGGGGTCTGGTTTGGGGACCAGTGGATCTTGTCTCTTCTTTTTGCAGATGACGTGGTCCTGTTGGGCCCCTCTAGCCAAGACCTACAGCTTGCGCTGGGGCGGTTCACAGCCGAGTTTGAACCGGCTGGGATGAAGATTAGCTCCTCCAAGTCAGAGGCCATGGGGCTCGACCGGAAAAGGGTGGCGTGTCTCTGCTGAGTCTGCTGCCCCCGCGACCCAGTCCGGGATAAGTAGAAGACGACGAGTACGAGTACAATTACCACATCTTGTTCTGTCTGTGCACACAAAACTGTCATTGCAGTTACTCCTATAATGTTGCCTCAAGGTGTTTGTGCTTCTCTCAAGACACCTCCCCACAGTGACTGAGACGTAAGTCTTACCTTATTTATACTTCCTCACTCTGCCATTCTGGGCCTTTAGGACAACAATCATCAATCGTCTAAAGCCAAGCTCAGCTTGATCAATAGTCACAAACACATGCTCTGAATTCAAGTGAATACCACTGAAAGAAGGACAATGTTCGGTTGTAAACCCTGACATGTCGATCTGGTTTCCATTCTGACCTTTTGTTTTAAATATGAATCACAAACACTTCTGATACTCCAAGCCTTATATGCCATTTAAAACTTCATCAGCATTACAGTTTTGTTTAGCTTTTTTCCAAAACAAATGACGAAAATTACACGGTATGTTAAGACTACTTTTTTAAAATCCAATACAAAGATCACATAATAAAGTCACTGCAATCCTGAAAGTGCAACTTAATGTACCTTAATTGGTGCTGGAGTCCAGTAATTGGTCTTTAGAGCAGCAATCAAATATTAAAAGTATAAAGGGGAGTCTGCCGGCAGGTGCTGCCGCACATGAATGGAAAAATGAGCACACCATCGAGTAAATAACACACCGCTGATTAGCAATAAACCTCCGAATGCAGAGAAGACTCAACTGCGAGGCTTTGATGTGAAACAAGCAGTACACAGCACGGTATATGAAGAGCCTTTTACAGAAATGCATTGCTGCTGCAGGAAGGACGTTTTCTTTTTGATGATCGTAATTTTCAAAAGGACTCAGCAGCCGTGACAGGTGGCAGGTTTAATGAGCGAGTGTGTGGATAACATCTCAGCTCAGGTTATCAGGACGAGTTACGTTGATGTGGAGCCTGGTCATCACAAACTGTAGCATTGGCAATCATCCAGCAGGACTAGAATAGACATGAGATAGATTGTTTAATGTAAGATGTGCTTTTCTAGTTTTGATGTTAAAAAACCCCTCAGAACCAGCACCACTGATCTATGATGTGAATGAAAGACGTCATGTTTTGCGATCTTGTATAATGCTCATATATAATTTTTTTTAAGTAGTAACTTAGGCTTTGAATGCAACCCCTAAGCATGCATACACACTGGGTTGAATTTTAGATGATGCTCCATAACGAAGTTGAGTTCAATAGCCTAGGGCGAAAGTGCTGTAACCAGTGGGTTGCGGGTTTGAACCCCCACCCTGTCTGTCTCAGTCTTTGTGTCCTTGGGCAAAACACTTCACCCACCTTGCCTGCTAATGGTGACCAAAGGGTTCAGTGGCGCCGATTGTATGGCAGCCTCGCTTCGGTCAGTCTGCCCCTATCGCACACTGACAGCTTACCACATTCATTGTGCGAATGTGTGTATGAATGGGTGGATGACTGATAGCACAAAGCACTCTGGGGTCTCTGGGGACTTGATAAAGCGCTATACATATTTTTATTGTATATATTGGATGTTTTTTGGAGGTGAAAGAAGGAAATCCTAGAAAGCTATTTAAAATGGGATTTAAATATATTTTTGTCCAAAATAACACCAAGGTTTTTTACTTTATCATCGGAGGCCAATTTAATGCCATCCACATTAAGGGACTGACTAAGCAGTTTCTTTTTCAAGACTCTGGTTCAAAGATGACAACTTTTGTCTTGCCTAAATTTAAAAGCAGAAAATTCAAAATAATTCAGGTTTTTATGTCTGTAGTCTAAGTAACTACTAGATCTAATAGGATTTATCGATAAATATAGCTCAGTATCATAAGCATATCAAAGGAAATGTATCCCATGCTGTCTTATAATTTTATCAACTCCAAGCATAAATATATATAGTAAGGAAAAATGGTCCAAGCACTGAACCATGTGGTACTCCACAATTAACCCTGGAGTATGAAGAAGATTTATCATTTAGACGAACAAACTGGAATCTGTCAGACAAATAAGAGCAGCCTAATCAAAATGGTCCAAACACAGATCAAGTTCTACAGTTATCTCCAATGCTCTCTCTTCCTGAGGACAAAGTATTCATGTTCGATGATGACTAAACAAGAACTAGTTTATGTTGTGATGGGGATTTTAATAAGGAGTTTTGTAGTAATTCAATTTTAACCTAAAGTGAACTAGAAAGTAGTTTTTGTTCAGGGTGAATATACATAACATAGACTAATGTATTTGCTTTAGCAACTAGACATATTTCCTTTTGTGTTTGTGTGACTATCAATTATTTTCCCTCAGGAAACTTCCATTTTGTGAGACTGGGCCACTTTGCGCTATCTTACAGGCAATTAGTCACCCCAAATTGTTAACTTCTGGGTTTTTGGCTCACCTTGGTGAGCTACTCATACAGAGTAGGCACAAAGTCTCTGGCTACAGATTGATAAAGTAAGTCTTTAGTATAGGGTTTATAAAAAGCTTTGAGAATTGCACTTGACCTTTTCTAACATTCTCTTTGAACAAGTCTAGGCTCTAACAAGCCAATTATATAACCAAGTTAGTGGACTTGGTTACATTTATCTGAGAGGTCACATCTACTGCTACTGATTCCAAAAACACTATTAAACTATGAAGTCATGCTTTATGACTGAAATGGTGTTGCACCAGCTTGAACAATTTGTTCAGTTGTCAATGACAGTCCCCTGCACATGTTCAGTTGGGTCCCAACACACAGTCTGAGAAGAGACAAGTGTCACAGAGCCTCTGAAGTACTCATAATATTTCATGAGTAAATATGGGTATGAGTCAGTTGTTGTTTGCAGGCAGAAATCGATGATGGACTGGTGACTGATAGAGGGTGTTTCCATGGGATAAATGTCATGAAGCCGGTTCTGAAAACGTAGCGTTGCCGATTGTCTTGTGTGCTTCCACCTCTGAAAAAGAAGAGATTTAAAACTAGTCATGGAGTCTATGTTTATATTTGAGTTTGAGGCAAGCTTTGGCATGAGTATTTCTCAAAATAAAATCTAGATTTTATAGGGTTTGAACCCCCACCCTGTCTGTCTCAGTGAGGATATACTTTATATATGATGCGAACGTGCTTCTTGTAAATCAACATTTCTACTCTTACTATTTATGGGAGATTCATACCTACCTATTATGGGGAGCACTTAAATATCTTTGAATTTATTCAACGAATAAATATTTATTAAACAAATAAATTCAGTGATATTTTAAAACAAAAGCGTAAGCATAGTTGGCAAATTTTAGGATTCAGTAGGGTTAACATTACACCGAATTATCCATTCCAAGTCATGCTTTAATATTGTATCACTCTTCAGTTAGAGCACCCATTTACTCCAGGTTTCAACCACCTGATCCAAACTGTCACCCTCATGTCAAACAAAATTAGTTAGTTAAATTATGTTAGGATTTTCAGGATGAACTCAGGAACCTCAAAGGCCCCAAGTTATCATGAAGGAAAAACTGTTACAACACCAGCGTCACTGTCCACAGCGAAGCCAGTTTTACATCCCCATGGTGTGAGCGTGTGCCAACCAGGAAAGAAGAGTCTTCTCCAAAATCAATACTTTCTAGTTCAATTGAAATTCGCAGCTACCAGCATGGCCAGGGCAAATTTCTTCTCTGCAGTTATTTGGAGACAGACTTTGGGAGATTAGGCCACAATGACACAAGGGATGTTTGAAGGAGTCAATGTGAGGCTTTCAGACCATAGAACGCTGTACCATGTACCATGGTGCTGATGTATTGCACACATTGAAAGGAATATTTATGGAGGACTGCCTCCTATTATTCAACTCACATTAACAGCAAGAGGGTTTTTCCAACAGGACAATGATCCTAAACTTGATAAGTTTGGTGTTTCCATTTGTTTTGTCTAGATGAAACTGTTTCTTTGAACAGGACATGAAACCTTAAGTTGAATTAGTCATTTTGAATTTAATGAAAGTAAGCACATAGCTAAGGCAGTAGATGTGCCTGTCCCTCTTCATTAGTCACTCCTCCTCTCACCCAGTGGGAGCTGGAATAAACTCTGGGCTTTTTGATACTAAAAACAACAGTCAGTCTGAAATCAACCTGGCTATAATTTCCTAAGAGTGATATGTTTGGTTCTGAGCTACTATCTGAGTCACTACATTACATTTATAGTGTGTGTCACCTGGAATGAGCTGAAAACTTGCACTGCTACATGACTTTTTTTCCAAGTCCATTTTTCCTAATCATACAAAAACAAGCCATAGTACCAATTTAGAATTACAAATTTATTTTAAGACAAGTCTTTTGGCCTAATCTAAGAGATTTATTGGAAAGCTAAACTGGCACTGAGCTACCGAATGACAGCAAGAAAATTTTTAAACTTGATTTAATGACTGTTGAGATCACAACAACTTATTTTTATGAATTAATCTGTATGTGTAGAATTGATAATTTATTATTTTTAAGGTAAATATTCATGCTTGTACTTGTACTCGTACTCGTCGTCTTCCACTTATCCGGGACCGGGTCACGGGGGCAGCAGACTCAGCAGAGACACCCAGACATCCCTCTCCCCAGAAACCTTCTCCAGCTCCTCCGGGGGGAGCCCAAGGCGTTCCCAGGCCAGCCGAGAGACATAGTCCCTCCAGCGTGTCCTGGGCCGTCCCCTGGGCCTCCTCCCGGTGGGACGTGCCTGGAACACCTCCCGAGGAAGGCGTCCAGGAGGCATCCGGTATAGATGCCCGAGCCACCTCAACTACTCTCGATGTGGAGGAGCAGCGGCTCTACTCCAGATGCCGAGCCCCTCGTGCATTCACAAAAATTATTATTTATTTTTTTTTAAGCCAAACCTGAAAAAGACCGATCTTTCTAAATTATTTAGCCAAAAACTATTCACAGAGGATCTCTGTAGAGCCCGGTAGAGGCCCTGCCCTGCTGTTTGTTCTTTAATCCCAGCCACAATTTGTAGCATAACAACCCATCTTTTGTGTACTTTTCGGGTGCAAAGACATAAGCCAGAGCTGGCTGCATTCTGGCCAGTCACTGACTCTCCATTTATCCACAATGCCTGGCAGACAGCACCCTCCTATTTGTGTGCAGCTGGACCCTTTCATTATTTACACTTGAAATGATAATGGCATCATGTGTGCACAGCTGCAATATTTGCATCCACACGACATGCTGCTGAATTTGTGTGACAAAATGGAAGCGGCTCCTCCTGCAATATTTAAATATAGTCAGATGTGGAGGCTTTCTTCTCGGGAGGTCGAAAAGAAAACAAACACAGTACCTTCAAGAACCCAGCCATAAAAGAGAGAAAGGGGTTTAACGTCAGGTCTTTAGGATTAGTAAAGTAAAACCAATTTTTTTGAGCCACAGTGCCATGCAAGGACTGTGATTTCTGGGCAGGTGACGTCCCTTTTTGTGGTCGACTCTTTGATTCCCTGTGGAGTAGGATTTAAAAGTCAAGAGGGAGTGAAAGCCAATAATTTTAAAAGATTTTGCAGATCATGAGAGGAACATGATTGGAAAAGAACTTGAAGTAAAAGAGAAGAAGGCTTTATTTAGGTCAGAACACTTTAACAAATATAGCCAACACTTCACATATACATTTACAGTCACTGCAGTGGTAAAAACTGCTAGAAGAAACTACAAAACTTGGGCAAAGCAGTAAGCCCAGAATGTACATTGACAATGAATATTAATCACTGTTTGTCAGCTCCTGGACATCATTCAGTTCAGCACGGAGTCAGATTTGACTATAGCAACGGCAATGAAGATGGTGTTTGCTGGTGTTTACCACGCAGGAGGGCTTTCGGTGTTAACTCAAACACAGGGGTGCCTCCAGAAACTTTTGGAAAGGCGGACCAGATGACAGAGATGCCCATGTGTAATTTTTTCAAGTCCAGGTCAAAGGTCTAAAATTACTGAGCAGAAAGTCCTTCAGGAAAAAGCCCAGATCAAGTTTGGACTTTTTGAGACGGAAGTTCAAGTCAAGTCTTAAGTCACTGAGGAGCAAGTTCAAACCAACTCTCAAAATCATTCAGAAGCAAGTCCAAGTCAAGTCTCAAGTCTTTGAGAGGCTGGTCCAAGTAAAGTCTCAAGCCACGGAGGAGAAAACCTAAGTCAGGCCTCTTGTTTTTCATAAGCAATTCCTAACCAAGTCTCCAATCCAAGTCAAGTTTCCTGTTTTTCAGGACCAAGCTGAAGTCAATGATCAAGTCTCTCAGGGGCAAGTCAATATCTCAAGTCACAGCAGAGCAAGTCCATGTCAAGTCTCAAGGCTTAATAGGTAGAGCAGGTCCCCCATGTAAAGAATGCTCAACACAGCTGCTCTGAGTTTGATTCCTTGCTTTAGTCTGCATGGCTTCCTCTTTTCTCTTTGCCTCCTTTCCTATCTTCTAAATTGTCAAGTAAAGGCCACTAAGCCCACAAAAATATTTTTTAAATTCTCTTTTACCCTGAGTCCAACATCAAATCTTTGATTAGCAAGCCCAAGTCAAGTTGTTGAGGGGTAAGTCCAAGTCCTTTGCCTCATGTCTAAGCCAAGTCTAAATTCTTTAATGACTCATTCAACATTATTACATCTGATGCATGTCATCTAGTTTAATTTAACACATGGCCATTTGATTTATTTTCCTTTTTCAAAAGATAAAATTAAACATGTAAGAAAAATATTAAATACTTCTGTGAATTATTTATAAAAAAGTTTTAAATGTATAATATTTATAATATACATATGCATTTATGTTCTACCAAAAAAAAAAAAGAAAGATTCATGTTGAATTTCTGACTGAATAAGTTAAGAGCTGTTGATCCCCTTCCTTGAATTGGTCTACCTCTTTACAGTGTATTACACTGGGTTTAGAGGGTTTTCTTCTTATTTGTGTCAGAAGATTTGAAAAATTATTAGGGAATCATCTACACCAGCATTTAAACGCTTTGTTGTCAAGTCTAAACCATAACCGTGTTCTAATTTACATAATAAATGATAAAATAAAGAACATTTTACATTATTATAAATGTAAAAAGGTGTGCTTTTCATTCTGAAAAACTGTGAGTGCCTTTGTAAGTTAAGTAAGTTTTGAAAGACATGATGTAACTTAATACAGAATTTAGGTGATAAAACAAAAACCCCTGTGCTGTTTTAAAATAGAAAAGCAGTGTGTTATAAAGGAAAGAAAATTCAAAAACATTTTGTTTTAATAAATATATAATCATTGCTGCAAATTTCAGGAGTAACCGCTAGTAACTACTAGACACAGTCAGAACTGTGTCTAGAATCTATTTCTGGTGCTTCGTTTTATGTCTAGTTATTAGTTTTCTCTCAGCGCTTCATTCCCTACAATTTAGGACAAGTCTTTTCTATATCTTTATATATTTGTGTACATTGAAATGCCATGAATGAGCCTATTCCCGGCAGAAGACATATTCAGTATAGCTTGTCCAGATCTTGTCTTCGTTTGGATCATTGCTGGTGTAGGCGCAGGTGCCCGTGGAGCTGCAGGCCACCATGTGAAATCCCGCCTCTGTCAGCTTGTCAAACGCCTGCTCTAGAAAATTATACTTCAGGTAGTAGCGGGAGGTGTATCTCTCCGGGGGCCTGTCCGGGTCCCTGCTCTCGTTCAAAGTGTCCCCGAACACTTCTTTGGCCAGAGAGGTCTTACCGCACACGGTGATGCGTGCCACCCTCCTGAATTTGGCGTCGGTCTGGATGTCTCTACCGATCGTGTAGGAGCCGCGGTATCCTATGGTGATGTACCCGGACTTTCTGGTGTCCAGAGACGGGGAGCGCATGGCCCCGCTGGCGGAAAGGGCGCGTAAGGGCTCACCGGAGGAGCAGCACTGCGCGCCGTCCTCCATGTCGCTCTGGCTGATCTCCTCGCTGATCGAGTTGTCCTTACTCACCCGCGGGTTGAGGCGCTTAGCCAGGTCCCGCAGCAAGAAAAAGTCCGCCTCCCTCTGCAGGCGGCTCTTCTCGGGGAAGTAGTCCGGGAGAACCAAGTTAAGGTCTCGCAGGTAATCGAGGATGTATCGGAACAAGAAGCCGTCCCTGTCCAAGAAGAAGCGTCCTTTGCTGTCTCTCGCCAGCTCCTTGGGGGACTTCTTACTGAACATGTTCCAGAGGAGCGAGTCCGGCACGGCGATCAGAGTTTTGTGCCTGGTAACATACACCTGCCCGCCGACGTTCAGCTCGATGATCTCTGAAAACGGGGAGCCCAAGTCCCCGCAGCCTGACGCTGCGTGCTCCATGTCGGCCAGTGCCATGTTCTCCGAGCCGCTCTGCGCCGCAGCAGGAGGATCAGTGAAAACAACGAGGTGCCAGCGGCGACAGCCTGCTTATGAAGCCTGGGCTTACCGTGTGCGTGTGTGCGCGTACATTTAGAGGTGACTGATAAATTAACATTTAACTGTTGATATGCTGTTGTAAGGGATGTCTATGCAGCTCCTCCTCCCTCCTCCCTGCTCACTCAAACACAAACACAAATATGGAAAAACAAGGATGGAGAGAGGAGGAAATGTTGTCACCAGCTTCCAGTGGCGCCACCACGAAGGGACATGGAGGGGCAATGCCCACCCATATACAGGGGTTGGACAATGAAACTGAAACACCTGTCATTTTAGTGTGGGAGGTTTCATGGCTAAATTGGACCAGCCTGGTAGCCAGTCTTCATTGATTGCACATTGCACCAGTAAGAGCAGAGTGTGAAGGTTCAATTAGCAGGGTAAGAGCACAGTTTTGCTCAAAATATTGAAATGCACACAAAATTATGGGTGACATACCAGAGTTCAAAAGAGGACAAATTATTGGTGCACGTCTTGCTGGCGCATCTGTGACCAAGACAGCAAGTCTTTGTGATGTATCAAGAGCCACGGTATCCAGGGTAATGTCAGCATACCACCAAGAAGGACGAACCACATCCAACAGGATTAACATCCAACATCTCCCATGGCCTGCACAGTCACCAGATCTAAATATTATTGAGCCACTTTGGGGTGTTTTGGAGGAGCAAGTCAGGAAACGTTTTCCTCCACCAGTATCACGTAGTGACCTGGTCACTATCCTGCAAGAAGAATGGCTTAAAATCCCTCTGACCACTGTGCAGGACTTGTATATGTCATTCCCAAGATGAATTGACGCTGTATTGGTCACAAAAGGAGGCCCTACACCATACTAATGAATTATTGTGGTCTAAAACCAGGTGTTTCAGTTTCATTGTCCAACCCCTGTATATTTTTTATAGAATATGAAAAAAAATTATTCTGGTAATTCAATTAAAAAATTCCGACTCATAAATTTTTATAAATTCCTTGCACACAAATGAATTTCAAGGGTGTATTACTGTTCATTTTGATGATTTTCATTTAGAGGTAATGCAAATTCAAATTTCTGTTTCTCAGAAAAACTATTACATGAAACTGAAAAAAAAAGATTTTTTATACCAAAATGTCGTGTTCTACTTGGTCTACATAAGCATGGAGGGTAATTGGTGACTTGACAGTTTTCCAGACGACAGTAGCCTCTTTTACAAAACAATTCGGTCATAAACTACTGAAAACAAGCCGCTTCCATCATAAATCACAAGTGGAGTCTAGCGATATTCGGCACAGCTTGACCCACGAAGCTGGGTTCTTTTATAAATCAGCTGATGATGGGCTGTGACTACCTTGTGCCCCTACCTTGACAAATTAGGGGCGTAACAGAGGTGGGCTAATTTTTAACCCCCCTCAGTGCAATTTCACAAAACATACCGCCTTGAAGTGGTATGTGAAAGGGGCTTGTCATTGACACTTTCCACAAGGAAGGTACCCATAAGCCACAAAACAACATTGCTAAAGAACCTGACTGTTTACAGGGAGTAATTTCCACACATGTTAATTGATAGGTATTATTTAGTCAACTCAGAGGTAAGGAACGACACAGAGTCAGTTATACTTGCGGCAAGGGTAGCTGTGCAACACAAACTACGAAGTATTAGCCCCCTCTCTCTTTATTTATACATGCTTGGTCACACACAGTTCAACAAGCATCATTCAGAGTGGGGGTGTGTGTGTGTATGTGTGTGTATATGTGTGTGTGTGGGGTCAGAAAGGTTAGGGTTCATTTATCTTAATTATAAACAAACAGAGGAAGTGGGAAGTGGGCACCTGGTGTATAGCCCCCAGATGCTGCTAGTAAAATAATAAAAGAATAAAAGCATAACTCATTCTTGTGACCATCTCCCTTCCTGTAACATGTAAGGAGAGAAAAGCACTTAGATGAGTGATAAACAATACAAAAAGTCATAAAAACCCTAACATTAATAGAAAGTTAAGTGGAATGAAAAACACCTGCCAAGTAAGGCACAGGAGCAACTGGAAATTACTATCCCAGAGTCTGGAGTAAGTGAGGCACAGAATTCAAGTTGTGTGAGGTCCAGAGTGAAGTTTCCATTCAGAGATGTTTTTGGGTAACCTGCTGGAGTTTGGTCCAAGGTCAGTGCAGTTGTCTACAAGGAAATTTCACCGCAGTTCATGCTAAAGCAGCCCTGGCCAACAGTGAGTTCAAATACTGTACAATACATAGACATACTTTCAGGAGGCTGATTTTCCAGGCAAAATACATTTTTTTATTAGTCTTATTGATTGTTGTAATTTTCTAAAAAAAAAAACAGAAGTTTGGGTTTTCGGTATCTGTAAGCCATACTCATCAAAATGAACCGAAAAAATGCATGAAATACACAACTGGCTATGTGTTTTACTTTTTAAAATGAAAGGCAAACTAAATGTATGTTCCATAATACTCTTTTTTTAGATGCATCGGTACATACATAATATTCCTTAATATTAATTTAAGAAAGGAGATTACAAGCTCCAATATATTGCTGTAAGAAGATGTTTATATATTTATTTATGAACGCCTCTGTCATTTTTTTTTTTTGCCCTTCTTAGCATTTTGATGCCTGTTGCTCACTCATAGCTCCACATCTTCCCCTCCCTAAATACTGTATAACAGCATAAAACTCCTGAAGTTATGGTATGGCCCGTGGTTTTGCTGTGCTACCCCAACATTAAACGTGGCTCCCATCTGTCCAACCCTTTAAAAATATTCTAGAGTAGCCTCTGACTGTTACTGCTAAATGACCCTCACATGGTTCTCCCTTACTGTCAACACAAAGCTGCTTTTCCTCTCTTGATTATCTGAATAATCCAAGAAATGTCCAGAATCAGTTCAGTTGATATTTGTTATTCCTTTGAAGCAATGTTCATAAAACATGGAAAGAGTGACACCCATTGTCCTGGAGATGAAACTGCAGCCACCTCTCAGAACAAATACCCAGTGCTCAAAGCTTGGAGAAGCAAAACCAGGAATCATGGGCCTTAAGGAGGCTTTCATATAAGGAACGTCAAAAAGACAACAATAATAATACAAAGCATATGGTCAAAAATTTACTATTTGTATTATTTATTAGCACAGAGTGGATTGTATTTTGTTTGTTCCTGTTCATATTTAGTTATTGCAAAATATTTCAATATATTATTTAAATTTTCTTCTTCTGAGAATAAGCTGTTATATAGCAAAGGAATCCATATGTCCATCAATATAGTCTTTTATATACATATAGCTTTTGTCCAACTTTCTGACTCTTATCTGGTGGTTCAAGTTGGACACAATATTCAAGTAAAGTCAGTTGAATCAGACCTTATACAGGCAGTAGAAACATATGCTGAACTAAATGCTGACGTTTAAGTTGAGGTTTGAAAAACCAGAGGAAATCTATAGAAAGTTGGGTACTGGATTGCTCGAAAGAAAAAGAAAAATCCCTGATAACATGCGGTTGCCAACCCACATTTTCTAAGATGTCTTCAAGACACAAAGCGTGATGTTATGCATATAACTACTGTTCCCTGAAGGACAGGAACATGCTACAACACATGAAGTATGGGCTATCACCGTCTGTCCACTCTGGGATCACTCAATTCAATAGCCGCTCTTGTAGGGAATAAACGGCTGAGAGAAAAATAACGAGACACAAAATGAAGCATCAGAATTAGATCCTAGACACAGTTCTGACTGTGTTGAGTGGTTACTAGTGGTTACTCCTAAAACGTTGCTCCAATGATTATATATTTATTCAAGCAAAATGTTTTTGAATTTTCTTTCCTGTATTACACAATGCTTAAAAATTACAGGCCTATCTCAAAGATTGCTTTTCTATCAAAGCTTCTTGAAAACGTAGCAGCAGAACAGCTAATTTCTTTTATGGAAGAAACATCTTCTTTGGAGTGTAATTCTTGTTGCTTAACCAGAAAATGTTTTTTCCAGATAAGAAATCTTTCTAAACTTTGAACTCTGGTGTCAAAGTCGTCTTTGGTCATTTCAGATTGCTTCTGCTAGGCTTTTAACCAACACTCGAAAGAGACAGCACATTACTCCACTTTTTATCTATTTACGTTGGCTTCCGGTATTTTTATTTTTTCTGAGATTCCAGTCAAAGGCTGTTAATGGTTCCACAAACACATTTTAAGACCAGAGGGGAATAATCCTTTAGAGCTGTGGCCCCCAGATTGTGGAATGCATTGTCTTCCTCTTTGTGCTGTCTTGATTCTGTTTATTCCTTTTATAAGTAGTTGAAGACTCATTTATTCAGACTGGCTTTTAACTAGTTTTCTGCTGTGTGCGGAAGATGGCGCCGGGTGTCATGGCACGCCATCTCTTGGTTCTGAAATGCCTATGTATTGTGTTCATTGTGGTGTACCTACCAGAAATAAAACTCCACTCCCTGTTGGTGTATGAGCGACATACTTCTTAATGCTTCTTAATGTACGTAACTCTCTGCTGATGCTCCTGTGTTGGACAGCAATCTGGGGACTCCCACCGCCTTTGGCATCAGTACTGGGGGAACTGCTTCGGCATGATCCAGCTTGGAGCCCTATTTTATTCATTTGAAACTGAAGCGCTGGTGGAGTTGTCATAGGCGCGGCACACCCTAGGAGAGCTGTCCTTTGGTCTTAATTATTGTGATTTATCGCCCACCCAATTACAATGATCTTTTTATTTATCTTTTATTTTTTTGTTTATCTCATGTTTTTTCCCCTATTACGAAATGATTCTCATAATGGGGGACTTTCATATTCACTTATGTTGTGAGAATAAACATCTTGTTAAAGTTCTTGAAATTAATTGATTCTCAAAATTTCACAGAATTTGTGTCTGGGCCAACATGTATAGGCCACACCTTGATGCTATTTTGGGCTAAGCACTAAATGTGCTGCTGACTGAAAACTGTGTTTTACCTATTTTAGATCATTCTGTAATTTTATTTGATATTTTATTTCCTATACCTTTGGCTTCTGAGAGGGGAAAAATGCCCCACAGGTGATCTAATTATATTAGTCCCAAAGCATTGCTGCAAATTAACATTCACCCACCTGATGTGTTGGAT
Organism: Girardinichthys multiradiatus; assembly: GCF_021462225.1. Taxonomy (NCBI): domain Eukaryota; kingdom Metazoa; phylum Chordata; class Actinopteri; order Cyprinodontiformes; family Goodeidae; genus Girardinichthys; species Girardinichthys multiradiatus. The sequence continues at coordinate 18,564,664 of NC_061800.1, forward strand.
TCCACCTTTATCCACAATCTGTGTGAAAACTCTGACTGTGAACTTTAATAATACCCTTCTGGATTTATTGGATTATGTGGCTCCTATAAAGATCTTAAACACCCTAAAAAGAACCCCATGCCCTGACTTAATGTGGAACCTAAGGCGTATCAGTAGAAAAGCTGCGCGATGTTGACGATGTTCAGTTTTATGTAATAGCGCCATATCACAACACATGTCTTCTCGAGGCAATTCAGTCGAATCATATAGATTTCAAGTCAGGTACATACATTCCAATTAATCCTAATCATCAAACAGTGCAGTCGGATTCAGTTAATTCAGATTGGTTAAAATTTTTTCCATCTGAGGAAACCCAGCAGATTGCATCCAGTCAGTGACTTGCAGCATTCACTCCTCCCGGATGAGCATGTAGAGACAGTGGACAGTAACTGGCGTTGACTTTGCAGCAATCCCTCATACTGAGCATGCATGTAGCGACAGTGGAGAGGAAAAACTCCCTTTTAACAGGAAGAAACCTCCAGCAGAACCAGGCTCAGTGTGAGCGGCCATCTGCCACGACCGACTGGGGGTTTGAGAGAACAGAGCAGAGACACAAAGAGAACAAAGAAGCACTGATCCAGGAGTACTTTCTATAGGAAAGAAAAGTGAAACATTAGTGGTTATAGCTGCTTTAGTAGCTTCATCTAAGAGAGAAAGACAGCAAAGCAGATGAGCTTTGAGCCACTTTTCAAGTCTAGAGTATGAAAGAGAGCACATACAGTTAGTCACAGTAGAAGCTCACCCAGTAGCTATGTCTAGGAGAGACAGGGTTAAACACTGAAAGACAGGACGTGTATCATCTGTATATGGTGAGGATTAAGTTGTTGGCAGCAGCAGTTTGGCCGATGTTCCCCTCCAGGAAGGTGCCACAGCTAAACACAGAGCCAGGTCAGATGTAGCTTCTAGAAAGAGAAAAAAACAGAGAGAGAACATAGAGTTAAAAGCTGAAATAACGGCAAATAACACAAAATTGTAGAGTAGTATGAGAATGTAGCGAGAGTGTAGGGAGTGAAAGTGGTCAATATGTCCTCCAGCGGTCTGAGCGTATAGCAGCATAACTACAGAAATAGCTCAGGATAACCTAAGCCACTCTAACTGTAAGCTTTATCAAAAATGAAAGTTTTAAGTCTAGCCTTAAAGTAGACAGGGTGTTCTAGATTAGAAGTATTTCTACAGACTTGGAAAGACTCTTTGTCCTCTTTTTTCAGTCATTGATGTTTAGAGCAAAAGCATCCTACTTCTTTAATCTCATAATGACTCATAAGTATAATTGTAAACGTTTATTCAACACAGTGACGCAACTTACTGAGGGTAAATCAACCACTTGCAGTTCAAATTTGACATGGCTTTCTTATATTTTTTAGAGACAGGGCCGTAACATTGAAAAATCTGATTTCTTGTTCAGTCAGTAGTTCATCTGATTACGCAGTTGCTTCGCCTGCTGGTGTTGGTCAAGGTTTTTCTGACTTCAAGGTTATCTCCCTGTCTAGGTTAACTACTGTCATTAACGCAGCTCTTTGTACAACCTGTCCCTCAGCCCCTTAACTTATTTAACTTATTAACCTATTTACAACTGAAACTTATTTACAGTGTCCTCCACTTTTAATATCAATCCTTAAAATAAAATGTTTTATTACAGTATCATAATCATACATTGAAGTTGTTCTCTTTGTACAATCGCTCAACATTAACCAGAGGCCTGGGTCCTCTGTTAGGCTCTCTGTTCTCTCATCTCACCCCGCAGGCTTTCTACAGGGTTTAGATCAGGGGACCCAGATCAGCATGGAAGAAGGTCAGTCAGTCATTTTCTACCGCTTATTCCATAGTGGGTCACGGGGGAGCTGGTGCCTATCTCCAGCAGTTTATGGGCGAGAGGCGGGGTACACCCTGGACAGGTCGCCAGTCCATCGCAGGGCAACACACAAACAACCATGCACACACTCATTCATACACCTAAGAGCAATTTAGAGAGACCAATTAACCTAACAGACATGTCTTTGGACTGTGGGAGAAGCCGGAGTACCCGGTGAGAACCCACGCATGCACAGGGAGAACATGCAAACTCCATGCAGAAAGACCCCTGGCTGGGAATTGAACCCAGGACCTTCTTGCTGCAAGGCAACAGAGCTACCAACTGCACCACCATGCAGCCCCGTGGAAGAAGGTTGACTTTATAAATCATTGCCATTTTGAAAGGAACAGTGATTCTACTGTTATTTCAGAGTCTGTGATGACATGGACTCTAACAACGTTTTCCAGGAGCTGTGAACGAGAAACAGGCCCTTTGTGTAACCCGTGTTTAGTCAGCTGACTAACTTTTGCAGGCCAAATTCCTCCGTGGCCCAACCCCTTTCTGTTCAGCTTCCTTAAAGTCATGGGTCATAGGAAACGTCCGGGTCCGTCTTCACTGTGGCTGTGGCGTGCTCTGTTGGCGTGACTCGAACATATTGTAAAATCTGCGCTCTATACAAACTTGATGGCATGAACTGGCGGCGATTTATCTTCCAAACTCCATTGGTATGGTGCTGTAAATAGCCATACGGCTGTGCATGAAGTTAAGTCACCCTTACTCCATTGAAAAGGTCGGGGTTTTTTTTTTTTTGGACAACATTCTTCACCTGGATTCACAGATGGCGAGCTAGAATCATGGACTTATATTGATGGACTTTGAATTGAGCTTTGTCACTCAATCAATTTTGTTTATTGTGTTGTTATCTGCACCGGTCACTTTAATACATGCACCAAAACTAAAACTGAGTTAGCTGCTTCTTGGTTTTTACCCCTCAGGCTCTTTCAAAGAACATTCTTCTGATGCTGCATTTGTAGCCCAGTCAAATTGCCTAGTCTTTATGTGTTACATTTGCTTTAGGCCAAAGTCACCTCGAGTGTTTGTTGCTAAAAGTCGAGATCATATTCTCATCTGACCAATGCACACCGTGCCAGTTAAAGAGACAGTAGCATTGAGGAAAGACAAAAAACAGGCATTTTTTGGAATGCCTTCCAAACAACACGTTGCATGTTAAAATGGACAAATGGTTGTCATAGAAACTTGGTGATCTAAAGATACAACTCTTTCTCTAACTAAGCATTAGAGATTTTTTTGACCTCCATTACATGCTGCTCACTGTGTGTGGTTGCAAAATAGACCCCGGCCCTCATCCAGACTGGTTTCTTTCAGTCCTAGTTGCTTTAAAATTACTCAGGCTGTCTCACTGACTATAAATTAAAGCAGGTTTAGGAGATATACTATTTTATTATTGACCTTTCCTGAGATTTGAAGATCAAGACAGATCATTCTTATTTTAGGAAACATGTTCTTTTCTCTTTCCCATTTTGAATCATAACTGAGGAAACTGGGCTAACACATTAAATGATTAATGGATAACACATTAAAGGTTCTGAGACACTCTGATCAACGTAAGAGAGGGATTTATTAGTTAAAAAAAGGTTCCTATACATTTTCTTGAAAGGGATTGTTATAAGGTGCCAATAAAAAGCAATTATTTTCCTAGTGTATCAATGCAATAAAAGACTTGTTATTTTAAGGCTTTTTACAAATCTCTACAAGGGGGGTTCATAATTGCGGGTGGTGCCGTATACAGCTATTCCTTTTAAACCATAAATTGTCATTTTTAAAGTTGTGTAATTTTATTGTGCTTGATATAAATCACATTCAGTGCAGAGAATTTTCAAAAATCTATTTCAATAACGTCACATTACAAAAACTTTTCACGTATTTATTTTTATGGGCAGTTTTTCTAATTTCTTCAATTACTAAGCTGTGGTCTGAGCTGACGGGTAGCAGTTCTCGTTTTTAGATGTTTGAAGCCAAATGTGCTTTGTTAGGTGATTGTGGTCAGTTGACTTGGTTGGTACTCATGACAAATTTCCCTCTGCAGAAGTTCCTATTTTGTAACACTGGATTTCCATTCCATGTGATCTTTAAAAGACATCGATTGTGAAAGACAGCTGTTAGCCTTTTAACCCAGGTTATGAGAAGGGAATGGGAGAATAAAAGTCAGAAATAAACTTTCGACAAAGTTTTATTTACGATGGGTTTACTAGAAAAAACATGCATTCAAAATACAAGACCAGAATAGGAGTCCTTTTGGTTTAAAAAATAAATCACAAATTTATGTACAGTTCACTGTACAAATAAACACAATATCATTTCATTTTCTCATTGTCTGACATTAAATCTGAGTAAAACTTTCCTGTTTTAGGTCAGTTAGAATTCCCAAAATTATTTTTTTTTACTAAATGTCTTTAGCCACTTTGTAAATAATATGTCTGTATAATTAGGGTCATTATTCGTTTTTTCCCAAGCTTTCATTTCCTGCCTGATATTTCACAAGTTACTTCAATATTTGCTCATAATGTTCTTTTTTCATGATGGTATCTAACTTGTGAAGTCCACCCGTCTGTCCTGCAACACAACACCCCCACAACATGACGCCGCCACCCTCGTACTTCAGGCCCACAAGTTTTCCCTTTTTTTTCTCTAAATGTAACGATCAACAGACCGCAGGACATGTCTCCAAAAATAATATCATATTTCTAATTGAACTTGTCATTTACACTGAAGCTGCTGTCATTAAAACAAAAGCAAGACATTTCGCAAAATTTCCAGAATCAATAATAAGGCAACATCTAGTCATTGTGAAAGTACACACTTCTCATCAGAGTGGATTTCTGTCACTTTGGAAATCTGGCAGACCAGCCCTCAGACAGGCTATTTAACTATAAAAGACAAGTGTACGTAGATGTTTTGTCATTTCAGAGACTGTTTGAGTGCAAACAATGCTGCGCAAGGTACTGCTGATGTCTTTCATTATCATGCATTTAGATTTTCAAACCCCTGCAATATTCACTTAAAGTTCTTGGGGAGTATTTTTCTATTCCAAATGCGTTTTTATGTCGTATTCTAATCATTCGTTCCAGATCTGCATCTTTTAGTTAAGTTTAGTTTGTGTGACTCTGTGCTTCACCTTTCCAGGGTATTACAGAGAGCTTTGGAGCTGCTATCCATGCCCTCAGTGCTTCTCAGCTGACAGATGGTGTGATTAACAGGAGCAAAAGGATGATGCTGGACACCCTGGGTGTTGGACTGTTAGGAACCAGGACAGCTGTCTTCAACAAAGCTCTTAAGTACAGCCAGGTAAAGTGGGAGGGGTCGAATCATCAGTTTTCCTAACACGAAAACCATTTATCTAATTGCTGTTCTTCTCCACTCGACTTATTCAAATTGAGATTTGCTTTGAGTAAAAGCTGGAAGGTCCATTCCTCGGTAAAGATCACTCGTATTCATATGTCTGATTGCAGCTGCTCACATCTGAGCACAGGAGCAGCATTTGGGGTAGATCAGAGATATCTCTGCCTCCTTATTACGCTGCATTTGTCAACGGCATCGCAGTAAGTTTGCACACAGGAATGCACCACGACAGAAAGCTAATACCGTGTCTTGCAAAAAAGATTCTACTTGTTTGTGACGTTACAACCACAATTTTTCTGAAAAGTGACGTGTTTTAGTCTGTTTGTGGTTTTAGCGTGACAAAATGTGAATAATTCTGCAAGGCTCTGTACTTAGTATAATTTGGCTCTCATTTGATCTTTAATGACCCCTATGACTCAAGGTTCACTCCATGGACTTCGACGACACTTGGCATCCAGCAACTCACCCCTCTGGAGCCGTTCTGCCGGCTCTGCTGGCCCTGGTGGAGACGCTGCCCAGTCGCCCTTCTGGTCTAGACCTGCTGTTGGCATTTAATGTTGGCATCGAGGTGCAAGGCCGACTAATGAGATTCTCCAGGGAGGCCTACAACATTCCTGAAAGGTGAGAAATAGTGAAAGTTATGTAAAACCCTCAAGCTTAGTTCTGAGCTATTGCCAGTTGTCTATCCAGCTGTAAATAGATGCACCCTAGAGAAGTTTGAGCTTTAAAAGGCTTTTTTACATGATTAATAAAAAGAACATTAAGTTGTATAAAATGTATAAATGGCACAGGGAGTGTTTTACTGTTGCATTTTAGGGGACCATTCCATTTTTTACATTTTCAAACACAGTCAAAGTAGCAGCTGTGAGTTGTTTAGGAATGAGTTGTAGGTTCATTCATCAGGGTTTACAGAGCCTTGCAAAAGTTTTTATAATCCTGAACGTTTTGACATTTTGTCACATTGCAACCACAAACTATAACAAATTTTTGCTTACATTTAATGTGACAGACTAACTCACAGTAGTGGAAGGAGGATGATATGCAAAAATCTGAAAAGTGTGGTGTGTTTTTCTACTCAGCTCCCCTGAATAAAAAGTATTTTAGGGAATCTCTCTACCAGTGGTTTCAGTTTTATGCCATAACCCTTCTTTAAACTTTTATCACAATTTTGTCTTAATGAGGCTGTTTGTTCTCTAAAAACCACTGAGGCCTTCACAGAACAGCTGCATTCATACTGAGATCAAATAGCTAACAGGTGGATTCTGTTAGGTGACCTTCGAAGGCGGTTGGTTGTACTGGATTTTAGTTTGAGGGTTTCAGAGTTAAAGGGGCTGGATACAAATGCACGCCACACTTTTCAGATCATTTGTAAAAAAATGTTTGAAACCATGAATCATTCGCCATCTAGTTCACAATCGTGCACTACTTTGTGTTGGTCTATTACAGAAATCCCAATTAAATGCATCACAGGTTGTGGTTGTCAGCTGACAAAATGTGAAAAGGTTTAAGGGGTTTTAATAATTTTGCAAGGTACTGTGTTAAGTGTATTATTTTCTTATATTTGTATGGTTTATAGGCACAGAAATTGTTTTATTTTCCACAAACCTCTTAATCTGGTCCTCGTTTGAAACTTCAGGTTTCACCCTCCTAGTGTTGTAGGAGTGATGGGAAGCGCCGCAGCCTCAGCCAAACTCCTCGGCCTGTCTCCTTCCCAGTGCAGTCATGCGCTGGCCATCGCAGCCTCCTCTGCCGGGGCGCCTTTAGCCAACGCTGCCACTCAAACCAAGCCTCTCCACATAGGGAACGCAGCTCGAAGAGGCTTGGAAGCTGCCCTACTGGCACAGATGGGACTAGAGGGAAATCCAGCCATACTGGACATGGACAGTGGTTTGGGGGTTTACTACAATGACTACAGCCCTTCTGCAATGCCAGTATGTGCTTCTGGTGACTTCAGGTGGATCCTGGAAGACCAGGATGTGGCATTCAAGCGCATACCTGCTCACCTGGCCATGCATTGGCTGGTGGATGCAGCTCTGGAAGCCCGTGCGGAGCTCCAAGAGACAGCCTGGACCTTTGACCTCAGCCAGATCCAACGAGTCACCCTGAGAGTGCCTCCTTCCAAGTACATCAACTGCCCCTTACCCACCACAGAGCACCAAGCCAGGCACTCATTTCAGTTCAACGCCTGCTCGGCCCTCCTTGACAACAAAGTGACGGTGGCTTCCTTCGACCAAGCCCGAATTAACCGGCCCGCTCTGAAGGAGCTCCTGTCTAAAGTCGAGATGGAGACGCCTGCAGATAACCAGCCCAGCTTCGATAAGATGTACTGTGAGGTCCAGATAGAAACAGCTCAGGGGCAAAGCTGCACAGCCAGATGTAATACCTTTTACGGCCACTGGAGGAAGCCACTGAGTCAGGAGGACCTGGTGGAGAAGTTCAGTGCTAATGCGTCCTCGGTGTTGTGCACAGAGGGAGTCGAAGGAGTGATTGATGTGGTTGAGAACATCGAGAAGGTGACAGAGGGCTCAGTCTTGGGCTCATACCTGAGAATGACCAGTAATACACATGAGCAGATGTACCTCACAAGAATACTCTGACTGTAGAGAATTTACTAGTGTGTCACGATCTTGTAAGAAAATGAAATCAAAAATGATGTAAATATTTTGATAATATTTTATTATGGTGTGAAATAAACTGTAATGGAAAGAGAGTTTTCATTTACTGATTCTCAGAAAACTGAAAACAATGACTCATCATTAATACTTTTGCGAAGTAATATAAATGAACAGTGATGTAGATGTCACAATTACCCCTAAAAAGCTAACATTTCAAAAGCATCCATTTTTAATCGAGTTTAGATCTTCTTGACATCAGCTCAGCAAGCGTTTACAAAAATATTTTGGTAAATCTACGCTTCACCATCCGTTTCTACAGTGTTCTACATCTCGGTGGGATCAGGCCAGCTTTAGGACGCCCTGCACCATGGATCCGATTCCGTCAAAGATCTCGTGGATAGGAGCGTCGCACATGAAGGCGCAGGTGGTGACCAGTTTGTTCTTCTCGTCCACGTGGCTCTCGCCGACATGCTTGCTGACGTGTGTGCAGCCCAGCTGGTTGATGGCTGCGGCCGTGCCAGTGGTATCTGGATACCTGAATGGAAAAGAAGAGGAGTTTTTAGCTGGAATGAAGGGATGGTTTCTGCAGTGCTCGAGTAAAAATCAGGTTTCGGTAATGAGTATAACTCAGGGATCCCAAATATCTTTTCCATTAAAAACTCCATGCCTTTCCAGACTTGTGTCCTGTGTACAGACCCGGTCAAAACCACATTTTTACATATGCTGTACAAAAAGATGTCAATGTCAGACATTAAACTAAAACCAAACATTCCCTGTTTTAGGATAAGGATTCCCAAACTTATTTCTATTTGCTAAATGCCAGAAAACTGAGTTTTATTTATTATTATCTTTAAATTCAAAAGTTGGCATACACAAAGATCACTCTCACTTTAAACAAAAAGCCCAGATGATGATCTCTCACCCTTTGTTAGATACACAAAAACTGAGTTGAATGATGGCACCGCTGTGAAGGCATTTAAAGGTAACATCTCACAAACTCTGCTTCAACATGGGACAACATGGACCAAAATCAAAACAAATCAGGCAAGATATCAGGATCACATATCAGAAGTTTGGACCCTCACGTTGTTTCAACATGGCCTACAAACCTCACCCAGTTAGACCAGTTCTGTCAGGAGGAATGGGCCAGAATTCCAGCAAACTACAGGTCCTTCTCACAATATTAGCATATTGTGATAAAGTTCATTATTTTCCATAATGTCATGATGAAAATTTAACATTCATATATTTTAGATTCATTGCACACTAACTGAAATATTTCAGGTCTTTTATTGTCTTAATACGGATGATTTTGGCATACAGCTCATGAAAACCCAAAATTCCTATCTCACAAAATTAGCATATTTCATCCGACCAATAAAAGAAAAGTGTTTTTAATACAAAAAACGTCAACCTTCAAATAATCATGTACAGTTATGCACTCAATACTTGGTCGGGAATCCTTTTGCAGAAATGACTGCTTCAATGCGGCGTGGCATGGAGGCAATCAGCCTGTGGCACTGCTGAGGTCTTATGGAGGCCCAGGATGCTTCGATAGCGGCCTTTAGCTCATCCAGAGTGTTGGGTCTTGAGTCTCTCAACGTTCTCTTCACAATATCCCACAGATTCTCTATGGGGTTCAGGTCAGGAGAGTTGGCAGGCTAATTGAGCACAGTGATACCATGGTCAGTAAACCATTTACCAGTGGTTTTGGCACTGTGAGCAGGTGCCAGGTCGTGCTGAAAAATGAAATCTTCATCTCCATAAAGCTTTTCAGCAGATGTAAGCATGAAGTGCTCCAAAATCTCCTGATAGCTAGCTGCATTGACCCTGCCCTTGATAAAAGACAGTGGACCAACACCAGCAGCTGACACGGTACCCCAGACCATCACTGACTGTGGGTACTTGACACTGGACTTCTGGCATTTTGGCATTTCCTTCTCCCCAGTCTTCCTCCAGACTCTGGCACCTTGATTTCTGAATGACATGCAGAATTTGCTTTCATCCGAAAAAAGTACTTCGGACCACTGAGCAACAGTCCAGTGCTGCTTCTCTGTAGCCCAGGTCAGGCGCTTCTGCCGCTGTTTCTGGTTCAAAAGTGGCTTGACCTGGGGAATGCGGCACTTGTAGCCCATTTCCTGCACACGCCTGTGCACGGTGGCTCTGGATGTTTCTAATCCAGACTCAGTCCACTGCTTCCGCAGGTCCCCCAAGGTCTGGAATCGGCCCTTCTCCACAATCTTCCTCAGGGTCCGGTCACCTCTTCTCGTTGTGCAGCGTTTTCTGCCACACTTTTTCCTTCCCACAGACTTCCCACTGAGGTGCCTTGATACAGCACTCTGGGAACAGCCTATTTGTTCAGAAATTTCTTTCTGTGTCTTACCCTCTTGCTTGAGGGTGTCAATAGTGGCCTTCTGGACAGCAGTCAGGTCGGCAGTCTTACCCATGATTGGGGTTTGGAGTGATGAACCAGGCTGGGAGTTTTAAAAGCCTCAGGAATCTTTTGCAGGTGTTTAGAGTTAACTCGTTGATTCAGATGATTAGGTTCATAGCTCGTTTAGAGACCCTTTTAATGATATGCTAATTCTGTGAGATAGGAATTTTGGGTTTTCATGAGCTGTATGCCAAAATCATCCGTATTAAGACAATAAAAGATCTGAAATATTTCAGTTAGTGTGCAATGAATCTAAAATATATGAATGTTAAATTTTCATCATGACATTATGGAAAATAATGAACTTTATCACAATATGCTAATATTTTGAGAAGGACCTGTATTTGACCCAAGCTAAACAGCTTATAAAAGCAATTCTACCAAATACTGAGTTCTAAATGAAAAAAAGTAAAATAAAAACAAATAAATACAAATTACTGTGGAAAATAATAAAAAGCTCTTATTTTAGAATTTACCAAATAAAAATATTTTGGTTTATCTAAAACAGGATCTAAAAACAGGAAAAGTTTATTAGGATCTAATATCAAACATCGAGAAAAAGAAAGGTTGTGTGTCTTTTTATAGGATATACAAATATGCTTTCAACAGTATTCTACAAAATGGACATTTCCTGATGAACTTGCACCTCTCTAATGGTGGGAAAAACGGATGTTAAAAGTGATTTTAAAAGTGCTTTGAGTAGGACATTTAAATCTATTTTATTTTACATTGTCCGCATATAAAATACTACTTTTACTGTTTCTATACGGTGCCCCATCTAAGGCAGTTAATTAATTTGACAAAATACACTGTTTTGTTTTTCTTTCAGCAGTATGGTGTGTGCAGTTACACCTCCCTGCTGTAACTGTTACTTCTTAGTTGACTAATAGTAATTAAATCTGACATGCAGCTGTAGAAGCAGGACTTTTGCCTTTCATGCAGTTGACTCTTGCATCCTGTTTGAAAGGATGAGGCTTTCAGTGGGTGTACCAGGATGTGTAGCAGGATGTCCTTCATATGTATCAAACTGTTTCCCATATCTGATTCAAGCTAAAGGTCTCTTTCAAGTTCACTTCATGATGGCAACCCTAGGTTTAATTTAGGGGTCTCTTGAGATTTCTGTTGTCTATGCTCCCTCTTCATCACATTTCAAGCACTTTTAAAGTACTTTCCTCTCACTGCTACATAGATCATATCTAATTATAAATCTTTTAAGACTTATCAGGTAAGTTGAAAGTCTAACATGAGTTAATCAAACGAAAAAGTTGGATGGTGAAATTATCTTTAGCTCAGTGAAGGAAAAAATAAAATGCGTGCTGCAGAAATAACTAAACCTCCTATGATGGAAACTATTGGCCCTGCTGTCTCTTTTACACTTTGACTCCAGTTTTACCTTAGATTTTCATGTCCAATTTCTTGTTCGCTCGTGTTTCATCTCTTGAATAACAGAAGGTTGAGTTCCATTTTCACACAGTCAGAACTGAACATTGTTATCCGTGTGTTCATTCTACGACTAGATTATTGTAAATGATTACTTGCCTGCCTAAATAAAACCATCCTGGCAGCATCGGCAGGTTCCTCAAAATGCTCCTGCCAGGCTTCTGACCATATCAGCTGAGTTTTCTCATGCCAAACCGGCTTCTCATCAACTTTACTTACATTTTTGACCCCCTTCCTTGTGAAATGCAGAACTGGCATCCTGCCAAAACTCTTGTGGTCATGTAGCTACAATATTCTTAACAACGAGAGGAACTTGTGGTTAGGAGTCTTTCACATTAAGCTATGAGCAACAGAAAAAAAACAAGTAAGCTAAACCTGCAGTTAGCGAATGAACTTGATTTCCTTTTTTCATGAGGCATTAAGTTTAAATTCCATTTTACGTTTGGGATTTGGCATTTCCTTCATTCTACTGATTTCTAGCAGTTTAATTCTTTGAAGCTGCTAAGACTCACTTGTTGTCCTTCTCGATGCCGACGGTGACCTCGCAGCCCGGGAGCACCTTGGCTGCCAGGACAGGTGAGATGCAGCAGAGGCCGATGGGTTTGCCGTCACTGTGGAACGCCTGTAGAGCGGCCTTCACCTCATCATTAACAGAACAGTCCTTCCCCTGCACCGCCCATGTACACAGGTTCTTTGCTGCCCCAAAACCACCTGAGAAATAACAAAACCAGAGAGTTTGGACAAAACTTCCACTTCCACCACCCAGACTAACACCTTTTAGGGGGGAAAGAAAACAATGCAATAATGGAGGTCATAACACTCCTGAACAAACCTGGGAATATAATGGCGTCATGGTCTTTGACACTGAGCTTAGACAGATCCTGGATATTCCCACGGGCAAGTCGTGCGCTCTCCACCAGAACGTTTCTCTTCTCCTCAGAAGGTTCACCCTTCAGGTGATTCACCACGTGCATCTGGTCGATGTTGGGAGCAAACATTTGCACCTGTACGTGAGGAAAACAGAGTAAGCCGTTATCACCGAAAACATTGCTCAACATTTGCAAACTGAAACCTATAAAGTAAAATGAAGATTAAAAAAAAAGGACATCCGATTTTTTGTTTTTTAGGTTTTTTTGCGGCACTAGAGGCCTTCATTTTTTATTTTTTCGATAGTAGGTAGACAGGAAAGAAGGGCAAAGAGAGAGACATTCAGTAAAGGTCGCCGGGTCCGGGACCAAGGACTATAGCCTCTGCACATGGTCGTGTGCTGAACCCCTAGACCACAAGCGCTGCGCCCATCTGATTTCTTTTTATACTCCATTGGTTAAAGTCAGGCGCAGTTGGTAGCACTGTTGCCTTGCAGCAAGAAGGTCCTGGGTTCGACTCCCGGCCGGGGCTCTTTCTGCATGAGTTTGCATGTTCTCTCCGTGCATGCATGGGTTCTCACCGGGTACTCCGGCTTCCTCCCACAGTCCAGAGACATGACTGTTAGGTTAATTGGTCTCTCTATAATGCCCTTGGATGTGATTGAGTGTGTGTGTATGGTTGTTTGTCCTGTGTGTCTCTTCGTTGCCCTGCGATGGATTGGCGACCTGTCCAGGGTGTACCCTTCCTCTCGCCCGTAGACAGCTGGAGATAGACACCAGCTCCCCCGTGACCCAGTACGGAAGAAGCGGTACAGAAGATGAATGAATGAATGTTTAAAGTCAGAAAATGGAACGTCCCAGCTGCCATCAAATGCAACATCAAACAACTGCATTGACTATAACACCCAGAAGAAAGAGGAATGTCTGCAATATTCCATTGGATGGTGTTGTGACATGCACAGCTACAGTCCTGAGGCAAAAGGGAAAACAGAAACCAACTGGAATGGAACTTTAATAAGCTGGACAAAAGAAACTACTGAAATGAAATTTGATTCATGTGAAAAAAAGAAGAGGAAGCTCTGTTTAATCTGACTTTATAACTAGAAGGTAGTAAAAATGACAACCTTGATGGAGGTTTTACTGCTGAAATAAAGGAAAGTTAAAGTACTAATTTTAATATGAACAAATGCATCTTCATATAACAAACCAATGCTGTCAATCTGAAGTGAACAAGAATGCAGGGTATGGTCAAGAGAGTCTGCAAGAACAGCTTTTATTATAAATCAAATAGATTTATATGACAGGTTTGTAGTGCACATACACATGTAATTAATATTATGGGAAACAAAAAAATACTTTTTACACTACAGTTCCTTTCAAGTGTACATTCACTGATCATCAACATAAATATCATAAATTTCTGGCTTTTAAAGATGCCCTGGAACCATTCTTTTTCAAAGAGGAATAATTATACAGTACCATACAATATAAATGCATTGTTATACTGTGTTTATTTTCTCTTATCTTATTCAGGGTCGAAAATATCTACACATATTCAAAGATATGGATCCCCACTAATATTAGGATATATTATCCTTATCAGGTTGCAGTAAAAGCACAGTTTTTGTGAGAAAAATCTTTAATTTGTTTACTAGAGGTGAGGTCAGAGCCCTTCCAGAAGCTTAATAATTGACTGCTTTATCCATCCCAAAACTAGTTTTAAGATCTATGTCTGGTTAGAACATGTGTCCGAATTTGACACATATGACCCAAACTGTCACCCAGAGATGAAAAACGGAATTGGTTAATATGTTCAGGAACAACCCAGGAACCATCAAGGCTCAAACCTGTGAGGAACTGGAAACCGCTGGTACACCAGCAGTCAATGTAGACAGTGGAACTAGTTTAACATCAATGTTGTGCAAAAATATATGTATGTTCGGTTATTTAATATCTAACCAAAAAAGTTTCAGTCTGTCAAGTATTCTCCTGTGAATACCAGCCCAATATGGCGGAGGTCTTAGGTCAATAGATGAAAGAGTGATTCGAGCACTGGCATTACTGAACAGCAAACTGCACACATATGGAATAAATTCACAGCAACTTCTCTCCAAAATACAAAAATGTATTAACAACACAATTTAACTCCAAGGTAAAATATTTGAATTAAACTCTTTACTAGGCCAGGCTAGTCAACTTAAACTAGAAAGAATTTTATTAACTATATACAAGAAAAAGGGGATAAATAAAACTGATGCAATGATATCACAGTTCAGAGTGGATACGTATACTTACAAACCAAGGTTTATCTCGAGGAATTTGGAAATGAGGTCAAATTAGTTTTAAAACTAATGAAGAGCAATTGGTATGTGTTCAAGCAACCAGTCACAATGCAAATCAGGAGGGTAGATAAAACATTATTTTAATAAAATTATATTTGCTAGAAAGTAATAATCTTTTGGACTACTGATCTTAATGTTAACTAGCCATCACAAGGAGTAATGGACTACTAAAATGGTGGAGAGGAACGTCTTTGGACTCTCACAAGATGCCAATGAGAAGGGTGTAAATATTTGACCTTCCTGGCGCTAGCATTAACAGTTTCAGCTGACAAAGGAAAGGATTCTTCGAGGGATTCTTACTCGCCAGCAAGTTTCAAAAAACATTCAGCCCGATGGGTAAAAGAGAAAGGGGCGTGGCTCCATGACATCACGGGGATTCCGGCTGTGGCTCCTCCTCCTGGGCTGTACTAAGGTAGGTTAATGCTGTGCATTTAGGGATTCAGAGTTTTTAACAGTCTCTTTGTTTGTGTACAGTTCAGTCCATAGTCCATCCCATGTCTGGGGCACAACAGCAAGAATCGAGAAGCTTTATTGTCATTCTTCACATACAAAGCATGCACCAGTAGTTGAATCTAAGTGTAACAAATAAAGGGACACAGTGCAACATCAATTAGAGCCAAACAAACAATATACAAGACAGGCAAGACCGTACCGACAGTAACAGTCCAGGATTAAGAATGAGGCTGAGTGGATTAGCTAGTAGCAGTACAAGACTGAGGTAGAATGGATTCATTCAGATTGTCCAGTCAGTCTAAAGTTTGAGTGCATTGAGGGGTGTGCGTTATGGTTGGGGGGAAGGCAACAGGTTGTGAATGTGTGTTTGTGTGTTAAGGCTCTGGCAGCCTGAAGCAAGAAGCTGTTACAGAACCTAGGGGTTCTGGACTTGATGCTCCAGAGCCTCCTGCCTGATGGCAGAAGGTTAAATAGAGGGGTGGTCCTTGAATATTGCACAAGTCCTGCGCACGCAGTGTATGAAAAAGAGATCCTGAATTGATTCTTTCAGCTGTTCCTACAATGTGTTGCAGGGTCAAGGTGAAACTTTCAAATCTAGTAACATTGTAAAAGCTGTCAAGCATGGTGGTGGTAGCATCATCCTGAGGGTCTTTTTTGCTCCCAGAGGTACTACTGGATTGCACAAAGCGGGAAGCAGTGTTAAGGAGGAGGACTACTAACTTATTCTTCAACTTCACCTCATCTCAGCAGCTGGATGATAAAACGTTGGTGTCCCTAAAGGACAACGATCCCAATCACGCATCAGATTTGGTTTTGAAATGACTGAGCTACGCTCACATTAAGCTTCTGGAATGGCCCTCACAGCAACTCTACTGAAAATGTATGTACAGTGCTTAAAAGCCGAGTCCATGCAAATAAACTAGTTTTACTTAACTCGACCATTTCTCCTGAAAGTGGTCAAATATCACGACAGAATCCTGCAAGAAGCTTGTAGGTGGGTACTAGGAGCATGTTGTTGCTCTGCAACTTGCAAAGAGACATTTAACCAAATATCAGTGGAGGTGTATGCATATAACCGAACCTCTATGTATAATCTTGACCCTCTATGGATCGAGAAAAAATCCACAACATATTCAAACTTATGCACAAAATCCTTGTTTTTAAAACCAAGTTGCATGTGTTCTATCCGCACCAATGGGGAGAGAATGCTTTGACACAGTATCAGGCGGTGGAACCGTCTCTGAATATTTTAAAGACATTTAAAAGTTTTAAACATTTAACTAACCAGAGAACAGTATCTACGCTGTTGAATCTTTGTTAATTAACTATTGTTAAGTGTTTGCTTTGATTGTAAACTCCTAACTACAGTCGTTTGCGCTTATTACTCGTTTTAAATTTAGGTAATGTCACCCAATGTTGCTGAACGGGTTATAGAGGTCAGGCCACTAATAACGCAATTATATCATTCCAGTGTGTAATTATAACATATTAAAACCTCATTTAAGCCCTCTGGTTTACCACCGTGAAAGTCAAGAGTGACTAATTCACACTTTCCTCCACACCTAAAAACAGATCCCGCAGATAAAGCAGACTTACAGCGGCCCCTCCTCTGCTCAGATGGACCAGAACAGCGGAGGCCTCATGGATTTCACTTCCATCATAAACCCCGCAGCCTGCAAGCACCACAGCTACGCGTTTAGCCATCTGGGGGGAATGATAGCTTTTATTCAGAGTCTGCACCGCCCGGATAGTCAACAAGCTGCGACCGCTATGATGGAGAAGGCTGAGCAACATGGCGGACTGTCAGCGGAGTAGGACGGCCCCTATCTTAACACTTCTTCCTCGTCTGGGGCTTGAGATGGTGTTCAGACGTATTCTTTATCCGTTAGCGCCCTCATGTGGTTGAACCGGAGCACCACTACAGAACGTTAAAGAATATGGAAGCAAATCGTTACCATATTTCAAATGAAAAAGCATTTCCAGAAATGCTTTTTCATTTTAAGAATGCGGCTGCATTATTTGACCCATAAATAAAATTAGTAATCAATCATCCTATTTGCATTTGCATTTTCTTCTTCATGACTGCACATTTTATGCCATAATCAAAAAGAAAACAAAGCAGACATTGCTTTTTTGTTTCGTGGTCTGCCTGCAAAGTACTGCACAGAACTCGAAAACGAAAAAGCATTCCGAGCGGCGGGCGCAGAAGAGTGACGTCAGCAGCCGCTCTTCCTCAGCTCCCTGCTGACCGAGCTACCCAGCTTGTTCTGTAGGGGGCGCTGTGCACGTCTGCATTGCATTACATTGCAAACGTGCCGAGAAATTGATTGAATTGCAGCAGGACCGAGCTCAGTTTGTGGCGGTGGCAGGCAGAACTGGTAGTTCCGGTGGCAAGCTGCCACCGGAACTACCACAGCCTGCGGCAGGGTGGCACGGGATTCCGCGAGGATGCCAGAAGGTGCCAGACCGGCCGTAAAAGCTTGCCAATGCGGTTGCCGCTGTTTTTGTGGAAGCTGATGCTGATTATTGGCAAATGGGTTGTCATTATTGTTATAGCCTGTTACCTTTAAATAATGATTTCATTATTGATTATTATTTAATAAACAGCTTTAGACCCATAACATAAGGTGATTGTATTTACTTGACATGGAAAATAAATAGCACTATGTGTATGTGTGACGTGTTGAAAGGATGATGAAGATTTATTGCACAAACAGCCGGTTTATTATAGACCACGAGCGGCTATTCTGAATCGTCACTCACAGAAAAATATAAATAAATGCTTAAAAACACGCTGGATGTCCCAGGCCATAAGGCTGCCACCGGAACTACCAGTTCTGCCTGCCACTGCCACAAATTGAGCTCGGTCCTGCTGCAATTCAATCAATTTCTCGGCACGCTTGCAATGTAATGCAATGCAGACGTGCACAGCGCCCCCTACTGAACAAGATGGGTAGCTCGGTCAGCAGGGAGCTGAGGAAGAGCGGCTGCTGACGTCACTCTTCTGCGCCCGCAGCTCGGAATGCTTTTTCGTTTTCGAGTTCTGGGCAGTACTTTGCGGGCAGACCACGAAAACGAAAAAGCAATGTCTGCTTTGTTTTCTTTTTGATTATGGCATAAAATGTGCAGTCATGAAGAAGAAAATGCAAATAGGATGATTGATTACTAATTTTATTTATGGGTCAAATAATGCAGCCGCATTCTTAAAATGAAAAAGCATTTCTGGAAATGCTTTTTCATTTTCAAATTTTACATTTCAAATTGAATTTTGGGATCTATTTGCTGGGGCATATTTTAAAAAATAAATCTCAAAAGTCTTTTTCTTTTTCATTTTAATTAAGTGAAAGAATGAGCAGTCTTGAAGAAGAAAATGCAAATGCAAATAGGATGATTGATAACTAATTTCATTTATGAGTCAAACAATGCAGCCACATTCTTAAAATGAAAAAGCATTTCTGAAAATGTTTTTTCATTTGATAACGATTTGCTTCCATAAAAGAAGATGTCCAAAAGACAGGATGTCCGTGTTGTAGGTAAACACCGCTTTAATATCATTTTATGAAGCAAAAGCTAAAAGCAAGGCCCAATTATTAATTTGGAAAGGTCAAGTATTATTTAAACATAAAGTGCGATAAGAAACAATTAAAATGTGCACTGAACACACTTTTAAATTATTAGGTTAACAAAGGGATTTTGCAGTTTTAAACCTTGATTCGAACCTGTTTCGTGACATTGGCAATGAAATATTGTCTGTTAAAATGCCTTCTCTCCTAATACAAAGACATAAATATTTATGATTTTACTAACAATGCAAATGAGTCTTAAAAGGTATGAACAAACTTTAAAAAAGTAATAAATAAAAGTAGGAAACAAATTCTAAATAAATCCATTTTTTGTTTATGCTTTTCAGCAGTATTTTAAATAGGGTAACTATCTTTTTTATTTCTTTATACATGGTTCTTATTCTTGTCATTAGAATTTTTTTAACGATCAGTGTCAACTGTGAGTTTGCAAAAGTCACTAAATGAAGTTTATTTTCTTCTTTCTTCCGGTTTAGGGACGTCAACAAAGCCACGTGACCCCATGAAGCGGAAGTCAGCTCCGAGAGAATCATGTGAAAACAATCACCGGAACTTTCTCATTACTTTTAAGTTTATCAGTCCTGCTGCGACATGCTTCACAGGGAGATCTTCGTGTGTCTGAAGCTGCTGCTGCTTCCCCTCCATGTTGTTGCTCAGTTGCGGACTGACGGACTGCAGCAGTGGCCTGTTCCCTACAGGTATGCAGACATCTCACCACCCCCATCTCATCCTGCTGCTCTGTCATATGACTGATTATACGCCGGGGAATTTCACATCCACTTAAAGCTGATGTAGATGAACCAAGAACGCTCTAACTGGTTTGTGTCAAAGCTTTAGCTTTTGATAAAAACTTACTTCAGCCACATTTAATTATTGATCTATTTTCAACGTGTTTCTGCCTGGTGTCACTTTAAAGAGCTGATTAAAAACAAAACTCTTATTTTTCATTAAATAGATTGGGGTTTGGTTAGAATTTTAAAACTTTTAATTTATATAGTTACTTATTTATTTTCACACAAACTGTTTTGCTTTCTGTTATAAAGTAATAATTACAGTGTTGTACAGTGCTTTGAAAAAACACCAGCAGGCCAGCATAACTAAACAAGACGCCCAGAGCGAGTATAGAAGGGTTTTAGATCAAATCATATTCATGTGTTAGAATGGCCCAGTCAAAGTTCATACTTTAACACAACTGAGAATCTGTGGCAAGGTTTGAAAATGTATGTTCACAAATGCTTTCCATCCAGTCTGAGTGAGCCTGGGCTACTTTGCAAAGTAAAATGGGCAAAAACCTCAGTCTCTAGATGTGCAAAGCTGGTAGAGACATACTCCAAAAAAACTGCAGCTGTCAGGGGGCTAAATATAAATGCATATCCCACTTTACAGATTTTTATTTGCATAAAATGTGGAAAAACCTGCTTTGTTTTCTTCTTTTGTCGCAATTAATCACTGCTTTCTTTTGGTTTACCATAGAAAATGCCAAATGTTTCTTCAAGAAATTGAAGTTTCTGGATGTAATGTGACAAAGCACAAAAAAATAGGCTAAAAAAAATTGTAAATCAATAACGTAAAGCTGACTTTTCTGTCATTTAATTTGAAGTTTGCATATCAATTTGGAAATCACAGGGGTTGCTAAATCTAATGGTCAAATGTATCCAAAGTGACCTGTTCTTTATCCTCCATCCCTCATCCCTTCTGCCTTCATCAGGCGCTTTGACAGGCGACCTCCAGTGGACTCCTACTGTGAAGCCTTCTACCCATTCTGTCCCACCGGAGACCACGATGGACGGTTTCCCTACATGAGAGACAGCGACATCATCTCGGTTTACAGGCTGCAGACGCCTGTGTGGGAATTCAAGTACGGTGATGTGCTGGGGAAGCTCGTAAGTTCCTGTTAGTGTCACTTTAAAAAAGATTGCTGCAGATATTTCTCTTTACAGCTTCAGCTAAATAAACATCTACATTTCTACAGAGGATGTCTCTGTAGCTCGCTTGTAAGTTCTCTAAAGGCGAAATGATCAGATATAGCAGCATCGTGGAAACAGAAGTGCAGCTGTGTGACATTATTAATAGAAATGCAGCTGCACAACTTTCCCTCTGTCCTCTCGAGAGCAAACCGAGCCAGTGTTTCCATGTTTCTGTTTGCAGCACATCATGCACGATGCTATTGGCTTCAGCAGTTTGGAGACTGGAGCTAATTACACCATGGAGTGGTACGAGCTCTTCCAGCTAGGCAACTGTACCTTCCCTCACCTCAGGCCGGAGATGTTCGCACCATTCTGGTGCAACCAGGGAGCTGCCTGCTTCTTTGAAGGCATAGATGACTTGCACTGGTCGCAGAACGGCACCCTGGAGAAAATTGGAGAAGTCACAGGTGATACTTAACATCTTTATTAGTGGAAATATGCTTTTGGGACTGGAGGCTGCAGCTACACCTTCTATCACCCAGGAATAAATGCAGGGCTGTGAAAAAAACTTTTTACCCCATTACAGATTTCTTGTTTTTGCATTTTCTGGCCACACCTAAATGTTTTGGATTATCAAACACATTTTCACTGTTTACTGGAGTCCCAAAACAATAGACATTACCTTTAAACCCCTTCCAGACAGAGATGTCAATGAATTTGTTTCCTATCTGTTCATAAACTCCTTTAAATCTGGGCACGATGCACTGCTGTTTGACATCTTTTAGCCTACCTTATGTTGTCAGACAGGTTCGTTTATGATTTCTTGATTCTACAGATCTGACAGTAATCTGGGACTGGGTGTGGCTATTAATGTTGAATAAAAAAGTATTAATCACAGTTATATTTTGACATGGAACCAGGTTGGTTTTGACAGCTCTTTTCCTCTTTATACATTAAATCATCATTCAAAAACTAATTTTTGTATTTACTCAGGTTGTCTTGCTATTGAAATACGTTTGATGATCTCAAACATTTAAGTGTGGCAGAACAGCAAAAACAGAAGAAATCTGTAAAGGATAAATTGACCTTTCACAGCTCTGTGACGTAGATGAACATGATGTACTGCTTCCACTTTTGCAACCGCCATCAGCACTTTCTATTTGATTCATTCCAGTAAAAAAATCTTTTGGTGTGCAGGGAGTCAGTTCAATGCAATGGCCCAGTGGGTGCAGGACGACAACAAGACCGGGATCTACTACGAGACTTGGACTGTTTGCTCTGACCCGAGTCCTAATGCAACGGTGTGGTTCGAGTCGTACGACTGCTCCCAGTTTGTCCACCGCACGTACAGGAAGCTGACCGAGCTGGGCTGTCCAGCCGGTCACAGACCAACTACACCAAGATCTACCTGTACAGCGGGGAGCCCGCCTACCTGGGCAACGACAGCGCCATATTCGGACAGCCCGCGCTAAAAAACCTGGCGACGGACATCCGCCAGTTTTACCACACGTTCAGGCCGCACCAATCAATCTTTGACCTCGCTTTCAGCCTGCTGGAAGCCTATAAGATGGTTGTGTTGGACAAGAGCTTTTACCTTTACTACAACTTTGAGTACTGGCACCTGACCATGAAACATCCATATGTGCAGATTACATATGAAGAGGTGCCTTTGCCTTAACAACCAGCCTGTACACAGTTTTTATTTCTGTTTTTGAGTTTAAAAGTCATCACTAGTCCTGCTAGAACTCGCTTATTCTCATGCTGAGTTGGTTACTTTGTTCTAACACTGCAACACCTTCACTTAAATGCCAAAAGTAGGCGAATTAATATTTCATCTCCAGAAAGCAAAAACTAGTCTGATTTTCATGATTTCACCTTTAAGATTTTTGTCATGGGTGGGGTGGATGATCCTTATCTGACCACTAGGTGGAGACACTATCAAAACAGAACCTGACGCTTGAGACCCAACAGCAGCCAGGAGATGCCATAGATGCAAGCTTCCATGGCTCAGAGTCAGACTTCAGAAGTGGTTCAAGAAAACTAACTTGTAATTAAAATAAAACGAGCTGTTGTGCAGCACCCTCCACAATTAAAGGCCAAGCTGGTGTGCAGAAAGCCTTAAAACAAATCTACATCCAGACATTTATTGCATCCCATGTTTACAAATATGTTTCACAATCAACCATATCTTTATAGGCATCCATTCCCATATCTTTTTATGCAAGTACATTTTTTTGTTTATCAGATTTTCTAGTTTTAATTTGAATTGAGATATGAATACGGCATCACATAGAAGCCCATTTCCTCTTTGTCGAGCTTCAACAGGGAAAGACAAAAGAACATTTTCTAAAATGAGATTTATTCCCCTGCGGATACACTTAAACCCAAAAGTATTCATACCCCTGGCAGATTTAGGTTTAAAGTAATCTTTTAATTTTACCAACACGTTCCCTCTGGCTGGAAGTAAAGGGAGCTAAAGATTAGGGTGATCACAAGGAGGACTTCCAAACTCAAAGACTCAGAGCTCATCATCAAAAACAACTCATATCAGTGGAGACATGCAAAAAGCAGGCCTTTACATTATATTGAATTCAATTCAGTTTTATTTATATATTGCCAATTCACAACGTCGTCTCAAGGCACTTCACAAAGTCAATTCAATCGAATCATTCAAGTCAGGTACATACATTCCAATTAATTCCTAATTATCAAACAGTGCCGTCGGATTCAGTTTATTAATTATACTAGTTAAAAAGTATTTCTATCTAAGGAAACCCAGCAGATTGCATCGAGTCAATGACTTGCAGCATTCACTCCTCCTGGATGAGCATGTAGAGACAGTGGACAGTCGCTTGGATTGACTTTACAGCGATCCCTCATACGGAACATGCCAATAAATAACTTTCCATTGATTGTTCAGAAGGTTCCATCATTTTTATGTGACTTCATGTTTCTCTCTTATTGCATTTTTTCCCAGGAATGCCTGTAATTGTGGAAGGTGCGGTAATGAGTCAGTGAACGAACCTGTCTGTTTCAGCTTCTACTCCCAACATTATGGATGTTGGTACCACACCTGGATGAACATTATCTTTATCAGTGCGATGAATACAAACCATGTTTTTTTTTTATCTACAAGCTGTGAAATGATGTCTTTCCTTACTGACTTTTTAAACTGAATCAAAGAACATTAGTTTACAACTACGGCTGATGTCCAAAGACCGTTTTGGTTACACGATGCAACCACACTGAATAAAATGCAGCAAATAAAAAAAAAGAAAAAAGGGGTTTTAAAACAAAAAATTTATAATTTTCCCCCCAATGACCAATTATGTACTCATTTTGTGTTGGTCCTTAACAGGAAATAGAAATAAATTACACTGATATTTTTAGTAATAACATCTAAAAAAGTTGTGCATGAATACTTTTGTAACGCACTATAATTTACCAGTGGTTTGTATTTTTCCTTTGGTCGCTATCACTGTTTAAAAACATCTTTGATATCTTAGTTTTATTTTATAAAAGAAATCTGAAAAGAAATCGAAAAATATCTAAAATCTGAAATTTAAATGGTTAAACTTTGTTGTATTTCAGATCATCTAAATCTCTAATTATGTTAAAAAACATTCGTTGTGTTGAAGCTTTTGGTTTAATCTCCATGTAATGATTTTAAGGTGCTGCAGTGAAACAGATGAAAGGTGCAACAAGTACATTGACAGTTGTTTATTTCTACATATGATCACAGGTCCTAAAGACAGGTGACCAATAAAGCAAAGTAGACCATTTTTTCCCCATAATCGCTTGCAATACAGAAGCATAATAAAAAGAGCTTCAACAGCAGTTTAGGTTTCCTAAACTTTAACTTGAGTACTTTCTAAACAAAAGGTTAAAACAATCAGGATTTAAAAATACAAGATAAAACATTTTTCCTTGAAATACATTTACTTGTTCAGCTCAATATTCCGATTAAAACAGGAAAAATCAAATGCGCTGGTTTAACTGAAGAAGCGAAATGACAGCTTGAAATCTGAAAATAATCAGTCGCTATGTTGCCGTATCGGTGACAGGAACACAGATGGTGGAGCTACTTGCTTCACTGAGACTTAATCATCTGAACAGAGAGTTCAGTCCAATAATGTTCAACTCCTGAAATGTCTCCATTTTAGTCTGACAGTAAACCTCCATCAGTTGATGGAAATATGTCTATCAGTAACTTTAGATACGTTTAGATGAATTAGAACGTCAGTTTATTACCATACATAGATACAGATTAAAATGTTTTCTGTACACCGTATTGCCAAAAGTTTTCATTTGTCTGTACTCACACATTAAGTACCTTCTCGTCTTAATCCATAGGGTTTAATATGATGTCGGCTCTAACAGCTTCACTCTTCTAGGAACTCTTTCCGAGTTTAGTGGTGTGTTTATGGGATTTCGTTTACCCTTCTTCCAGAAGCACATTTGCAAGGTCAGACACCGATGTTGGACACAAAGGGTTGGCTTGCAATATTCACTCTCAATTTATCCCAAAGGTGTTCTATTAGGGCTGAGGTCAGGACTTCGTCCAGGCCAGTGACTTTCATCCACACCACAATCACTCAATCAGATCTTTGTGAATCCCTCCAGAGCCAAGTCTCCACTGCTCCACAGACCTGTGGCAGTGGGCTTTATAACACTGCATCCAAAACCTTGGCCTGGATGCAGCGGTTCGGCACATGGAAACCCATTCCATGAAGCTCTCCACACGCTGTTCTTGAACTAAACTGGAAGGCCACATGAAGTTTGGAGGTCTGTAGCCATTCACTCTGCAAAAAGTTGGCTACCTCTGCTTGTTGTGTTCCTCAGCATCCGCTGATCCCAAGCTGTGATTTTACAAGGCCTACCAGTTCATGGCAGAGTTGCTGTCGTTCTCAATCACTTCCACTTTTTTATAAAACCGCTGACAGTTGAAAGCGCAACATTTAATAGCGAGGAAATTTCACAACTGGACTCGTTGCACAAGCCGTATCCTATCAAGCTAGCAAGCTACAATTCATTAAGCTTCTGTTGGTAGACTGGTGCTGGATTTTACTTTTGGTCACCATAATGACATTTTTTTATCCTTTTTGAATTTTTTTTTTTTTTTACAGATGAGTAATCACCTGTCATGACCACAGAGGAAGAGAGAGAGAGCACCACTCAATTCTTCCTATTAAAGAGACAAACCTGGAGTGGCGGACCTGAGGTCCACCTGTCAGCAACGATACCACGACGACCAATGATCTTGCTGCTGATCTGCATTTCTAATTTGACACTAACTCACAAATTAAAGTCAGCTTAATAATTAATAACATACCAAAAACCAAATACTTAACCTTAATTTGGACCGTTTTATAAAAGACAAAGAGCTGCTGGTTGAGCAAACATTGAACCCTGATGGGGTGAAATAAAGAAATAAGTACATTTCTATTCAAAATAACCAAACACACAGCGTTTATGTACAGGTGGATTCGACTTCCTTCTTAAAGGAAAAACAAAGTTTCATTCATCTGACTTGCCACATCTCTCTGACTGTAAAGGATGGAGGTGCACAGAATAACTCTCCTGCGTCCGATTGTTGCCATTAAAAAAAGAACATACGTGGACTAGGAGGGTGGCTGGTTCTTGAGACTGACAGGAAGTAGAGCTTTACCAGGCAAATTGCAGAAGATACAACTGAAACCTATAAAAGGACATATATCCATTTAATGCACCTGAGAGACAATAGGGTTGATTTCTGCGCTTCCAACGCGCATTTAAAGCTAACAGCTGCAGAGTCGATTACTCTGCTGATTACAAAGTAATCTGAGCTGAGAGCGTGCAGGCACACCCGCGTGCACCAACTAATTTACACTTTCAATATTTACACAATTCAGTGGCTTGTAAAAGTACTCAGACAACTTAAACTGTTTCATACTTTGTCAAACTACAAAATCATTTACAGCGTTTTTTACAAACGAGAATCTGAACAGTGTGGCGTTTAAATTTATTACAATAACCCTAAATAAAACCCAGTACACGTCTTTACAGTTTAGGAAAACATGTTAGACGCAGCATAGACTGGGATAACTTGGGTGGAGGTTCACCTTCCAACAACCCTAAGCATACAGCCAGAACTACAATGGAATTTAGATCAAAGCACATTCATGCGTTAGAATGGCCCAGTCAAAGTCCAGACTTAAATTTCACTGGAAATCTGCAAAAATGATGCACCCATGTGCTCTACATCCAATCTAACTGATCTTGAGCTGTTTAGCAAAGAAGCTTGTAGCTGCAGCAGAAGGTGGCTTTAAAGCATCGACTAAGGGGATTCTGAATATAAATGCACACCACACTTTTCAGATTCCTGTGTTAAAAAAAAAAAAGGCTTGTATCTTTTTCCTTTGACTTCACATTTAAAGGCTGTTGGTGTTAGCCTGTCTCAATGAGGTTTGCTGTAACGTGACAAAATGTGGAAGAGTTCAAGGGGTATGCACTTCTTTTGCAAGGCACTATAAATTGATTGTTTTTCTTCTTTTATTATAGCTTTTACTATTTTAACATACTGTGCCTGGGATCAGGTTGATCAGAGCTTCCGTACAAAATAAGCATTATTTGGCCGTAAAGACTCGATTCGTCTCAGTTGTCATTTGGTTTATATGTAAGGTGCGTAGAAAAATCTCTCACTGTACAAAAACCTTCTTTCACCGACACAGGAAAATAGTGTCTTTACAATTCAGGTACGTCACTCAACACTGTACACCTTCACATCACAAATATCGACTGTATGTACACGTTACTTTCTGCCAACGAGGACATTTACAACAAGATGTTTGTGATCCATGAATGAGTTCAGGTGAGTGCGAAAAGCTCCAGCTGCTTCTGTGTTAAAACATGTTTAAAAAGGAGCTTTAAAGCAGCCAGCTACTCGTCTTCCAAATGAAAACTTCTAAATTACCCGAAAGAACAGAAATCCCCATCCTCTGCTGCTTCCTAGACACATCTAACTCAACAGTGAAGAAACCTCAAAAGCCATAATGTGTTACAGAGAGCAGTGCAGCTAAACACAGCATAGTATGTAGGTCCATTGGTAGTGTAACAACATGCAATGGTGCAACTAACCGGATTTCCTGCGAAATGTCTGGCATGTTAAAACATGTCTGCACCCGTGCGTACATATGTACACAGACCAACATCTTTCCTGATGCACAATGCAGGAAAAATGTCCACATAACTGAGCTTGTTGTCGTTGCACTTCCAGCTGCTCTGAGTTCATCCCAGAGTTTGTTGATTTCAGGCTTTCTTAAAGATGTTGGGTATCACGTGATGTCCAAACAGGAGCTCACAAACGTTTTGCTTGTCGAGTTGGCGCCTAACAAATCACTACAGCGGAGCGGCTTTTCAGCGCAAACATGGAGGCTGAACTCGGACCCCCCCTACCAGGTCGGCATCATGTCCGGGAACCAGACCCGGCCCAGATGTTTGGACACTTCCCAGTGAATCTCGTCCAGGGAGTATTTATGATCCGGGATCAGCACCTCCTCCATGATGGACAGCTGAGACAGCCTCCTGCCGCACATCTTAACGAACTCCACGAACGCGCCGCAGGACACCTCGCACTCACCCAGGCCAATGGCCGAAAGCTGAGTGCAATGCTTTGCGATGCGGATCAGCTCCTCGTCAAGGGGTCGCAGTCCGTTGGCACACACAACCAGCTCCACCAGGCGAGGGCAGTGGAGGCCGACCCGACCAAGGACCTCCTTGCTGACGGAGCGCCCGAAGTAGAGGTGTGTGACGGGGATCTCGTCGTTGAAGAAGGGGCCGAACTCGTCCTCATAGAGGAAAAAGTACATCACCAGGTTGAATTTGGGCGAGTGGCGCACCATGGCGTCCCAGCTGCTCTTCTTGATGGTGTGGAAGTGCTGGCCCGGGTTCTCACTCACCACGTCAATGCGCAGGTGCTCCAGATGGACGTGTTTTTCAGAAGAGAGGGCCAGCAGGAGTTCATCGCTGAGGAGGTGGTAGTTCAGCGCCAGCTCCCTCAGCCCGTGGCACTGGTCCGCCACGCACAGGATCCCTGAAAGCAGAGACAGGATCTTCATTTTTAATCCCAGCCAATTGTTCAGCCCTGGTTTTAATTTTGTGCTGCGAACAAAACCGTTCGTTGTATTTGGCTGGAAAGCTGCAGTTGAATCAACGGGGACGGTCTAAGCAGAACATCAAAAACTCTTCCAAGAAAATGAAAGTCAAAGCAAACCACAGAACAGTCCTCTCATTATTACCGCCACAGTAGGAACCGACATTAAGCAGCAGCAGAGAAAAAGTACAGGCTCCAAAAACCAAATGAAAGACAGTCTTGTAAATAAAAACAAAAAGTTTGGCCAAAGCATATTTAGACATGATTGGAAATAAAATTGCTGTAACTAATCAACACCCAGAGGTCAAAGCTTCATAAAACAGATACATGTAAACATTTTCTTCATTCAAACTCTAGTGTCTAATATTAGGATTTTATGTGACAGACCAACAAAAACGAATGAATTATTATGAAGTAGTAGGAAAAGGATACAGATGCTTTTTATTTATGTATTTTACAAATAAAAATCTGAAGAGTGTGGCATGCATTTGTTTTCAGCCCCATTGAGTCAATACTTTGCTGAACCACGTTTTGCTGCAGTTACAGCTGCAAGTCTTCTGAGGTACACCTCTACCAGCTTTGGACACCTGGAGACTTGAGATTTTAGTTCATTGTTCTTTGTAAAATACCTCCAACTCTGTCAGCTTGGATTGAGAGCATCTATAAATATAAATGTTTAAATATCCCCACAGACTAATCAGTTGGATTTCAGTCTAGACTTTGACTGGACCATTCAAACACAGGCTTTGATCTAAACCCTTCTAGTATAAGTCTCTATGTTCACTCTCCTGATGGAAGGTCAACCCGCCTGCAGCCTCTAACAGGCTTTCTGCCTGTTTTGCCCTGTATTTAGCATCTATTTTCCCATGAACTCTGACCAGCTCCCTTGATCCAACCAAAGATACTCACCCCACTTCGTGATGATGCCACCATAGGGATGCTGTTTCACAGATGATTAGCATTGTTAATCAGGCGATTTCTTCAGGCAACTGGTTGCACTAGATTGTATTTCAGTGTATCACAAATGCAAGCAACAGTTTTCAGATTTTTATTTGTAAAACATATTCAGAATCAGCTTTATTGCCAAGTTCGTACATACAAACAAGGAATTTGACTCCGGTACACTTTGCTTTTTGTTTTGTTTTTGTATTACAGAATATACAAATTTACAATTTACAAATATACACGTATATAAATAAAAAGGTGCATTTGCAACATCTGTATGCTGTTGTTTTATACTCTATTAAATGTTCAACAGAGAAACAGCCTGGGGGAATAAACTGTCTCTGTGGTGGCTGGTTTTAGTGAACAGTGCTCTGTAGCGGCGGCCTGAAGGTAAAACTCTAAACAGTTTATGTGCAGGGTGTGTGGGGTCTGCAGAGATTTTAGCAGCTCTTTTCTTGATCCTAGACCTGTATAAGTCCTGGATGGAGGGAAGGTCAGCCCTGATTATTCTCTCTGCAGTCCTGATTATTCGTTGCAGTCTGGACCTGTCCTGTTTTGTGGATGAGCCAAACCACACTGAGATGGATGAAGACAGGACAGACTGAATGATGGCAGTGTAGAAGATGACCAGCAGCTCCTGTGGAAGGTTGAACTTCTTGAGTTGCCTCAGGAAGTACAGTCTCTGCTGGGCCTTCTTTTGAACAGTGTCTATGTGCAAAGACCATCTCAGGTCCTCAGAGATGGTGGTTTCTAAGAACCTGAAGTGGTCCACGGCCGATACAGTGTTGTTGAGGATGGTGAGGGGGGTGTATGGGGGTGGTGTTCTCTGAAAGTCCACCACCATTTCCACAGTCTTGAGTGGGTTCAGTTCAAGGTAGTTCTGACCGCACCAGTGTACCAGCCGATCCACCTGCTGTCTGTATGCAGACTCATCACCGTCCTGGATCAGTCCAATGACAGTGGTGTCATCTGCAAACTTAAGGAGTTTCATGGACGAGTCCGATGAGGTGCAGTCATTTGTGTACAGAGAGAAGAAGAGTGGGAATAGAACACACCCCTGGGGGGCACCAGTACTTATTGATCTGGATCGGGAGAAGATGCTCCCCAGTCTCACCTGCTGCTGTCGGTCCGTCAGGAAGCTGTTGATCCACTGACAGGTGGAGGCTGGGATGGTGAGCTGGGTGAGCTTCTGGTGGAGGATGTCTGGTATGATGGTGTTGAAGGCCGAGCTGAAGTCTACAAACAGGATCCTGGCGTACGTCCCTGGACAGTCGAGGTGTTGCAGGATGAAGTGTAGACCTAAGTTAACAGCATCATCTGCCGACCTGTTTGCTCGGTAAGCAAACTGCAGGGGGTCCAGCAGGGGGCCTGTGATGTCTTTCAGGTGCTTCAACACCAGCCGCTCAATATTACGAAACTTGTATCATTTGTCTCCCTCTTCACAACTATAGACTACTTTGTGCCGGTCTATCGGATAGAATCCCAACAAAATTAATTAAATATAAAAGTTTAGACGTTTTTTCGCATCTAAACTATTAAAGATAATAGTTTAATGCGAATAAACGTTAGTTAGAGCATTATGAATACTTTTGCAAGGCATTGTGTTTCTGTCAATGACAGTGTACCTGCAGGCGACACATGAGGGCAGCTGCTCATCTTCAGAAGCTTCAAGGTGTCACTGTTGTTGGCCACCAACACCTTCAGGGACGGATCATCCACCGGCGTGTCGTCGATCTTCAGCGAGGACAAAGATTTGGAGTTGACGAACACCACGGTCAGAGCCGAGATGAAGTGAGACTGCAGAAGAAAACTTTGGTCATTTTTTCCCAGCCTTTCTCACTACAGTAGTTCAGAAAACCCAGCTCTGAAAAAAGCAACAGTAACTTGACTGCATTACTGCTAAGGTAATTGGATTTATTACATGAGTAATGAAGGTATGTCTACATAAAAAACAGTGATTACAAAAATACCAACACAAACATTAAGACAAGGTCATTCCTTAGGAAACTGGCTGGCGATGAATCCGAATTTAGAAACACGACTGTGCTGCTAAAGGTTTTTAAAGCCTACATCAGGAAATGCTTTCCAGTCCATTCCAGTGCAGTACAGAAAACATACAGATCAATGACAAAGCTGTACATTGATTTAAATGTTGAAAACGCACAAATCAAAAGATACCATGAATAAAAATAAGTGTACAGAATAAAGTCCCTGTAGTGAGCAGAAGATGAGTAAAGTTCATATTCTCATATTATCAAGTTATTTGGGTGCTCAGAAAGTACCCACAAGTCCTTGCAAAGCTTCGGGCTCCCATGAAGTCAGCATTACAGAATTCTTCCACAATCGGATGTGACCATTTTTCAAGGGCTCAAAAAGAGATTGCTGTGCACCGAGGAACATAAAATAATGCTCATCGTGTTCTCTTCTGAGGCCAAATGAAAAACAGTCCAACCTTGTCGGTCTGAGACAGACACTACTTTTAACCTGATCTAAAAATCTCCTCAGCAACAATGTAAGAGAATTAAATACGTCAAAGGTTCAAAATAAATTGGCCTAAAACAGTGGCGTTCCTTATCATTGTCTTGACCAATAAGAAAACAGGAAATTCTTGTCAGCGTTAATTCTACCTTTGGAACCTCCATGAAACTGGGCCTGGCTGTAGAGATGAGTCCCAAGGTCTTCAGGGAACAATTTACCAACTGTGACAGAATGTCACACGCTGCCTCTGCAGACTCTGTGCTGCTGTCCACCTTATGAGCACAAACAAAAGCTGCCTATCACTTCAGGAGGACAAAAGCAACATATTCACTGTGTTGCTGACATTTTAGATTGTGGTACGATGTGTAGAACTGCCCAGATTCAACAAGGATTCTTACCTTGAAGCTGACGTACTGGAGGTGGTTGGAGTGCCTCTTAATGATCTGCTTGATGAGGTCTGGATGCGTGGCTTTCAGGTACGAGCTTGCTGGCTGATTGAGCTCGAACTCAAAGCATCTCCACAGCTCGGGCATGTGGAACGCCTCGTTCCAACCGCGGCACACCTGCGAGGCGTAAGCCCGGTCCAGCAGCGGAAGGTACTGGAAAATGTGCAGCAGGATCTCCTGAGGCAGCAGCGACCAGTCACAGTGCGGCGACTCGCTGGCTGCCACAGCTTCCGACTCCTCGCTCGTCTCCGTACGGACCTTCTTACAAGCCTCGGGTGGACTTTCACCGTTGCCTGCCTCCTCTCCTCCTTTCGTTCGTTTCATCCTGAAACATACATGCGGTGTTTAAGTCAAGTAAATTAGACATGAAAAGGGGATTGCTGCCTTCAATCATGCAGCAAAGAAGCACATTGCACAGTACAATTCAAAAAGGAAAAAAAAATAATTTCTGCAAAAAGGAATATGTGCTGACTGCTGTTCAACACAAGCCTAAAAGTTTATAAAGGTTCTGTTTTCAATCGGCCATGTTTCCAATAGGTGACAGGTTGGTTAATAATTGTACAAATGGAGCTCTGGAATTACCCTTTAAAAGAATACACCAGAACCATAACATTTTGTTATCATTTTAGCCTTTGTAATGATGTTTTACTTCTCGTTCCCTATTCATCGCCTTTCTCCAAATTTCCTCTGAATTAAATAAAACAACATCCTTTCCCCTCTTCCTCCTCACAGTCTAAGCCTTTTTTTTTTACCCTTTACAACCCGCTTCATAATGAGAGAGAGACTGTATTGGCTGCTACAGTTCGAGTCAGTCTGAGCCATGTGAGCTGCTCTCCCTGCTGTGCTACCAAGACAGATCTCTATGTAATAGAGAGAGTTGTGCAGAGGGCAGCTTACACACAAGGCATTACATTTTATGAATGACCAAAGAAATGTGCTACATTTATAAAGCCGGAGAACAACTTCTTCTGCAAATTTTCTCCACACATCATTAACCAGAAGCAGAATGGAATAAGTTACAAGCCAAACAATACTGTCATCAAAAGCAAGACGTGCACTGTGCAGCAAATCAAACCAAGATAGACAAGGACAACATTATTTAAAGGAAGGACGGGGGACTCGGATGATCGCAAGTAGTGGCATAGGGCAGGTAGAAAGGGTGCCCGACTTAAATGCAAACTCATCCTAAAAAAAAAAAAGAGAGAGAAGAGAGAAGAAATTAGGAAAAACAGAAAAAGTAGCAGCAAGTGTCTGTATTTTAATATTGGAGACCACAAAGCTGAAGGGAGAATATATCTGCCAAACCAGGGTCAATAACACAATCAAACAGCTCATTTAGACTAAAGAGTCACTAAAAATAAAAAAAAGATGACATATAACGCTTTCAGTAAAAGACAGAATAAAACCGAATGGTAACCAACACATCGACTAAAACAGAAGCTTCAGAGTGACATGAGATGAGCGTTAATTTAGTAACCAAACCAAAAAACAGTCACGTTTTTGAAAAGAGTTGCAGTTATATTACAGCAGGCTCCATGCTGGAGCAGCATCCTCAGGGCGAGATTAAAACTCAAAGGTTGGTACCAGAAATCTGTGGCTGTCAAAAAAAAAAAAAAAGCCTGCAGCTTCTGGAACAGGAACAATATAAACCATGCAACACTGAGGGAACATAGTGTGTTATTTTACTGCAAATTTACTCGAAATCTGCAGATGCTTATTCCTAAATGATACGGATGGAGAACAGAAGTCCTGATAGGACATTCCTATTAAGAGTTTGGTGGATGCTCCTTTAATTTCCTTTCATTTCCAACTCACCAGTCATCAAACAATCTGCTGGCTGTAGAATATGCGTTAGTATGAAAACTCAGTCTTTCTATGGCTCATCCACCTTCTCATTTTGCAGCGTGTTTACCTTCCCCAAAAACAATGATTAGAAGACCAAGAACGCTGCAAGAAATCTAACAGTTCGAATAAAATCACTAGTTTGTAGATTTACATTTTCAGGTTGCTTCGTACGGACCCGAACAAACCCGAATGACGACGCTAACATATTTCTGACTGCTAAATCACAACGTGACCATGACGACGTGACGTCACGCTACCAACAGAAAACGTGAGAGACGTGACAACGACTAGAAATGTGACACTGCAAAAAGCACACGTATAGGTTTGAATTTGCCTCACGTAAAGAATAAACTTTGCAATGTTTCACACCCAGTGAGCCATGAAGTGTTGCATTGGACGTTTTTCATTCATTCACAACAGCGTCGATGGATGTAACGGTTAGCCAGTTGTACATTAGCTTGTTTAAATTCACTCGAACAGATTTTCAAGAAAAGTTAGCAACATGCACCTTCGTGTAACGCACTCTTCCGTGTCATGGATAGCACTTTGGTCTATTAGGTGATATTTACTCATTACCCTCCGGCTCGGCCGAGCATCATCCTACCTTGTTGTTTTCACACACAGCTCAGTAGTTGTACGAAGGAAAATCCGAAAGCTGACTTGTCTCTTCAACCCGGGCTCACGAAGGAAAAACTCAGGCGAGATAACTCGCATGGGAACCCAATTACCGAGCACTCCGACGATACACAATAAGAAACAGCCACCTCCGCTCGGCTGACCTAATTCCCCCTCCTAACACTGAAATGGCGAAGTGTTTTGACAGCGGCGGTGCTCCACGGGAAACTTAATGCGAAATGGCTGTTGGTAAAGATCGTGCATTCTCGCGAGATTACTCACCCCGCTATAAAATCAACGTTCTCTCCAGAAAAGCACTTAACCTACAGATATAGATAAATTAACGAGCAACACAAAACAGTGTAAGCCTTTCTTGTTTATATCTGACATGAAAGAGAATTTGGTAAATAATAGTTTCTTTTATAGTCATGGTCGGTTAAGATTATCTTTGTCAATCTTTCTCACAAGACAACCAACATTATAATTAGGAATTTCAAAATTAGGAAGAAGTGATTTAGTCATTTTTAGTTTGTTAACTATATGAGATTTAAAGTCATAATTATGAAAACCAGTAATTATGACTTTAAATCAAAACAGTTAAACATGTAGAGTACCTAAAAAAAATGGTGCCAGAGTGACGTATCTTTCCTTATTTTACCCCACCACCAACTCTTTGCTGATAATCATATGCAAATACTTCTTTTCAACTAGAGTTTCCTTAAGGATACTAGCCAAGCTTTTCTGCTGCATAAATCCAGCCTGAATATAAAACCTTAAATATGGTCTGCCACCTTTAATAACATGTTATGGTCAGTTTTTCTATTCCTTTTGCTGTAAATCTTTTTTTTTTTAAATCAAGAAAAAAAATCTACTTCATTCAAATACAAGCTTCTGCACCGATGTCTCTAGTGACATCACATGAGGCATTATCACTAATCATTTTAAGCACTTTTATTTATGTTTCATGTACTTTATTTGCATGTTTTAAACAATTTCTTTCTGTATGCTGCAAAACATTGGAGACGTGTTTGAGAACACTGAAGAAAAATCTGGAAACAATCATAAAAGCCTTTTTTGTGTGTTTTTCAAAAAGGACCAGGGCAGAGTGGAATGAAAGTTGAACTCTGCCAAATATCACTCAGCCAGTGTTCATCAGTGCCGGCTGCTCAGCTCAAGTCATGCGCCTCATTTGATGTCATAAACACAACCTGCACATAACAAAATTAGCAGTGTTTGATGCTCTTTTAAATAAATATGTATGTATATGTGTGTGTATATATATATACAGGTCCTTCTCAAAATATTAGCATATTGTAATAAAGTTAATTATTTTCCATAATGTAATGATGAAAATTTAACATTCATATATGTTAGATTCATTGCACACTAACTGAAATATTTCAGGTCTTTTATTGTCTTAATACGGATGATTGTGGCATACAGCTCATGAAAACCCAAAATTCCTATCTCACAAAATTAGCATATTTCATCCGACCAATAAAAGAAAAGTGTTTTTAATACAAAAAATGTCAACCTTCAAATAATCATGTACAGTTATGCACTCAATACTTGGTCGGGAATCCTTTTGCAGAAATGACTGCTTCAATGCGGCGTGGCATGGAGGCAATCAGCCTGTGGCACTGCTGAGGTCTTATGGAGGCCCAGGATGCTTCAATAGCGGCCTTTAGCTCATCCAGAGTGTTGGGTCTTGAGTCTCTCAACGTTCTCTTCACAATATCCCACAGATTCTCTATGGGGTTCAGGTCAGGAGAGTTGGCAGGCCAATTGAGCACAGTGATAACATGGTCAGTAAACCATTTACCAGTGGTTTTGGCACTGTGAGCAGGTGCCAGGTTGTGCTGAAAAATGAAATCTTCATCTCCATAAAGCTTTTCAGCAGATGGAAGCATGAAGTGCTCCAAAATCTCCTGATAGCTAGCTGCATTGACCCTGCCCTTGATAAAACACAGTGGACCAACACCAGCAGCTGACACGGCACCCCAGACCATCACTGACTGTGGGTACTTGACACTGGACTTCTGGCATTTCCTTCTCCCCAGTCTTCCTCCAGACTCTGGCACCTTGATTTCTGAATGACATGCAGAATTTGCTTTCATCCGAAAAAAGTACTTTGGACCACTGAGCAACAGTCCAGTGCTGCTTCTCTGTAGCCCAGGTCAGGCGCTTCTGCCGCTGTTTCTGGTTCAAAAGTGGCTTGACCTGGGGAATGCAGCACCTGTAGCCCATTTCCTGCACACGCCTGTGCACGGTGGCTCTGGATGTTTCTACTCCAGACTCAGTCCACTGCTTCCGCAGGTCCCCCAAGGTCTGGAATCGGCCCTTCTCCACAATCTTCCTCAGGGTCCGGTCACCTCTTCTCGTTGTGCAGCGTTTTCTGCCACACTTTTTCCTTCCCACAGACTTCCCACTGAGGTGCCTTGATACAGCACTCTGGGAACCGCCTATTTGTTCAGAAATTTCTTTCTGTGTCTTACCCTCTTGCTTGAGGGTGTCAATAGTGGCCTTCTGGACAGCAGTCAGGTCGGCAGTCTTACCCATGATTGGGGTTTGGAGTGATGAACCAGGCTGGGAGTTTTAAAGGCCTCAGGAATCTTTTGCAGGTGTTTAGAGTTAACTCGTTGATTCAGATGATTAGGTTCATAGCTCGTTTAGAGACCCTCTTAATGATATGCTAATTCTGTGAGATAGGAATTTTGGGTTTTCATGAGCTGTATGCCAAAATCATCCGTATTAAGACAATAAAAGACCTGAAATATTTCAGTTAGTGTGCAATGAATCTAAAATATATGAATGTTAAATTTTCATCATGACATTATGGAAAATAATGAACTTTATCACAATATGCTAATATTTTGAGAAGGACCTGTATATATAGAGAGAGAGAGTGAGAGTGAAATCCCTCTATGGAAATCCATACATCATTACCCTGTTGTGTTTTTATTGTGAGCGCACATTTGTTAGTGAAAATAAATACACCACTCGATGTCCAGCAGAAATTGTTTTAGGATTACCAAAAAAAAAAAAAAAAATGATGACACATTGTATAATTTGTGAAACAGAGAATCTGGTTTATTACCATTCAACTCCATCCACCACAGATTACAGAGCAGATTCACAAGTTATAAGCTTTTTATTTAACAGCAGCTGCTTCTTTAATCTTTTTTTTATTCCCCACTCTCTGCCTCTTTGCCCCCCAGATCTCCCAGCCACGTACTAGGAAAAAGCGTACAGGTGCACTATTGTATTTGGTGTAAAGACTGGACCCTTGAACCCTTCAGCTGTAACCACTCCTTTAGTGCCTTTTTTTGTTCTCGTATTTCTGCAGGATTTTGATGCCTTGTTTTTAATTTATCAGAGCTGCAAACACAATTTACATCCACCATCTTTCACTGCAAGTGCCAGGTTCCTCTTTTCCAGACAGTAATAGAAGAGAACTGACATTAAGAGATGGGG
Organism: Girardinichthys multiradiatus; assembly: GCF_021462225.1. NCBI lineage: Eukaryota > Metazoa > Chordata > Actinopteri > Cyprinodontiformes > Goodeidae > Girardinichthys > Girardinichthys multiradiatus. The sequence goes on from NC_061800.1 coordinate 18,603,487, forward strand.
CGGGGGCTGTATAAAAATGTACAGTGGTTTTATTTGACATACATTCCATAGATTAAACAGCTGCAAAATAGGAGGCACACCCAGTATTGCACTTCATTAAAAGTTCTGGCTCAAAACAAAACCCAGAATACCAAACAAAACTGAAGTGAAGAGAGCAACTTCGGAATACAGCTACTTTGAATAGTATCGCTATATACAAGATTAGATTAACCGCGCACTATTTCCACCCCGAATGTGATATTCTTAACAGTCTTAACAACCAACTCACCTTTTGTAGTTTGTCTGTCAACTCATGAAGCACTTGACAGTGGAGAATACTGTACAAGATTACGAAAAAAGTTTACATACAACAATGTTTTAAATTTATAGTAAGGAAGCTGGAAATATGGCCCCTTTCTTTGTATTTTTTCCCCTCTTTTCAAACTCACGTTCATCCACATTCGCGTTTAAGCAAATTTATTTAATCATTTATTTAATCTTCAATGTTACATCGTTACAGTTCGGTGATTGGGAGGTGTGCAACGTCTATAGAAGCCGAGGGATTACAACGGCTGCATGCAAACACGCCACAAGGTATTTTCTTTTTTTCCGTTCTTGTTTTTCTTTTTTGAAAAAAAAAAGTTATTTTATTTTTAAGTTTGCTCTGAGTCCAAAGGAGCAACAGCCTGTGCTCGCAGCAGAGCTCGGATCCTGATGTTGGTGAAAGAGCAGACATGACGACTCTGTGTGTGAAGCGGAGACCTGGTCTGCGGTCCAGGACACTCAAAGCCAGAGCTGAGCTTTTTCACCGAGTCTCAGCAGTGGTGGCGGTGATAAAAATCACAGTAGACCGACTGGTTTTCAGTAAGTCTCTTAAAGTTTAAAAGGTGTGGGCATTCCTGCACACTCCACAGCCCAGAGCAAATTCTTCACCCGTCGGTGGGTGGACCACATGCAAAGGGCACTCAGTGCCTTCCAGCTGCTTGCCCTTGGGCCCTGTAACACAGAGACAAGGAATTACACTTTTCTCTCATTGTTTGTTTTGTCAATTCCTACGGGGACATCAAAATAAAATGAGCAATTGTATTCCTCTGATAACAACACAGTTTAAACTAAATCACTGCAGTAATATTCAGACATAAATTGTATCCATAACATAAAGCAAAAACAGTTGCATCAATAGCATTTTGTCATGTTAACCCCTTAAACCTCGATATATTTTGTGGGGGAATTTAAATCTGTCTGGTGTGTCAACAGATTCTCCAACCTGAACTGTGGATCTCTGCAGCTCCCCCAGAGTTACCATTGGCCACTTTGTTGTTTCTCTGATTAATGCTGTTTATTAACTAATGCTCTCTAACAGAGCTTCACAGAGCTTTATTTACACTGAGATTAGTTTGGGTTATGCTTAACCATGAAGCAAATGTTTTGAGCAGAAGCACAAAAGCCAGAAACAGTTTCTAAAGCAATGTGCCAGAACCTAGGATGGGGTTTCATAGAGCGCTTTAAAAGATTAACTAGAATAAGCTGATGATCAGTAGCATTTCAAAACAAAGGCATTTTCCCTGATTTGTAATTTGTTAGCATAAAAATACCTTTCAGACAACACAAAAATTAATTTACCACAATTTGAAGGTTTTAGTTGTTCATGTCAGCTAAAATAAGACTCCTAAAACCCTAAAATGTTGAGAAAAAGGTCGATAAGATCATTCTTTTGGGGAGAAACTATTTGCTCACCTGCAGGACAGCGAGGGAGTTCCTCCTTGGGAACACTGGTCATTCTCTGGAAGTCGTCATGGCAGGCGTTACAGAAGTGTGTGGTTCCAAAGCAGAAGAAAACAGCCACGGAGCAGCAGTACCGGCATTTATACTCCAGGAAATCTGTGCCGTGTTTGGAGCACATCTGACAAAAGTAAACAGGAGAGAGAGCAGAGGGGCAATTATAATTTGATTCGCCTTTAAAGCAATCATAAGCCCTATTTCTGACAAAAAAAATGATTTTGTGGATTTTCTTGTGCAAAAAAACCACAACAAAAAAACAAAGACAAATCCACATTAAGACTTTTCTTTTAACCTATTTTTGTCATCAGATAAAATATAACAAATAATCTTCGGAGGGGAGAAGAGCTGTAACCTTTTCCCCAGATCAGTCTTTCTTCTCTGCTAAGACCAGCACACTTTTCATCTACCTCTCAGCAGGAAGTTACACAAGACATTTTAATCAAGATCTTCTATCTGGCATAGCTAGGATCTTTACAGGTATCATTTACTCACCTGGGCCCTGGAGACATCCGAGCATGCTCCACAGATCAGTTCGCTGGGGTCATAGTCATCACCTTGTCCTGCTTCTGCATCACAGCGAGCCTCTCCTCCAAAATAAGCCTACAAGCAGGGACACTGTTGATTTTCAATCCATGTAAAACATTTGAGCCAAAAAACTTCCTGCATGCAAGTCATTTGAGACCTTTTTGCACTTGTAGCAGACGTAGTAGGCGTATCTGTTCATGGCAAAGCCTGCGGGGTCGTTGTGGAAGCGTGCTCCTGGTGTAGTTATCGCCTCACTCTTGTGTAGCCCCTCATACTCCAACCTCATCAGAGCTTTTCTCCTCACATCTTCATAAAGCTCCTTAATGGGATCCAGGAGGTCTTTGATTACAGAATGATTGATTTTGTTCTGTGGGAAAAAACACAAGCAAATAAAATGTTTATTAAATCCTTTATGCTAAATTTATTGTATGCAGCCCAAAGAAGATGATGGGTAGAGACGGTGACAACAAAGCTGAACTTGAATCATTCGTAATACCTTGCAAATCGGACACAGCATGAACCCAAACGTAATGCGAGGCCCAAGCCAGCGGTTTTCAAGAACACGACGAGTGCACTGAAGGTGAAACACGTGAGTGCAGTCCAGCTGCAAACAGAACCAACAGTTAAACATTAAAAAGATCTAAATTTAACATCCGAAACAAGAGACTCTTCAAATAAAAAATAGAAAACCATACTCAAAGCTACCTGTACTGCAGGAGCAGCAGAGAGTGCCTCTGTGAAGCAGATCATACACATATCATCTGCATCCTGCTTCAGACAGCCGGCATTCTTATCGCAGCCATGCAGACACGGCAGGCAGGCCTCCTCGTTCTTGACTCCTCCACAGGGGTGTCCACAGGGATGAGTCTTACTGCAGGCCAGCTTAGCATACTCCTGAGAATCAACAGGAAAAGAGATGGTGATGCTCAGGAAATACAATACACAAAAGTTCTTGTTGGGTTTAGCATCAAGCTCTACATGGGTTAATAAATGTGTTTGAAATAGTTTATTGTGGAGAAGAAGCTAATACCGTATTTGTAATTCTCAACCAAGATCAGCATCTTTGAAACATTTTCAATAGGCTATTCATCAAAACTGTATGATGTACATTCGAAATTATATTAATAAATTATACACCTGAAATGTTTACTCAAAAAATAATTACAATTATTTATCTTCCTTAAATATAGTTTGAACTATTAAACGGTGAAAGAGAAAAAGCTTTTCAGTTAAAATTCCTATTTATATGTGTGCCCTTATATATGAGAGGGCAATATGATCATTCTACATTAAGCAGGATTAAAACCTGTTGACAATATACCAAAGTAAATTGATTTTAATTTTGTCTATAAGCAGGGAATCTTAAAAGAGCAGTAAAAGAAATCTTCCTGTTGGTTTGTGTTGATGAGTTTCCTCAGACAGAGAGCAGTGTACAAGAGCCCTGAGCCCACTGCGGTAACACCTAGTGGTAAAAAATACAACATTTCTATCAAAACTCAGTTTATGAAGCAGGAGGACAAGACTTGCTGTGAGTTTTATCAAATAACTGGAGCTATCAGAAAATATGTTTAGAACAAATGATCAACAAGTCATATAAAAACACAGAGGAAGCGAGCTAATATTAGCTTAGCAGTTCAACAGACTCCTCCTCCTGCGAAGATCTTCAGCGGACACGAGATGGTTGTTAACTGGATACTTTATTGCTGTTTGTGCCAAGTCACATAGTCCTTTAGAAATAAATGAGCCACATGTTTTAGGTGAAGTGTTGTTAGTACATTGCATAATTTAGGGTTACATGAGGTGTTTCCATTTTACAAAAAAGGAATTTGTTTTTACTCTCATAAAAACACTTTTTCCCAAAAGTATCTAAATATAGCTGACAAACTTGCAAGAACTGTCCCATTAAATTTGTTTTCTTTTCAACTGAATGACTGAAATTACACCCATATGAGTTGTTACTTCTCAGATGATATAATAACTTTCAAACCATGGAATTTAGAAAAATAAATTTGGAAAAAAGGAACAAAAATGATTTTAAAGGACCACCAAAAAGGTCCATTCTGTCAATTTCTTTCCCAGACTCAGTTTTAATTTCCTTATTTTAGTCTTAAACTAATTTTATGTTACAAGAGAGCAGTTAACCATAATGTTTTTTTACCTTTTAAATAACAATATTTTGAACTTGGCTAAACAGTCCAACATCCAGTGTAATGATTTAAAGTACCTAATTTCATTTGTATTTCCATTTGTATAAGAAAATCATTGGCAAAATTAGTAAAACAGTCAAAAATCAGTTCAAAAAATCTGTTGGCTTAAATGTTTCATTTTTTCTCTGTAAGGACGACAGGTTAAATAGAGAAAACATACGATATTCTTGGTCCTTTAGGGGAAAAAACATAATAATAATAATAATAATAAAAAAAAAAATATATATATATATATATATATATATATATATATATATATATACACACACACACAGGGGTTGGACAATGAAACTGAAACACCTGTCATTTTAGTGTGGGAGGTTTCATGGCTAAATTGGACCAGCCTGGTAGCCAGTCTTCATTGATTGCACATTGCACCAGTAAGAGCAGAGAGTTAAGGTTCAATTATCAGGTTAAGAGCACAGTTTTGCTCAAAATATTGAAATGCACACAACATTATGGGTGACATACCAGAGTTCAAAAGAGGACAAATTGTTGGTGCACGTCTTGCTGGCGCATCTGTGACCAAGACAGCAAGTCTTTGTGATGCATCAAGAGCCACGGTATCCAGGGTAATGTCAGCATACCACCAAGAAGGACGAACCACATCCAACAGGATTAACTGTGGACGCAAGAGGAAGCTGTCTGAAAGGGATGTTTGGGTTCTAACCCAGATTGTATCCAAAAAACATAAAACCATTGCTGCCCAAATCACGGCAGAATTAAATGTGCACCTCAACTCTCCTGTTTCCACCAGAACTGTCCGTCGGGAGCTCCACAGGGTCAATATACACGGCTGGGCTGCTATAGCCAAACCTTTGGTCACTCATGCCAATGCCAAACGTCGGTTTCAATGGTGCAAGGAGCGCAAATCTTGGGCTGTGGACAATGTGAAACATGTATTGTTCTCTGATGAGTCCACCTTTACTGTTTTCCCCACATCCGGGAGAGTTACGGTGTGGAGAAGCCCCAAAGAAGCGTACCATCCAGACTGTTGCATGCCCAGAGTGAAGCATGGGGGTGGATCAGTGATGGTTTGGGCTGCCATATCATGGCATTCCCTTGGTCCAATACTTGTGCTAGATGGGCGCGTCACTGCCAAGGACTACCGAACCATTCTTGAGGACCATGTGCATCCAATGGTTCAAACATTGTATGCTGAAGGCGGTGCCGTGTATCAGGATGACAATGCACCAATACACACAGCAAGACTGGTGAAAGATTGGTTTGATGAACATGAAAGTGAAGTTGAACATCTCCCATGGCCTGCACAGTCACCAGATCTAAATATTATTGAGCCACTTTGGGGTGTTTTGGAGGAGGGAGTCAGGAAACGTTTTCCTCCACCAGTGTCACGTAGTGACCTGGCCACTATCCTGCAAGAAGAATGGCTTAAAATCCCTCTGACCACTGTGCAGGACTTGTATATGTTATTCCCAAGACGAATCGATGCTGTATTGGCCGCAAAAGGAGGCCCTACACCTTACTAATAAATTATTGTGGTCTAAAACCAGGTGTTTCAGTTTTATTGTCCAACCCCTGTACTCCTTTGCCTTAAGATTTGGCTACCTGCCTGTTCCATATTCCGTTCCTCCAAGTGTTCTTTTGTACATTTTTTGTCCAACCCCCGTATGTGTGTGTATATATATATATATATATATATATATATATATATATATATATATATATATTAATAGCTTTGCCACACCTGCACTAAAAAGTATGTTGTATGTATTAAAGTAATGCTTTTTAGATTTGGTATTAAAACAAAATAAACTATCTGCATAGTTTGTGTTTTGTGGATGATTGAGTTAAGTGGATGCTCCACACCTGACAGTCTGGATCCGAGCAGACGCTCCCCACTGCAGACAGTTCGGTTCCATTTCTTGTACCACAGAACCTGCAGGCGTCTGAGCTGCTGGATGCTGGTTTACCTGCAAAAATATTTAATATGTGAGCAGGATGGAGATATAAGGCTGGGCATGCAAAGGTTGAGAACTTCTCATAGTATTTCATTAATCTTCTGAGAATGTCGGTGATCCACAGCAGCATGCTCTATGCTAAATTACCCGTGTGCTCTCTGAACTCCACCATGGCCTTCATCGTCTTTGAATCAGCAAGAGCCATGAGCCAAAATAGCTTGGTCCTACCACAACCTTCATGAAGATCAACCTTTATGGCCTCCTCTTCCTCCTTAAACACCTGAAGTGCAGAAGAACGCAAAGGTGAAAAGAACTAGCCAACAAAATGCCCACCCAGGGAAAAATCAGCTGGTAACTGGAATCATTTCTTTTCCCCATCAATGAATGACCCACATGTAAACACTACCAGGTTGCCCTGGCAACAGCAATCTTCAGTGAGGAAGATGTTACAGAGTGAAGAACACCCATAGTTAGCTATTTTTAATATCATTGAGGAGTGTAAACATGAAGTCAGAGGAAACTGTAAAACATGTTCAGATATGTGTGCGTGAAATAAATAATTACCGCTCACAGCAAAAGGACCTGAAAACTCTGCTTTAAACTGGTTCTTATTTCTTATATTGTAGTCCTTAAAGAAGAATTTTAAAGGACTAAAACCAGCCTCTGAAGGTCAAAGCTTTACAAAACCGGAGATGGGAAATTGGCCACAAAACCTTTATCAGGGCATCCCAACCGTACCTCATTAACACTGACAAAAATTTCTTGATATTAATGCAAACTTCTGAAACAAACCTGTCTCTGGTGGGAACGAGTGCGTCGGTGCAGATGGAGGAAGCGGTCGCAGTCGGTGCAAAGGTTGCCGCATATGTTACACAGGATGATAGCTGCTGTCTCGCCGTCATCGTGATTGTCACACATGGGCTGTGGGTGGGAGGGAATAAATTATTACCCTTTCAATTAGCTTCATACACTGTAGCTCTTACATCTGTTAATAAATCTCACCATCTGCTTCTGCTGTCCATCTTTACCCATCCAGCGACCAGAGGAGAGCCGGTCTACGTGATCCTGGTCAAGCACACACAATGATGCCAAGGCTAGCCACAGCTGAGGGAAAAGACGAATAAATAATTAGAGCACCATAAATAAACAGCATCTCTAATCACTGATTTAGGCTTTTTTTATGCTTTCTTACCCTTGTTGTTGCTATACAGCGAACAGGAGATCGATGCTCCTCCTCCATTTTAGTTAGTGCTATGATGGTCTCAGCGATTGCATTTTTGGTCACTCTCGACCAGGCATCTGAAAGGTGGCCCTACAAACAGTGTGCAACAGTGTCTGTGTTACTTTAATCTGTGCAGTAGTTTTAGCAACAAATCTGACATGACAGGAACATTAAACACTTACAGCTGCCATATCTTTGACCAGCTTTATGATGATCTCAGCAATCTGTGGAGGCGTGGACCCTTTCATCCACCAGTGGCTCTCACCTCTGCGGATGTAGCTGAGTACAACAGGAGAGAATGAACATGTAAACAAATTGACGCCATCAACAAACCACCTCTGACTAAAGTTATTTTTCAACTCTTTCAGAAAACAGCTCACCTGGAGTTAAAGATCATGGGCAGGGTGACGGTTGTGACGCCCTTCCCGGCAACAGTGCCGCCCGTCCCGGAGATGGTGGTGCCTTTGGCTTTCAGCTGCACAGTGAGGGCCTTTGCGATGCAGCCCAGGAACATGTCAAGGATGCAGAGCTTGTTCCAGTCACCTTTCTCCGTTGAGTGAATTATGTCACTAATGTCTGCTGGGGGCAGAGCCTTCACCCCGATAATGCTGGCAAGGCGGACCGGTGTCACCTCCGGCAGGACACGTCGAAGCAAAGATGTCACCTGAGAAGAGAAAGGTCAAAAGGTAAATGTTGATAAACTCTAAGCAATGATGGCTCAGATAGTAGGGGCCCGTCATGTAAACCAGTGGGTTGCCGGTTCGAACCACTCTGCTCCGCTTAGGCTTCATGGATCATGTGTAACTCAATGATTTAAGAGATGGAATTACAGATTACAATGAGTGTTTGTCATGATTCAACCCTTATAATTATTACTATCCAACACACAGAGCTACATGTGTTTCAAACAAGCACTTCTCCAATGTGATGTATGATGCAATTCAGTTCACCAGCAGCTGGTGGAAATTATTTCCATAAAGAAATCCCAGTGAGGACATACTTTACAGAACATTAGGATATCTAGGAATTACTTAACGGAGAACAAGAGAATTTCTGAGTTTTCAGAAAAACTGCCAGATTAGGAGCAGCGACGAAACACTAATTTGCACATCTTAGTGTGTGTTCACATTCATGCCCACCTGTCTCTGCACCCTCGGAGAAGCAGTGTGCAGGAGAGAAAACAGGTCTTGCATGAGGGTGAGCTGTTGTGCCAGATACTGGCGGCCCACGTTGGAGCCACTCAGAGCCAGGACCATGGAGAGGAGCTCAAAGCAGTAGGCGTCGGATGAGGCATCGTCGTCACTCGGTTGGGAGTTGGCGTTCTCTTTGCTGGAGATGGCATGTTCCCACTCCTCCCTTACACGTGTGGCCTCCATGCGGATTGCCTGAACAATATGTGCGCACACCTGGAAAGAAAAGGCAGCAGTTGCATTGGCTTGTGGAAGTTAAGAACCCTTTCACACTGTGTTAACTTCTTTGTGCGGAGGACTGGGGGTTACTTTTGAATGGTTTGAAAGTTTAATTTACTTGTTTCTGCAGGTTGGTTAGTTTGCTCCTGCTGAAAATTATTCCCACCATGTGCTCCTTGAGATCCGCATCAGATGGTACCTGTTTACAGAAAGACAAAATCAAAACTAATCACGAAAAATTCACTAGTGATGAGGCAGTTTTCCAGAACTGGAGTTCCACAGACCTTATCCTCTCCTTCTGGAGATGAAAGCAGATTTTTCTCCTCCTGCTCTGGAGTTGGCTCTGCATCTCCACAGATTAGTTTGCCAAAAACCTAAATGTAAACAGAAGGCTTATTCTCACGGTTTAAGCTAAATGCATTATCTGCAAATAAATAGCTACACGATTACGAGGCACGTAACAGAGCCAGATTGACTGACCTGTGAGGTGATGAGGCGGAAAACTCTCAGTGTCTCGGCTTCACAGTTTTTCTGCTGAGCCATGCTGGCTGAGATTTGACCAAGAATCTTGATGCTCTCGCCCTCTTTCCAGCCAAGTACCTTCACTTGACGAACCCTCAGAGTGTTTTCGGGGCCTTTTAGCTCCACTTTGATCACATGATAATCGCCTCCAGGAAGCTCGCACGTCACCCAGCCCATGTGACGCGAGTCAAGGTCAACCTGTGAGCAAAAAATTTTAAATGTTTTATCCCTTCTCTTTAAAATGATTAAATACAAGTTGGAAGACAGCCAAAGGAAAAATCAAAAGTCAAATCAAAAACTCTCAGTGCATATGCCATCTCCTTTATGCCTGAAACTGCTCATACCTGCTTAACTCTGCAGAGGTCCTCTATTGCTTTCCCACAAAGAAACGTTACTGATGTCACTTTGTTCTGTTTGCACAAGAAACAAAAAATAAATTCAGTGAAATAAATAATTGAATTGTAATGATAACTTCCACACACAGTCAGCCTGGTGCTTGGCCATGTTTTTTATACGACCTATTTCTGCACTATGCATTATTTTGTTGATGTGACAATTTAAGTATTTTTCACCCTTTACGATGACATTCAAAGTGAAAGATCAGTGAAAGTGCAAAGGAATGCATTATGAGATCACAGAGAGAAGCTAAAACACCAGTGATTAAAAATTATGATGTTTAAAACAAAGTGCCAAGTTTAGTTTTTCAAGTTATGTCGACACCCGATTAACCGATTAACCGATTAACCGCAGTATATGCCAAAATATTACAAAGTCATCAAAGCAAAATAATTTTTATATGTGAGATTAATTTGGTGCCAATTTAAGACTGGATAATTTGAGTTAAGGAATAAGGAATTTTGATATCATTTGGAACAGCTTGCTTACACAAAGCTGAAATCATACCTTGCTGTCAAAATCAGTGTTCCCAAACACCACATTTTTTAGCAGAGTAAAATTGATATATAAACAATATAAATAAATATAATATTTATTTAATATAAATATTTATATAATATAATAATAACCCATAAATAAAACCTGATAATGGGGTGATAAGTAACTTGTATACAAGCATTGCCAAAATAAACGTACTATCGTTATTCTGTGGTTCTCAAAGAAAGTAGAATTGACATTGAAATCACCTTTATGTTACTGAAGTTGTTAGTTAAAAGGATACAATCTCTGGAGCATTATAAAGGATTTGTTTGCCTTAATTGTTCCCGAACAAAAAAAATAAAATCAGTAGCAGTAGACCACGAAAAATATTTTTTTACAAAGATGGACCGATGGGACTGACAAACAAGTGAGTTCTTAAAGAAAGAGGGGATGTGTTGTCTGACTCATCTTTTTAGAGGATAACAGAAAAATCTAGAAACTCCAAAGGGACAAACTTGTTGTCGTACCCAAATGGTGGCTCATAATTAAAGGCTTATGCTTGTATTTGAAGGACCATTTTGTCTCTAAAAAGGACGTTACTGAAGGGCAGGAAGCTCATTGTAAATAAAAATCAGAGAGTTTAACTCCAGTTGAGCTGAAGAGTGAACCCCTAGTGTTCCAATCACCAGCTAACGCACCAATTCCCCGACAGATATTATTTTTTATTAAACACAACAGAACATCAGTATGCTTTTATGCCTAGTTTGTTGTCGCTCCTTACCCCGATGTCTCTGGAGTTGTCCACATGAACAGAAACCTTGGTGGCATTTATGCCTTTCACACAGCTAAAGGTTATGCTTTTGGTCTTGTTTTTGTCCTCATCTCCAGACTCCCAGAAGGTCTCAGTGGAGCCATCTGTTAGGCTGCCGATCATGGCGGGCCGACTGGATGTCTTAATGTCTACTACACTGGTCAGGTCCTTCAAGCAGGTTACCAGGCAGAGATCCTATAAAACACAGATTATTACATGGTTTATGCACAGCAGATAAGCAGCAGTATGATCTAGAGCTGACTGTGCTCTTACCTGGCTCATTGCTTCATAGCCCGACTGCACACTGATGTTGAAGCTCTCCTCGCTGTCTCCATCGTCTGACTTGGACAGGATGTTGTTGATGTGATGGAAAACATTGCTCTGATGGAGGAACTGGTGGTCAGACTGCTTGAACTTGAGACTCCAGCACCTAAAGCAATGGGACACAGTCAATGAAACGTAATGTTTATGTGTCTAAGATCAAAAGGTAATTTGCAACATCAACCAACTTATTTCCACTACAGTGGCATTCCTGAACCAGATATTTACCTCAGTGCCATCTGCTGTAGAGCACTGCCACTAGGAAGGGACATCATGAGGTCAGAGATTGTTTGAAGAAGGCGGTGGAAAGTGTGGGGGAGAGGATGAGCTGCCTCCCCAGCAATCACAATGTCTGACAGAGGGTGTTCACATACACCAAGGTCTCTTTCCTGTGTAGTTATGGAGATCTTCATGATTAGAAAAAGTGACAGATAAAAAGAAAGGCTACATGGCACCCAAATGTAAGCCACTCTTACCTGTTCTAAATTTTCTTTGTTGCCCCTATTCTCCTCATCTTCTTCATCCTCTGGCTCACAGGGTGATGGAGTGAGAGATGCTACAAAATGCCAGAGAATGTCGTGCAGAGAAGTGGTCTGGATCACATTGCAAAGCAGCCAGTTGAATGCCTGACAGGAACAATGAAAAAGAAATTGATTAGCACAACATCTGACTGAGCTCTGAAAAATACAGCTTTTGCAGACACAACATAAGTACCTCCATAGCAAACACCCTGCAGGCAGACTTTCTCAGAGCGTGCTTCATCGCCACCTCCAGGCCTTCAAGGTCATGGTGCTGAATAACAAAAGCCAAAACAGGCCACTGGAAATTCCTCTCCCCTTTACTGAGCGAGCCGTGAGCCGAAATGAGACGGGACAGCTCAGGAGACGGGTGGCGTAACAGAGACGAGCCTACTTCTATGTGCAAAATAGAGCAGTTTGTGTTAAACCAATGCTACAACTCACTCTAAGCAATACAAATCACTTTCATGTTAATCTACCTGCGTCACCACTATGAACCCTCCGTCTGGGCACAGCTTTGACACGGGCTGGAGAGGGTGAGTGTTGCTTGTCATACTCTGATGCTACAACGGAGTACGACCTCTGGAAAACTGTGCGCTTTGCAGTGTCACTGTCTGTAATTGGACTGGTTTCAAGACTAAAACCAGATCAAAACAAACGGAGCATAAAGTTTGGTTAAAATATCACGATACATTAATTTAAGCTAGTTCTGTTCAGGTTCATATCGGCTAATTAATCAAGACAGAGCTGGAGAAATGTACAGAAGCCAAGAGATTTTAACCAATTCAGTCCCTTGCAAAAACTATTTATGCCCATTGAACTTTTTCCACATATACCCTGCAACAATACTTTGTAGAACCAGTTGCTATTAAAGGTGCAAATCTTTTCTGGTATGTCTCTAAAAGCTTTGCACATCTAGAGTTTTTTATCATACTCTTTTCTGCCAAACAGCTCAAGCTCAGTTAGACATAGAGAGCATCTGTGAACATCAATTTTCAAATCTGGCCGCTCAAGTGGATTTGCATCTGGACTTTGACTGGGCCATTCGAACACATAAATTGGATTTGATCTAAATCATTTCAACGTATCTCTGGAAGTATGTATAGGAACACTGTCGTGCTGGAACAGGGAACCTCCGCTTCATTCATCCCATCAGCTCTGACCAGCTTCCATGTCCCTGCCGATACGTTTCACCATGTGTGTTTAGAGTGATGTGCAATTTAAGCCACAAAAGTTCAATTTTAGTTTAATTTGACCAGGACACGTTCTTTTGCTATTTATTTTGCTGCTTTTACACTGAATGTCCCCACTTTGGGGAAATAAAGGATATGTCTATTTAACATTTTAGCAAACTACAAATGGAACTTCTTATGGCTTTCTTTCAATAACTGGTTTCCTGTTGATTTTCTCCCATAAAGGCCAGCCCTGTGTGGTCCAGGACTGAGCTGTATGCAATGGAGTTATGCAATTCTCTGTCCAATTTCAGGGGATTGATTGTTATTTTATAGTTCAACTCTGCTTTATACTTCTCCACAACTTTGTTCTCTGCCGTGTCTGATGTGCTGTTTGTTCAGCAATGCTCTCTAACAAACCTCTGAGGCCTTCACAGAAAAACAGGATTCATACTGAGATTAAATTACAACCAGGGGACTATTTACTAACTAGGGGACATCTGAAGGCATCTGGTTAGCCTGCATCTTGCTTAAGGTTATAAGATTAGAAGGGACTGCACGCGACTCCTTTTAGATATTTCTTTTAAAATTAAGATAAAATTAAAGAAAGGTGAAATCGTCATTTTTAAAATGCTTCTGGTTGTTGTGGGACAATGTGAACAAGTTAATAAGGTATGAGTATTTCTGAAAGGCACTGTATATGGTCACTGTATGATATGTTACAGTTAAAACAACTGAAATATATACATTTTGGAGTGAATAAAAAGAATACCTAGGGGGCATGGACTTCATATTACTCTCTGGCTCCTCAAACACGTTGGGACAAGCATCTGGTGTGACGGAAATGTAGGGCGCGGGAACAGATGTTGACCGCAGATACCTCATCTCATCCTGGAAAAGGTTGTCATCTTGGTAAGCTCCAAAGTTCTCAGTGTGTTGTCTGAAACAAAAGACAAAAAAACCCAAAACAAAGTAAATCATCTACTCACAACATTATTAAAATCCTAATTACTATTCTGTTTTTGACAGAATGGAGATAAAGTGGCTTATAACTACCTCGCTAGAGTTTGTAGGTAAAGGCAGCCCATTTTATTGGGGAGTTCCTCTGACACTCCCTCCTTTAGGCTGGGGAGCAGCTGCGAGTGAAGGGGTCGGGGAGGATGGTGGCACAACATGCTGGGCTCAGCTGCACTGCTGAGGGATAGCAGGAACAATGCGTTGGCTCGGATCACCTGGTGGGCCTCCATGGTAGGTAGAGCTCTCGGGGTCTTCACCTGCAGAGGCTTCTTCCTTGACTGTTTCACCTGTAACGTTATGTTGATTACATTAGTTTAGATAATAAATATTTGTCATAGAAGCAAAAAAACAAGAGACGACAGTTCAAGCACATAGACTTTGCAGAGGTCTGCTACCTTCTCCCTGGCCGCGGTCTGCTTCTCTCTGAGGTATTTCTCTCGACAGCGATCACACACCAGATACCAGGTGCTGCCTCCTATGCCTCCATCTCCACAATTTCCAGCCCAGCCTCCACAGAAATGACCGATACTGTTGTAGCCCTGGCCTCCCGCATAACGACCACAGCCTGCCATAAAAAAAGCAGCCTGTTCGAAAACAGATCAGGTTTACGGTATATATGGAAAAAGACTTTGTCACTCTCACCTGGATGAGCCTGTCTCATGTGGTAGGTGACAGGGTAAGGATGAGACTCCCCACACAGCTCACAGATTGTGTCTTTCTCCGGTCCTCCCATGGCGAGCTGAGCCATCTCTCCGAACAGATTTCCTCTTGGTCGTACCTCCGCCTTCTCCCTTTTTTTCTTCTCCTTCTTTGACTTTTTGCTGTCCTTTTCATGCTCCTTCTTCTTTAAGATAGCACTGGACCCCGGGCTGGGAAAGATCATGTTCTGGGTGGCTGCTTTGATGGTGGCCATCGAAATGTCCTCCCAGAACGCTACTAAATGCTGCAAGGTTAATGGCAAGACTGACTTTGGCCTCAAGCAGGGATGAGAGGTCATCTCATAGGATGCGGTCTCTCCTTTTCCGTCCTCGCACTTCTCTGGGAGTGGAGGCTCCTTCAGCATGGATAATACTTTGTTTTTGTTGATGCTGCCCATTTTGGAGATGTCTGGACCATGGGGAGCGATATTAAACATGTTGAGTGCAGAAGAAATCTCCAAGGAGTGCCGATTTTTTAACTTGCTCTCTTTCTCCTCAGGCCCCTGTCCTCCCATGGAGTTACGAATGGGGGCTTGCTCTTTGGTTAAGTCAGGGTTAAACTTAAGGAAGGACGAACAGGCCATGGCGTCATGGACGATACCCTCATGCCAAAGGAAAGCAGCAAAAACCGCACGAGCACATTCAGACACTGAGGGCGACATGGCCTGTTTGACGGGCTCTGTGACTCTCGACGTACTCTCGGCTTTGAACAGCGGTCCAGATTTGTCTTTCTTGGGACGCGTGTGTCGGCTGGAAGTTTTGCGGCTGACTTTGGGTGACGAGCGGCTCTCTAGTTCCTCTTTGACGGGAGCTTTGCCGATGCTGAAGTGGACTTTACACGAGCCTTCTTCCGAATTACGGAGTTCCACGTTCTCATCGTTGATGTCCTCGTTGGAGAGGAGAGCGCTAGAGGTGCAGACCTCCACTACCTCACTGTGCAGGTTCTCCTGGGTCACATGTGGAGATGGAGCACGGTTTTCTGCATTACTGATCACTTCTTTATTGGGATCTTTAGGAGACAGTTTAGATTTAGGAGAGGTAGATCTGCCTCTCAGCGGTTCTGTAAGGGGAATCTTTTTTTTTCTAAGTGTGTCTGGATCAAGAGTGTAGGAGTCCGACTTAGATCTCTCTCTGGGGGGATCGAGTTTGGCTTTAGAAGAAGGGCTGACTTTGGGGGGGAGGTTTTTGTCATGGTTGCTTGAAGAAGAGAGCTGGGATAAGGTGCTTGAGGGACTTGATCGGCCCGATGAGGATACACCTTTTTGTTTGGGAGAAGAGGAGCGAGAGCCCGGATTTGGGGACTCGGCCCGATTTCCAGAAGTTCTACCATCTGCCTTTAGTGCCTGTAGAGTGTTATGGTTGGGTGAGTGGGAGCGGCTGTGAGATTCGCTCCTCAGCTTGGCCGTGTCTGACCGCAAGATGAGGGCTTCGCTGGCCGAGAGTCCACCCTCGCTGGTTTTTACCCGGACCTGCTCAGCGGAGCGGCTTCCTCGACTCTCCAGTTTAGGCGAGCGATTCTCCTGACGCTGCTTGCTGGCTTGGGACATGGATCGCGCACCGGACATCAGATTCCCTCGCTCACCTAAACATTGGTGATTCAAACACAGATGCACCATAAAACACCGCAGGATCAATGCTGAGAGTGACAAAAGGTCTAAAAAAAAACACCAACACCAAAAAACACTGTAAAGTTATGTAGAAAGAAACAATGAAAAGAGAAATAAAGCCTTAAAGATGAAAGATGTTAAACCTTGAGATAAGTAATTATTGTTAAAAACTATTTGTAGTACATTCTTTTTAATCAGACAACTAATGTGATGAATGAGGAAAGCTAGTGGACCATGAAAGCACTGATGAAAGATGGTTTCCAACCCAATTTTGCTCTGCATCAGTGGATATAGAGATCTTGGCAAATGTATTGGCACCTAAAAACCCCAAAATAAATATATCTTTTATAGCAGTAGCATAATCTCAAACTGATTCTTTTTTTATATACAAAGATAACCCCCAATGTAAACCAGTGGCGATTGCTCTAAGACTGTAAGGGAAGCTCAGCTTCCCCTAAAATGTCAAAAAATAAGTGATCAAATATATACTGTTGTGTGTACATGTCATTGACTAAATATGCGCTACAACGCGCTCAACTTTTGTTCAGAATCAGCTTCTTATCACTGGTAACGATGCGGCTTTCCTCTCACTCATTCCCGCAGCTTCACAGTGCTTTAAACAGTGAGTTCAATAGCGAAGCAAAAATGCTGGGCTTTGTCCCGCCCATCGGACGCTCAGCGTCTTTGGGGGTCTATGGGGCAGTGGGCTGGCCTCAGCTGGCCCGGACGCTCAGCTTCTGCATGATGATTGGATGATCTGTCTGAGGCTGAATCCCTTTATAATTGACAGCAAAATGAGAGAATCAGCGATCTTGAAATTGAGCTTCCCCTCCTTGAAAGACCAGCATCCGCCACTGATGTAAACATATATATTCTGTTGGAGAAAATCCAGTGTTAAGAAATAATTTTTTTCTACAAGAAAAAACAAAATGCTGATCTTAATTGGTAATCAATGACTTTCTGTTACCCCTGGGACACAAATAGGACACAGAGACTCATTTCTGGCCACTGTGCACTAGGCTAGACAGAACTCATGTTTATTTTGCCACTGCACACTGAATAGGATGCTAC
This sequence comes from Girardinichthys multiradiatus, assembly GCF_021462225.1. Taxonomy (NCBI): domain Eukaryota; kingdom Metazoa; phylum Chordata; class Actinopteri; order Cyprinodontiformes; family Goodeidae; genus Girardinichthys; species Girardinichthys multiradiatus. The sequence continues at coordinate 18,621,146 of NC_061800.1, forward strand.
GGTGGGGTTAAAAAAAAATCTCCAAAGATTGCATATATAGAATTGCAGCAAAGGGAAGGGATCTTGGGTTTAAAAAGTCGCCATAGCAAATATTAGACACTATCCATTCGCAAACTGACTGTTTTTGTCCTATCATCGCAAATGTATCCTATTGGCAACAGAGGTACCAATAACTGTACCACTGGGGATTTTGTAAAAAACAAGCCCCCAGTGAATAAATGGACTCAAATTAAACAGTTGGATAGTTCAACATTTTTCAGTCTGAGATTATGCTGCTGCAATTAAAGATGAACTCATTTTAAAGCTTTTGATACGTCTTTACCAGAGGGGCAAACAAATCTGTCCACATTTGTCGCTTTTGAATTGAACAAAATTCAGGCAACTAATATTGTCAAATAAAGCATTTAAATTGTTTTTTACTTCTACTTAAGACCTGAGCCTGAGAGTAATCATTAGACCAAGATGCCAAAACCGGTGAATCATAAAAAGCTCCTAATTCACTTTGAAGAGGAGGTTTTTCTGGAGTTCATACCCAACCCTCTGTTGAGTCTGAGGGGAGCATGCATTTTGTAATTACCCACCCTTTTGCCTTAGAGCGAGAGATGAGAGAGCACTACCATGACCAGCCACCGACACACTGCTTTTGTGCACACGCTCATGAGAAGCAAGGTTGCGAGATGAACCATCTACAGCAGGAAACAGTGGAGCAGGTAAACAAGCCAGACATGAAATGCCAGACCGAAAGAAAAGAAGGGAGGAGGAACAGACAGAGAGAAAGAAGGAACAAAGAGGAAGGCAATGGGGTCAAATCATGAGGGCGAACAAGGAAAAGAACAGCACACAAATCAATGGGAAGATATAGATGGCACGTGAGGAAACGGACACTTATAAAAGGTCAATGAAGTCACAGAGGCCTGTGGGTATCATAAAAAAACTTGTTTTTAACTGAAAAAAAAAACATTAAGTGATGCAGAACACCATAAAGAAAGCTTTATTTTAAATATCAATAGTTGTTTAACCTATAAGACAGGTTTAAAGAATTAAGCCATTTTCAGTAGTCAAGAACCTGATGTCCACTCATCTACAGAAAAAAAGTTACACCAAAAGCAAGACGTTAATAAAGGCTGAGGAAAAAGTTATATATTAAACTCTGAACTGAAAATAAATATATTTCTCTCCAAGACATTTGATTATTGTTAAAATCTGTGTACAGAACTTGACAATAACAGTAATGAGACAATTTTCAGCTATTCCAGATAATCAGTGAAGGTTGCACATGTATCTTTTAAGTGTATTTTTACCAGCTTTGTAAATAAATAAAAAATAAAAATACTGACATTGTTTAAGTACCAACAAACATTAAAATCTTTCATCTGGATGAAAAACCTTTGCTGATTTAGGGTCGTCTTCATTAAGTGAAAACGTCAATCATGAAGATCTGCGACTGACCGTATAGATAAGCTACTATAATATTGTATAAGAACAAAACCTTGGCCAATCACCTGTCAAGCTGGTCTTCCCAACATTAATATCTTGTCCCCTGATAAGCACGCAGTGCAATCCATGTTTAAATTAGAGCAGCACCAGTCAGGCTAATTCTGGCTGATTCTGATTTCTGGTGTTCTTTGAGATCTGATATGCTGATTTGAATTTTGACAAATTCAGATTTTTGAAACAAATAAAACAAAATGTGGTGCCGGTTGTTTGATCAATGTTGTCTTCCGAATCCAAAATAAAATCAGGGAACCATTACTATATCCCTATTTAGGTATCAAAACATGTATTTCATAACCTTTACATGCTTTTCATAAACTCCAAAAGGTTTGTCTGTTTATCGAACAAAAACTGTGATGGTTCTTCATTTTGAGATGATCAAGAAAAATTGTCAGGCTTAGATCTCTGGCCAATTGATTATTAAATCCTCACATTAAACTTGTCTATGTTTTCCTGACACCCACAGGACTCTGCAGACACACAACACAGAACCAAGAAGAAGACAGACAGCAGCTATGCTGAAAATAGATCGACATGTGCAAAGAATATTACATAGGCTGAACCCTCCAGGGAACCTTAGCTGATTTTGTCTTTCACATTGTTGCACTTTTTTCATCTGAATTATCAAGCTGGCATCCAAACCTGGCACATATTTTATATGTACCTATGACATAACTGATCTTTAATCAATATTCCTAAGATCTTCATGTTCAGATAAAAGCCTCGGGCTGGTTGAGGTGAAAAATGAAACACGAAACGTAGAGCTAAATCTTAAGCAGCAATAAAAAAACATGAAGAAGACGGAGACGACGAACAATCGGGCAAGCACAGCAAAAAGAAATCAAAGCAACTCAGCCTCTCATGTGAGCACATAGCAAAAATATCCACTTTACCAAGATTTAAAGTCTAAATATTTCAGCTGGAAATCTTGTTTTGTTGTCAGTGTATTTTTTTTTTTAATTCTAACCATTTATTTCTATTGAAAACAAGATTTCAGCATTGAACATTAGACACGTGAGCTTGTTAAAGATATTTCTGAACTATGGAGCAGTAGCGTTATTTATGTGTCACTTATCACCCCTCTTCACCACATGGAATATTTAACATGAAGGAATAAATCAAGAAAACAAAAACATTCCAAGGTTAGAAGATCAACACCTGTGTGAGCAAGTGCTGTCAGAAAGCAGGACAGACTTACTCAGAAGCTGTGGTTGTGGCTGAGACACTTGGGAGGGGGACTGTCCAAACACAAATGGGCTGTGGACAAGGGAGGAGGAGGAGGAGGAGGAGGAGGAAGAGGAAGAGGAGGGAGGTTGGGCGGCTTGATCAAATACGGAGGAGGAGGGAGCTGCTGAGAGGAAGGGCCCAGACTGAATGGAATTCAATATGGCACTTAACCGGTCACCTGCAAATATGAACACAGAGGAAGTGGAGAAACTACAGCTTATACTCAGGTTTGAGGAAGGGGGAATAAGGGTGATTTTGTTCATTTTCTGCCAATCATTAAGTTATCTCCCACAGAACACCAGATTTACAAAACAGGAGGAGCCCAAATGGACATACAGCTTCCTGACTTGCAACCAGAGATACTTTCATTAAAAACGTAAAATTTAAAAGACATTCTAAATTAATTACAAACTACATTGCATTTAACTCCTCAAACTGCATCAGGAAGCAAATAGCTTGATTTATGTAAGTAAAAAATATCTTTCCATGAGAAGAAAATCTCAACTTCTCTTCTGTTTAGTTCATCTATCAAGTCAGTTAAATTTATTTTTATCGTCACAACAGAGGCCATCTTCTACAACTAATCAGATAAGGTAAGCATTTATATTCACCATTCAGGACAGTTCGATCTAGCTCTTTTTAATTTATTCAAATTACAATCCAGTTTTAATGCAATGTAGTCGAAATTTAACTAATTATAAAGCGCTAATTCATAAAATCAGACGATGGAGTTCAGGGGGTCAGGCCAGGGCAACCTCCAGGAGTCAGGCCTCACAGCATGCTCACTAGCAAATGCAGGGTGGTGGGGCGTAGACCACTGGTGTTTGGCTCAGCTCAGCCCAAAGAAGCTATAAGAGGCCACCTTCTGTTTACCCAACCTCCGTGGGGAGGAACTTGGAGATCAGGTGCAGTGTGAGCTGGCTGTCAGGTGAGCCATAATGTGGCTTTTAGGACATTGACTGTTGGCACTGGCAACAAGAGAGTCAAAAATGGTGTGTGAGGGGGTGCTTTGCCAACTAGATATAGCTGGACTCACCATGACACATAGCTTGGACTCTGGGACAAAACTTCTGGAGATGGGGTGGACTCTCTTCGTCTCTCGAGTTGTCCAGGGAGAGAGTCATCAGGTGGGTGTGGGGATAATCACAATCAGTTTATTTCATGTTCTGGGTGTTAGGGAAATGGAATACAAATGGTCCATATTCAGGAACTTCATAGCAGATACTAGGAGCTGTAGCTACAAGGTCAAAGGTTGCCTGTATAGGCGGCAACCTGAAGAGCTGTTGGTGGAAACAAGAAGTGATGAAAGCAGCCAAAAACTAGGGTGTTGGAGTAATACGGACACAATGTAGAGGAACACCTTCAAGTGGTCTAAATTATCTTTTGGAAAATCTTTCGCTCCTCAAAACAGAGACCATGTTAGGCTGCTGTGATGATCTCTTCAGTCACTATCTCCTCCATGGTGGAGGAAGATTCTGAAGAGTCAAGAGAAGACGGGTCCATCACCCTTAGAGGTCGCTGAGGTGGTCAAAAATTCCATTTCACGTGTTTTCGGTATGCAGTCCCAACCCATGTCCCCCGTTTCATCCTTTCAGGGTTCCAACAAGAATAGGCAAGGCCAGGGATGCTCATAGAGGTTCTCCAGTAAGAGATGTGTTCAACTTCTTAGCATAAAGTCAATCCTTGTTTCTAGTGCAGGTTGGACTCTACCTGAGCTGCCCCTTCTCAGTGATCCTGTTTATGGTGTTTACGGACAGAATCTCAATGGATAGTCGTGGGGAGGAGAGATGATGTGGTTCTGTTGGCATCTTCAACCCATGACCTTACAGAAGACTGTCACGCAGCTTGGATGAGAGTTAGTTACTTAGTCTGACGCAGTTGTTCTAAACTAAAAAAAAAAAGTGAACTGCTCTCTCAGTCAGAGTGCAGTCTCTGCCTCAAGCAGAAGAACTTAGTTTGTGCCTCATCTGTAGTAATGTGGGCAGATAATGTGATGAAACAGTATGAGTCAAAATGGTCTTAATTTACTTGTCCATCAACATTCCAACCCTGACGTATGGTCAATGAGATACGGATGACCAAACGACGGACATTCCAGATACAAGCGGTTATTTTTAATGTCTTATAGAGGGTGGCTGGACTCAGTCTTACAGATTAATCGAGGAGCTCTATGGAGATGGGCAGCGTAGAGTCCCTGCTCTTCCACCTTAAAACGAATCAGCCGAGTTGGTTCAAGCTTTTGACCATAATGCCTTTTGGGTGCCTCCCTTTGGAGGTTTTCAGGGTATAGGCCACTGGGAAGAGACACTAGGATAGACCCAGAACTAATTGGAGAAATTATATACATCCCTTTTTGCCTGGCAACCCTGTGGGATACCCCTACAGAGAGTTGCTGGAAAAGGGGATTGCTGGGTTTCCCTCCTGGACACGTGACCTGATCTCGAATAAATGGAAGACAATGAAGGATGGATAGATCGTAGAAGCTTTTCTAGCCAAGAAAACCCATCTGTATAGTTACTTCATGCTCTATGCAAGTAGCACTTCATAAGTTGCACCTATGAATGACAACATTGTGTTGTCACTGTACCATATAACTTGACAAATCAATGAATTAATGAAAGTATTGTACATGGCTGTTATTGAAATATTGTTTTTGATAACCAAATATGGAATCACCTTTAATCTGCTTACAGCTGTTGATTGATTTCTAAAACCATAGATTTGTGTTAATCATAAAGTATTTCAAGAGGAAAACCTCCTAAGCCAGGTAAGACAGGGAAAATCTACTTTTTAAGAAAACTAGCACGACATAATATTAAAGCAGAAAAGGGGACAAATACACCTTACAGAGGCTACAGCTACACTGATTGGCTCCCCGAGGGGATTCCCACTGTACTCCACCACCAGTTGAAGGTAACTGATTAAATAAATGAACACATTTGGTAAAGGAGACTTAACTAAAACAACATAAAGTAAAGGGTGAGAGGGGTGTCAGAGCCAGCTTCAGCATCCAACTATAAAGCCCACAAAATTTCAAATGACACTGACTGGCTCATGCATGCAGACATATGCCCGACACTGCAGAGATGCGAGGCATGACACAGCAGCATTAGAGAAATTAAAACGCATGCAGAAACCTCAAAAAGAAACAGATATAAAAAATAAAAAAAACAGATGACACCTAAATTTAGAGAGCCACATATGTCGTGGAAATCTAGTTGTAATTTGTAAAAAACACAAAAAATAGTTTTTTTTATATTTTTATCAAATGTAGCAGTGATGTTTAGCTTTTCCTGATAAACCTTACATTGAAATGCAACAAACTGACCATACATCTACAGAGTTATAGAATCTGTGGAGTACACTGTAAACCCATTGGCGATGCTTTCTAACCTTTTCAAAAGCAAAAAGAGCAAAGTAGGAAAATAAAATATGAGCTATGCTACAATGTATAAATGTATAATAAGGAACATAATGAGCAGATAATGTAAATTCACTAAGTAGCTTTTTAAATGTCTCTTTAGTAAACTCACCTTTGTTGTTGGTGATGCCATAATCAAAGCCCTGTGCTCCATTTGAGGTTGTTGCTCTGCTGAACGCTTGCACAGAGAAGGGGCTGGGTGGTGGCGTCTGATTCCCATGCTCGATCAAAGCTTGTTCTGCAAAATCAAATTAGATCACCTAGTCTTGCTGTTTATTTATGAGATATGTATTTAGTAAGAGGGTAATCAACACTAATTGGATTACCCAGGTAGGGTTGGGTAAAAAACATTAATTGATCGGTGGTCGTATATTGACCAGCGAGATGAAAAAAAGCCTTTGGCCAGCTATGGTCCATCTGCAGAATTGGTTATTTATGTACAATGTCAAACCAATAAAAAAAAATGAATACAATTTCACACCGGAAATAAAAAAAAGACCATCTTTAATTTGAGTACTTTTATTTAGTGGACGTATGTTACGAAATATTTTTTTTAACAAAACAACTGGTGCCACACTTATTGGTGCCCCCTTGTTAATACTTAGAACAGCGGTCTTTGGCTCAACGCTTAGTATTCTCCTATAACATTTTACAAACTTGGAGCATACAGTGGGAGAGATCTTTGACAAGAATCCTGGGTCCTCTCTAATAGTCTCTTCTCTTCATCTCACCACCCAGAGTAGATAAGATTTATGTCTGTGGATTAAGATGACCATGAAAGAAGATTGCTTTTGTGTCTGCTGAACTATTTATCTATGATTTAGCCATATTGTTTAGATCATTTTCCTGCTACAAGATGCAGTAATGACCTATTTGAAGTTTTCTGGCAAAGGCCAACAGATTTTCTTTTAACACGTTCTTATTTTTCTACAAAATTATGATGCCATGCACTCTAGCAATGTATTTAGGACCTATGCAAGAGAAACAGCCCCACGGCATAATAGATCCTCCACCATACCTAACAGTGGGCATAAGATGCTTTTGTGCATTTTCATCCATTGTTTCATGCCAGACCCACCTGAAGTATTTGTTGCCATAGCATTTAACAAACTCCACATGATTAAGTTTGCAACGACAGGATGCCTGCCAAATAAACGGTTGACATGTAAATGGCAACTAATGGTTGTGTTGGAGACTAGATGACAACACTGAGGTTGAGCCACCTTTGACCTTCTTCACTATTCTGCACAGTGCGAATGGCAGCAAGATAAACATGGGTCCTCATGCAGCCTTTTTGTACCCAGGGGTGTCAGAAAATCGTGGATTACTAATTAAAGCATTTCTACACTCACATCAAATTTAAATAAAATAAGCATGAGTAAAAAAAATACTTTGTGAGGAATTGTTATGGGCTGAAATAAAAGTGCCACCACTGCGTAAACGTACTCAAATTAATGGTTGTATTTTCATTCATCAGCTAAGAGTTTTTACAAATCAGGGGCGCCAAAAAATGTCAGAGATGCTTTGAGTTACAACTAAACACAAAGACCAAGTTAAACTTACCATCATCATGACGAAGGTACTGGTTTCCACCACGATCTCTGGCCAACGACCAAGCCTCCCCTTCATCACTCTCACAGAACTCCACTACACTGTTCTTGTCCAGCTGCACCCAGGTTCCCTCTGAGTTTGCAACCTGATACACAAACAACGCTTTTAATTCGTACTCCTACACATCATTCCAAGCCATTCTGATCCATTCCAATATTCACCCACTCGGAATCCAGTTTATTACAGCACACACAAAACCAAGACCCAATCTCAGCTATAGAAGATCAATGACATGCAAGCACTCGGGTCATCTCAGAGGAACAGTATTCGTAGCAGAAATTTACATGAAAATGACTTCATTAGCACATACTGCAGGACAAAACCGTGATTAAATCAATTGAAAAACAACTTACTCTAAGAAAGAGGTGTTTTATTGAAAGGTAAATGCATGAGGTTGTGTTTTCTCAACGCCCTGGAAATTATTGTTGTGGAAAAACATACACAGATGGAATTATTAGTATATGTATGCAGCATCTCGCAGATCCGCACAGGGCATTTAACTGCAGTCTCAGAAATCTACTGAACAGCATGACACACCACAACAGCCAAGGACAGGTCATAAACAAAACGAAAGGAGGCTCCACATCAACAGATCAAAGGGAACCGAGGTGTTTCAAGCAAACTTACAGAGCAGGTATAAGAGCAAGAAAAGTGAAGTCATGGTACAGAAAGGTTCTTGAATTTGATAAGGTTTTTATCGATAGGTGTCAAGGCAGCTGAATTTGACACCCTGAGATCACCGTAAATGTACACATATGCTACGATTAGTCAGGTGTTAAGTACTGCAGCCACGGAAGCTGATAAGATCTCAGAAAGTGCAAAGGCAGAGAGCAAACCCCATGCCCAGAAGCAACTGAGAACAGCTTTGAAAGTAAAGTCATATTGTAAGGCTGTATTGGTGATTTAAACAGACTAAATTATTGAGCTGCAGCCACAAAAACACATTGTATTATTTGGGGATGAGTGCGTACCTCGCCTATGGCCTTGACTTTGTTGCCAAGTACTAACATTCCAATAGGGATACCCCTAAGGTTTGGACAGCTTCTGATGTTGTGACCAGAGGGGCCGGTCTTCACTACCTTATAAAGCCCCGGGCCGCCGCCCTGCCCTGCCCTGTTCTGCACCCGAATGGGAGCCTCGTGGGAAGGGCAGCTGCTCACCTCCTTTACGTTCTCCTCCAACTGGCCCCTGACCTCCTGCAAGAGGTAAAAGCATGGATTAAAACACAGCAACAAAAAGGGCCGAAAAGATTTAAAGACCCCCTTAAGATTGGCACAACTATTTGGTGTTCAAACTAACCTTTTACGTTTTGTTGTGTTACAACCACAGACTTCAATGTAATTTGTTGGACTTTTATATAAAAGACCAACACCAAGAAGCACACGATTGTGAAGTGGCAGTAAAGAGGCAACATGAAGGCCTGAGAATGGAGTCTAACTGCCCTAAATGCCCACATCTGATATACAAACTAAAGTTCACAGAAAGCAGTTGGGACGTTGTGTAAAGGTAAAGAAAGAAAAGGGTCAGAAAAATTTGGTTTTAATCATAAAAGTAAATTTTCAGCAACAGTATCGCAATCACGTTATCTTTCTGATATCTTGTAGCCCTAGAATATCAGCGAGCCAACAGCATAACAAAGACCAAGAAACACACGAAATGTCAGATAAAATATAGTGAAGAACTTTAAAGCAGAGTTAGGTTATAAACATCTCAAATAACACAGACCAACCCATACAGTAAAAAGAGTATGGAGCAACACCAAAAAAATCATAAACCGACTGAGGCTGTGCAGGGAGGAGATTAATCAGAGAAGCAGCCAAGAGGCCCATGGCAACTTTGAAGGAGCTGCAGAGATCCACAGCTCACGTGGGAAAAACTGTCTTCCCCTAGTTGTGCACTTCTTGTACTTGGCAAGAAGAAAGCCACTGCTGAAAAAAAGTCATAAAAAAGTCCTGTTACCAAAAGCCATAAAGGGGACACATCAAACATGTGGAAGAGGATGCCCTTGTCAGGTGAGACCAAAACTGCATGCAAAATGCCACATGTCATGGAAAACTCACACTGCACATCACCCTGAAAACACCATCCCAATGGTAAAACATGGTGGAGGCCGCATCATGCTATGGGGTAGCTTTTCAACAGGGAAACTGGTCAGAGTAGATGTTAAAGTTTATGGAGCTATGCAACCTATGGAGCTAGAGGACCCAATCAATGCCAAGACCTAAATCAAACTAAGAATCTGCAGACACTTGAAAACTAATCTGACAGAGCTTTACCTGTTTTGCAAAGGAGGAAAAATCTCAGTCTCTAGATGTGCAAAGCAGCAAGAGACATCCCAAAAGACTTGGAGCTGTAACAGCAGCTTAAAACCATGTATAATTTCCATTCCACCTAACAAATATACAATACTTTGCATCAGTCTGTCACATAAAATCTTAATAAAAGAAATTTCATTTAGTGGTTGTAATGTAACAAAAGGTGAATAAATGTCAATACTTTTTCATCACAAAAAGACAATCAGTAAGCCATGACCTTAAAACAAAGAAATGATCAACCCACAACAAAAATATAGTAAAATCAGATGTTTTTGGTTCCATCACTCGAAAAGAGCTAATGCTTCACTCTTCAAAGTTCTCTGAACTCACACAAGAAATCAAGAATTTGTTTAAACACTGAAATATTTTATATAAATAATTAAACTCAACTAAAGCCGAAGGCACACATATTTTTATACAGTTTTAAGGGAGCCATGCTCTGAACAACATGGATACTATGTTTTCATATCACAAGATCTCATGCAACAGACAAGACAGCAGTACCTGAAACCCATGCAACTACCAACCCTGTGAAGCAACTATGTGGAATTTCCAAATGTGAAAAATGCAGTCATCTACAGGGGCAGCACTGGGCTGAAATGTCACAGTATCAGTGTTCAGACAACCATGCAAATATACTTTGACGTCTGACTCACAAGGGATTTAACACGCGACATGTGGAATAGACAGGCAGATGTCAAACTATTTATTCCCGATTCATACAACTCACCTGTGGTGGGAATATAGTTAAGGGGCTCCATGACAAAAAGGCGATATCCCTGACTCCTTGGCTTGCGTTAAAAACATTCTGAGCAAATCATGAGAGTCAAGAAACAGTAGACGACCCGTGAAGGAAGGAAATTCAGAAGGGGAGGTGGCTTTTGTATTTTTTTGGAAGAAAAAACATAGACAGGACTTGAGCCCTTCTGGTTTAACCCCACCAAGAGACTTATTTGAAGAAATAAAGAACATAGGTTAGATTTGGCCTGATTATGGTTGGATGATGCAGATCACCAATAAAAAGGCCCAAAGTGTTAACACGCTTAATAACATAAAAGTTCCCTCCAAACACTTTAGTTTTCATTTCCCCATAAAGGCAATAAAATATAGATAAATAAGAGACTTCCAAAAAAATTCCCCACTTGGATGAAGTAGTGTGCCATGCTGTTCAGACAGAGACCTCACATTAAAGCCTCCTACCAACTAAAGCCTCCCAATGCAGAGGAGGAGTTGGAGTTACACAGATTCTTTTGTGGACCGATGATTATTTCATAGCAGAAAACCACCATCGCTGTATGTTAGCAATTTTATGCAATACTCATATTCTTTCTTTGCATACTTCTTAGGCAAAAAAAAAAAAAAAATAGAACAGACCCTTGCTTAAGACAATTTGCAAGCTGCAAGTCGGATGCACTGACTAAACAAACACCCTTCAGTACAGGATAAACCTGCACCACACAATGTAACAGTTCCTTTCTCTTTTTCCTCTAGTCGGTCGCTGCATTGGGATTCTTAATGCACAAAACAGCGTGGATTCTACAAATCATGTGTTCATTTAAGGTGTTCAGCTAAACACAGAATGAGACATGAGTTAACACATGCACAGAGCTTTTTCTTTGCAGTGTGTTAATGAAAGTTTCATACGGTGATCTTTCTCAGTTCTACTGTTCCTTGTGCAAGTCTTTATTCTTCTTGAAGCTTTTCACATTTTGTCACGTTACAACCACTAAAGTCAATGTATTTTTGGGGGACTGTATGTGAGTGACCAACACAAAGTAGCGGGTAACTGTGAAGTGAATGACTGTCATTTAATGTGTTTGTAGTTTAGCTCACTCAACACAGCAGACAGGTCAGAGATGAAGATGTGGAAAGGGTTCAGGCAGGTTTAGGTTAGAAAACAACATGCCAAGATTTCAACATCTCACTGAGCACAGTTCACTCTACCATCTGAAGATGAGAAGTATATGGCAAGACATGGCTGTCCACCTGCTGCGGTAATCCACAGCTCAGGTGGGAGATTTGGCCTTTATGGACAACACAGCCGACAATCTATGGCCCAATTAAAGTCCAAACTTAAACACAACTGAGAACCCATGGCTAGACTGGAAAGCTGATATTCCCAGACACTCTCCATCCAGTCTGAGATTTAGGTCGTTTGCAAAGGAGAATAGGCAAAGATTTTAATCTTTGTAGATCTGTGAAGCTGTTAGAGACATAGAAGACTCTACCCAAATGGCTAGAAGCTGTGAAGTAAAAACTGGTTTTACACAATACTGACTCCAGGAGGCTGAGGGGAAAAGGCCGCCACACTTTTTGGATTTTTATTTCTGAAAAGTGGTGAAGACAATGAGTCCTTATTATTCAACAGAACATTTATGAACTACCTTATGTTGGTCTATCACATAAAATCTCATGAAATACATTGACGTCTAGGGTTGTAACTTGACACAAAGTTCAAGAGGTATGAATAACTTTAGAGGACACTGCATCATGCACAGAAATGCCCCAACAGCTCCCCTTTGACCCGATCAGTTACCATGCTACAGGGATGTGTAGGGTGGGTCAACAGTGCATGAGCCTGTCATTATCAGACTGGGTGAAACTACTCAGCAGGCCGCCTTCTACTTACGTCAGCTGGGACCAGTAGGTTCCTGCCCAGGTGCTGATTAAAAGAGAGGCACCAGGCTTCTGTGTAACCATTCATGTTGGGAACATACTTCTTTACTGTTTCATCATTGAGCCTGAGCCATATTCCATCATCATTGTGGATCTAAGGGGGAAAACAAGCAACAGAGCAGAGCACAGCCATGCCGGCTTGTTACTAAAGGAAACAGAAGGGGAATCACCCAGATTACAAACATCTGACATCTCTGAGGCAGCAGGAAAGTTATTACTGTTAAAACAAGCAAATGAGGGAAATCTGCTGAAAATGGCTCTAGAACACATAGACGGATAGTGAATTTATTTAAGATGCAATGCATCTCTTCTTCTGAAGTAATACAAAAGGTACCAAAGTCTTTCATGCGGCCTCAGAGTGTCTTGCAAGATGAAATGAAGCAACTTAAAGGGAGAACATCAAAGTTATAAGGCAGTAATTACTACAGAGAAAGGATTTTGTTTAATATACCAAAAATTACAGAAACTTGACATTTTCTATTCTGAATTTCTTGATTTACAGAAAAGCCTGGGTTAGAGAAGTCCAGCTTATATATCTATAGTCTTGTTGGTCTTCATTGCGTTACCTCGTCAATAAAAGTGATGGTGCCATTGACGTGCACTATGCCTATCTGTTCACTCTGCAAGGAAGGGTGACTACGGACACGCAGGCCTGCGCTGTCCTTGGACACAAATTTGCGGACCTGATAGAGTCAGAAGGGAGATGGAGATCGTGATCAGCGAAAGCAAAGAATAGAAAGAAATTAACAAGAGGTGCATCAGAAGGAAAGAAATGACAAAGGAGGCACTGACGGTGGAAGTTAACATGCGATCATCCATACAGAGCCTGCTTTGCATCATATGCATCATCACGGCTAAATTGGACAAATTGGTGCTTCTCGAAACTCGCTTTTTTGGAACACAAGTTCCAAAGCTTGTTCTTTTCTAACAGAACTGAACAGCACACATTGTTGCTTGTTTCCCCATTTTGATTTTAAGAAAATGTATCAAAAGTTTCACAAAATGATGATGAAATCAAACTGCATCACAGCAGCTGAATAAAGATTCTTAAAGGTAAACTTTTTGACTATGACTGCATGAACAGTATTACATAAATAAAAAAGCAAAGGTTAAGGCAGCAGTCAGTGTGCTTAAAAGGTCTCTTATCCCTCAGTACCAACAACAACCAAACTCTCAGTGTCAGGCCTTCATTATGGACAACAATTATGGTTTCTGCATGAATTTTGCATGTTCTCCCTGTGCATGCGTGGGTTTTCTCTGGGTACACCGTTTTCTTCCCACAGTACAAAAACATGACTGTAATTTCATTGGTAACTCTAGATTGCCCTTAGGTGTGAGTGTGTGTGTGCATGGTTGTTTGTCCTGTGTGTCTTCGAGCTGCCCTGTGATGATCTGGCCGGTCCAAGGTCTCCCCTTCCAAGAGATAACCGCCTGGAGATAGGCACGCCCCCAGTTGTACCAAATTGGTGAATGTTGACTCCATACATCTCTAAATATATTTTATTTGTGTGTTTATGTTAACAAGAAAGAAAGATAAAACTCACCTTGCTAGGCTGAGGTTCAGCCTTCTGTTTTACCATCTGAGTTCCAGGTGGTATCATCCCTTTTGGAGGGTCTTTGACTTCTACCTCCAACCCAGCATCTTAGATAGAAAAGATTTAGAACTCAGGTGCAGGGCATCACTGATACAACACACTGAACGGACGTTAATCCGAGTGTTCACAGTATCTGCACTGAGTTACACCATGTGGTGGTAGTGGTGGGGGAAATACCTATTTCAATGCCATCGATGGTGACATGGATTGTATAGAGGCCAACAGCTCCAGGAGTCCAGTTGGCACTGTAGGTCCCGTCGGTGTTAGCGCGGATGAGCATATTTTCACTGGGTCTGTTGTGGGAGGAATCAGTTAGAGGGCTGAATCTCAGTGGAATATGTGTTAGGGGTTTTCACACTACTGCTTACCTCTTTGGAGTGGGGGAAGCAAAACGCAGCTCTTCAAAAGAGTAGCTTTCATATGCCTAAAAGAAATGTAGAATGTGAGTTTGAAGGTAAAAGTTCTTGGGACAGGAATCGGGTGATTTTACCCGACCGTCACTGATCAATCAGTCGGAATTTTGATTTGTGAATACCTCTGTCCCCTAACCTCGGCTCAATAACTCTGGGCTGTATTCAAGAAATCCTTGCTTTATCTTTTTGATAGTTGCAACATTTATGGCTAATATGAAATCAAATCAGAATTGACTGAATTCTGTATCTACAGGTGTGAGCTTTAAAAGATTGGTGACTCGAGATCCGCTGTGTTTCTATTTAAATGCGAAAATGAGAAAACATTCACAGTAAAGAATAAGCTTTATATATCCACGTTGCACACCTTGCCTCATTTTGAAATAGTTTTTAATATATTGGTGTTCACCTGATGGACTAAATAATTCTCACTTTCATTTTTTCTTTACACAACAGTGTGAGAAAAATGTACACATGGTACCTCACCAAACTGAATAAGCAAATAGATCCCTCTTTCAGAAAATCCAAAACTTTCTTATTAAATGACACAAAATAAATGGAGGAAGTGAGCGAGTCCTGCTGACCTTCATCATAGTAATGGCAATGTATCGAGCTTCTTTCACTATCACAGGCTCATAGGTGGCTTCCAGCTTAGGCATTGGCAGACCTCCAAAGGTGAGGTCAGGGCCGGACGACGAAGGAGAGGAGCTTCCAGGAAGCCTCTGCAGTTTCTTCATGTTATCCGTTTGAACCGACTTTTTCTGGGAAACTGGAACAGCCTTTACCTCCACCTACAGATGAAGTGGACAATGGCAGCGAGTGTAACTGTACAACTCAACTTCAAAGGTTTGTAAGACATTAAAATTCAAATTTCATTGAAAGGAGGAAGTCGATTTCCTAACCTTCATGTTAGGAACATGCACCACATCCCCATACTGGTCTTTAGTCTGTACGACCACGGTAGCTGGCCATCCACAGCGTATATCATCTTTGTTCAGGATCAGAGCGGTCTTTTGAGGATCTGCATAAGAGTCTGGCTGCAGCCATCTGGAACACAAAAAGGTTAGAAAGAATAAGTAACAGGAACTCAATTAGAATTAAATAAAAACATTTTCAACTTTTAAACAAATCAGATTTTTATTTTGCTCTCAGGAGGTGATTTTTGCCCTGCAGCTTATAGTGAGGGAAGCTGAAAATGTAGAGTCTTCCTACCCTCTGTGAAGCATCTGCTTTGGAGCTTCTACATAAACAGGGCTATTATTTTATATATTCTTCAGAGTTTTCAATTATCTATCTATTCTCACTCTAGCATGTCTCATTTTGTTGTATGCCAGTTAGCATACAGTGAAATGACAATAAACTGAGTTGATTTGTCTGCATCAAAGCGCAGTTACACACCTGGCTAGTCGACCGCCACTTGAGTTCGGTACACAGGTGATAAAGTCCTCGAGAAAAGAGTGCTCATTTGTTTGGATGTGCAGAGGTAGAGTGCCCTCAAGGGCCTCAAGTATTGTAGGAGAGTGAGAGAGGGCCAGACCTTTCCCCAGAATCCCTGAGTGGGTTTTACACACCTGGGAAAAGCAGGTAGAAACCAATATGAGGGCTGAAGAAATGTATACTTCATCTAACAAGAATATTTTATACACCTCAGGATTATTTTAAAGGTAACATACCTGAAGGGAGGCTTCTTCGAGAATCTCAAGATCTTCCTCCAACTCATTACCTACAATATTAAAAACACGATTGATACTTCAAACGATAAAAACAGAAAGATTTATTAACACAATCATAAGGGAATTCAGAAAAATCCTTTTTGCTCTGTTTTTCATACCAATAGGGAGGGCCAAATCTTTCTTCATTAAAGCTGCAGCACACACGCTGCCCAGGAACGCCAACTCTTTTTCTAGTTGGATTATACCCTGGAAGTCCAAAAATAATTGGTTTGAAAGTTCAGCTTCATCTTTAACACAAGGTATCACGGAGTACAATATGGCAACAAGCCAGAACACCCAACCAGTGGCCAGACATACAGTGGACCAGCCTGTAGCACATGTTGGGTGAAGAGTGTAGAGAACAAAATGAAAACAGAATTTTCTAAGAAATGAATCTAAATTGGTTGATCTTATGGAATAACAGCAGCATGTGAGGCTGTTTTTAAAGAAACAAACCAAAACAAACCGACAAGATTGCCAATGTGGGGGGTTTGGATCACAGCTGTGCAAATACTGTATATAAGTGATGAATCCAGGACATAATAAACAGGTGAGAAAACATATAGAATGTAGAGATGTTCACTGTGTTTTCTACCACCGTCAATTTTATATCATAGTTTCAGCAACATGGCGTCCTACTGTGTCATTTTACAGGACCACCCTTTAAAACTTTGTTGGTGAAACTAGAAAAATGTCCTTACCTCATCGAGACCTGGATTAAATTCGTATCCAATGGCCACACACTTAAAGCCGTAGAAGGAAGCTTTTTCGTCTTTCACATAATCTGAGGCTGTTTCCAGTGAAAAGAGAACTTCATTTCCTGAAAGAAGAGAAGCATTAAAGAATTAAAAATGATAGCCAAGATTAGCTCGGCCTGTAACAAAAGTTGGATGATGATCTCATTTACAGCAGAATGAAACACTCACAGGCTGATAACTGAAAAAATTTAAATAAATAATATGTTAATTTTCATTACTAAATTACTGTATTTATTGTGAAAGTGTTTCATTATCATACTACCTTTTATTGTGCAAAATGCTGACGTTATTTCTCTGATTAAACAGCCCTAATTAAGCATGAGGGCTTTCTTTCTCCTATGACCTTCCGGCCCATCCATTCTGAAACTTCAGGTCACTACATAGTTGACTTTTTCTGGATTTTCTTTAAAGCTCCACATCAGGATTGTAGCAATCCTCCTGAAGTAGGACCTCAGCAGTGTCACACAGACCTGAGACTAAATGTTGCTGTCTTGTTAGATTCGTTTTGACAAAGCAGTAACACAACACTCTGTGTCCACTCTTTATTTAACCTTGTAGGATGATGACTAATAAAACAGTTATATTCATTACTGGATTTTATTTTTGTCTGAGAGCTTGTGGTTTGGATGTTGGTTTGATTGTTCTGTTACTTGATGTTTGATCTGATCTGTTCAGACCATATCTGTTCTGTTACGAAACGGAACCGACACAATCTTGGACTAATGAAGTGCAACTTGTATGCATATACATGGGTGCAATCTTTATTGTGCTGAGAGCACACCAATGTATGAAAGGTTTCTATGTAAATTCCCAATAAAAATAATATTTAAGAAAATGTTATATTCATAGATGGCAACACTGTTGCGGCTCTGAGTTTCTGTAGAGCGTTCTTTAACTCCCTCTCCCTGTTTATGTGTTTATGTTGACGTCTGTTATCAGAAAAAATTTAAAAAGAAAATAAAAAAAACTGTTTTTAAGAATATTTTCTTCAAGACTTTTCAAGTTACTTATTAAAATATAAATAACATTCTTTTAATCATCTACAGTATATCTTGTATCATTTTAGGCCTTACTGTAAATGTGATACTGCATGAAGCTTAATTCAGGTTTTCTAATGTTTTTTCATATAAAAATTCCAGACTTTATCAGACTTCTCAGTTGTTTAGGCTCATTTTAAAATATAAAACATATGGAATGGAAGGAAGACAAGACAGGAAAGAATCACGAATAGAACTGAGGAATAAAGGGAGAAAACATAGGAAATGAACGAGAGTAAGGAAGGACACAAGAATGGGAAGAAATAAGGATTCAAGGAAAGAAAATCCCAGGGAAGGAAAAAGTAGTTAAGAAGGAAGGAAGGAAGGAAGGAAAGAGGGATAAAAGTAAGGGCACAAGGCACAGAGGAAGGGAAGAAGAAGAACTTGAGAGAGTGAGGACGGGAGAAAGGACATAAGAATAGAAGAAAGAAAGAAAGAAAGAAAGAAAGAAAGAAAGAAAGAAAGAAAGGAAGGATGGAGGAAAGACGACATTTAGACAATGAAAAACAAAATCAAATCTGGAAACAAACATATTTCAATTCTCATATATTCTCATCCAGACCTGGAAAAATATTTTAGTCAACTCCCAGACGTTTTTAGACTATGTATGAAGCCTATTTACGAACTTTTGCTCTTCCCAGGTGTTTCCCAGGTGTGACTGCCTCACCTGGAAGAACCAGCACGGTGGTCGGCCAGCCGGTGGAGCCTGAGAACTTCCTGAGTTCAGTCCAGGTGTTGATGGTGTCGTGGATCAAAGATTTCCCACCCAGGTTTGAAAGGTGGAGCGTGCGGCTGGGGATGAGCAGTCGAAGGGCGTCCTCTGGCTGTGCAGTCCCACACTGGGGATCAAACTCAATGGTGGTCCACCGAACGCAGTCTGGGAAGGACACCTGTGAGCAGATGGTACGGAAATAAACGATGATTTAGAATGTCACTTCTTTGTTTTAAAGATTTACAATGGGTATGGTTAAAGGCGCAGTACCCTATATTGTGTGACACCAGCTTGTTTGTAAGGGTGGTCACTCTCAATCACTGAATAATGGTTTGAAGTGGTGCAAGCAGACAGGCCTAGCTCAGGCTGGTTCCCGGTGGTGCTGTCAGTGGACTGGTTGGGGTTAAAGGAGGGTGGGGCGTATTTTTGGTTGAGGGCAGAAACAGCAGGAAGCAGTTCTTGAACTAGTCCAAAGACCTCAACAGCAGCCTGCAAGAAATACAGGAGACATTATGTCTCATGATGACAACGCCAGTGAAAAATCTTTAAGTGCTGAAGAAAGGACGTTGTAGGTTCTACCTTTGGCACGGATGCAGCAACAGGTCCAACATAGGCCAGAATCAGCGGCAGCAGCATGGAGAAGAGGCTGGAAGAACTTAAAAGCTCTGGAATATCATCAGCTGGAAAGAAGAAAGGATGAACTAACCTGAAAAAAGCTGAATGCATTTATCTTTGGCACAATAGTTTCTCCTAAAATGAACATTTCTTTTAGAATATTGCTGCACTTACCATCAACTGCAAATGCCCTGTGGAGGAGGTCCTTCGCAGCTCTGACCACAGCACTGACCACAGACAGAGCTCTGCTGCAGTTCTTGTCCTCCTCATTGGCTTTGCTGAGTAGCTGAGACTGGAGGTCCCCATCGTACTCACTCCTTCAGTAAAAAAAACATGGGTTACATATTTTTAAGAGTTGTAAACTATATATAAGCAAAGGCTGGGTCTGTGTTTACCTGTAGTAGAGAATCTGTGGGATCTGACCCCTGGTCTGATTGGTTCCATTGCTACTCAAGCTGCAGGTGCTGAAGGTGAAGGAAACACCGTCTGAGCACTGCACTGTTGTCATCCCTCCATCCCCATTGGCTGTCCTGCTGCCGTAGTTTCGTAACCGAACTGCATATTTCACCCCTTCCTACAGAAAACAGTTTGCACTTTAAGAGTAAATCACTGCTAGGAGTTAGAAAACAGATGCAGATCTTTGCATCTTGACAGAAAGCAGTTTTAGGATGATCAAATACCTTTAGTGGCACCGCCTTGTCCAGGCGAATCTCTGAAATATCACTGGGAGAGTCATCAGTGCTGTAGGTGCCCTTCACCAGCTCTAAAGACGTCCACCTGTGAGAATGTGCTGAGTCGCCCGGGTGTTCCGTCTGCGCCTGAAGGACACGCAAACCAATGTTGGAAAAAATCTTTTTTGAAAACTTGCCAAGCAACAAAAATGAGTTATGAAAGCTAATCTAGGTTGAAAAGATTTATGAGCACTTACGTCATCAGCCAGCACCTCCAGCTCATACTCATGGATGCCCCCCCCTCCGTAGACGCAGACCCCTACCAGCACAACACCTGGCTTGTCCACTGTCAGACAGATGGCATCTGGGGAACCGTTGCCTGTGTTCCAGCTGCGCCCTTGGCTTGTTTTGGTGAAGCGGTTTGGAGATGCCTTCACAGAGTGGAGCGAATTTAGCCCATCAACCTAATAAAACAAGCACATAGTAAGAGATGTACCCAAATATATCAATATAAAAAAACACCGAAGTTTAGGCTTAATGACAAATTAGCAGCAAAGCCCATAGCATGGCAACACGGTATAATAAGCGACATGGATTATATAAAATATTAAACAAATAAATAAATAAATACAAAATAAATCTATGGATGAACAGATATGAAAATTTTGGGCCGATATCCGATATTATCTACATTTCTCTACCTTTTTGACACAGTGCAAAAACAACCTCACCACTCACCTTGATCACCTTGCTTTTCTCCCTCCCCGAAACACAAACAGCAACAAAATGGAAACAAACATTGGCTTTTAATATCGTTTTACTTATGGGACTGATGCTGATATGTTGAAAAAATGACATCAGCCGGTACAGACGGTAATGCCAATATATTGTGCGTCCCTATTTACATAAAACAAATGTTTAAAAACCAACCATGTCCACTTTTCACCTATACCATGGGTGAATGAGAATCTTCACGGGCATATCCTTATTTACACTGTATTTCAATGAGAATTTTTAAATGAGTATTGGATAAAAAAAAAAAACATTTATGAGGTGGTACCTCATTAAAAAAATGTACCAGCCTAACTTCACAATGAAACAGTTGTCTTGTTTGGATCAGAAGACAACAGCAAAGTAAAAAATGTTTTATTGACATGTTTTCATAAAACGCAGAGTCAAAGAAAAATAAAGACATTTTTAAAATATTAGAATTTTTGTGACCCTTGAGTAGTTTCAGCTTGATGATTCTGACCCATGTGGCAAGAAGACTGGACACCACTGGTCTACATTCTCGCATGAGTACCGTTGTTTACAGTTATTAATGCATCTTATATTTGCCAATTGCGAATATAAGATGCTAAAAGAGTTAAAAATATCAACTAAATAATTTTTTGCCTGTTACAGGATAACAGTACAATAATATTTCACAGCGACTCTTCTCTCATACACACAAAGAGTGAAATCTCCGTGCTGCTAAAATAAGTAATTAATGGTCGTCTATGGCAGAAAGGAGAAAAAGGAATGTTGTGAATGCTCTTAATTACAGTTAATTACAGAGAAAATGGATTTGGCTAAAAACTGGTTTTAGCAGGTCGGACCTTTACAATGATTGAGATCGGAAACCGACAACAAATCTCTAATCTTAGCAAATCTTTATTCCAGAGGTTTAATGAAAGAAAACCATGTGAATTTAAATATACGTTTTCTTCTATGGATTTTGAAAAACAAAGTGACTATTTATTCCACCCTGATTAGAGCAAAAGGGCCAGACACAACAGCTGAGAGACCTAATCTAAGGAGAAAAAAGTTGCTTCCCTGACAACAGAGAGAGGAGAAAAACAGTGCTGGAGCGGAGGGGGGTCTGCTGCTGTCAAGTAGCGTTACTATGGCAACAGCAACCGATGATGATAATAATAACAGGGAGCGTACATGCGAGGAAGGCTGACAAACATTTGGCCACTCTTACCTAATGACTCAGCATAGCATAAAGGACACCAGAATGTCCCCCTCCTTCAGATTGTTACCGCTTTTAAGAAACAGGATGGACACAGCGTCTGTCTCTGTCACTAAGCTAGTTTGCTGACAGTTTAAATGAAATCAAATGGCAAAAGACGGTTAAACAAATGGAGGGAAGAAAAAATCTGGGTGTCACAAATGATTAAATGAGGATTTTAATGCACCTCTAAGGATGGAGATCGAAGTTGTTTGATAAAGGAACAGAAATGTGAAAATGTACAAAACATAAACAACCAAGACCAAATTTACATCGGACACTAAAGGTTGCTTTTGTGTTTCTACTTTTAAAACACTCCTGATGATGAGGCCTGATGAACAATCCTGATGTTTGTGTCGTGCAGCTCTCAGTGAAGTGTCTGTGAAGCTACCTCAGAGCCCATGGCGGAAGCAGTGAGTTCAGAGACGATGGAGGCCAGCAGCCCGCAGGTATTGGAAACCAAGTGAGGGGAGAACAGCTCGACTTCCTTCCTTAAAGTTTTCCTCACCGGCAGCACCACGATCACCAGCATCTTCTCCAGTACCTCCCGGAAACTGGTCATGCCCATCAGGTTCTCCTCAGTCTAAAACATTAAGCAACATTACATATGAAATATTTTTAATTCTCATATAATAGAGTTACGACACAACTGGTTTTCCATTTGAAAATGCCATGTAATTTCAAATGCAATGACTTTTCTAGACTCTAATGTGAATTTTCTGGTTAGTTTTCATTATGTTCTATATTATTTATATATCTCTAAAATCATGAAACAATATGATGCTCATGTTGGCTTCAGATTTAGTAGTACAGAAAATTTAAATCTGTGACCATATAACACTTGTGAAAGTATAAAATGGATAGGTTCCTGTTTTCAATGTACACTGCTCAAAAATAATAAAGGGAACACTCAAATAACACATCCTAGATCTGAATGAATGAAATATTCTCATTGAATACTTTGTTCTGTACAAAGTTGAATGTGCTGACAACAAAATCAGACAAAAATCATCAATGGAAATCAAATTTATTAACCAATGGAGGCCTGGATTTGGAGCCACACACAAAATTAAAGTGGAAAAACACACTACAGGCTGATCCAACTTTGATGTAATGTCCTTAAAACAAGTCAAAATGAGGCTCAGTATTGTGTGTGGCCTCCACATGCCTGTATGACCTCCCTACAACACCTGGACATGCTCCTGATGAGACGGTGGATGGTCTCCTGAGGGATCTCCTCCCAGACCTGGACTAAAGAATCCATCAACTCCTGGACAGTCTGTGGTGCAACGTGACGTTGGTGGATGGAGCGAGACATGATGTCCCAGATGTGCTCAATCGGATTCAGGTCTGGGGAACGGGCGGGCCAGTCCATAGCTTCAATGTCTTCATCTTGTAGGAACTGCTGACACACTCCAGCCACATGAGGTCTAGCATTGTCCTGCATTAGGAGGAACCCAGGGCCAACCGCACGAGAATATGGTCTCACAAGGGGTCTGAGGATCTCATCTCGGTACGTAATGGCAGTCAGGTTACCTCTGGTGAGCACATGGAGGACCATGTGGTCCTCCAAAGAAATGCCACCACACACCATTACTGACCCACTGTCAAACCGGTCATGCTGAAGGATGTTGCAGGCAGCAGATCGCTCTCCACGGTGTCTCCAGACTCTGTCACATCTCTCACATGTGCTCAGTGTGAACCTGCTTTCATCTGTGAAGATCACAGGGTGCCAGTGGCGAATTTGCCAATCCTGGTGTTCTCTGGCAAATGCCAAGTGTCCTGCACGGTGTTGGGCTGTGAGCACAACCCCCATTTGTGGACGTCGGGCCCTCATACCATCCTCATGGAGTCGGTTTCTAACTGTTTGTGCAGACACATGCACATTTGTGACCTGCTGGAGGTCATTTTGTAGGGCTCTGGCAGTGCTCCTCCTGTTCCTCCTTGCACAAAGGCGGAGGTAGCGGCCCTGCTGCTGGGTTGTTGCCCTCCTACGGCCTTCTCCACGTCTCCTGGTTTACTGGCCTGTCTCCTGGTAGTGCCTCCAGGCTCTGGACACTACGATGACAGAAACAGCAAACCTTGCCACAGCTCACATTGATGTGCCATCCTGGATGAGCTGCACTACCTGAGCCACTTGTGTGGGTTGTAGAGTCCGTCTCATGCTACCACGAGTGTGAAAGCACCACCAACATTCAAAAGTGACCAAAACATCAGCCAGAAAGCATAGATACTGAGAAGTGGTCTGTGGTCCCCACCTGCAGAACCACTCCTTTATTGAGTGTGTCTTGATAATCACCAAAGATTTCCCCCTGTTGTCTATTTCATTTGAACAACAACATGTGAAATTGATTGTCAATCAGTGTTGCTTCCTAAGTAGACAGTTTGATTTCACTAAATTTTGATTTACTTGGAGTTATATTGTTGTTTAAGTGTTCCCTTTATTTTTTTGAGCAGTGTATATTACTCCATTAGGCCAGATCATCCTCTGTTTTAAACATGTTTCTTATCTTTTTTATGCTGATGACATACAGTTATACTGTCCTTTTGAACCTTTTGAATTTTTAAAGCTATTAAGTCTAAGTGATTGCTTGGTAGAGATAAAAAAAAATGGTTAAATATAAATTGCTGACAGCTGAATACTAACAAAATAGAATCATTTATTTTGGCACCTGATGAAAAAAATCCTGAAATCAGAATCACATCAGTTTCCTGAGATTCTCTGTTCAGTCTAATCTCAGGAATCTGGGTGTGATTTTTGATAGTTGTATGTCTCTTAATAACCATTCCAAGATATAAGCTCAAAATTATTTCAATTGTTTAAGAAATATTGCTAAGCTCAAATCTATGGTGTCTAGATGTGAATTAAAAATAGTTTTACATGCTTTTCTTTAATCTCTGGTGGATTATTGTAATAGACTTTTTACCTGTTTTAACAAATCTGCTGTGCATCGGATTCAGACGGTGCAGAATGCTGCAGCAAGACACTTAACCAAGATAAGGAGGAGAGCTCACATTACTCCCATCTTAGCTTTACGTCTCCAGCTACCAGTTAATTTTAGGTTTCATTTTAAACTTCTTGCCCCAGTCTTCTGCCAGAGCTCTGAGGTTGCTGATCAGGGTCTACTGTCAGTCACTTAAACAAGGTTTAAGACTCGTGGGGATCGGGCGTTCACTGCTTGGACCAGAAACCCAGTCCCATCTTATAAAGCACTTTGTGTTATAAAAATTAAGTTGGATTGATCTAAACCAGACTCAGTGAAGGATCCACTAGTTCAGTTGAACACCCTGATCTAAGATGGGCTTTAAGCCCAAAAGGGGGTGAAATGTCTTTAGATCAATTTAGAAAGAGCATCAGTGGGTTCCCTATCAATACCTTTAAAAACAGTGAAAGACAAACCTCGATCTGCAATTTGCCAAATCAAAACTAAAATATGTCACTTAAATTAAATTCAACCTTAAAAAAATAACATAAGATATTTTTTAGATTATGAATTAAGAATAAAATATTGAAACTTAAACCTTTTTCCACAATTGGTTTTCTTCTTCCTATACTTACCCAAAATCTGAAAATGATAAAAGCAAATCCCATACTTCCAGGCTGTGTAGGAACCCTGATAACAGATTTGATGAAATGCAGCTCTAAGCTAATTTAAAAAGGATTTGCTAAGTACCAAGTCCAGAGGCACTAACACGGAGTGACACAGGTGAAAACCTACATGGCTGAGTTTCTCCATATGGGCCACCAGCAGGGGGAAGCGATGAGCCAGGGCAGAGTCATTCTCCGTGCTGACTTGTTTCACCAGTGAACGCAGCAGCACCTCTCCATCATATGCAATAGGCAAGATGGATGTCAGTTTGACTGAAGTGTTACAAAGAGCTGACATTACAGCTGCCAGCAGACGGCTGCTGGAAGTGCGAAAATTGGCCTCAGCGATGTCCTGAATTACAAGGAGAACAAGGATTATTATTATTTCCTTTTAATTTGAAGGTAATTATAGCTACAGCCTGGAAGAACGAAGTCATCCTACCTGGTCTAGACAGTTGAGCAGATCACAAAGACAGGCCCACTGCAGAGCTGGAGTTGGGTAGAACGAGTGAAAGCAAGCAGTGAATGTGTTGTGGCACTCCTGCAGCACAGCTTCCAGCAAGGTAAGAGGCTGAGACAGGTAGCCCTGAGGGTCATTATCCAGTTTAGTCAGGCAGTTATCCATGCCTTCTGACAGGATCTTCTTCAGCAGGCTGCGCGTCTTTCCCACACACTCTGCCAGCTTGCTCGACTCCTCCACCACAGCTTTGGTGCTGGCTACAAACAAAGAAAAGAACATTTGTATTCTTGTAATAACCATCCTGATGCTTTTTTTTTGGTCTTTCTCTAAGAATAACTGTGTAGAGGAAAACTAACTTAATTGATTTCTTTGTTGCAGATAAATGGTAAAGATTTAACATCCTGCATTCCAAAGATTGAGTATTAAGCATTTTTCATGTCAAAACAATTCAATAAGTATCGGCTTTTTTTATAAGTGCAAAAGTTAATGATAAGCTTATGGCAGACATGCTCCTCAGTGATCAGTCTTTAAAAATGCAGCATTGCTGTGATTTTTCCATTTCAAAATTCCACACAAAATTTTAATTTTTTTCACATCTGGTGTTTGAGATTACAGATGTCTAAATACAAAAATGGTTTTATTTTCTATTTTGGAATCGGAAAATTATCTAAGCAAGCAATTTCCATATTTTTTCACCCTAAACATGGACTTTACAAAAACTAGAGAGGAGGGATGGACAGATGAAGGAACACAGAAACAGAAGAATAGATACATGGAAATAGGGAATGAAATGTGGAAAAACAAATAATTTTCTGGACTTTATTTTCTTTATCTAGACCTGGAAAATACTTTTATCAAATTTCACATTTTCTCAGACTATGCAGGCGTTCCTACCTGCAATGGGGAATATCTCACAGATGTAGACCCTGAGCAGGCGGAGGCAGCACGTCCCAACAAAGCGGAGCCGTTCCAGGTCCAGCAGTGTGGCTGTGTATTGGAAACCCTTCAGCCCTCGAAGCTCCTCAACTCCCAACACCAATGTGGTCCAGCTCCAGTGAAGAACACTCAGCAGAGACTCAAAACACTCCTACAAGCAAAGTTACAGTCAAACACAGGAAAAACAACAACACAAAACACAACCAATACCAAAACACAAACAAAAATACTCACCACAGACACCGTACGAGCAAATGACCGTTTCAGGATATGAACTGGTTCGCTGGTCTGCTGTTTTCCTTTAGAGGCGTTGCCATCATTGGAAGGAAGCCTAATGTTAAACATCAAAATTATTTACCCAGCAAACCTAGAGACAGATCCAGAGCCTTGCAAATGACGAAACCCAAACTGTGTGTGGCAGGGAAGTAACATCGCACATTATTTATTATTATTATTTATTCATTTTTAAACCTCAATGAAATGTTTGTGGTTAAAACGGGACAAAATGTGGAAAAATTCAAAGGCAATGGGTACTTTTGCAAGGCGCTGTAATACTTAAACCACAGAATGCAGAGAGCTTTACTTGCCTGTAAAGCAGCTGAGGTATCTGACCCGCATTAACATCTGTACCATTGTTGGATTTCTTAGAGCTTTTAAATTGAAAGACCACACTAAAAAAAGACAGATTTAAAATTATATCTAACAATAAATCCGACAGAGGAACACATGAGGATAAAATATATTTATTAGTTTGGTTGCAAGCAAAGTCTTACCCATCATCAGTTGTGATGGTTGCCTGTCCATGGGAACCGCAGTCACTGCTGGGACCAGAAACCCTGGCCCACGCCACGTACCACCAGCCGAGCTGCAGCAGCACCGGCTCATCGAACATCATGGCATATTTCTCCCTGTAAACAAAAGGACCATCAAAAAAAAAAGGCAAGCAAGAAAGTAGATCACATCATTTCTTTACAAAAACACCAGCAAGGACATAAAGAACATCTTTTTTCAGACAAAATGATGAAACACCCGCTGTACCTGGCTGCACAGTCATAAGCCAGAACATCAGTCTCAGCGAGCAGATCACCATCAGTCTCATGGTCGCCTCCGTCGGGTCCCAGCTCGAAAAGCTACACATTTGAGAAAAGAGTCTCAATTTGATCAGCTCTTACTGGATTTCAGCAAATTTCAGTAAATATACAAGCAGATCTAATTAAGTCAATAAATAGCTATTTATCTTGTTAAAAATGCATCAAAGGAACCCCCACCTTGATTTTGGCTGTGTACTCCCCTCGTCCACCGAACAGGCCCAGTCCACCCAGGAGGATGTCAGCATCAGCACAGAAACGGATGGCCTCCACAGAGTGAGCCGAGTAACCCCAGCCACCCCCGTGACCTATAAGACCAATCATCAAATCAAGCGAAGCTTAATAGGTTAAAATCAGGCTTAACAGTTCATCTACTCAAAGTTGTAATTTGGCTTTTTACAAAACATCATCAATAACTGAGCTCAGGGTTCCTGGTAGATTTTAGTCTCAGAGAGACGAGACCATTTTTAAAATTGAATCTCTGACATTCTTTCTTACATATTTATGGATTTACAAAATGTACAAACTGCCAGGCTTTCAATATACAACCTGAAAATAAAACTTAATGGACAGAAAGAGAAGATGGACAGAGACTTTTAACAGGTTATAAAATCTGCTAAATCTGTAAAGTGAACAAAATCAAATATAAGCTGGTTGGTTTATCGATTGGAAAGATGAAACGTTTATTTCTAGATGTATTTTCAATAATACAAGGACATAACGGCCCAAATCTGTGCATGAGCATGAACTCCATCTTACTCTCAAAGCGGTTAACGACGCTGTAGTCCTCCTTAGAGTAGACCTTCATCACTGCCTGGGTTTCTTCTTCTGCACTCGCTACACCCATCTTCAGTTCCTGCATGGCTGCTAATGTATCCAGGCAACCTACAGAGAGAGGCCCGTTTTTTTTAAGCACTGGATTTTATTCAACTATTTTTGATCAGTTCAGCTTTCTCCACAATTTACAAAACATGTGCTGGTGTTAAGGTTTTGTATACTCTAATCTTTCTAAAAACTTGCAGCATTAAGATAAAATAAAGTGATGAATTTCTCAAACAATAGCTAGGTTAATAAAAAGCAGTCTTTCTCTGGCGAACCAGATAGACACTTAGTACAGGAAAATCCAAACCAAACAGTCAGTTATTAAAAATAATCCACTTATGTGCCTGGCACATAAGGATTACCAAGGATGTGTAGCGCTCCATGAGAGCGAGTGGTGGTTGCATGCGATCCTGATGGCAATGCAAGCTCTGGACTGAGGATGCTACAGCGAGCTTGTAGATCTGTTGCAGAGGGCATCCTAGCATCGGCTATTACTGCGTTGTAGCACCACATCTCCGTAGAGGCCGGTAGGAACCTACAAAAAATAACTGGGGTTATAAGATTTTAAGTTTGAAGTCTTAACTTTTACTATCAAAACAAATAATGACAAGGTATTAATTTCATGTCTGAACAGCCCTGGGAGTTACCTCCATATGACGTCATAAACCGGGTCCAAACAGAGGCCAAACCCCTGCAGGTCCTCCTGCTCAGAGTCATTGAAGGTTCTGCAGCTTCCATCCATTTTGTTGATCAGCAAACATTTAAAAGGAGGTGGCTCAGACACAGAGGAGGGAACAAGCCCAATGATGTGCTTGCTAGCAAAGATCTCAGAAGTAGCGAGGACATGAGAGTTAATAAGAGCCTCATCGATCCGCAGAAATGTCTGATCTCCACTGGCGCCAATCCAGGTGGCCTTACGTCCATATTTGGCTCCGATATTGGGCATGGGTGACGGCTTGGCATTCCAGTAGGGCATGTCCAGGATGGGCCGGCCCAACTGCCCTTTCTATTAAGCAAGTAAGCAAACAATTAGACTGAAAAAAGAACAAGAAATGCACTCACAGATAACAAGCAGCTGTTGCAGAAAGGCTTGGGCCAGGTACCGGTATCACAGAGTACCAAGGTTTTAACGGTTACTGTTTTAAAACCAATGACATTTTCCTTCATATGTTAATAAGTCAGTTTAATGTGATGGCAGATTTGCTTTTGTTGTTGCTGCTTTTCTGCTTTATGCTTTAAAACCAATTAGGTAATGTTTACATATTTTTGTTATAGATCTTTGTATTGACACTGTCAAATCGTGTTTATACTCAAGGTGTACCATGCCATGAGAGTACTGGACCAGGCCTTGTTGGAGACATTATTGCAACATTTCCTCACCGAGAAGCTACCAAAAGTGAAGACCTGCCCGTCCATTAGAAGAACAGCAGTGTGGTTGCTGCCCGCGGTCACTTGGACACTTGGTCCCGGCAGTGCCTGAACCAGAGTCGGAGAGCCCCTTCATAAAAGAAATGTTGAATTAGTCGGTTTGTTTGGAGAACTGCCTTTGTTTCAACAACTTAAGTTATTAAACAGATCTGGGCTACAGAACTCCAGCTGATGTGGTCGTTCCTGTACAAATACATCCGGAAATATTTGAATATTGTGAAAAAGTTCAATATTATACACACACACACACACAGAAATGTGAGCTTTCATGATCTGTAAGCCATAATCGTCAAAATTACAAAAATAAAAAGGCTTCTTGAAATATTTCACTCTATATGTAATAAATATATATAATATATGTGTTTCACTTTCTGAAATGAGTGACAACCAATATTGACCATTTTGTTAAGGTATTCTCCTTTTTTTTGCTGATGTTCCTGTAGATTTCTATAATTGCAAAACATTATTCTAGCTCAAAATAATAAGTACCTGGAGTTGACGTCTCCATGACCAAGCTGACCGTGTTGGCCATACCCAAATGTGAAGACATCTCCATTCTCCATCAGGACCACTGTAAAGCAGGTTCTGTTTATAGCAACACTGAAACCAAACCTTCCTAGTGAATGAGCTAAAGCAGCAACGATGAGAAAGTTACCTGAATGGTGAAAACCGCAGCTGACTTGAACGGCTCGCAGCTCACTGTCGAATCTCACCGCCCCTGGGGGATAGGTGGTAATTTTGCTGGCATCCTTCTCTCCGCGCTCACTGCTACCATCTAGAAGAAAAATAAAGTCAGCACATCTGATTGGAGGGTATAGAGTGAGAAGTGTAGTGGTGGCTTTAGACTGCCGAGGTGGGTGTCTCTGCAAAGTCCTGAGAAACAGAGCTAGGGAGAGAGAAAAAGACTCAAAACAAAACGAAAGGAAGAGGGGAAAACATGCTTAAGTAGAAGGAAGGGACTAATGGTTCTGCAGCAAAAGGACTGGTCGGCAACAGGTCATTTTAGTTTGAAGAGACCCTGATTTTGTTTTAATATCTCTTCAAAAAAGCATCTTTAGCTTATAAATGAGATGTGTTAGGCCTTTTAATTAAAACAATTTCATTTTAGCTAAATAAAATGTCCAAAAGGTGCATTAGTCACAATAGAAAAAAAAAAATCAGGGATAAACCATGACAGCACATTTTCTCACCCTTTTGAACACAGTGCTGTTTACAAAACCAGCTTTTAGAGTAAAGGAATGATGCACGTTTTACTTCTACGCTCTCACCCAGTAGTCTAC
This sequence comes from Girardinichthys multiradiatus, assembly GCF_021462225.1. Lineage (NCBI taxonomy): Eukaryota > Metazoa > Chordata > Actinopteri > Cyprinodontiformes > Goodeidae > Girardinichthys > Girardinichthys multiradiatus. The sequence goes on from NC_061800.1 coordinate 18,652,996, forward strand.
TCCTGCCTCTTTGTTTAGGAAGTTTAGGATTGCGTAAGGCGGACATTTCTGGAGGTTCTGGATAATTCACCTACTAGCCAAGTCTGCAATCTGAACTGGACACTAATTCAATAATAAAAAAATCAAATTACTGTCGAATACTTTCAGAACCAGGCAGCTTAAAACAAACGAATAAGGTATGAAGTTTTAGAGCTGCTAAGTATGTCATGTAACAAAAAAAAACGGCCTACGTAAAACAAAAAAAATCACGTATTTTATATATAATTTATTTACCTAGATCACATTTTTGTTAAAAAGAACTAGAAATGTTCTGCAGAAAGTGCAGCGATATCATTACTTCACAGAACAATAAGTATGACCAATGACAATCGTCATACGGTGGCTGGTTGACAGCTATATTCTCTGCAGAAAGTTAAACTATTATTTCTGATTATTTTTCCTTAGAGAACCATTCCTAGAGGTGCATAATCAACAGCCATCTAACAGAGGTGCAGAATAACCTAGGTTTAAACATTAAATAATTGAAAATAGGGCAGGTTTTACATGAAAATGATAACCAGCTCATGCTAAAAGGTGTCTGCAAAGAGAAAAATACCTAAATGATTCATTAAATATCTCTAAATATTTCTTTTAGAAGCTATTGGAGGTTCATCTTCAACATTTGATGAGAGAATCACAATTAACTCTACATGTTGTTGTTTACAAGGACGTGGAATGGATCTGGACTGCCCTGTTTATTTTAGGAAGGGAAAGTGTTTGTTGTCCCACAGTTTGCAATATTTATCTGCAAAGTTTATGAATTACTGATGAGTACGACTCACTGTAATAATAATTTAATAATTTTTGCTCTACTTTTTTAACAATATTCTAAATTCCTAAAATACATATTTTTATTTAGTGCCTGTCTGGGAAATATCAAGTATTTTCTTTATGTTTCTTAGCATAATAATATATTAGTATTGGATCGGCTTCCTGATCAAGGCATTTATATTTACCATTAACAGAGTCCCTAACTAAACTCAACTGCTGGTGCTTGTTAGTGACAACGTAACAATGTCCTGAAGTAGACCATCAATGGATGAGTAAGTTTTATTTTTAAGAGTAGTAATTAGCACTATGGGTCTTAACTATGTGCAGCGATTCACAATGACATACAATTATATTGCAAAACCCTAGATTAATGTACTATCTAATAAAACCGCTTCTCATAAAAACCACCACAGGAGCAAGTCGTGAGCCTCCTGATGAGCAGCTGTATGCGTAATATCAGATGCACATTTAGAAACAAAAGGTTGTCCTGCAGAACCTTCTGCTGGGACAAAATTTGGTCTCAGGTAAAATGGATACTGCAGCAACCGGATGGTAATCGATGAGTAAGTTAATAACCAGGAGACGTATGGTGTTAATTCACTGCGCTTTAAGGCTACTGATTCTTCAGGTTTATACACTGAATTGTTTTAATACAGTATCAGAATATGACTCTGTATTGCCAAATGTCTATTCTTAAATGACTGAGATCAGTATAGGGGACAATAAAGGAAATCCTGAAAAGCAAATCCTTAATAAACCATATCTGTAAGCATCACAGTCTTTTCATACAGTAACTAGCTAGTGTGATATAAAAAGACTACATTCAAGAGTAGTCATTAGCCCTACTGAGTCAACAGTTCTCCATGCCAGCAGCTTTTTATCCTGGTGCAGACTTGAGAGTCCTTCCTTCAAAGAGTGAAAGAAGGTGGTGACGGGACAGCCAGATTGGGAGATGGATCAAAGGGGCGTCTCCGCACCCACTGAATTAGTGAAGACCATAGTACCTTTGTGCTTGTCCCGTTTATGCCTGAGTGCCTGAAGGGGTCTTATTCTGGCTAGGGCCTGCTCACGCTGGTTCATAAAAATGGGACCAGGAAAAACAAGGGGGCCTGGGGGAGAAAAAAACTTTCACATGCATGGACAATGCTCACAAATGGGATAGAATACATGGTAATACTACATCACAACAAAACACAGACACGGAAAAGTATGTCACAAGGAAGAGGGAAGTCACAACACCCAAGCTCTCGCCTCACATCTTTAAATAGCCTAAAACTATTAGGGATGGACCTACTGCCTGTAAATGTACATTGTTTTTATTGTCCATCCCCCCTGCAGGTATTCTGAATATCCCCACCATCTAAACTTTGAATAAATAAAACGTTATTTCCAAACCGCATTCTTCTGCATCTTTGGCCCATACCTCTTCCCTCCTCCAATCTATGCCGGCGGTTGATTCTCTGACGCTTCTCCTCCTGGCGGATCTGAATGTGCTCCTCGATGTTAACTCCTGGAGGGGGAGGGACAGGCACAGCTGAAAACATAAAAGGCCCCGGGGTACAGGCCGCCCAAACGGGATGAAGGCGAAGGTGGGAGGATGAGGCAGAGCAGAGCAGAACAAGACAAACATCAATGAGCGAAGGAGAGGCATGATGGAGAAGCAATGACTATGCAACACAAGCATTTTAACAAAGAGTGAACACTGATAAGTCTAAGAAATGCAGCATTAGGGCAACTGCGAAGGAGAGAGCAATATTGGTAGCATATTTCATATTCAGAGCCTTGCACAACAGTTCATATTTCTTGAACTTTTTCACATTACAATCACAAACTACAATGTATGTTATTGGGAGTTTATGAGATAGAGCAACACGAAATAGTGCAGAACTGTGGAAGGAAAAAGGACAAATTATTTTCCATTTCAAAAAAATCTAAGAAGTGTAGCTTATATTTGTAATCAGCCGTCTTGAGCCAATTCTTTGTAGAACTACCTTTCAATGCAATTACAGCTGCCAGTCTTTAGCTTCAAGTCTGTACCAGCTTTGCACACCTGGAGACTGGAAGTTTTTGCAAACTTGCTCAACCAGGCAGGTTGGATGGGGAACATCTGTGGACATCGGTTTTTAAATCCTGCTACAAATGCACAGCTGGATTTTGATCTGGGCTTTGACTGAGCCATTGTAATAGATGAATATGTTTTCATATACACCGTAGCTCTGGCTTTATGTTTTGCAGCCTCCAACTAATTTTCTTCCAGGATTGTTCTGCATTTAGCTCCATCCATCTTCCCATCAACTCTGATCAACTTTCCAGTCCCTGCAGAAAACATCCCCACATCATGATGCTGCCACCGCCATGCTATGTGTGTTTTCCCCCACACATAGCATTCACATGTTGCACATGTTGGCTCTATCCCCTTTACCGTATGTGGTAAACTGCAAATGGGACTTTTAAGGTTAAGGAGGGATCAGAATAAAGAAGGCTGAATACAAAAGAACACAATAGTTTTCCATTTATCCCTTTCATTCCACTTTACAATTATGCACTACTTTCTGTTGATCTACAACATAAAATCCTACCAAAATACATTAAAGTTTATTATCGTAATGTTACAAAATGTTAAGTTCCAGGGGATTTGCAGGCTTTTTCAAGGCACAGTATGTGTTGGCAGTGTTCAGGAAGAGCTCAGAAACATATACCGCTCACACACATACGTAGAATACAGTGCAAATGGCTTGGTCACCCCTCATTTATTTAAACATTTCTTCAAAGCAGCCAAACAACAGAAAACTTTTAAAGTGATTTTCAGCTAAAGTTTTCAAGGTGTTCTGGAAACAACATTTCTGATTAGCCATTGGACCTGACAAGGAGAGAGCATTGTGCAAAGTCTGCAGAAAAATGGAAGAAGTGGACAAGAAATAGACAACATAATTAAAATTAGGCCTAAAAAACACTACATCTACAACAAATGATACAGTTTCTGAAACTAAGGCCTTTAGGAAGTTAGAAAAGAAAACAGCAAAGGCTTGACTGAACCCGAGAAGTACAGCATACTTTAGTCATCATTTACTGTGCTAAGATTTCTTATTGCCTATACGTCCTTAGGAATCATCTCAATGGTGCTAGAATACTACTTGATGGATCAAAGTTTATGATTTTTACAAATTTAAAAGAAATTGGAACCAATTCTGGGAAAGAGGTGCAAGTCATGAAGTATCCATAGCTGGTTATTTATTAAGATGTATGTAATGTGATACATCACAGCATTTTTAAGACATTTTAATGCCAAAATGATTCATAGTTAAGAGCTAAGTGGCTTAAACAAAAACAACGTTCCTCTGAAAAATGGAAATGGACTAAAGATGAGAAGAACCGCTGCCTTAATCCAAGCAGAACTTTCATGTTTTCATTTCTGGGAGAAAGATTTATTTAAAGCTACAGGACTCAAGGCTGTTCTGTTAAATAAATTAAACTCACTTTGGATAAATAGAGTACATTAAGGTCAGTTTTGCTATTTGTTTGTTTTTTTTATTTGTAAAACGTCAAGATAAATTACATCCATCCATCCATTGTTTTCCGCTTATCCGAGGTCTGGTCGCAGGGGCAGCCGCTCCCTCAGCCACTTGGGCCAGCTCGTCCAGGGGAATCTCAAGGCACTCCCAACATATTCCGTCCAGCGTGTCCTGGGTCTTCCTCTGGGCCTCCTCCCGGTGGGACGTTCCTGGAACACCTCACTAGGGAGCCGTCCAGGAGGCATCCTAACCAGATGCCCGAGCCACCTCAACTGGCTCCTCTTGACGTGGAGAAGCAACAGCTCTACTCTGAGTCCCTCCCAGATGACCGAGCTTCTCATCCTATCTCTAAGGGACAGCCCAGACACCCTGCGAAGGAAACTCAATTCGGCAGCTTCTATCCGTGATCTCGTTCTTTCGGTCATGACCCAAAGCTCATATCTATAGATGAGGGTAGGAACGTAGATCGACCGGTAAATCAAGAGCTTCACTTTTTGACTCAGCTCTCTCTTCACCATGACAGACCGGTACAGCGCCCACATCACTGCTGACGCAGCACCAATCCGTCTTTCAATCTCCCGCTCCAAGATACTTTAACTCCTCCACTTGGGGCAGGACCTCCTCCCCGACCCGGAGAAGGCACTTTACCTTTTTCCGGCTCAAGACCATGCCCTCGGACTTGAAGGCACTGATTATGATCCTGGCCGTTTCACACTCGGCTGTAAACTGCTCCAGTGAGAGCTGTAGATCACGAGCTGATGAAGCCAATAGGACCACATCATCTGCAAAAAGCAGAGACGCAATCCTACGGCCAACAAAACGGATCCCCTCAACACCTTGGCTGCGCCTAGAAATTCTGTCCTTAAAAGTTTTGAACAGAATCGGTGACAAAGGGCAACCTTGGCGGAGGCCAACCCTCATCGGAAACAAGTCCAACTTACTACCGGCAATGCTGACCAAGCTCTGACACCGGTCATATAGGGACCTAACAGCCCATATCAAAGGGCCTGGTACCCCATACTCCCGGAGTACCCCCAACAGGATTCCCCGTGGGACACGGTCGAACGCCTTCTCCGAGTCCACAAAGCACTTGTAGACCGGCCTCCAGGACCCTCCTGAGGGTGTAAAGCTGGTCCAGTGTTCCACGGCCAGGATGAAAACCACACTGCTCCTCCTGAATCCGAGCTTCGACTATCTGATGGACCCTCCTCTCCAGAACTCCCGAATAGACCTTACCAAGGAGGATTAAGATTGTGACTCCTCTATAGCTGGAACACATTCTACGGTCCCCCTTTTTGAATAAGGGGACCACCACCCCGGTTTGCCAGTCCAGCGGAATTGCCCCCCGGTGTCCACGCGATGCTGCAGAGTCGCGTTAGCCAACACAACCCTACAACATCCAGAGCCTTAAGGAACTCCGGGTGAATCTTATCCACCCCCAGGGCCTTACCACCAAGGAGCTTCTAAATCACCTCGGTGACCTCAGCACCAGAGATTGGAAAGCCCGCCCCAAGATCCCCAGGCTCCGCTTCTTCAGTGGAAGACGTGCCGGTGGGAAGATAAACTCTACCCCCTCAAAAAGCACATGCCTCTGGTGACACTACCTAAGGCAACTGAAGAGTTCTTTCAAATACCTCCATTTGGATTTTTCTTGTTTTTTCTCTTTATTCTCAGGATGTAAATAAAATTTCTCCAAAAAAGTTGTCTTTTATTTACTACAGCTGCAGCAGAACATTTGAGCTGTATTGTGATTATAACACATCAGTATCAGGATAACTTGACAATAAAAACAAATGGAAGCAGTTTGTATTGTTTTTTTAAGGGGAACAAACTGACAAGTTGCAAGGGATATGCTTCAGAATCTGTCAAAATCTTTCAAAAGTGGTTTGTCTGCCATTTTGTTTAATAAGGGCAGCTAATCAGCTTGATTCTTCAGCCTGTTGTGATGTCATCGACAAATACACACAAAGCTGAAATGTGTGTTTTGTTTTTATTTTACTTCAGTGTGCTTTTTAAAAACCTTGTTTTTTTAACATGCTGCCATGGAAATTAATTCTTTATATTCTCAGTCATATTTTTATGATGAGTGTAGATAGAAAATAGACCACTGGATAGTATCTTTAAATGCATAATCATAAACTGACCTCTTTCCGTGTTTATATCTGTCTGTATGCATGCTTAATCAAAATAAGGCTTAATGTGATGGGATATAAGTTGTTAAATACCTAGCAGAAGATCCAGTGGAATCATCTCCTTCACAGCATCAAAGATCCCCCTCTGCCTGGCCTCCTGACCATCAAGCTCCCTGGCACAGGCCTTACAACAGCCACAGGCTGAGCAGCCAGACTCTCCAGACCCACAACCACAGATACTAACCCATAGAAAAATACAAACATTTATTTTTATATTACAATTAACAGCTTAAAACACATTGATCCAAAGTACTTCGAGGCATAATTCCACCCCTAGCTTACCCTCCTGGTACTCTGTCTGGCCGCCCACTGCTCACACAGCTGGCACCGTACCCGGTGCAGTCTCCACACACAGTGCAAACCATACACTGGTCCAGCTTCCACTTGTGCATGCCCGGCTGACACATCATGCTCTTCTCTTCCTTGTCCTCCAGCTCGTCCTCCAAGTCCTCATCCATGGCTGTGGCCATGCTCTCCACGCCAAATGCTGCAACAAACACAAGTATGAACAGAAAAATGAATTAGACTGAGAACATCATTGTGCAAACCTACACCTATTAGAATCACTCGTGTATATTCTTTGAAGTATTTGTTTTGTCTGCGTCTGTCTGCTCACCTTTCCCTGCCTGGCTCATGGCTCCAGTGTCTCTGCCACACTGACCCTTGTTATTCACCCCAAATGTCCACACTTCTCCGTTCTTAGTCAGAACGCATGTATGAGCCTTCCCCATGGCAACCTGAGTTACAAAATGGCCTTTAAGGTCCGTCACTTGGCCTGTGGAGAGACATTAAATGATTACGATCCCCCCCAAAAAAAGAGGAATTCTATGCAAGCAAGTTTCAAACTTGTTAATGTTAGAGAAACGCAACATCCTGAAACATTTCTGTGAACTTACAGGTGCTGTCACTGTAAATAGCGTCCTTGCCAAACATGTAGAGCTCTCCATCCTTTGTGACAATGCTGCTGCTGCCATTATTGCAAGCCGTATGCACAGCTATTTTTGTCTCCAATTTGATCATCTTCTTGGGTTTGTATGGCTTGGGCTGCCTGCGACTTTTAGCTGCCAAAGGAAATAAGACGTTTATCTCTATCAACACCCAAAGACCAGGAGTCGAATATGAATATTTGTAATTGGAAAATCTCCTACTGGATTCGCCATCCTCTCCTTTGCTGGCAGAGCCTGTGAAGAAAACGCTCCCATCTTCAGCTACTAGAAGAGCATGGGAACCATCGTGGCCGACTGAGAACTGAATGATCTTTGGAGACTTCGTGATGGGCAGCTCCACCCATTTACCGGCTGATGGGCCACCCTGCTTAATGCCAAGGCTCTGGTACTTTCCTGTGTAGTAGATCTGAAACAAAATTTTTAATATTTTTAAAATAAATACCTACAGAAAAGATAACATGTTGCAAATCTGTAGAACTACTGAATACACTTACTGCAGAACTATGCTTTGAAAAAATTAAAATTGGGGATAATTTCCTCACCCTCTATGGCAGTGTTACTACCTTCATGAAAAAAAAAAATCTAGATATTCACTTAAACTTTAACAACACTGATAACCTGAAATCAGTTTTTGAGTTGTGGTTGCCAATGTGTTAGAGCCTGCTGCAGGCAGGGAGTGCATGGCAGATTTATTGAGAATTTATCCAAATAAATACACAATTTATGGGAGCAAAATGTAAATAATGTCTATAATCTAAATGTAAATAACAGGCAATTGTCAGGTTGCTATTGCTAGGTGATGAAATAATCCACATCGTTAGCCTGGTAGCATAATTGCCCAAGTCAAATTTTGGCAAATATGACTTAGGCAATTATGCTATGAGGCTAACTGTATGCTAACTGACCCTTTCTGTCACAATAGATGATTTATTTTAATTTTTATTATGAATGAATGTGATCCAATTGATTTTGTGAGCTCGAATTTAGTACAAACTGCTTAGCTATTGATCCACAAACAAGAATTAATTTAGTGTAAACCTGTGTGAATATTCAACAGGTCCTTCCAAGGAAATAACTTGAAGATATGAATAGGATGTTGTGGGGTAGGAAAAACGACATATATAAAGTGCTTTGAGATCAGGCTCTTTTTGTTACAGACACATAAAATCTGCAGCATTTAGCTAATATGGACTGCTATCTACAAAACAGGCATACTGCACCACACCTAGACTAAACGCACAAACAACCACACCCTCCAACACACCCTAAACAAGCATTCTCATCGTGATGAGCCACTTTCCAAAATATGTAAAATATTTACTTCAACACATCATTCACAGAACATGCTTCAAGGTTACAAGGAAAATGAGTTATTGCATGAGTAAAATAATAAGCTGTGTATGAAGAGGTAACATGTTTAAGGCTCCTGCATACAGCCAGGGATGGATCCAAAACCAAACAATATGTTGGTTAGAAAAAGTAATTAAACAAGTGACCAATCCTGGTTTTATTTAAAGTTTCACCAGTAGGATCTCAAACTTGTACACCAAGTATACAGTATGTTGTTCAACTGATTATTAATGGTCTCTAAAGTGTAAAAATGTGCATTGATATTTATGTTAAGCCTATAGAGCAGGGGTGTTTGCTCCGTCCTTATCAAGATAAAAGCTCCAAAGCTTAGCTGCTGACACTGCTCCAACTGTCATTACTTTTAAATGTTTAGAGACCCAACTGCTCACCTTTCCAGAGGCGGTTTTCATCAGAGCAAACTCCCTGCCTGCTCCAAGTAACGCTGCCTCTTCATCAAAGCCAGTGCCTGAGAGAAAAACCGACGTTTGAGCAAACATCTTGCAGAATAACATGAATTTAAAAAATATCATTTCCAGTCTTTTTACACAAAACAAAGTACTTGTTGCAGTTGTAAAGCCCTGTACGGCAGTCAGCACCACAGATTCCTAGTGTGCTGGTCCGGTTTGTATCACTTACTGATGATGTGTAGATCCTTTTCAAGGTCAAAGAGAGAGATACCACAAGCGTGGAGACATTTCCTCGCCAGCTTCAGCTGCAGCTCCTGCTGCAGGGCCGGGTCTGAACTCATGGTGTAAATCCGCACAACAAAACCATCCTGCACGAGTGTGGGCACACCAGAACAAACATTGTTTGACTTCACAATACTGTTGCAGTTTGACACTCAGAGCATAACAAATTATTTTCACCAAAGGTTCAATGTTTACTCTGTTGCAGCCATTTTAACGATAAATAAGTCCAGTTTTTCCCTATAAATAGCATTTTGCAGGTACAACAAAAAGTTCATTTCTGGAGTTATCTGACCAGATAACCTTCTTTCACATTTTTGCTATGCCCCTTTAGATGGCTCGTGGCAACATAGACTTCTTTTAGCTTTCTTTCAGCAGTGGCTTTCTTCTGACCACTTTTTGCTAAAGGCCAGATTTGTCAACAAACCTGAGCTACAGATCTCTGCAGCTCCCCCCGGGTTACTATGGGATACTTCTCTGCTGAGTATTGCTCTCCACACCAGGGCCTGTCAGCTTACATTTGTTGTGCCATACTCTTTCCATGTTCAGATGATATGTTCAAAGCTCCGTGAGTTGTTCAAATTGGATATTGTGTGATAACCTAACCTTGCTTTGTCCTGTCTGCTCTGTTCTTTGGTCTTCATTATGTTGTTTGTTCACTACAAACCTGTAAGACCTTCACAGAACAGCTGGGTTATGATTAAGATTAAATTACACAGAGGGGGACTCAATTAACAAGGGGACTTCTGAAGGCAGTTGGTTGCACTAGATGTTCTTTTAAAGGTGTCAGACTAAAGGGGCCTGAATACAAATGCATGTAACACTTTTCAGATTTTTATTAGTGAAAGATCTTAAAATCCATGCATCATTTTCCTTCACTTCACAATTATGGGAAATACACCGAGGTTTTTGGTTGTAACATGACAAAATGTGGAAAGGTTCAATGGACATGAAAACCTTTACAACACAATGCATGTTTAGACATTTATTTTAGCTGTAGCAGATCTGGGGGAAAATACTGAACTTGTGGTTTAGATTACAAATAGATGCACAAATTTTATCAGTTCTTAGGAGCTCATAGCATCTTCATCTAAATCCTACTTGACTCAGCTCTATGAATGTTAGTCATGCTTTTGCATCTAAGATGGTAAATTTGCAAGTGAGGCAGTAAAGAGATGCAGATAAGAGCAACAATTTAAAGAAAAAAAACAAAGGAGGACTTCAAGTGAGCAAAAATATAGCTCTCATTGTAGTAATGATCACAGTCATGTATTAGGTGTTCACTGCTTGACATGAAAGGACATGCATGCATCAGATCATTTAACTGTAAGTGGTTTGTGCAGCTTCTGCGCTGACAAATGCAGACAAGCTCCACCCCTTCATATATTACTCCATCCGTTTGATGAGCAGGGCTAAAGGCTTCCTGCAATAGTGGATGTATGGATTTCACATATTACCCACAATCCCTCCCCACTCCCCATTATAGCCTGCTTTTACTTGAGAGGTTAAGCTCCCTCGAGAGTACACACACATGTGGGGCCACAGCTGCCATGCCCACGCACATATGAAGCTCAGCTAAAGGAAGGGATAAAATGAGAAGCCTCTTTGGCATGGCTGATGATCAACTGAGGATTTCAGGGGGTAAATATGTGCTACACAGAGAAGCATCTAACCTCAGTTTGGCTAAAAGAGAGATTACTTAAATAAATTTATTATTTAAGGATATATTCTCAGTTGAAAAAAAAGTTGACAGGAAGGATATCTGCTTGGAATCGTCTAAAAATGATTGAATTGTCATCACTTTGTAGTCACCCAAAGTTAAACTGATGCCATGCAGTTAGGGGTAGGCATGGGCTGATTACTGGTATCAAAGTATACCAAGGTTTTTAAAAAGAAACCTAACCTAAACTGCTAGATGTTTTCAACATGTTTAAAGCCATTTTAATGAGAAACAGTTCTATTTCATCCCTACTGACCACCAGGGGGTGGTGCTGAAAGCACTGAATGTTCCCTTCGCGCATGCGCAGTTCGAGTAATTATACCAACAGGGTCACACCTGTGACACACCGGATGACCACAGAGGCTATATATGCCAACGTCATCCGAAGTTCTGGTTCTACAGAATCTTCTCGCGGAAGCAAGAATTCTGAGTGACAGAGAATCTCTAGCGGTCATGCGGCATTCATAGAACCGTAGTTCCATACATAACTTGCGTTTTCTCTTGTATGGAGAACCAATGCAATGCTGTCCCTCCCTCACCAGCTCCTGCGCACTGCCAGCCAGCCAGCTGGCTAACAGAATCCCCAACACCTTTCTTGGCTTATAGGAAAGACAAAGGCAGCTGTTTAAAAATGTCTATGTGAACTTTTTAAACCTCAGGCTAAAATATTTGAGATTATCTAAGGGAAGTTTAGCGACATTATTTTTCAAAGAACGTTTACAGCTTTTTATATTCGGTGTGCTGCTGGGGGTTTCTTTCCATGATTAGTAATAAAAATGTACAGAAGCCTTCTTCTAAAGACCCTAAGAAAGATGTGAAAATCTTAAAATATTTTCCTTTTACAATAGTTGCAATGTAAAACAGCAAAAACAAATTAAAACGTACATCTTTGCAGGCTGCAATTTGGTTAATGTACTCTCCATCTGTGAATATGATGTTTTGTCCATCTGAATGTTGACCTGTACCAAGAGACAAAAGGGAATATAGTGTTATCTAAGTTTATGTTGACCCACTTTAATAGCATATTGATGAAAGCAAGTAAAGGTGCTTTTCTCTGTACCTGGCATGGTGACCACCCCCTCATGTTCCAGAGTCTCAGGGTTAATCTTGATGGCCGACATACTGTGGTTACTTGTGTCCCGATACAGCAAGTATCCCTGAGGACACAACACAAACACTATTAATCATCCAAAATTACAGCTGACTTGTCTTAACATAGCTGTCACAACAAATGGGATAAGGATTTTAAGTATGGTTGAATTTTGCCACTATCAATTAAAAATATTAAACATCGACTAAGGGACACTTGTTACCTTTAAATGTGACCATAATGTTAAACATCGCATTTACTCTATAAGTGCTGTGTGAATGCCATAATCTGAATGGGTGGACTGCCCTTCTGAAAAGAAGGATACAGAAGCAGAAAAAATTGCTGCACTGTAAACGACAGCTGTACTATTAGAAAAGCAAAATTTGGGAAGTGTTATGTCAAAATAGTTTAATACAATGAGAAAACAAAGTTTACAATTTTGAAATCACATTAAATTCATTTAAAAACTTCATTAGGTAGTATAGTAGCCCAGTTTAGCGAACAATAGTTCCTATGTCAAAAGCAGTGCTAGCATAAGCCAAAATGCTAACATCAGCTAACATGCGAACATCATCATGTTAGCTGACTTTAGCAAAAACTGGCCAATATGCTAATGCGAGGTATTACTGCAGGATCATCGAAGATGCTAATGTTAGCTTAACAGAAAATATGCTACGTTAAACTGTGGAAATCTTAATGGATTTTCTCGCTTCAAATAAGGGAAAGTAGCTAGCCTTCAAACAGCATAATGGGTTTAAATGATTTCAAATCATCTACAAAGTAATGTCTTCAAAAAGTATAAATAGAAGAATGTTCAAAAACATTATTTTAAGAAGTATAATGATTAAGTTGCAGAAGTCATAGCCTTCATGTCTTGAAAGATCTGAACAACTTGATATTTAATGCTTTGCAGCATTCCCAAATCAAATCATACTAAATGCTTTTCAAAAGATTTTATGCAAAATGGAAGCTGCCCTACTTACCTGAGCAAACCCAAGCCATGACCGTTTCTCCTTTCGATTCCTGATTCGAGACGTCGAATTGTAGACGTGTCCCTGTGAGGAATTGATCGTATGTAAGCTGACAACCTCTACTCATGCTTTGTTAAATGTGATTTGTTTGTTACATAACTTACATGTAATTACATACATTTATTTTTCAAACAATAACTAATGAAAGGCATCTTGAAGAGTGACCTACCCTGACAGTACCGCTATATCCAGATCCAACTTTGTAGAGTCCATCCTTGCAGAGCAAATACAGAAAGGAACCATCAGTCTGTAGAAGACAGCGCTCGTCTTCATCGATGGACACTTCCTTCAGTACCCATTTGTTCATTAGTGCAGCACGTTTGATGCCATTTCCAAACCAGTCCTGGATTTGGATTTTTCCCACCAGGACAGCTTGGACACTTCTCTGTAGTGCATTCAGTATGGTGGGGACCTGGTTTGATTTAACAAGACAAGAAGGTAAACCTCTAATGGGAAAGAAGGGGGACTTCATGCTATTTACATTTCTTGCCGATTTGAGTAACATCGATCTAATAATTCAGAAAATACGGCTTCCTGTACATTTACATGTCTATCTAAATCCATGCTGCCATCACTATCATAATAGTGATTACCAATGTACTAGCAGCGACTTACCCACCCACAACTAAGCAGCATTAAAGCCCACACTCTGTGGCACCCTGCCCGCCATTGTGATGATTTACGATCCAGTCAATGCATGAACATAGTGAAGGAGGAAATTCTTGAGTCTGTAGAGGCCCAGTGTGACCCAGATCAAATGTAGAGTTCTTTCCACATACAATTAAAGCAGTTTTTCTTTTAGGCAGAAAAAAACAAGATAAAAAAAAAGAAGATGCAGAAGCAGAAAGCCAGAAACTAACAGAAAATTAGCTAACTGACAGAGGAATTCAAGCAGAGTAACAGGATTAAAAAGGAGAGTTAGAGCAGCTTGACATTTTACAAAACTCAATTTGAGCTGTCCAGACAGGGCCCTGAACATCTGTGCACAGAGGAAATGGATGAAGGAGGCAAAGCCCGGAATGGACTTTTGTGCACTAAAGACTTTATATTACACCCTATTTCCATATATGTTTTTCGTCTCCGTTTGGGGCCAGCTGTCTCTAATGACATATGACAGGTTATGACCCCTGATTTAGGGTTGAAACAATTCATCCGATCATTCGAGTACCTTGATAACTAAAATTCCTAGAGGCAAATTTTCTGTCTAGAGGCTTCGTTAAATTCTATTTAATATTGCTATTTTAATGTATTTTAAGCAAATTAATGTTTGTTTTTTTATGTGAATTGAATTATTTGATTTACTTACATTTTCTCTTCCATGTATATCTAGAACTCAAAAAATTTGTTACATGAAAAATCTGCACAATGAGTTAACTTTTTATCTGATTACTTGATAACCATCAGAATAATTGATAGAACGCTAGATTACTAAAATAACTGTTCGCTGCATATTAAACCAAAATAACTAAGAGTCCATCTACAGGTAGGTTGGAGTCACTTCAATTGCAATAGTACTAAATGACAAATTGGCAGAAATGACCAGCACCCAAAAAAGAAATTGGGTTGCTGTTCTTCTATGTGAATACGGCTGATCTGTAATAAAATGTGAACAACTCCCACATCTGTGGTGTCTACCTGTTAAACTGAACCTGTTGAGTAAGTTCAATGCTTAATTACCTGTATAGTCTGACATGCATGGCTACCATTATTGGTGAGAATGGCAGAGACAGCCTGCAGGATTTTGCCTGTATCTCCCCATGCCACCACAAGACTGAAAAGGCATGCACAGGACAGAGCGGTGATGTCCTGTCCAGTTGGGTCGTTGGCCCCTGTGCTCCGGACCGTGGTCTCCAACAGCAGTTGGAAAAGAGACTCTGGCGAAGCAAACAAATGGTGGAGGAGTTGAACATTTGGAAAACATGATCATATAACTACCATCACAGAAAGACTGGTGCAATTAGAGAAATGCAATCTTGAATTCACCTAACACATCAGGAGGCTCCGTCTGGAAACCCTCTGGCTGTTGACCCTGCAGCATGTCCAACAAAGCCTGCAGGCTGCGCAGGCACAGTAATGGGTGAGAGAACCGAGTCTCTTTTATCAGCTCAAACACCCCACACAGGCCGATGCCAATGATCTGCGGACAAAGAGCGAATTTTCATAAGGCAACTTTTTTTTTTCTTCTTGATATTTTCAAATAAAAAGAATTGATTAACAGAGGATTGGAAGTCTGGGGTGTAAGATGAGGAATCACTCTGCTCAAAACAACATGCAGATGAGAAACCTATAGTATGTATAATTCACTGGGCCAACTTAAATATCCACTTATTACATTAGGAAGAATGACAGCTACAATTGGCTGTTTACGTGTCTGGCCTAGAAACAGATGCCCGTCTCAATCTCTTTTAACCGGGCTTGTTACAGAATCCAATAATGCTCCAACGTCATTTCCTACACACAGTGAATGTTCAGCCTCATTGCATAAAAGTGCAATAAAAGAAGACATGAAACAATAGAATTAATGACTTTTCAGAATGAATTTCAAAATAGGTTTCAAAGACCGTTTTAGATCTTTAAGCTCCAAAAATAAAGAAATTCTCAACACATTCATGATGTCAGCATTACCAACACTTTGAGAATACCAACAGCAAATATTTACAAAAATATGCCTCGTCGTAAGCAGTTACAACAGGATGGAATTAAAGCTAAACCCTTAAAAGCATTGTATCCTTAAAAATATTAAAGAGTTTGCCTCAGAGAGGACGTAAGCCTGAAGACTTTCCGCTTTATCGTAATGCAAACAACCCTGCTGTGAGACTTTCACATGGTAAACATTGCTTTAGTGACAGCAAACCGGGGCTGTTGGGAAGGAGCCCCCCTTCCTGGGGGTAGAACTACTGAGCAGGGTGGGGTAAGTTTAGTTTTCCAGTCAGCATGTGTTTTGTGAAACTGGAAACGGATGGTCAAGGATAGAGTTGGGCATTGAGTCTTGAGAATTGACTGGAACCAGGAAAACATTCCGATTTTCCCAGAAATTTACCAATTTTTAAATTTTGGTTCCTAGTTTTGATACGCAGACCGCCGACCGATAGAACAAGCCGCCGAACACCAACAGGCCTTTTATTATAAGCATGAATAAAACTGCCTGTTCACTATACATAAGAGGAAAAAACATCTTAGGGTGAAATGTGGAAACTAAAAATAAATTAACAATTATAAATCAGTATGATATATTTTTTCAAGCTAAAAACTTCAGCTTATCTTTCTCTATCTTTCTCTAACTTAAGAAACTTATTTGTCTAGTCAGTTGTTCTGATACCATTTTTCCTGTTCCAAACCCATTTACACAAACAGAAAATGTCTTCAAGGATATACAGCACCTGTGCATCCTTGGTGCATCACCCAACAATTCTGTCAATCACCAAGTCTTTTTCTCAACAGTGAATAATTCTACAATTGGCAGATAATATCTAGGGTGAAGCTCAACAAACCTTTAAATGCTCTGCGCCCAAAAGTTCAAAGACTGAAAAAGGAAACTCTTTATATAAAATGGTTGAGATGCTTGGCTAACATGTTTTGGGATCAAACTGAAGGCTGTGCATGGGAGGTAAAGCTTACCGCCTCAGCCAGCATTGGCCCTGCAATGGGTGCAAAGAAATAGTAAAGACCCTTAGTCTCCAAATTGTTTTCCTCCATTTCTGAATTCTTAAAACCACAGAATAACAAAACAAACCAAAAAAAAATAGGATCAGCTCTAGTGACCTAGTGACTTTGAAATAAATATTTCATCTTCTTACAGTAAATGGCACTGCCTAGGCAATTATGCAGGAGCAAGGGTCATAATTTAATTATGCAACTGCCACAGCAACATGTCAAAACTCCACACTTCGATTCTGTTCTTGCAAAGGCTCAATAAGTGGAATTAATTGGATGGAAAAAGGTTTGTTCCACAGCGGTGCGTTTACAAAACACCACCAAAGTACATAAATCTGGTGAAGTTCAATCAGAATAAAAAGCAGAATGAGCACCATTAGATCCAGTCCACATCAAAGATAACCTGAAATAGTATTATTTCTGGCAAGACACCAAGCAATGACACCACCAAACAAGGCTCGTGGTTTCTACCTTTGGAAGCTTTATCGCCGGCTCACGGTACTCTTCCTCCTCCTCGCTGTCTGAGTCGCCGCTCTGCACCGAGGTCCTGGAGGCCAGAGCTAAGGAGGCCTCCTTCTGCTGCCAGTCCAGAACACAGTGTCGCACGTTGCAGTAGACGTTAAACGCAGAGGGGTTACTGTGCAGTTTGATGTCTGGCACGAAGAGAGCTCCATCTAGACTCTCGGCCTGTGGAGATAAAAAAAAAAAAAAAAAGAAACAGATCATTAAAAACTTTGCTCTGGAAGTATGTTTTAAAATGGGTACATTCACAAGAACAGTTTCAACCTTAAACTCAGAAAGGCAAAACAAATTCATGTATAAAGGCAGTTAAACAGGAATACCAACTTTTATTGGGTTTCTCCACTGTTCATGAATCTGTTTTTTTTAATGTAATCTGCAAACCAAAATGCATACCTCCTCCAAACAAACCAAACATTTATTCAACTTACATCTTCTCTTCACAGAACATAAACATGTAAGAAATCACCAAAAAATGTCTAAGGGAATCTTCAAATATGGTCTCTGATCACATAACATCTGTAGCCTAAAACAGGCTTCAAATCAGACATATCACCTGAACAGAAGTCATTAAACACTCTGCATGTTAAAGTAGGGACCACCATGCTGTAAGCGGTCATGCAGCTGGAAATATTATCAAGTAGTCTGTGGATGAAGTGTGTAATGTTACAGACCAGCTACTTATTCATAATGTAGAATAGTAGCACGTTCCATTTGTACTCTGACGTCGGAATTTCCGACCTCCTGAGTTTAACTGGAATGCTCCCTAAAGTCGGAATGAGTCGGAAAGTCAGAGCAACACAACCCAATATATACCCAACGTCCACATTTATTATGGCAGCTACTCACATCAACAGTAGAAAAACTCTTTATTTTTAGTAGTTCTTTATTATTTATATAAGATTTAGTCAGTTGTACACGTAGCCCTTTTTTTTGTTTACAAGACGAGATGTTTCAACGCTGTTTATTTGCACGAAATATCGCATAGAAAAGTGTTATTGTCATTGTTAGTGTTGTACCAGTGGCCGCATACGAGCAATGAAGAATACTAGCCTCCGGGAAACTAGAACGCTATCACTGTGGAGATGATGTTACTCTGACTTCCTAGTTCCCAGGTAATATACCATTACTATAAAAAAGTGTGAAAAAAATACCAAGCGCCATGAATTTGTCTTGCCACCAGAGACGGTGAGGAAGGTGAACGTTAAAAATAAAGCATCAATAAAAAGTTCATTTAAGGCCTTGTTTAAGTCTTTACCGAGGGTGCCAATAATTGTTGAGGGGCCTATACATTGATCTCTTGTCAAAATGTTATCAGGAAGCATCACACAGGACATTTGAAAACACTAAACAGCATATACAGGTCCTTCTCAAAATATTAGCATATTGTGATAAAGTTCATTATTTTCCATAATGTCATGATGAAAATTTAACATTCATATATTTTAGATTCATTGCACACTAACTGAAATATTTCAGGTCTTTTATTGTCTTAATACGGATGATTTTGGCATCCAGCTCATGAAAACCCAAAATTCCTATCTCACAGAATTAGCATATCATTAAAAGGGTCTCTAAATGAGCTATGAACCTAATCATCTGAATCAACGAGTTAACTCTAAACACCTGCAAAAGATTCCTGAGGCCTTTAAAACTCCCAGCCTGGTTCATCACTCAAAACCCCAATCATGGGTAAGACTGCCGACCTGACTGCTGTCCAGAAGGCCACTATTGACACCCTCAAGCAAGAGGGTAAGACACAGAAAGAAATTTCTGAACGAATAGGCTGTTCCCAGAGTGCTGTATCAAGGCACCTCAGTGGGAAGTCTGTGGGAAGGAAAAAGTGTGGCAGAAAACGCTGCACAACGAGAAGAGGTGACCGGACCCTGAGGAAGATTGTGGAGAAGGGCCGATTCCAGACCTTGGGGGACCTGCGGAAGCAGTGGACTGAGTCTGGAGTAGAAACATCCAGAGCCACCGTGCACAGGCGTGTGCAGGAAATGGGCTACAGGTGCCACATTCCCCTGACCTGGGCTACAGAGAAGCAGCACTGGACTGTTGCTCAGTGGTCCAAAGTACTTTTTTCGGATGAAAGCAAATTCTGCATGTCATTCGGAAATCAAGGTGCCAGAGTCTGGAGGAAGACTGGGGAGAAGGAAATGCCAAAATGCCAGAAGTCCAGTGTCAAGTACCCACAGTCAGTGATGGTCTGGGGTGCCGTGTCAGCTGCTGGTGTTGGTCCACTGTGTTTTATCAAGGGCAGGGTCAATGCAGCTAGCTATCAGGAGATTTTGGAGCACTTCATGCTTCCATCTGCTGAAAAGCTTTATGGAGATGAAGATTTCATTTTTCAGCACGACCTGGCACCTGCTCACAGTGCCAAAACCACTGGTAAATGGTTTACTGACCATGGTATCACTGTGCTCAATTGGCCTGCCAACTCTCCTGACCTGAACCCCATAGAGAATCTGTGGGATATTGTGAAGAGAACGTTGAGAGACTCAAGACCCAACACTCTGGATGAGCTAAAGGCCGCTATCGAAGCATCCTGGACCTCCATAAGACCTCAGCAGTGCCACAGGCTGATTGCCTCCATGCCACGCCGCATTGAAGCAGTCATTTCTGCCAGAGGATTCCCGACCAAGTATTGAGTGCATAACTGTACATGATTATTTGAAGGTTGACGTTTTTTGTATTAAAAACACTTTTCTTTTATTGGTCGGATGAAATATGCTAATTTTGTGAGATAGGAATTTTGGGTTTTCATGAGCTGTATGCCAAAATCATCCGTATTAAGACAATAAAAGACCTGAAATATTTCAGTTAGTGTGCAATGAATCTAAAATACATGAATGTTAAATTTTCATCATGACATTATGGAAAATAATGAACTTTATCACAATATGCTAATATTTTGAGAAGCACCTGTATTTATACTCTTTTACAAGCAGTGAAGTATGACATGTTGTAAAGAAGTTGGCATCGTGACAAAGTGTTTGTTGGGCAGCAGACTGAAAGCGAGTCACAGCGGCATGTGGCCACAGTCCTTTGGTTTGGCAACCTCAGAATGGGCTAAAGGGACAGGAGGAGGGAATCTACTTCCATATTTTAATAAAATCAATAATGAAAGAAATTACCTATGAAATTTGTCAGTTAATGGTCACCATCACCACCTTAACTAACAAGAAAAATAGATAAATATAAAAAATATTACCGGTACTTTTAGTGTAACTGTGGAAATTACATGAAATAATTCCATGAAACAAACTGAAAACTGCATTTATTATTATTATATCTGTATTTAAAAACATTAGTTGGTTCTGTATTATTTTTAGCCAAAGTTATCACAAACAACTCGGATTTACAACTTTTTTTTAAAATGCTGAATTCAATTTTACTAGCAATATCCAGTGCCCATTACCGCCTGATCAAGTAATCAAAAAAAAGATCCTGTCTGGCAACATGAAGTAGGCTAAAAGACCTAAAAAATCATGCCCAGACCTAAGGAAACTCAAAAACAAATTAGAAACAACGTAATTAAGATCCATGAGTCTGAAAAGGAATACAGTGTCATTTCTAAAGCTTTTTGATACCAACAAACCACAGTAAGAGCCACTATCCACGAATGAAGAAACTATATAATATTGGTCAACCTTCCCTGAAGTGGCAGGAATCCAGAATTAGGCCAAGACAACATTACTCCAGAGAGTTAGAAAAGAACCCAGAACAACAGATAAAGCACTGCAGACCTCAATTGCCTCAGGTCAGAGTTTAGGATTCAACAATAACAAAGACACAGGGCAAAAATGGCATCCATATGAGAGCTTCAAGGTTAAAACTACCGCTTACCCAAAAGAATACAAAGTGATGTTTCATATTTGACAGCAAACTTCTTGATAATCCCAAAACTTTGGGGAAACCATTCTCTGGACTGACAAGACAAAAGTGGAAACTTTTAAAAAGTGTGAGACAAGTACCAAAACATTCATTCACCTCAGCATGCTAGAGGATTGAGGTAGCTGGAACTTCTTGATTACATCAGCTAATAATTATTTGACCACTTAGGGACTCTTAGACTGTGCCTAGAGATTAGAACTTTCAGCCCGAGGCGCTAAAGCAGTTGCTAAGTAATTTTCTAAAATGGAAATCAAGGAGCTCAACCGAACCACTCTGCTCCCTTACTGAGCTTTAACAATATAAGGTGTTTTTTTTTTATTGCCTTTACTCTTCATGTAAATGCGATGGGCAGCACAACTGTAGAAATTAGGATTCAAATAATTATTTATATTGAAGCTTTTCTATAATCATTATGACCAGACAAACTACAGCTGACACAGAAACTCAATAAACAATCTAACTGCTGACTGTTTTCCCGGGGCCCACCAAGTGAAATATTTTAAGCACAGTCCTGAGGCAACCTCTAGAGAATTACATCGATCCGCTGAGCATCTCTTGCACTGCTGTGCTTCTGGCATCCTGATCATAGAAGGGGGAGTCATCTACCGAGACAGAAAGGGTCATTCATTATCAACTAAAACCTGTGAGGAGGAAAATGCTAGCTCCACTGGCCCCAAACACTGCTGTGAGCTGATCTTGTGCCTCATTAATTACATAATTAAAGCATGAAGATATTTAAAACCAGCAAAGACAACTAAATCATGTTGAATTTGTCAGAGAAAGTAAAGATCACCATTTCATCTGTAATAACACTATGTGCTGCTGATTTCAAATAAACCACATCCACAACTACACGTCATCCAAATTAAAGTTTAATTAATTTTAGGTATTTTTTCCACCTCCAAGGACTGTTTAAAGTGTTTGAGGTAGAAACTCCATAGCTTTGGACAAATCTGTGAGGCTGTGCAATTATAAAGTTCAGAGGAGCAGCAGTTGCTGATAAACATTAACTTTTATCATTAAGGGATTAAAAAATATGCTGATGGAAAGAGACCCATCAGATCTAAAAGCACACAACAAAATGAAGATCGCATTATGCAATATGCAAATCCAACTGGCACACTCATTGGTTTCTTCTAACTGTGCAAGAGTATGACTCAAGCAAGCTGCTCGTGTCTTCCTCACTGCTGATTTCAAGTCAGCACTTACAGGTTTTACAGAGTCACCGGCGGCACTTAAAGACGTCTAATAACACACGTTGGATGTTAACAGAATAGAAAACTTTAAAACAGAGGGGATTTTGGGCACTGTGGCAAAATAAAATCAATTATATAATGGGGTATACCAGTAAAACACACTGACATTTCCCGTCAATCTGAAATCCGCCTTACAAAGAGCTCTGCAATTGCTGTATCAGATCAAGCCAATAATAAAGGAGTCCCAGATATCTTGTTTCTATGTTTAAGACTGTCATTATGAAGTAAGAAAGGAAGAGGTCCTTGAGTTGTGATGTTGTGTTGAAGAAAAACACAATAGACTGACTAGTCAGAACTGGACAGCCTTATAGCATACTGATCACAGACTTGCTAAAGACAGAAAAATATTTGGTGATGCTTATTGTTTAATGCACCCAAAAAAGTGTTATAGAAAGGTGGTGGTAGGATGGTAAAGTCGTGAAGACATGTTATGCTTGTTTGCAAAGCAGAAACTCAGTAACACTGTTGAGTTAACGATTTGATTTAATATAATAATTCATATGCATGGTTTCCTAACAACGTGTACCCCTAATATCGATAACGATTAACTCGCATTTTGCTGACTGACTTTTTCCTTGTCATTGTACACTGTCCAGCTAATCTCTGTCAGCTTTAGTATCTCAGCCACTAAAAACATACGTCAGGTGTGGCCATATCATATACTGTCAATATGCGGAGAGTGAATGCATGGAGAATAATATCCTTCCTTAAAGAATCCTCGCAGTCCTTTGCTATTAGAATTAGACATATTGTGCACACACTTAGTGATCTGTAAAATCTTCGCACTTTGTGAAAACCTAAAAAAAAAAAAATTGTTAAACTCATCTTGTTCTTTTGAATTCAATTTGCAATGTATTGAGACAAGTATAAAAAGCAACTCATCCCTTGTGATGTCAACATAAGTCATGTCAGTCTTTTTCTAAGAACAGAAAATAAAAAAACTTGCTTTTTCGGTACCCATTTCTGAAACTAAATCTGTAATCACTTAACCTCTAAACTTAAGTCTGTGCTTCTCAAGTAGTGCTACACTTACAGCACAGGGCGAAGCTTTGCTCTAAAAAACGCAGTCGTTTTCAGAATGTTCAATATCTCCTCTAAGCTTGTTGAACCATCTAAAAGGAAAGACCTCTCTGCCTGCAGTGGAGAAAAGAGGATTACTTCCTCTTTCCATGGATCTGCTATATATCAAACTGGCTGAAAGCTGAGTCGATTTAAATATTAAAGATCACGAATTAGGAAAGAAGAGAAAAGTAATTGTTGAGTCTGCATCACATTATGTTAAGAAGTGTAAGATTTCTTCAACCCATTCTGTCATTTTACATCTAAATTAAACTTTATCAGTCTCAGCTGTCTGTGTACTTGAGTAGGTACATCATATCTACAGTATGTCACTGCGACTTTAAATTTCATCACAATGTTTTCTGGTATTTACTGGAATACCAACTAAAACAATGATTAAATAGTCTCTGTAAATGAAATCAGTCTGTTTAACAGTAGATCTTCCACTCTGTACAGTCAGAGCATCACAAACACAAATACTGCTCTTAATATAAAATCCACTCATTATCAAATAGTTTACTTTAGCACATCAGTTACATCTGAGTTTTCTCTAACAATCTAAGAGATGTTCACCCTTTACACAGAAACAGAAAGTCTACTGCCTGCTGCAGCTTCCTCACTGTCTGTGTGATGTCACCTGCTCTGTCCTGTGCTCAGATATCCCCAGACAGCCGGTCTGGAAGTAGGATGGCAGAACAGATAGCATCTGAAACACTAGGCATCACATTTTACAATGTTCAAAATGTTCAAATCAAAAGCGCCAAGTTTATGGCGCAGGAGAACCTTTTCTGCATGTCTTGTCTATACACAATTACCTGGTACCACATTGATTTATGTTATATATTGCTGAATTACCAGTGAGTCGATGATCACTTGGGGTATAGGTTGGCACTTTTGGGCAGTAGTTTAACAGAGAAGCCGTCAAAAAAAAAAGGGCTACAAAACACTTCGATTACTAAATTTCCAATTTACCAAAGCAAATTACAAGTATTGTGGTGATAATGAGGTCAAACAAAAATATTTATCTTGAAATTGCTTAGAGTACCATACAGCTCAGGGGGGGTCCAGAAAACAAAAAACAGTATCATAATCAGAGTCTCAGGTGAGTCTAATCTGGCTATGACTGAAAACTGAAGTATTTAGAATCTGTCAATCTGCTTATTTTAAGTAAATCACTGCAGGTATAGAAATTATATTTTATTAATCTGGAAATATTTATTTAAAATTCTCCGTTCTCCCCCATACCATTGTTATAACCTTACATAATTATGATCCGTTTTGCAGAAAACAAATCTGCCTACAAACAAGATGTTACATCATGCTCTTCACAGAAATGACAAGCACACTTTTTTTTTTGTTCTTTGCCCTACATTCACGTTTCCATGCGGTAGCAGAGGAGAAAAGGAGCAGGGGAGATTTCAAACCGTTCTACTGTCCGACTACTCCGGTGTCAGAGGCATGACGGAGCAAGAACGAGCGTGACAAGTACAAATACAACATGACTGCCCGATGCCCATGTAACAGCAACCCACAGTTTCTATGCCTCCCTGCTATCCAGCCTTGCTAAAGACTCGCTTCTCTTGCAGTAGAGGTTGCCATGCAGTATTGCAAGAAATCATCTTAAAAGAAAAGTTTTACTTAGAAAAAAAAAAAACATGAAAAATATGCCCGTTTCAGACTGATTTTCTTCAACCTAGATATCCATGGAGGTGTTTTCCATATCACCTTGGAGGCCAACACTCCTAAATAATAGTGGGGAAAATAATCAATATAGCCTTTAGTATTATTCATCTTCTTGTAAGTTTGATACACAATGGTGAGTTTAGAATCAAAACAGCACAGCACCATCCTTTTATCCAGACCTGGATCCTTCTTTGGATGAAGGAGATGGAGGCAGGAAACTGTTGCCGTGGAGATGTGGAACACATTAGGTCGCTTGGCAACAGCCCATCATGCACAAGTCAGAGCCACTCCCCGAGTGCTCCACATTCAACCTCCCCAGCTCCATGTTTGGACGGGCTAAAGTGCACCAGACTGAGCTCAAAACCGATGGAAATAATTACTCTGGCGAACAGCCACAGGTCTGCAGGCACCCCAACGTTGCTGTTAATCACAGCATTGGTTTAGACTCTTCAGTAGAGACAAACCAGCAGTAGGGATTTATTGTTACAAACACGAGGCTGTGACATCTATAGATTGTCATCTCCAAATATCTAGGAGGCTTGATAACAACAATAAAGGCCAAAAACAACCCAGACAGTGTAGCTTTAAGCTTAAAACCCCTATAAACAAATATTACATAGAAAAAAAGGGACCATTCATTTTTAAATTAAGTGTATTAGAAAAGAGCAATAGAAAAATTTAGCATATCTTACCTTTGTTCTTGATTTGACTTTTGACTTGACTTTTTGTCGCCTTTTCAGTTTCTTCTTACCCAAAGCCTTCTTCCCCCTGGAAGTGCACAGAAACAAGGCCAATAATGTAAAATATAACCTTCCAGATGCATTTTGTTTAACCCAAAAAGACATTTAATACTCAAGTTGGAACTTTATATCAACCAAACGCGAGCGCCAATGCATGATCTGCCCTATGGTACTTTTATATTTGGATTCTCATGGCGCTAAAGGCTCATTTAGACCAATAGGTCTCAGAATGTGAACACTGACTTTTTTTTTTTTAATGGGCTGAACGGGGCACGTCGCTGATGGTGTAAGGGTTAAGCGCGCGACTATGTAAGGTGGCTACAGTCCTTGAGGCGGCTGTCCCGGGTTCGAGTCCCGGACCCGCGGACATTTACCAAATGTCTCCTCTCTCTACCCCCTTTCCTGTCTACCTACTGTCAAAAATAAAGGCCACTAGTGCCGAAAAAAAAAATATCTTTAAATGGATTGAACGACTATTTTAGCTCTGGGTTCTCTCCATTAGCACCGATGCCAAAGATACAAACACGATAACACTAATTCAACCTAATGTAAAACATCACAACAGGGGAGTATGAGACATCTAATTGGGGGGGGGGGGGGGGGACACAGCATAGTGCAATTTAAAAACAACATCTGCTATGTCGCACATTTGCACGGTTTTAAGTTTTTCCATTCGTTCTGTGGAGCATTAGTACTGATTACTGTTTTTTCATTTAATGTGACTACTGCTTTTTTTTTTGCTACAGCTGCATCATCAAGTGCACTTGAGCAGCACAGATTCTGGTGTGTGCTTTCACTTTAACTGACTGAATGCTTATTGTTCTCGAAAGTAGGGATGCACAATATATTAGCATTAATATCGGTATCAGCTGATGTTAATTACTTTTTAAAATATTGGTATCAGTCCCATAAATAAAACTGGGCCAATAATAACAACCGATGTTTATTTCCATCTTGTTCCTGTTTGTGTATTTGTTTCGGGAAGAGAGGGAGGGACGGGTTTGGCCATGTCGCATGCCCAAACAATTTGTTTGGACATGCAACAGTGATAGTGATGCAGCGTGGGATTGCGGAGTGTTTAACTCAAGCAGAGAAGCAAGGTCAGCAGCGTGGTTGTTTTTTTTTCACAGTGTCAAAATGGGTAGAGAAATAAATATAACATATGTAATAGGGATGAAAGCACCTTTTGCTATCTGATTATTAATCGATAAAAAAAATAGTCCACGGATTAATTGATTAGCAAAATAGTCGTTAGTTGCAGCCCTAATACACAATATTGGAAAATACTAGTTATCAACCGTAACACCAATATAAATACCGGTAGCGATATCGGCCGAAAGGTTTTATGCCGGTGCATCCCTACACAAAAGAGACTATTCCTCTAATTAGGTCTTTGTGGTAACATATTTCAATTTGTCATGATACCAATCCTTTTAATGACATGCGGGGGAAAAAAGTGCTAGAGGGACTGCACACTGCTCGTCAGCTGGCTAAAAGACAGCTCCTATATTCAAACCCCCCCACTTACAAGACAAGTTCAGGTGTTTGAAAATATACCACCTAGTACAATTCACAGAAAATCATGTTGTGAAAAGTGAGGGAATACATAACTCTTATTAAGGTAAGGGTTTTCTAAAACTGTAGTTGTGCATTTTTGATCTAAATATTTGTGAAAATACTGTGATATTATAACAGTAATATGTGAAAATATGTAAACATGAAAACCTCATCCTGACCCAAGCCTGTTTAGTGGATGTCTTTCTTTAGTCTAAATAAGTAAGATGAGGCAAACAGAAACAAACAAAGCAAAAAGGAAAATAACTGCATAGCGCCACACGTAAAAACAAAAACATGATTTTGGCTCCAATTATAATCCATTAGTCACCCCTGCACTCTGAATAACTAACATCATCCATTAAAAAGCTCAAACTGGACAACTATTAATAACAATATTGAAGTAATATCCCGACAAAAGAACATTAGATAGGATGAGATGTTTACTGAAACTGATGTTCTTACATTTTCTTGAGCACAGTTATTAAAAAATACTAAAATAAACAAATAAATGTCAGTTCAACAATCATCTCTGATTATATATAAATTAATCATGGTTCATGATTATTAGTTGGTTTGTGAGAGAGTATCAGTTCTTATCAAATTAAGCAACCTGACTGACTAGCATGACGTAAGTGTATTATGACAGAAAATCAAATGAGTGGATTCAGCTGCCAACACGTCTGCGTTTAAACATGTCTCAAGTTTCATGCCATTTTGGTTTGTTTAGATGTGAAGTATATATTCATAGTGTTGTATTCATGCTTATTATTGTCATCCTCCTTTCTGTAAAACGAACATCTGTGTAGATAACATGGAAAAGGGCTGATGCCAAATGTTTGTTAGCTGGCTAACAGTGACGCTGTCGGGCCTAAAACCATTAACACGGCATTACTAAACAACTAAATTAACCTAAGCAAGTTGTCAAGCGAAACTGAATACATTTATAACATGTTCAGTAAAAGAAAAGCATCCAAGATTAGGGATGAGCTTGTTTACGTCCAACAGGGTGTCACCCTCTCTTCAAAACAAACTGACAATCTGCTGTAATGACAACTAGTAAGCTAGCTAGCTTGTATGGGTGAAAGCTGCTTTTACTTCCTACGCATTAGGACCCAATAGGTGCTTTGATTTTAAATTCCATGTGAACCAATGTTTAACTAAAATCACATTGCCCGGAACACCCGGAATAAAAACCTCTCGCACAAGGGTGAAGCAACGTAATGTTAGCTGGGGTTGTACCCCTCAGCTAAGGAAGTCACACAAACTTGGCAAATAAGATGACTCCGCAAGCAAATTATTGAGTACTTAGCATGCTTGTTTGTAGGTTAAATACTGAACATAATGACAAGTCAGACTTATATATATTCGGGGTGTAATATTCGATGTTAGCGCCGCTATGAAAGGGTTAAGGTTAGCTTACAGCCGTTAGCCTCGTTAGCCCTTCAACTGACAGAGCAGCTCCATGTATCTATCATTTTCCGTTGGCCACTCACCTTCCCTGATTTATCCCCTGCTCTTTATCATTGATGGCGGTGGTATAAATCCGTCTGTATCTCTCCGCAAGGGCTCGTCCTGAGAGTAAAAGCTGGTACCGAGTCCGACAATCCGACTGGGCTCCGACAGTCGGGCAAGAACCCATTCCCGAACCGATGGTGGTGAGATCGGCTCCCATTCCAGAAATTACCCTGACACCGAGCCCCACGGACGGCGATAAAGAGGGTAAAATTCCCCCTCCACCGGCGGCGGCCGCTGCCGCAGCAGCACACATCATCGTTTAGCACAGCAATGCATATATCACACAGACAGGTTATATCCGGCCATTAGATGCAGTCCTCTTAACATCAAACCCGCCACATGTCACATCATATGTCCGCTCCGAGCTGCAAAAACGCCGCAATTAGCATCCACTGTTTTCAATTATTACAGACGCAGAATAAGAGCCTTTCTGACGGTGCTGCTACGGTGTTCTGATGCGCAGTGTCAACACGGCGTTCTCCTTCCTAGAGCAGACCTCCTCAGGCCACAAGAAAAAGATCTAGCAGAACAACAGAAACGAAAGCTGTCCTGAGTAAAACTGTCGTGTTTCGGTTTCATTCGCTCCTTGAATATTTCTTGACCCCGAAGAGGCAGCACCCTCAGCAGGGCTGCCATCTTAGCTCCATCATCCTGCCCCTCCCAGACTCAGTTCTGCGTCGCTAGCATGCTGGGATATTTTCATATACCAAAACTAAGCAGTGCTGCTAATAGCAAATTACAACACCGCTGAAAAGTGAAGTTATTGCAGTACTGAAATTTAGAAACTGAAACGCATGTATTACATATTTGCACTTGCCTATTTATATTTTGGAAACAGAGAGGTGTATTCTCAACGTTTATTTCGGGGTTGTTGTTTTTTTAAATTGAATCATACAGCGAATAAAACACAAATTTCAGTTTCTCAGAATACTAGTTTAATTATAAGACTAATTAGACTGTTTGATCTTAACATCTGATATAATAAATAAAAAAAAGATGCAATCAGACAGACAAAAGTATGAAATTGTGTGCAAACTCTGGTATTTGTATAGGATCAAATAAAAACTTGTAAAATAAGTACCAGCAACATCATTACAAAATATCAAATTCAGGCAGAAGAAACACACATTTCCACATCTAGTTTTTACACAACACAAACAACATATAAACCAACACTTACAATAGGTAATGCAAGGTCCAGTGACACTATATACTGTGCTCTGCAGATTCAGTTGACCTCCAAATGGCACAGCAGCCTAGGAAATAACAGAACCCAAAAATAACAGGAACCAGAAATAGGAAATAACAGAGCACAGAAATAACAGAATCCAGGATCCTGGGTTCAACTCCCAGCCGGGGGTCTTTCTGGAGGCTCCTGCCACAGTCCAAAGAATGCATGTTAGGTTCACTTGTCTCTCTAAATTTCCCTTAGATTTTGCCCTGTCTTGGACTGGCAACGCTTCTAGGGTGTACCCTGCCACTTACCCCTTAACTATAGAGGTATGTACCAGCCCCTCTGCATCAAAGTATGAATGAGATGGTTATAGAATTTGATGGTTGGATTCAGATGTGGATGGATTATTTAAAGTGACAAAGTGGCACAAAAGTATGCTAAATATCTGTAAGAAAGAGTGGCGGGGTTTGTACACATCTAAACATAAATTTGCATCCCCAGATAGATTTTAAGAGGTTTTTTATCCATATGACCTTTGAAAACAAGGCTGGATAATGTTGAAAATATTTAAAATGTGAATACATCACCATTTATAATTTATTTAGTAGTCATCAAGATAAACATCAAGTGCTTGTGTTGTACAGCCTGTCTCTACATGCTCATCCGGGAGGAGTGAATGCTGCAAGTCACTGACTGGATGCAATCTGCTGGGTTTCCTTAGATAGAAAAACTTTTTATCCAATTTGAATAAAAAGCTAACTCCGACTGCACTGTTCAATGGTTAGGATTAATTGGAATGTATGTACTTGACTGTTGTGAAGTGCCTTGAGACAACATGTGTTGAATTGGCGCTATATAAATAAAACTGAATTGAATTGAATTCTCTGAAAAGTGTGTTACAGTGAGACTTCAACCTTAGACGACCCCTCTTAAATATGCCTTACATTGGGTAAGAATTGTAGCCACCCTCTGATTTTATAATTATCCTTACTGCTGTTTTCTGCTCAGAACCGCTGTGAACTTGTGTTCATTTCTGTCAAAACATTAAAAAAACTTGCATTGCATTGCAGGAATTCTTATAAATGCATCATGCAGGTTCTGATTATATTTAGATTTTGCTAGTCAAGTAGTGACAGAAGGATGCACAAGGAGAAGGTGAACTGCAGCAGTGGGGGCTGTGTTCGACAGCATCAGTCAAAATGTCAGTAAAGGCCAAAACACACTGTGGTGCAAAGGTAGACAAGAACAGGAGGTACATGAAAAAGATGCAGCCGACATGTTCATGATTTTACACATGCATATTTGCAATGTGTGAAACTATATTTAACAAGTAAAATATTCCTCCTGGACCTCTTTGTACTCAGAGGGATATTTCCAGTGTTCATGTTTTGCAGTGGAGGCATATAACAGAGCATCCGTTCACATTTGCTGAGGCAGGGAGAGGACTTGAGATTTACGGAGCCGCTTGCTGTGTTTTATTGGCTGTGAGGCATTGCATCGGCCCAATGACAAGGGAGAAGTCCGTCTATATTGTCTCTTTTCATAGCAACCCAGAAAGCATTTAGAGGCAGGTATCACCGGTGATATAGCTGATGAAAACTGAAGGAGTTTTTACCTTTGAAGCATGTGACGATCAGCATCCCTGAAGTGTATTTTCCTGCTCATCCTTAGGTACAAGGAATAATTTGATTCTGTTTTATGGAATCTGAACGCACATCCACGTCTGATGGTCTGTTGATTTAACCCCTTTTGTTTCAAAACTCTTCCGTTCCATCAAGGAGGAGAAGGGGGAATATCTAGCCCACAATGAAGCTACAGATTAGACAACATCAAGAACATAGCTAATATGAGATAGAATTTACTTTAGCTGAGTAGATGGAAAATATCAGAGTAGGATGTTATTTATAATATGCGACAGTGTTATCTCAGTTTTGCATTTTGTCATTGTGATTATTTGTTCTTACATGATAAAATGCATTGTTGTTGACAGCTGGCTGGATAAGCATTTCTGTAGATAAAATATATTTATTTATTTTCTTATTAAAAACTTAACACCAGTGACTGTGTTTAAATGTAGATCAGTTGAGTTCATTACCACATCTACATGCATCAAGAACACAAGCTAAAAACACTTTTAAAAAACTTGTTTTGAGCTTTGTAACACAATTGTTTTGAGTTTTGTAACACCACTGGTCTCCAGATACCAGTGGCCTCACTCGAAAAAGAGAAAATATCCAGTGAGCGGCAGTTCTGTGGGCGCAAATGCCTTGTTGATGCCAGGGGAGAATTGCCAGACTGGTTCCAGCTAATAGAAAGGCAACAGTAACTAAAATAACCACTCGTTACAACCAAGGCATGCAGAAGAGTATCTCTGAACATACAACACGTCGAACCTTGAGGCGGATGGGCTACAACAGCAGAAGATCATACCGGGTGCCACTCCTGTCAGCTAAGAACAGGAAACTGAGGATACAATTCCCATAGGCTCACCAAAATTGGACAATAGAAGATTGGAAAAACGTTGCCTGGTCTGATGAGTCTCGATTTCTGCTGCGACATTCGTATGATAGGGTCAGAATTTGGCTTCAACAACATGAAAGCATGGATCCATCCTGCCTTGTATCAATGGTTCAGGCTGGTGGTGGTGGTGTAATGGTGTGGGGGATATTTTCTAGGCACACTTTGGGCCCCTTAGTACCAATTTAGCATTGTGTCAACGCCACAGTCTACCTGAGTATTGTTGCTGACCATGTCCATGTTGCTGACCATGTCCATCCCTTTATGACCACAGTGTACCCATCTTCTGATGGTTACTTCCAGCAGGATATCGTACCATGTCATAAA
This sequence comes from Girardinichthys multiradiatus, assembly GCF_021462225.1. Taxonomy (NCBI): domain Eukaryota; kingdom Metazoa; phylum Chordata; class Actinopteri; order Cyprinodontiformes; family Goodeidae; genus Girardinichthys; species Girardinichthys multiradiatus. The sequence goes on from NC_061800.1 coordinate 18,686,232, forward strand.
GCACCAATCATCTCAGACTGGTTTCTTGAACATGACAATGAGTTCACTGGACTCAAATGGCCTCCACAATCATCAGATCTCTATCCAATAGAGCACCTTTGGGATGTGGTGGAACGGGAGATTCGCATCATGGATGTGTGATGCTATCATGTCAATATGGACCAAACTCCCTGAGGAATGTTTCCAGTACCTTGTTGAATCTATGCCACGAAGGATTAAGGCAGTTTTGAAGACAAAAGGGGGTCCAACCCGGTACTAGCAAGGTGTAACTAATAAAGTGGCCGCTGAGTGTATGCAAACTTCAGAAGTATTGGAGCTATGGAAGCTACAAAATAAACAAAGTTATCTTTAAAATATATCCTCCAGAGTAACTTCCACAGATAGAATTCAGTAAACCTTTAACTTTCAATTAGCAGCCTGCATTTCCAAATAATGGGCTGCGCAGTTGGTAGCAATGTTGCCTTGCAGCAAGAAGGTCTTGGGTTCGACTCCCGGCCAGGGGTCTTTCTGCATGGAGTTTGCATGTTATCCCCATGCATGGATGGGTACTCTGCCTTCCTCCCACAGTCCAAAAATATCACTGTTAGGTTAATTGGTCTCTCTAAACTGCCCTTAGGTGGGAGTGTGTGAATGGTTGTTTGTCCTGTCTGTGTTGCCCTGTGATGGATTGGTGACTTGTCCAGGGTGTACTCTGGCCCATAGCCTGCTGGAGATAAGCACCAGCTCCCCTGTGATCCACTATGGAAGAAGTGGTAGAAACTGACTGACTGCTTGGTTACTGTAGTTCTCTACAGCCATGGAGGCTGTTTGAACTTTGTACATTTGCCAATAGAGGGCAGTGTGGCCTATTAGTTGGAGGGAAGCTGGACTGACAGACGTTGCGCTGAAAAAAGAATAGGAAGAAGAAGAGGTCCGCTACAGACGCTGTAAAACAATCATGCTGATTCTGTTACGAGAAACATGTCATGAAAATACATTTCCAGATTTACAATGATTTCACAAATTTTTTACAATAGTTTACATTTAATAATGTTATCGTTTTAAAAGGTATTCCTTCAAAAAATAATTTAGCTAATATCTTGAATGATCATAGATATTTTCACATAGCAGGACCATCTCAAGCTTTACTCAAATTAAAATAATAAAAATAAGTTTTTCACCAGTTTATTAGTTATGACAATTTGCAAAGTATATAAAAAGAATAAATTCAAAATTTTAATGCGAATTAATGAAATTTATCTTAAAAAGATGAAAAACTTCCATGAGTGAATAACAAATTTTACACGTTTTAAGAGAATACTACATGCATATTAATTTTTTTTATGGTAAACATTAATGTTCAAGTTTAAAATACAAAAAAATTATGCATTCCCCACATGCTGCTACCCTGCATGTTTTAGTAAGACTGTTATTAAATATGAAAATAAAATAATAAAATCTAACAATTAAAAAAAATCTTTAAAATTCAAGCTGAAGATGTTTTCATAGTATTTTAATAATTTAAATTATTTTTCTGGCAGTAAAGCTGTATTTTGCTGTTGAAGATGACACATTTTGTTTGTTGTTTAAAGTATTTTCTGTTGATTAAAAAATAAAAAAAGTTTTACACCACAGTTTTTCCTGCTCATTAAGAATGAAAAACTTGTTGTTTTACCACAGGTAGTGGGTTTATAAGAGAAAATGTCAATAAAAATGAAATTTTAGGTAAACTGAAATTTCCAACCTTCATGCATTGTGTTTGAAGTGCCAGGTCTGGTCCACTGGCAGCAGTGTCGATGTAGGGAAGTGCTGTCTCCTTCAGTCACCATAGCAAAGCAGGTTTACACAATTTTAGACACAATTCAGCTTCTTTGTGTCTATAAGAGTAAAATCTGTTACCACTGAGTTTGCATTACCATTTATATGGTGTTTATTCTAAGCCTCCCCGTGTTGAAAATCATTGACAATTTGAACATTATTGAAGTTTGGGGGTGGTCATAGTAAATAGTGAAGAGCAAAAATAAGACCCTATAATATCATATAAAGCCTAAAATTGAAAAGAGCTTTGAGTAAAATGATTGTGCAGAATTTCTCTTTCAAAATGGGTAATGAATGGGTGCCTAAAATTAACAGTTTCAACTGTCTTTGTATGCTTACCTCAATTGTAATGTCTTTCCAAGGCAGTCTGCATTCCTTCTTTACTGTCAGTGAAAGGGAGGGGTTCGCCTATCAGTGACTTGCTGTCACACCCATGCCAGGTATGAAAGTGACTGCACACCCATCATACCTCTGATCATCCAGAACACGACACACCCAATGGCACATTTTTCACTCAGTCCAAGTCTGAGCTTTTGCAGACTTTCACTGTTGAAACTGTCAATATGTGCTAAACATGCTTGCTTAGTACATCCTGGTAAACAGAGGTAGAGTAAAAACTTTTGGTTTTACTGAGATCTGCTTTTCACTGTGAAAGTCTGTTTTATTTTTCGGAGCTCAGAGCGAGGATCAATCCTGGCAAGAAGCCTTGCAACATTATTCATCCTCTGCTCTGGCTGTATGCTTAGAGTTGTGGACCTGCTGGAAGAGTTAACCTCCATTTTAAGTCTTTTTCAGCCTTGCATAACTTTTTCTTCCAGGATTCCCCTGCATTTATCTTCATCCACCCTCCCATCAACTCTGACCGGCTTCCCTGCTGAAGAAAAGCATCCACACAGCATGTTGCTGCAACCACCACGATTTATTTTGGGAATGGTGTGTTCAGGGGAGGTTTCCGTTACTTTTACCTCCCCATATTTTGTTTTTCACATTACCCACAAGAGCTAAGTTCGGTCTTATCTAATCAGTGGACCTTCTGCATGTACATATTTACTTTGTTTAAAAACAGCTTCTTAAGGCTTTCTTTCAATTATTGCTATATACTGGTCCTTCTCAAAATATTAGCATATTGTGATAAAGTTCATTATTTTCCATAATGTCATGATGAAAATTTAACATTCATGTATTTTAGATTCATTGCACACTACCTGAAATATTTCAGGTCTTTTATTGTCTTAATACGGATGATTTTGGCATACAGCTCATGAAAACCCAAAATTCCTATCTCACAAAATTAGCATATCATTAAAAGGGTCTCTAAACGAGCTATGAACCTAATCATCTGAATCAACGAGTTAACTCTAAACACCTGCAAAAGATTCCTGAGGCCTTTAAAACTCGCAGCCTGGTTCATCACTCAAAACCCCAATCATGGGTAAGACTGCCGACCTGACTGCTGTCCAGAAGGCCACTATTGACACCCTCAAGCAAGAGGGTAAGACACAGAAAGAAATTTCTGAACGAATAGGCTGTTCCCAGAGTGCTGTATCAAGGCACCTCAGTGGGAAGTCTGTGGGAAGGAAAAAGTGTGGCAGAAAACGCTGCACAACGAGAAGAGGTGACCGGACCCTGAGGAAGATTGTGGAGAAGGGCCGATTCCAGACCTTGGGGGACCTGCGGAAGCAGTGGACTGAGTCTGGAGTAGAAACATCCAGAGCCACCGTGCACAGGCGTGTGCAGGAAATGGGCTACAGGTGCCGCACTCCCCAGGTCAAGCCACTTTTGAACCAGAAACAACGGCAGAAGCGCCTGACCTGGGCTACAGAGAAGCAGCACTGGACTGTTGCTCAGTGGTCCAAAGTACTTATTTCGGATGAAAGCAAATTCTGCATGTCATTCGGAAATCAAGGTGCCAGAGTCTGGAGGAAGACTGGGGAGAAGGAAATGCCAAAATGCCAGAAGTCCAGTGTCAAGTACCCACAGTCAGTGATGGTCTGGGGTGCCGTGTCAGCTGCTGGTGTTGGTCCACTGTGTTTTATCAAGGGCAGGGTCAATGCAGCTAGCTATCAGGAGATTTTGGAGCACTTCATGCTTCCATCTGCTGAAAAGCTTTATGGAGATGAAGATTTCATTTTTCAGCACGACCTGGCACCTGCTCACAGTGCCAAAACCACTGGTAAATGGTTTACTGACCATGGTATCGCTGTGCTCAATTGGCCTGCCAACTCTCCTGACCTGAACCCCATAGAGAATCTGTGGGATATTGTGAAGAGAACGTTGAGAGACTCAAGACCCAACACTCTGGATGAGCTAAAGGCCGCTATCGAAGCATCCTGGGCCTCCATAAGACCTCAGTGCCACAGGCTGATTGCCTCCATGCCACGCCGCATTGAAGCAGTCATTTCTGCAAAAGGATTCCCGACCAAGTATTGAGTGCATAACTGTACATGATTATTTGAAGGTTGACGTTTTTTGTATTAAAAACACTTTTCTTTTATTAGTCGGATGAAATATGCTAATTTTGTGAGATAGGAATTTTGGGTTTTCATGAGCTGTATGCCAAAATCATCCGTATTAAGACAATAAAAGACCTGAAATATTTCAGTTAGTGTGCAATGAATCTAAAATATATGAATGTTAAATTTTCATCATTACATTATGGAAAATAATGAACTTTATCACAATATGCTAATATTTTGAGAAGGACCTGTAATTGTACTTGTACTCTTACTCTTCCGCTTCATCCGGGACTGGGTGATGGGTGATGAAAGAGTCCAACTTCGAGTCCCCAGTCTCTGCTTCCACCAAGGAAGGCGTGATGGCACGATTGAGGAGATCCTCGAAGTACTGCTACCACTGCCCGATAATGTTCCCAGTCAAGGTCAGCAGCTCACCACTCCCAATGTAAACAGTGTTGGCCTTCTCCATGGCCTCACCGAACTCCTCCCAGGTCCATATCTTTGCCTCTGCCATAGCCCGGGCTGCGGCACTCTTGGCCTCACAGTACCCATCAGCCGCCATAGGAGTCCCACAAGCTAGCCACAGTTGATAAGACTCCTTCTTCAACTTGACACCACCCCTTACTTCTGGTGTCCACCACTGGGTTCGGGGATTGCCACCGCGACAGGCACCGCAGACCTTACGGCCACAGCTACTGGCGGCAGCATCGACAACAGAGGCAGAGAACATAGTCCACTCGGACTCTATGTCTCCAACCTCTCCCGGAATCTGGTCAAAGCTCTCCCGGAGGTGGGAGTTGAATACATCCCTGCCAGTTTAAGAGCCAGTTTAAGCATCCGGAAATTTGGGTCATCACTGTCTCCACCTTCGTCTGTAGCCCAAACCTCTTTGCACCACACCCTCATGGTTCCCCCTGCAGGTGGTGGGACTACTGGGGGATGGCCTTGACCTTCTTGTTTGGGCTTCGCCCGGCTGCAAGGAGTAACCCGACCACCAGGACCTCATCGACGATTCCCAACCCCAGGCCTGTCTCCAGGGTGGGACCCTGGCTCCACTGAACCAGGCGATGTCAAGTGCCTCATTCTAGTGGTCCTCTAGTGGCCCCGGACAACAGAGCCTCTAGGATCATTCAAGCACTGAAACCCCTCCACCACATTAAGGTGGCGGTTCAAGGAGGGGTCTATACAATTGTTATGAGTCATAATGTGGTTTGGTAAAGGAACGTGTTGGCAGGAACGTAGGATACATGGAGTGGTGATTTATTTTCAAAAACAGAAGGCAAAAAAGGCAAACATTCACACCACGGCACAAGGACATAGTAAATGGAGCAACGGAGAAGAAACAGGTATGGTGACAGACAATACAGGAACAGAAACAGAAGAATCCAACAGAGAACAATGACCAACAGAGAGCTTATATGGGTGATAGAACAGGTGCAGGTGGCGCAGGTGAGAAGAATCTAATTGATTGCATTGTGAATGTGGCTGAGGGTGGGAGACTAATTAACATTGAATGGAGCTGAACAGAGATACAAAAAAACCATAAGACATGTGAAAGACAAACAGGAAATAACTCTAAATGTACAAAGAACATAAGAATAAACCAGGAAGCTAAAAACAAATGAATGAACTTATATGGAAAACATTTAACAATAATGAGCACAGACAAACAAACTGAAGGAGGCCAGGCATGAAAAACATAACAACAGGGGGATGATGAAAATACCCAAAAGAAAATCAAAACCCAAACACCTATAGATCATGACACCCTCTAGTACTTTTATCAGCACACAAGTAAAGTACAAAGTCTGCGGTCAGTTATGCTGTGGTGAAAGACCAAGTTCAACAGGACACTGGTATATAATCATGTTGCAGCGGTGCACCTTGTATCAGACCCATTTGTGATAATTCTGCTCACTTTATGTCCTTTCATCAAGATTAAAACGCTTCAGAGATCAGAGTTTTACAGTGCCAGAGTTGATTAATTCGGGACTGTGCTAGAAAAACACATTTCAATACCAAAGCTGAGGAGCAGGTATTTCAGCACTCCACCCAGTTGCATTAATTCTCAGCCCACTAGGAGAAACTAACCATTAGCAGGGAAATGATGACGATGGAGGAAGAAACATGTAGATTTGACATGAAGAGAGAAACGTGTTTCTTCGATTCATCTGCGAGGCCACTCCCTGGGGTGGCCTCCCTCTGAGGTTAAAAGTAGAAGAAATGACGAAGGTGCGGCTGTGTCGTGAAGAGTTATAGACTGGTGTTTGGACCTGAGCTAAACCGACGATTTTACCTTTAAAAGCCAGTAATAGAGTCATCTGCAGAGGTATGCATAATATTTTTTATCTGAAAATTTTAGGCAGCAATTATATAACTTTTATTTTTATTATTTGAGTTTGTTACTGGTCAAAAAAATGCTTTAACCCTTACAATTTGAGAAAAAAACTGTAATTCTTGTTTTCTTGTTTTCCTCAAATATAGTATATTTTGTTTAATTTGGTGTAAAGAGACATTATATTGATTTAGAGGACCCTAAACTTTCTCTTTTCTGCAGTGTTAACTCAACCTTGCAGTGTTGCTGAGCATTCTTGCCTAACAATTAACACAATGAACATTCTGCTGGCAACAAGTCACTTTTTACATGAATAAATAATTTTTAGCATGCTTTCAGTTTTATGAGCAGCAAATATACTTTTTCCTGACTGATTTGCATCAAGGTGTTGAAAACATTCTTTAAATGTAAGCGGTTTAAGCATATGTATTCTTCACGATGTCCCAAAGAACAAATCCACATCTCTCGAGACAGATATAACACATTGAAACAATAAAAAAGTTCAGGTTTGCCTCACATATAAGTGATAGTTATCTGTTTGTATTAGTGATAGTCACACCTTTTCTATTTCTGGTCCAGTTACAAAGAAATACCAAACAGTTTTCATTATGTTAAGTGAAAGCACAGTTCAATGAACGAAAATAAGAGTGAAATCTATTTTATTAGAATGAGTTTCACGATCTTTGCTGCATCCTAATTTTGTTGAGTTTTAATAGAACTATTTAGGATGATATCAAATACACATTGATCTTAATGTATAAAAAACTAATAAAAAACATTGATTTTGTACTGTGTGACTGATAATTTCCCTTGTAAGAGTATATCTGCCGTGTGATTGTTTTTTTTTTAAAATGAGATTTACAGCTTTCTGGTATGTTAGTGTATGCTCCTGTTGTTGCTGACAATGGTGTGTTTGGAGAAGGAGTGTTGTAGAGGGTGGGTGTGTCTACATGTGGGCGCAGATCAAGACAAACCAGTTTATGGCTTAATCACTGTGTTTGGACCAAAGGTGCAACAACAAACCCAGAAACAGGGTCATTAAATTAAGCTGCTGAGAAAATGCCCTGCAGGGGGAAAATGAGTATGCAGAAGATAAGAATGAATGGTTTCAGATCTGAGTTCCCAGGTTCATCCAGATCATCAAATTCCTTGTTTGTGCAAACTGGGCCAATTAGGCTGATTCTGATTCTTCTCATCATGTCAAGATAAAACAAACTCCTCTATTTAACATTCTAAGGCTGCAGTGCCACCTAGTGCCTATTTCATGCGCTCCATTGTTTTCTCTGTTTCAGGTGAAAATCCAAAATGAGCTCCTACCCATCATGTAAGTATTTATATTATTATGAATATAAACAGAACCACTGATACCGCTGTGTCACATTATTCACAATATCAAGAAAATCTCATGCTTTGCTATGTGAAGTGTTTGGCCCATGTAGGTTTCTGCTGTTCTTGCTTTTTTTGTTACACTTCAATGTTTTTGATCATCAAACTATAACCGGAGTAAATACAAAGCACAGTTTTCAAATTATGATATTCCTTACCAAGGGGAAATCCAGATCAACCTACTACTTTGTGGAAAGGACCAGGTTGCCCCCCTTAAAATATAAATAATGTGTAATTAATCAAATATTTTGGAAATCTGAAATCAACAATATTTTCCTCAGCTGTAAAATTAAGAAATAATTCAAAAAGCTATCCAATGTAACCTAAAGAAATTCAAGGATAAAAAAATCCACTGACATGTTTCAGTTTACAGTTAAAAAAAACATTTCTACGGCTTTGGAACTCCGAAGGGGAAACAGCTAGATCCATTCTCTATAAATGGAGAAAATATGAAATACTGGGGAACCTTCATGACATAGAAAATCACTCCAAAACTTCATCAAGACTCACCTAGGAGGTCACTAAAGAACCCAGAACAAAATCTAAAGCACTGCAGACTTTCCTTGACTCAGTTAAGGTGAGTTAGTTATTTAATAGTAAGAAACAGAGTGGGCAGAAAATGGCGTCTATGGGAGCGTTCCAAGGCCAAAACCATTGCTGACCCAAAAGAACACAAAAGCTCGTCTCACATTTACCAAAGTCATCCCCAAGACTTTTGAGAAAATATATTGTGGAAAGATGAGACAAAGGGAAAGCTTTTGGGCGGGTGTGCATCCTGTTACAGCTGGTATAAACTTATAACAGCATTTTAGAAACAAAAAGAAGTTCATATTCGCAGTCAAACATGGTTGTGGTGGTATGATGGTGTGGAGTTGCTTTGCTTCTTCTGGACCTGGAAAACCATGAATTCTGCTTTCCAGTAGAAAATTCTGGGAGATAACACCAACCAGTTCATAACCTTAAGCTTAAGCACATCCCAAACAAAATCCCGCCGGGATGCCGTGGCATGACCCTAAACTGTCCGTTTATACCGGAAAACCCTCCCATGAGAATGGGCCAGATTATTTCCAAAGTGATGTAAAAGACTCATTCCTAGTTATTGCAAACACTTAAAGGCACTTGCTTTTGTAAAGAATGGCACAACTAGCTATTACGTTTAGGATTGCTTTTTTCTCATAGGATGAGAAAGGTTTGGAAAGTTTTTTCACCTAATAAATAAGATCATCATTTCAAAACAGCGTTTTTTTTTTTTTACTCAGGTTGTCTTTGTCTGATATTAATATTTGTTTGATGATCTGAAACATTAAAAATGTGACAGAAAAGGCATAAACAAAAGTAATCTGAAACACGGCAAATGCTATTTCAAGTGACTAATAGGAAACTATTTGTAGGCCCCAAATATAAATAGCTAAACTTCTAAAAATGAAAAATCTGCAAGCTGTACTTAATCACTCAAAGCATTTCTATCAAAGCGCAAAGTTGTCTAATACTAATAATAGTTATAGATTTTTTTATAGCAACTGTTGCCCCCATATATTTAGATATTTATATATATATTAATATTATTGGTCCATGCAAATAATATTATTTATTTCTGTAGTAGAAGTTGCAAAGTGTTCTCTGGTGTCTCATTTCACTCTGTTTTGACATTAAGCTTTGCACGAATATAAATGTGTCTGAATGATGATAGATTTTTCTGTTTTGTTTGTTTGCAGCCAAGACCCAGGCGATCGAAGACAGCAAGAAGAAAACCTCCCGGCTGAAGGACAACAGCTGGATCAGAAAAACTAATGATGAAGACGAGCCTGTTGAGTAAGTTTTAGATGTTCACAATACAGATACTGGAGGCAAACCGACTCACACCCCTGAGGTTTAGCTGGGCAGACAAGAGTTACCTGTAACCAGCGCACCTCCAGACACAGTTACATTCCTTTAGCAAGTCACACTGTTGACTCATAAGTGCATGAATGAATGGAGATTTTCATTGTACCTATATTCCTCTCTCACAGCCAAGACCCAAACTTTGGCAAAACTGTCTTGGGTAAAGTCAAAACCAGTGAAACTGCTGTGAGGTAAAACAAAGTGTTAAGTGAAAAGGCATACATACATCTCAGTGACATGTCATTAATCTTGTTAGTTAATTCAACATTTGTATCTATTTCTTACACAGTAGTTCAGAACCTCTGCCAGAGAAAGTTGCTCAACCAAGAGGTTCATCTGTGCAAGCTCTCACACAGAGGTAAAATCACATGTTTAAAGGTTTTTAAGATTTATGAAGCATAATTAGATTTCAGCTAACTTGAGTTCTATCACTGCAGGTTCAGTGGAAGTAGAGAGGACCTGAAAACCATGTTGGTGCCATATTCTTCTTCTCATTGTTATTAATATTACTATTGTTATTATACAACTCTATTATATTCATAATATTATTTAAGTTGGCTCCCAATGTAGACCTGTGGCTAAAGTGTGCTTCTCTTCTACTGACAGGACACCGTCTTACTACTCTAAAAGGTACTTTTAGAAATTCAAGCTCACTGTATATATATATTTTGTGGTTTATATGCATAATAATGTACTTTTTGGAATAATAAATTTTTTTTTGCAAACCAGAAATTCCAGTGGGAAGACAGAAACATCCAGCACGTAAGCACTGCTCTTACCATTGTATGGGTGGCTCTTACACCCTACACTTATTCACACCGTGGGAATGGTGTGCAATGATCCTTGAATGGAATAAATCTTTTATTGCACGCGCATCATCTCACACTGTAAACACTGCAGCAATTCTCCTTCTTCTTCTCCTTTGTCTTTACGTCTTCATTTCGCATGTTGGTAAAACAGATTTGGCGCCTCGCCCAGCCTTGTTTGTCACAGTTCCAACATTTAAATTATTGACTTGAATTTAAATATGGGCAGGTGTAGGTGAGTAGCCATTTTCTAATTTGTGACCATGTGCACCTGCAGAAAGCACCCTGGGACAACTGTAAATGTGGCTCATCTAAAAAACCACCAGTTTATACCCCAGGGAAGCATGTGGTCATTCAATAATAATATGAGGTTTCTAGACACTTTGATCAGCTTAAAAAATAAAATTTCAGTCCATGTATTTAACAGAAGTGTACTAGTGATTTCTTAACATTACAGTTTGATGTATGATTGCATTCTGATGGCTTCTCTCAAGTTTTTTAAGGTGAAACTTTGCTACTGCAATAAAAGATTATTTTATGGCTTTTTACACATTTTTATCAGGGGTGCCAATAAATGTGTAGGATGATGTATAATGAAAACATAATCAAACAAGAAAACATTTGATATTAATTGCGTGTTTTTAATTCTGCTCAAGCAGCACAACAGATAAACATTAAGGAAAATGTGGCAAGAAAGTATGTTATTTATTGTCTTTTTTTCACATTTTAGTACTAAAACCACAACAGTGACCCATGGAGGGACAACTGAGATGACCACCACCACCACCACCCAGAGTGTCAAGTAGGGAACATAATATCTATTCTCTGAGACCATATAATTTATTTTATCATTACACCTATTTTCTCATTATCATGACGTTTTGAATTTCTGTACAGGTCTCCTGTGACCAAATCAGCCACTAAAACTGATACATTCATGGACCGCGTCAAATCCTCAAGCCAAGGGTAAAAATCAGTTTAATAAGAGAGAATTATTACATTACAAATACAATAGAGCAATAGCATCCAATAGTGCCTTTATTAAATGTGTAATTTTCAGTGACCTATTTTAGAAATACCCTGCAAAAATGGACAATTGTCAGTGGAATTACCATCTATGTGGGTTTTAAAAAACCGCACAACTAGCACTGAAACACGTATTTTTTACTTACCAAATTAGTCCATAAAAAACTAATTTAGTAGTCAAAAGCTAATAACAGCTAATGATGCCATCAGCAGCTAATTATAGCATTAAAAACCAGGAACAATATAATAAAATATGTATGTTTCTGAGTGTAACCACATTCTTCCATATTCACTGCATATATAAAAAAAATTTATTTCATAATGAAGGTCAGTTGTCATGTCTTCTCACACCTAGACCACAGTATGTAAACTACTCCCCAACCAAGACAACAAAACCAACTATTACCAGCACTAAAGAGTAAGATATGAACTTATTACATTTCTGTGTCAGTCTAATTTGTACTCTTTGTATAATATTTCGCCTTTAATACTTTCCCTTGCAGTGTGGACAACAAGCTGAACAACTCACCTACCCCCTCCTCTGTGAAGGATGATTCCTCAACTACAAATAGGTGATTTTCATTCACAATGCCTAAAAGGGTAATAGGTTTTCACAAAAGGCAGCGTTTGAATATATACTCATAATAATGTATATTTTTTTCTCCTTGGTAGCAAAACAACTGTGACCACAACTGAGACTGTGACGGTGAAAGATAGCAGTGATGCAAAGTAAGTTTGATTCCATACATTCTACGATGTGATATAATATGATGCAATGTGATGCAAAACTACATGATTTGATGCACTCTAGGCAATATGGTATGATGAAATATGACAAACATATGATGCAACAAGATGTGACATGATACAACATAATATAAGTGGATACCGAGATGCAATGCAATTCAGTACTATATGTTGTATTAAAATCCAGTGTAATATGTGTAACAACAGTGTAACAATATCATAGAATCCACTGCGATGTGATACAATGAGATACTTTCTCATACACTGATACTTTACAGTATCACAAACAATATTGTGATTTCTGATACAATATGATAACCCAACAACATGTAATGCACTATAATACAATGCAATACAATATCATAAAAACATATTACTATGAGAATCAAATTAGATTAGATTAGATTAGATTAGATTAGATTAGATTAGATTAGATGCACATGAAAAGCATATGGTTAAGTGATCATAACAGACAATATATTTTATATATCATAATCCACTTCATGTGTACATTCTGCTATTGTCTTAACAGGTCTAAGGACAAGCTGTATGACCTTCTCCTGCCTGATGCCATCACATCTCCTGTCAGGTGAGATGTCTCAGTCAGTTCTAGAATAAAACAACATCCCAGGCTGGTTAATGTATTGCTCATACATCCCATTACTGTCTCGGCAGCACAAGCACCATAAAGTCAAAGACCATTATTGTGGAGAGCAGCAAAGAGTGAGTGGTCCAAAACTATTTTTAACTTTAACACACCTAAACAAAAGAGAAAGTCATTTTAATTAGAATTTACAACAATTTGCAACATTTTGTAATTCTTTTAGAGCATAAATATGTTTGACTTGAAATGTAAGCTGAAGAAACAAAAACCCTTAAATGCTGGTTGCGTTACTGCATCCTGAGTTAAAACTCCTGATGAGCCCTTACGTAATGCATTTTTTCATGTTCTATGGACAAAATGTGGGCTAATTCAATGCTCAGAAGCTCTGTAGGTGTGATAACAGTGGATGTGTGAGGATAGAGTGTATGTGGTAACTTGCTCAGCATGCTTCTGCTTTGTACAGCCACAGAGCTAGCATGAGAACCAATGGAAAAATTATGAAATGATCATTCCATCTTCTCACACAGACATGGATTTGAGACATTAAAACAAGACAATGTCTCTACTAATAGGGAGCAGGTTCATGACAAATATTTCAAGTGTTTGCTTAGGGTGTTATAGTATTGGTTTTGAAGCACATAATTGTCCTTTATACCAATTGACGAGGGTAAAATCCTTCATAAATTCAAACCTGTGCTCCTAATTCTTGTGTTTGTAATTGTTATGTAATCGAACTAAACTTATGCTCATATCATTACAAGCTTACGTCTTTTAAGGTTTAAGGCTTTTTTTTAAACATTCTCTAGATGTGCATTTTTAATACAAAATGTGTATGAACTGTAACCTTCACTGTATGGGCACAATGTAAACTCTTTCCAAACGTTAATCACTTTTCAGTTCATATTTCTGTTGCAGAGATTGTTAATAAGAAACAACATGTTTTGCACACTACTGGCAAATTAATTATTTTATAATTATTCTTCCTTCCAGTTCTCAGAATCAACTCAATGACTCACTGATTCCCAATTCAACCAAAGACATGCACAAAGACAGGTAACACTTTCTTCTCTATTGCACATTTCAACTTTTATCAATACCAGTTGGCTTAATCCCAGTGAAGCAATGGTAAGCAAAGAGATGTGTAACTGCACATTTGTTATAGTTTCATCTGACAAACTGTTAAAATCTTCTTTTAACTACAGGGAAACTGTGTCCAGCAGTGAGACTGTGACGGTGAAGAGCTCCTACAATGTGTGAGTTAATCCAATTCATTTACAGCCCAGGTCAGACGTTTGGACTAGCTAAACATGAGCATGAAGCTCACGATACGTTAAGTGATATTTTTTGGGGTGGATTGATTAAATAACAAACACCTTCAAATATTTTTATAAGAAACAATTAGATGCACAAGTTTGAATTGCAGGGACAGTTGCAGAGAAGCCCCACACTTGTTATAGCCATAAGTAGCACCCTGGCACAATCTTGGCTGGATAGCTCATTAAGCTCATTTGAACTGGTTGGTTTATTGCCACAGATTTAGCTTTGAGGCAAACCAGGATACAACTGGATCCTCCGTCTTCATTATTCAATCTACCTTGGGCAATGTAGGACCTTTAGTAGCAAGGAGACAGCCCCGCAGTACAATGCTACCACCACCATGCTTGACAGTTGCTACGTTATACTCAGGTCTTAAATCCTCATCTTGACTCCTTCAGACATCCTTCTCATCATTGTGGCCAGTTAGCTCGATCTTTGTCTCTTCTGACTAGAAATCTTTTCTCCAGAGAGTATTTTTGCTTGTCCATATGAGTTGCTTCACTCGAGGTTGAATATGTCTATTTTGGAGAAGAGTCTTTTTTCTTAGGTGGCATGCTCTCTGCCCATGATAAAATCAGCTTCACTGTGGAGAGTGACAGTGCTGTTCCAGTATTTTCCAGTTCAGGTTGCCAGTCCATGGCCAAGAAAGCAACTGATTCAAATGACCGCCACCATTTCTGATAAGAGGGATGGTCAAAGAATTTGGTTCAAGAGTGCAAAAAGCTAATTTATCAAAATATTAATTTGGGCATATGCAGATTATTTTATTATTTTTTGATATTTTAGGCTCTAGCGGCCCCTATTATTTTTCAAAGTATTTTTCAACAGTAATAAGATAGGAAATGGTTCGGAAAGAACAGGTAAGGGTTTGCAGGGTTCAGTCCCTTGACAGTCTGCGTCAAGGACTAAGGCCATCGTACAAGGGCCGCACGCTTAACCCGCTGCACCACCAGCGCCGTGCCCAGCATATGTATATATTTGAGCCTGTACATGTCATTTTGACTTTGTGTGAATGAGAGAAAATCCACAATAAATTCAAGTTAGTGGACCCAATTCCTGTTTTTGTTGTATAATAACTTAAAACGTAGCATTAAATCCCCAAAATGAACACTTGAATGCCAATGAAAACTGTATGTAAATATCTAACAGAAATGTATTTTTAGAAGGATGCTACTACTACCAAGATTACTACTACTACTAATAATAATAACTGTAACTGTGTTTATAATACCAGACGGTCTATTGAAATGTTTTGTCTCATTCTGATTTCAAGAGATAACTCCAAACAGACAACAACCACAACAACAAATACCTCCTCAACGTAAGATGAAACCTCCACCCCTCATTTTTACGTAGCACCCTGTCAAAGTGTCTGAATTATAGCTGAAATGAACTGTGTGCTTGATGTGTTTGTCTTAACAGGCCTGTGGATGACCTGTATGACTCCCTCCTGCCTAAATCCATCACATCTCCTGTCAGGTCAGATCTGTCAGCCAATAAAGAATAAATAAAATAGTTGTTTATTGTATTGGTAAAACAATCAATGTTTATTGTCTCAATAGTTCAAGCACCACGGTGAAGGAGACTATTAAAGTCAGCAGCAGAAAAGAGTGAGCGGCTCTGCCTTTCTTTGTAATATTGAACCTAAACATATATTCTGACATATTAGTTTGTGTTTTTTCTAGGGAAGAAAGCCCACCAACACCATCCACCACACGCAGCCTCAGGTAAGAAACAAAAGGAGAAGAAAGCAACCCTAAAACACATTGAAAAAAAGCAGAAATCTTTTGCTCAGTAAAAACTTTCTTGCCTTTTTATTTTAATTTAAGTGACTTTTGTAACTAAGAAAAAGAGAAAGTAATATGAAGTCCCTACACTTATAGTGATTGCAAAAAATGTTCAGAGCCTTAAAACATTTTCACATTCTGCCAAGATGCAACCACAAATTTTAATATATTTTTTTGGGATTTTATGTCATTAACCAAGTCACAGTGTTGAGAATGATCCATTGTTAAAACCTACAAATGTTGGTGTGATAGTCTAGATTCCCTGAGTTAAAGCTATACATTGATCTGAACCATTCAGTTGTAGCTCTGGCTGTATGTTTGGGGTCTTTGTCCTGCTGGAAGGTGAACCTCCCCCCCGAGTCTTGGGTCCTTTTTAGCCTCTAACAGGTTTTCTTCCAGGATTGTCCTGTATTTTTCTTAGTCTGTCTTCCCATCAGCTCTGACCAGCTTCAGTGTTGCACGATGACATCACCACCAGGTTTCCCTATGGGGACAGTGTGTTCAGGGTTATTTACATTTTTTCTACCACATACAGTACAGACCAAAGGTTTGGACACACCTTCTCATTCAAAGAGTTTTCTTTATTTTCATGACTATGAATATTGTAGCTTCACACTGAAGGCATCAAAACTATGAATTAACACATGTGGAATTATATACTGAACAAAAAAGTGTGAAACAACTGAAAATATGTTTTATATTCTAGGTTCTTCAAAGTAGCCACCTTTTGCTTTGATTACTGCTCCGCACACTCTTGGCATTCTGTTGATGAGCTTCAAGAGGTAGTCACCTGAAAGGGTTTTCACTTCACAGGTGTGCCCTGTCAGGTTTAATAAGTGGGTTTTCAAGCCTTATAAATGGGGTTGGAACCATCAGTTGTGTTGTGCAGGAGGTGGATACAGTACACAGCTGATAGTCCTACTGAATAGACTGTTAGAATTTGTATTATGGCAAGAAAAAAGCAGCTAAGTAAAGAAAAACGAGTGGCCATCATTACTTTAAGAAATGAAGGTCAGTCAGTCCGAACAATTGGGAAAACTTTGAAAGTGTCCCCAAGTGCAGTCGCAAAAACCATCAAGCGCTACAAAGAAACTGGCTCACATGAGGACCGCCCCAGGAAAGGAAGACCAAGAGTCACCTCTGCTGCGGACGATAAGTTCATCCGTGTCACCAGCCTCAGAAATCGCAGGTTAACAGCAGCTCAGATTACAGAACAGGTCAATGCCACACAGAGATCTAGCAGCAGACACATCTCTAGAACAACTGTTAAGAGGAGACTGTGTGAATCAGGCCTTCATGGTAAAATAGCTGCTAGGAACCACTGCTGAGGACAGGGAACAAGCAGAAGAGACTTGTTTGGGCTAAAGAACACAAGGAATGGACATCAGACCAGTGGAAATCTGTGCTTTGGTCTGATGAGTCCAAGTTTGAGATCTTTGATTCCAACCACTGTGTCTTTGTGCGGTGCAGAAGAGGTGAACGGATGGACTCTACATATCTGGTTCCCACCGTGAAGCATGGAGGAGGAGGTGTGATGGTGTGGGGGTGCTTTGCTGGTGACACTGTTGGGGATTTATGGCTACCACAGCATCTTGCAGCAGCATGCTATTCCATCTGGTTTGGGTTTAGTTGGACCATCATTTATTTTTCAACAGGACAATGACCTCAAACACACCTCCAGGCTGTGTAAGGGTTATTTGACCAAGAAGGAGAGTGATGGGATGCTGCGCCAGATGACCTGGCCTCCACAGTCACCGGACCTGAACCCAATCGAGATGGTTTGGGGTGAGCTGGACCACAGAATGAAGGCAAAAGGGCCAACAAGTGCTAAGCACCTCTGGGAACTCCTTCAAGACTGTTGGAAAACCATTTCAGGTGACGACCTCTTGAAGATCATCAACAGAATGCCAAGAGTGTACAGAGCAGTAATCAAAGCAAAAGGTGGCTACTTTGAAGAACCTAGAATATAAGACATATTTTCAGTTGTTTCACACTTTTTTGTTCAGTATATAATTCCACATGTGTTAATTCATAGTTTTGATGCCTTCAGTGTGAAGCTACAATATTCATAGTCATGAAAATAAAGAAAACTCTTTGAATGAGAAGGTGTGTCCAAACTTTTGGTCTGTACTGTATAACATCTTGCATGGAAACTAAAAAGTCCACTTTTTTCCTCATCTGACAAGAATATGTTCTTCCCCATGTTTTCTGAGAACCTTCCATGACTTGGGGCAGGACTTCCTTTTGCTTTTTCTCAGCATTGGCATTCGTCTTTCATTTCAAAAAGACAGATTTGTGGAGTGCCCTACTAATAGCTGTCCTGTCAACCACACTTGAGCTCTGGACCTGTGCAGCTTCTCCAGAGTTACCATGGGCCTTTTGCCCGTTTTTCAGATTTTCTTTGAGATGTTCAAAACTTAGAATATTATTTTAGAACCTAACCCTGCTTTAAGCTACTCTATAACTTTCTCTCTGATCTGTCTACTGTGTTATTTGGTTTTCATGATGCCATTTGTTCACTAATGTTCTCTAACAAACCTCTTAGGCCTTCAAAGAACATATGAATTTAGACTGAGATTAAAATGCACTCTGTTAACTAATTAGGGAAGTTCTGAAGGCAATCTGAAGGTCCTGGATTCTATTTAGAATTATCTAAGTGAAAGGGCTAATGAGAACAAATGCAGATTTTTAATTATCTTTAAATGTTTTAAAACTATTTATTGTTTTTCTTTCACTTCTTAATAATTCACTACCTTGGTTGATCTACTAAATAAAATCCCAACAGTGAAACCTGTGATCTAAAAATGTTCAAGAGGTGTGAATACATACTTGATGTCTTTTACTACTGAATATGTTTTTTTTTTTTACCTTTTTAAATATGTTTTTAGTGGTTTGTCTTTTTTAACCTTTTCCATTAGAATAAGACTTTATAGCAAGATATTTTTTTTTTATGCAGGGCAAGTTTATTTTATTGTATTGATTAAACTAAAATAAATATAATGCCTTCACTGAACCCAACTCACTCCTTTGCCTTTTCGATGCACAGCTACAGCTCATACCCTGATGATACTTCTTACACTCACAGCAGCTCATACAGGTAATTATCTAGTAATAACTACTGCCATAAAATGTATCTGTGGTGGTTCTGTTATTCTTAATCTGTTCTGTGTTTGGACAAATACAGCAGCGAATATAAAACCTATTCCTACTCCAAACCAGACTCCAGGTGGGTGGAAGAGAAAGTAGACACCCATTCCTCGGTAAAGAAAAGTGCAACAGAAAAGGTAAATGTGTCTCTGGTTCTGTCTTTTTGCAGTTATGAGTACAGCAGCCTCAAGAGCCCCTCTCTCTACACCTCCACATCATACAAGAGTAGCAGGTAGGAAACGATGGCAACTGATGCTCGATCAATATTGGTGCAAGTTATTTGGGATGTAAGGGTTAACATCAACACTGTTTTTACCTCTCATAGCTTGTCAGATGACATTCTGTCAGATCCAATCTACTCCAAATCTTCTACGAAGAGTGTTTATAAGTCCCCTGATAGGTAAGAAAAGAGCGCCACCTGCATCTCCTGATTATAAAGTGTTTAAAACAAAGAAAATAATACAAATTACTTAATAGAGGAGTTAGCCGGTGTAAAGAATTTCTCAGGTTTACCATATTCATCACTTTACCGTGTTTGCTTAGCACATGACAAAAAGTCATTTTACAAGCCTGAGAAGAATCCTTGAGTTTTAGGCAAATGAGTTGATGATAAGTAAACTGTGATCTGATAATAACTGTGTTGTTAGGCGAGTCCATGCTAACTTTCAATGCAGTTCATCCAACCATTATTTGAGACAATACAAGGTGGCAAGGAGGAGACGTGTGTCCACCAAATCATTCAGGTGTTATCATTTTGAAAGTTTATTCTCTACAGAAATTTGTTTGATCTTTTAAGTAGTAGCAATGTGTTTTCATATGAACCCTGAAATATAATCTCTTGGGGCTTATAGAGCATTTAATCGATTGCCGAAGGAGCCTTTCCTCCAAGGACAACCAGTAGGGGTGCACCAATTGCAGTTTTCTGGCTGAACACCGATCTTTAAAAAGCCTGACTTGCCGATTCCAATTTTGGCCGACACCAATTTTTTTTAAATAACTGTCACTGTCAGGTGTCATAAGGTCACAATCCTATTTTATTTAAAAACATTGAACAATACCTGTGAAACAACACAAACTTGTTATAAGTGCACAGGAGGTATAGCTCTCAAAAATAAATGAAACGTTTAGAGCATTGCTGTCTATTGACCTGGTAGGCGGGTCTGTCAGTCGGCCCTCTCTTATGGCAAAGCAAAAGGAACAGTGGCTGATTTTCAGACCTTTGCGAAGGTAGATTAGATTGGCGGATAAGATTGCTTTTACATGTAAGTATCGTCTGATCACCTATCACCCAAAGGAAACCAGGGCCGGCCGATCCATCTTTGCACCCCTAACAACCAGATATCTGTTTCATGCAATATTCTTGTAAATCCTTTAACGAGTCTTTACAAAGTTAAGGTTAAACTAACATGTTTTAATTACTGGCAAAAACCGATGATGTCTTGTGTAAACAGGCCTGTGCTCGAGAAGGACCTGTGTACCTCCTGCCGTAAGCCCTTCACTGGTGATGCCAAGATGGTCCTGGACGACATAAAGATCAGATGCCATGCTACCTGCTTTAAAGTGAGCGCTTTGATTTCAAAATGCGATCTTCATTCACTAACTCAACCAGTGGCCCAAGAAGTATTTTTTATAAAATCAAAAATAAATTACCTTAAAAAGCAGATTTACACAGTGGCTCGCAAAAATATTCACACCCTATGAACCTTTCTACATTTTGCTATGTTACAAGCACAAACCTTGATTATATTTAAACAAAATGCTCTGTGATAGACCAATACTAAGCTGAAGTGGATGGAAAATGCTACATGGTTTTCACTTTTTTTTTATAAATACAAATCTGAAAAGATTTAGGTCCCTTTACTCTAGTATCCCCAAAATAAAATGTAGTGTCACAAATTTTCTGCAGAGGTCCCCTAATTCATTAATAAAGTCCATTTATGTGTAAATTTAATCTGACAGGACCAATGTTAGTTGGGAAATCACTCAATCTGGCCTTTATACAGGTCCTTCTCAAAATATTAGCATATTGTGATAAAGTTCATTATTTTCCATAATGTCATGATGAAAATTTAACATTCATATATTTTAGATTCATTGCACACTAACTGAAATATTTCAGGTCTTTTATTGTCTTAATACGGATGATTTTGGCATACAGCTCATGAAAACCCAAAATTCCTATCTCACAAAATTAGCATATCATTAAAAGGGTCTCTAAACGAGCTATGAACCTAATCATCTGAATCAACGAGTTAACTCTAAACACCTGCAAAAGATTCCTGAGGCCTTTAAAACTCCCAGCCTGGTTCATCACTCAAAACCCCAATCATGGGTAAGACTGCCGACCTGACTGCTGTCCAGAAGGCCACTATTGACACCCTCAAGCAAGAGGGTAAGACACAGAAAGAAATTTCTGAACGAATAGGTTGTTCCCAGAGTGCTGTATCAAGGCACCTCAGTGGGAAGTCTGTGGGAAGGAAAAAGTGTGGCAGAAAACGCTGCACAACGAGAAGAGGTGACCGGACCCTGAGGAAGATTTTGGAGAAGGGCCGATTCCAGACCTCGGGGGACCTGCGGAAGCAGTGGACTGAGTCTGGAGTAGAAACATCCAGAGCCACCGTGCACAGGTGTGTGCAGGAAATGGGCTACAGGTGCCGCATTCCCCAGTCCTGGGCTACAGAGAAGCAGCACTGGACTGTTGCTCAGTGGTCCAAAGTACTTTTTTCGGATGAAAGTAAATTCTGCATGTCATTCGGAAATCAAGGTGCCAGAGTCTGGAAGAAGACTGGGGAGAAGGAAATGCCAAAATGCCAGAAGTCCAGTGTCAAGTACCCACAGTCAGTGATGGTCTGGGGTGCCGTGTCAGCTGCTGGTGTTGGTCCACTGTGTTTTATCAAGGGCAGGGTCAATGCAGCTAGCTATCAGGAGATTTTGGAGCACTTCATGCTTCCATCTGCTGAAAAGCTTTATGGAGATGAAGATTTCATTTTTCAGCACGATCTGGCACCTGCTCACAGTGCCAAAACCACTGGTAAATGGTTTATTGACCATGGTATCAATGTGCTCAATTGGCCTGCCAACTCTCCTGACCTGAACCCCATAGAGAATCTGTGGGATATTGTGAAGAGAACGTTGAGAGACTCAAGACCCAACACTCTGGATGAGCTAAAGGCCGCTATCGAAGCATCCTGGGCCTCCATAAGACCTCAGCAGTGCCACAGGCTGATTGCCTCCATGCCACGCCGCATTGAAGCAGTCATTTCTGCCAAAGGATTCCCGACCAAGTATTGAGTGCATAACTGTACATGATTATTTGAAGGTTGACGTTTTTTGTATTAAAAACACTTTTCTTTTATTGGTCGGATGAAATATGCTAATTTTGTGAGATAGGAATTTTGGGTTTTCATGAGCTGTATGCCAAAATCATCCGTATTAAGACAATAAAAGACCTGAAATATTTCAGTTAGTGTGCAATGAATCTAAAATATATGAATATTAAATTTTCATCATGACATTATGGAAAATAATGGACTTTATCACAATATGCTAATTTTTTGAGAAGGACCTGTAGAAGAGTGTCAATATTAAAGTCATTGTTTAAAGAAGAAAATCAAGTTTGCCATTTGCCACAAGTCATGCAGAGGAGGCAGCGATCATGTGGAAGAAGATACTCTGGACAGAAGAAGATGAAGAGTTTAGCCGTCATACAAAATGCTATGTGTGATGGAACACTAACACTGCACATCACACTCAACATGCCATCCCCATGCTGAAACATAGTGGTGGCAGCAGCATGCTGTGGAAATGGTTTTCTCCCGCAGGGACAAGGAAGCTGATTCGAGATGGATGAAAAAAAACTCAAATGTTTCCTCCCACTTCACACTTCATTTTAATGTGTCAGTCATAGAGTTTGTGGGTGTAAAAAAAATATAAGGGTTAACAATATTTTTGCAAGTCTTTGTAAGTACTGGGTTTAGATAGGTTTGTAAGCAGCATAGGGACTGCATGGAACCCAGAACACTTCCTATCAACATATGTAAAATAGCTGAAATAGATCACTGAAGTCCTCCTATGGCATCATCCCATCTGCACAGTGTATTTGAAGCAGCTTTGAAATCCTTACATAAATGTGCTTAGTGACATTTTTCCAGAAGAAGTCCGATATTAACCGTCATCAGCCGTGCAGCTGTGTGCTAAGCATGATTATCCTTCTTCATTTAAGCATCTGTTTGTTTTGGCAGTGTGATGTCTGCAACGGCTCTCTGAGTAATCTGAAAGCTGGGGACAGCATGTGGATCTACAAACGCATGGTGCACTGTGAGAACTGCTTCGAGATCACCAGAGGTAAATGAACCATCTCTTTGTTGTCCTGCATTCAGCCCTCCCATCAATAGAAGTGAATAAACACTATTTCTTCCCCCCCCCCGACAGATAAATGGCGCCGCTGAACCTCCTCATAGATTAAGCAGATTATTACATTTTGATTGCATGGGTGACGTGGGTGATACTAAGACATCTTTGAGTGGGTGCTCACAGTTGCATCATGTAAATTAAATTTTTATGTGGGCACACATGGTAGGAAATTTACTAATACAACTGTATTTTAATGCTGCTGTCTCTACCTCTACGCTGTATATCTGT
The DNA here is from genome assembly GCF_021462225.1 of Girardinichthys multiradiatus. Taxonomy (NCBI): domain Eukaryota; kingdom Metazoa; phylum Chordata; class Actinopteri; order Cyprinodontiformes; family Goodeidae; genus Girardinichthys; species Girardinichthys multiradiatus. The sequence goes on from NC_061800.1 coordinate 18,710,162, forward strand.
TTCACTTTAATGTGTAACTTTTTGTGGGACTGTTGTGAGTAATATGACAGGATATTTTACAATATTGAGGGCTGGGGGCTTTTTCTTTGTGCAATAGGGGCAAATAAAAACATCTTTATTTGCATTTTTTGTCAAAGGTCCCTGTTCTTTAGGTCTATGTTTACTGCTAAGTTATTATGCAATAATACAGAACCCCAAAATGTATTTTAAGGAAAAGATTGTTCTTAAATAGGATTTATAATGATTTAGTAAGAAACAGAATATCTTTAGTATTGTTTTAATTGAAGACAATGTTGTTTAATTGGATGCTGAAATCACAAGAAAAAGTTTAAGCTGTCTTTGTTGAGGGGAATTTTAGAATATCTGTTTGCATTTCTTTGCCTTTTTTTTAAATCTGTAATTGAGTAAATAAAGCTGCAGTAATGTGTGTTAAATGTCTTTTCAAATCTGTCATACTATAAACAGTCAATTTTGTTTTTGTAACTTTGAATTGCAATGGAATATATTAAGCTTTATAACAATAAACTGCATTTGATCAGCACTGTTTCTACTACTCATTAAAAGAAAGCACCAAAGAGTAGTACAGTCACAGAAAAAACTGGGGTAATATTGATTGTTTCTTAACATCCTTTGTTATTAAACCTAATTCACAATCAAGCTGTTTTATTGCCTTTCTGGTGGTTAAAAATAAAAAAATATATATATTTTATGAGGTGTTAGAAAAACAGAAAAATGTTTTAGTTATAAAACAACAGAAGAACAGTTTGATAGTTAAGTTGTCCATCATAATATCATATCATGTCAACCGTTCGGTTCACAGTTGAATCGTTTTATGTGTTGGAGTGACCTTTCATAGACATTGTAACGGTGCATTAATCAGTAAACGAGAATGTTCTATGTAAATTTGATAGCAAGACCAATTAGGCTGACCCCTTATCAGCTCTTTGAATCAGAGTTGAAACGCTGCTTTTCAGACATGACTGCCAGAACAAAAGATTGACTCAGAATAATAATCTTGTCTTCACAATTTATTCACTGTTAATCATTTATTTAAAAAACATACTAATAATTTGAATAATTTCAAACAAACACATTCTGATATTAGGTTAATTAATTGAGGTTTTTTTTAGTAAAGCATGATATTTAGTGGTGTTAAATGCACAACACAAATAAACAAGCTTTAAAAGTTAAATTATAGTCACTGTGGTTGCTGGTGAGTGATGGGCCTAAAGGGAGGTGGGGCCCCAAATCAGATTGTGCTTAAGGCCCAATATGGAAACCAACTGAACACAAACAACAATAATTACATACATGTAATAGTTGCTAGAAAGCACTGAAAATATCCTAAACAGTGCCACAGCTTTAAATCAATGTCTCGTAGAGGTTTACCTACTCCTTTCCTGCTCTTCAGTTTAAGTATACAGTATATCTGCTCTGCTTTCTAGAAGTGCCACAGCTAACAACATTTTTATTTGCATATGTGCTCATTAAAAGAAAAAGATGCCCTTTGTTGCAGCTTGCATTTCTACTGTCGAAATGAGGTTCATTCTTCTAAAACAAAGACAAATCAGATACCTGCAACGTACATTAACAGATCTGGTTAAAATAAGGTGTTGCATTAACTAACACATCTTATTCCAATTAAATAAGATGGGTTACACAATGCAACATAATACAGTTTGTCAGTCAAACTTTACGGTTGAAACCTGAATTTATAAGCCACACATTAGATGTGCAATTGAAAACAGAAATTGACATACATCACCTTTTTTTCCTCATTGTCTGAGATTAAATTAGACTAAACTTTTACTTTTTTAAGTCAGCAAGGGTTAACAAAATTATTTTAGTTTAACGACAGAATAACGAGTTAAAGAGATTTTTTAGAGAAGTTTTTTGTTAGTTTCCACCACGTCTGAAGTCTTTTTCAATTTGCAAAATTCAAAAATAATTAGAGAATTTTTTTTTTCTTCAAGTTTTCATAAACTCAGTATAAAGATCATTATGCTTTTAAACAATTTAGGAAAGCCCAGATAATGACTGCATGGCTTTGTAAGCTTCTGAAAGGTGGAGACACATCGGTGGATATTTAGTAAGGCGATACCTCAAACACACTGGTTCCTTGTGTGACATCATTGAAAAATCAAAACTAGTCAGCCAAGATGTCAGGGGAGGAAACTGTGTACCTTCATCACTCTGGTTAATCCTTGGGAACAATTTCCAGATGCCTGAGGTGTCATATTCATCTGTTATAACAATTACACAAGGTGGCGGGTTTATGCAGCCATCATACCGCTCAGGACGGAGACAAGTTGTGTGTCTGAGCGATGAACGTGTTATGTTGTGAAATGTTTGTCAACCCTGGAAAACACAAGCAAAAGATTTTGTGAAGATGCTGGCTGAAGCTAGTAAGAGAGCATCATTATTCACATTTAAACATGCCCTGTACCAACATGAGCAGAAAGTCAATTTAGTGAAGGAGCCATCCCTCCAAAACTGACATCTTTGGAGGAGAAAGGTGAAGTACGAGGGTGGCAGCATCATGTTATGTGGTTATTTTGCTTGGACTGGTGTACTTCACAAAATAGATGACATCTTGAGAAAAAAACATTATGTGGAAATGTTGAAGCAACATTTCAAAACATCAGCCAAAATATTAAAGCTTGAGTGCAAATGGAAACATTGCGTAGTGCCAAATTAGTTACGATTTGGACAACAAAGTCAGTGATCTGGAGTGGCCATCACAAAGCCCTGATCTCAGTTCCAAATAATGTTTTTAGGAAGGAGATGTGCTCCTGTAGAAGGATGTTCAAAACATTTGACCAAAATCGTACAGTTTGAAAGGCAATTCTACCAAATACTTAGGAAATGCATATAGCCTAACCTTCTACATTTAAAGAAAGTTAAACATTTGTTTAAAATATCTTTCTCATTATTCTGACATTTAGCAAATAGAAAATATCTTGTTATCCCAACTGACCTAAAACAGGTAATGCTGTACAACGTTTTTTTTTTTATCAGAATCAGAATCAGAATCAGCTTTATTGCCAAGTTCGTACATACAAACAAGGTATTTGACTCCAGTACACTTTTCTCTCTGGGTTTTTAAATATATTTTAAATATGTTTATGTATATATCTTTATGTCCTTAAATATACATATTTAATATACATATATTTTTATGGTAATAAAATCATCAATCCAGACGGGAATGGAACTTGAACTCCTCAGAATCCATATCAAAATCTGTCAAAGCTGCTTGTTCACTATTGCATTTACTAATTATAGCCGATAAGCTCAATTCAATTCAATCAGCTGCAAACAGGAGCAAGAGAGCTGCATGGTGAGTTGAAGTTTTTAATGAGAAGAGAACAGGTAACTTACACAGAGATGTAGGGCACAGAGCATGGGTAGACATACTGGCAAAGAAGCAACGGAAGAATCCAGTAATGAACATTGGCAATTAGAGCATAAATATATCGGCCATCTTCTATGGTGTAGTATTTTGTAGCAGCAGCTTATCTAAAGCTGAGATGAGGTGGCTAGATAAACTCATCAGAAAATCCAGCTCTGTCCCAGGATGCCACCTGGACCCAGTGCAGGTGGTGGGAGATAGAAGGACTCTGGCAAAAATAACATCACTGTTGGACAATGTCCCCCACCTCAACCAAGCTGTCGCAGAACTGCACAGCTCCTTCAGTGACAGACTGCTGCATACTAGGTGCACAAAGAAGTGTTATCACAGATCCTTCCTCCCAGCAGTAGTTTTAGACTTTATAAACTACTCCAAACAAACTCAATAAATGTCTACATCCCCTCTGTTTTTGGCACAGTTTTGGTTTCCCATTTCTTGCAAAGTCTGTTGGTTTTTTTATGCACAAATAAAGACACATTTTGTACATCTTTTAAATCACCCTACTGAGTTGCACATTTCTTTTCTTGAGTATGCTATTTTTAAGAACTGTGCAGTATTCTTTTTCTTTTGTTGTAAATTTGCCATTTATTAGTATTTTTTACCATTGTCTGAATCTGCACGCTTCCATATGCCTTCCTCTTTGTTGCTGATACGCCTGAATGTCCCCACTGTGGGACAATAAAGGATATTTCTATTCTAATCTATTTTATTGTATGCTATTCTATTCTTGTTTTTATCATCTTACTCTGTAACTAATATTCTTCGGGTAAAAACCAAACATCTTAAGTTGAAATTCCCTCCAAAACAGGTTTAAACTGAAGATATTATAGCTGTAAGTGGTGCACTTTATTATTCATCATATTTTAGAGAAAAAAGTAAATAGCTACAAAAAAAACCAAAAAAAAAAAACAACATATACCGTCGTAAACAAAAATGTTCCATATACATGTGCTTTGAAAGTGGATAGAATGGCTATAACAATCACTTCCTCAGCGCTGATATGATGGGACTTTAGCTGACCAATGAGATGCAGGCTGTGCAGTCATCCCAGCAGCAGCATCAGAGTGAGTCTGTCTGTGAGTAGTAGCTTTAAGGGAGGAAATCTGGACACCCTCTCTGAATTGAAAGGGACCCTCTGCAGGCAGGCCGTGCTTTCTGTTCCTCTCAATGTGCTTGTTAGCAAATGGAAGCAGAGGTGTTGAACCCCCAGAGGATGGCGGACGTCAGCGGCAACAATAAAATCGCCAACGCGGAGCTAGAGGTGCTGAAGCTTCAGGAACTGGTCCGAAAATTGGAGAAACAGAACGAACAATTGCGGAGCAGAGCGAACGCTGTAAACAATTGCTCCGTCGGCCCTCATCTCCAGACCCCGTTGTCGCATGCGGCCACGGCGTGTCTGGGTGACAGTTTCTCCTGTAAATATGACGTGTCGAGTCCGACGCGGACTCACCCGGGTTTCTCCTCGCCACGGGGACCAGCGGAGGAGCCGTTCGCTTATTTTCAGCCGAGCTCCATGTCCCCTGATGCCGCTGTGGAGGACAGCGGCGCCGCTGGTGCAACAACCGTGCTGGATGAGGTTGATGTTTTGGACCTGAACACCGTGCTCCCCATTGGAGAGCCCGATAGCTGGTAACCGCTCTGTTTATGTCAGACACCTTGTTATAGACAAATATTGTTGCTCTGCATTGAAGAACTCTGTCCCATTTGTGTCTCACTGAGGTTAATAGGCATAGCAACATTGTATAGCAAAATCCATATACAAGATCATTTAAAATGCAGAAAAATGAAGGAACAAATATCACATTAAAAACAATGAACATATGTAAAATACACAATCTCAGTTTGGTGAAACATATAGGTAATAATTAGAAGATGCCCAAGAACAGAGCCTTGTGTAACCCCACATCTGATCTTTGATTATTCAGATTTATAACTGCCAAACAATAGTTGCAACATAAACCAAAACACAACCAAGAAGCCAGAATTGTATTATGTATTAGTACTCAGTATTCTCTTTCCAGAGACAAAAGGGAACAAAGCCACTGCTTTGGCCACCCCGAAAAATCTTGCATTCTCTCAGAGAAATATATCAAGATTATGTTTTTTGAGAATAAGCAGACTTTAATATCCATTTTGACACTTTTTAAAGAGCAAAGTAAAAATATTTTAAATATGCATTTGTTCAGATTTAAAGGATTTTGGAAACATATTACTACATCATCCAAAAGAAAATCATAATAGTTTGATGGTCATGTCTAGAGATTAACCAGTCGATCGGCCAAAGATTGGAATCAGATAGTTTTTCCTCAATCATCAGCAGGCCAAATACTGACAGATCAGATTGGTTTTTATTTCCCTTTGGCCTTTAAATGTCAGAAATATCAAAACTAATAGCTTTCACCATTTTTAATCTGTAAAAGCATCAGCCAAGCACTTGTACTTTAATGCACTTTTTTGAGTTTAGTAAAAATCAGATAATCTCAATTACATATAGTTTGATGCTCAAGTGGGGACAGTCTTGTAATCACTTCATTTTCTGGTGGATTCAATCTAAAATCCTAGCTTTTAACTCTTTTGAGTTACAGTCCTTAGAAAAACTGGCAAAGAAAACCAGCATCTGCCAGGAAAAGTCTGATCACTGCACCTCTATAGTTATGTTAACAGCTATTATTTAAAGCTACAATTATTGTTAATTTGTTTTTGTAAATAAACTAAGGAAATTGATTGACAATTTTCGTTTAAAATTGCTGTACAGATGAGTAAGTCAGAAAAATAAGTCTCTCTCCACGGTTTCTTTACAGCTGGCAAAGCTTTTTTCAGCTTTTATGCCAAGTGAAAGTTAATCATGTGAAGTGACTGATTACATTCTCCAAGAATCTCAAATTTAAGGAATGCGTGTGCAAATGATCAAGCTGGCAGAATTTCTTCGAGCTGTAAGTGATGCTGTGGTGACTGGTGGGTGATTGGTGGTAAATGGCCCCCAAATTCGATTCTGCCTTTGTGTCTGCTTTGATTATGGTTAATGGATTAAACATTAAAACAGTGAAAAACAGTGGGGGCTTTCCAGTAGGAAAAAACAATAAAATAGACCTGACTCCTAGGATGCACGGTGCAGCATATGTTCTGGGATGAATTTAGAAACAGTGACCCCCTTCAGTCTATGATCAAACAACTTGGCTTTGTGTCTGGTGTTCAGCCTTGGGCTGAACTAGTGTGAAGCGCAGTAGTTGATGACTTGGGTTGCTCTCACACCGACATGCTGACTACTGAAGCAACCCTGTTTATCTGATGTGGAAAATGTAGCACACAGCTGATTGCAGCACTGATGGGTTGCAGAGTATCTTTTTTTTCATCTAACATGACAAGCTGACCTTAAAATCACTCTAACACTTTGGCCTAGTTGTTGAATCTAAGGCCAGTCCTGTTGTATCTTCTTTAACTTGGAGAGACCAGGAATAGATCCCTGTTAGTTGAATATAAAATACTAGGTGTATTGTTTGTTTTAACTAAAAACTAATTTCAATCAGCTTACAGAGCTACAAAGTGAACTGTTAGGAGTCAATTTACATTACAAGTTACTCTAATTGTTACAGGGTCAAGCCTCAAATACATACCACTATTATTTGGTTAAATGTTCTTTAGGAAGTGGAAGAAAAACCACCTCCTTTTTATACTCATGTTCTTCTGTAGCCATCAGTTTCAGGTATACTGTAACTGACTGGATTAATGACCACTCCTCTTGTCTGAGATGGTAGACTGCATTACATTTGGTTGGTTTAATGTCTTAGACTTTGCTATTAACCAATGTGTATACATTTTTGCAAGGACTGAGCTTGTGGGCATTCCAGAAGCTTAATGTTACCCCGCTTTATCATTGCCAAACCCAGTTTTGATCTGTGTTATGGATCATTGTCCTGTTTGATCAGTCATCTAGCTGTTCTGTACCTGTCCTCCTTCTGGATTGTTGCATCCACTTTTGGGAACACCCTCCTCAGCATGATGCTGCCACCACTGTGCTTGACAGACAGTACAGGTGTGCTTAGGTTTAAAAGCCTCACCTTGATTCCATCCCAATAAATGTCTGTTTAATCATTCCACCTAGGAAAAAGAGCAGTTTAAATGAACCTGCAAAAGCCCCAAATAAATATGGCATCCACGCGACCAAGGACAGCATTTACACTTCTGTGTAGAACTGTTTGTTACATACGAAACCCACCAGCTGTATTAGAAGCTTCAATTTAAGATTTGTTGCCTAATTTGCTGCCTTCATTGAATCACCCTTTAAAGTGCAGTATGTACTATAAATGTTGATTAGCTCAAGTCTTTCCAAAACATTTTACAAAACTCCCTCTGGCAGTTGTTAAAGGTCCATAAAATATTCACTCGTATCTTCAGTTATAAAATATAGATAGTCAGCGATTTCTCTTTAAGTAAGTACAATACAAAAGTAAGTGAGAGTATTTAAATGGGTTATCTATAAATGCTGCAGAATATGACTTGAGTGCATCTGTGTCTCAGGCTGTATGTGAATCCCAGAGCGAAGCCACCTAGCGAAAGCATGCTCAGCCCTCTCCAGTGGTGCAGGCAGGTCCTGGACCACCCAGGGCCAGAGGTGGAGCTGGCTAAGATGACGCTTTGTCACAGACTGGATCAAGGTACAGTGTACTCCCATTCCTTATGCAGATTAAAAATCAAAACTTCAAGTCGCTCTCAGTGCTAGCACCTTGTGTAATGGATATATGTGAAGGAGAAAGTCCTTGTAAAATATGTTAGGAACCTGACTTTGTTAAATACTGTACAATGTAACTGCAGACCGAGTGACCCCCATAATTATTGGGACCGGTTTATGAAGTTGTGTAAAAAGCCTTAAAATAAACTCATGTTTTATTTTAGAATTAGATTGTCATGCTGAAATTTTTAGAAGAACCCTACCTTTAATTTCAGTACATTTATTCAGTACATATAAATCTCTTTTCAGAGTTGATTTGGGTGTTTGGGAACCTTTTAATTAGTACTTCATGATCTTATGCTTCCCTGGTGTACAAATATGTGACGCAGAGGTCCTGTTCTCTTAGCTGCTCTTCAATTTGGCAAAGACAAGAAAAAAAGCCATTTGAGTAAGGCAGATGTTTGCCGATCTTAATAGGTCACAAAATAGCTGCAAGAAAATAGCTGCTCGTCTGAACTTACCAGACTTCCCAATCCAAACAGTGACTGAAACAACTGGGAACTGCACAATGAGGAGACTGGTAAGGGATGTAGAGCAAAGAGCAAAAAATGTCACCTTGGGGTCACCATAATCCTTCTCCAGAATAGGTTATTTAGGTTGTTTTGTTTAGATCTTTACGAGGGATGTCAATTAATGTGGAGCTTTCTGCATGCAAAACAAAATAAAATATCTTATGTTTCTAAGATGTAGCCCCCAAGTCATTGGTTCTTTAGATGTTCTTTTTTTAATTAACATGTTTCTTTGAAGAAGCTTTGAACCCTGTGATTAAGCCCAACAGCATGATCACTGCCCAGACATTCACCTTAGATTTACAGTAGCTGTTTGGATGGAGGCCTTAAAATAGTTCACAAATTGAGTGAAATATCTGAACATTTCAGTCAGAAGAGTACCATTAAAGCACTTTGCTTATTGTTACATTGAACATCTATTTGCTATGACTGACTTGAGGTTTATCCACTTGCTTTTTTTGTTTTTGTTTCCAACATTTATGAGACCTGCTGGAAATTTGAAAAGCTAGCTGTTAGCTTCACTGCTAATTAGAACCAGGTGGCATTAGCCTACATGACAATGATGTCTTCTGCTTGTTCTCTGAAGATGGATTTTCGCATCTTTTTATCCGAAATACTAGAATACCCCCTGAAGTCAGAGTAGTTCTGACTTTAATATCCAATATGGCTGCTGTGCCTATAAAACATTCTGAAGGTTGCTGCTATAAATTGCTCATTTTCACTTGGGCTGAGTGCAGCTTATTAAATCAGTGCCACACATAGTACTGTACAATATGAACATGTTCCTCTGGAGTTTGAATTCTTAAAACGGAGGGAAATACCTTGTTGCTAACATGTATAGGTAATAATAGTTAAGATCACTGCAATTAGCTAATCCGACTGGTTTTTCCACCTGCAACTAGAATGAGCTAAACTGTGATCCGAATTCTGACTTGAGGCAAATTGATCTCAGGATAAAAACATCTGTTCTGTAGTATCCGTTGCTATTAGTGCATTCTATTTGTACTTGAAAGTCAGATTTTCCACGATTTGAGTTTGCAAAAATTAAATTAAACATTTGCTTAAGTCAGAATTTTGATTTGGAAAAGCAGAGGTTCCCAACTAATCCTGTATTCAGATTCAATATGGCGGCTGCTGGGCGCATATAACAATGGAAAAGTTGTGAGAGAAAACAGTTTATTGTACTTGTGAGGTGTCGTATCACACATAACTGGTGGCACACACAGGATATTGCAATATCTCTTTGTAAGTATTTTCCTTTGCTCGTTGAATGTATAGAATGGAGAAAACTGTTACTTGCCTTTCTTGATAATGGTAGTTAGCCTGGACACTGAGCACGACAATTCGCAAATCCCACTAGTTTTCCCACTTGGAGTGCGCTCATTTTCCGCAGCCAAGAAATCTGTCATTTTTGTGCTAATATGAGTCAAATCAACAATTTACAATAAACTAAATCAGATTTCTGCCTATCTAGAAACAGACGGATAACCTCTTATCACTAAGGCCACAATCCATTTTAAAATACATTATTATTATCCGGGACAAGGGATTATTAAAATTACCAATAAGATAACATGAGATTTATTTATGTAGTGTATATATGCAAATGCAATAGCTGTTACATGTGTATGCCAATAAACAATATCTGCTGCTGGACCACACTCTTAGCTCTCATGCGTGGGGATATTGTTGCCATAGAAACACTGGTTACATTTAATGCATATTTGAAGCAGATTTCACTGCTCTAACAGCCTGTTTAACAGACTCTTATGCAGTGAAAGCTCATACTTATTGGAGACATGGGTACAAGATGGTCATTTAAGTGGATTTATGTTCAAAATAATTAACCGTGATTAATATTCTCCTGCTGTGGGTTGGTGTCCACCCAGGGAGTCAGTAATGAGTGTGAATGTTTCAAGGAGTTGTTCTTTCTCTCAAGTTGGCTCTCCTCCTCGAGGTCCTGAATGCACCCTTGTGTCCAAAACAAACCAGAAGCAGTTTTGTAACTTGCCGTGAATGCTGGTTTTATTTACTAATGGTTGGCCTTAATTGTGTGAGGAATGCAAAACGTTTCTTTTTGTCAGGAGAGCAACTCTCAGACTGCTAATCAGTGAGGATGGCCTCATTGTTTGCATGTTGGACAGATCATACAATGAAAGACAACTTACTCAGTATTTAAGAGTCAAAAATAAAAAATAGTGCCATTTATAAAGGTGTAAGAGTTTACCTACGCTTTACTAAATTTCATTCAGCCTTAATTCAAGTTCAGTGATCAGCTTAGAGAATATTGGCTCGTAAATGACAGAAATGCGCTAAATAAAGCATGAAGTAGCTCCGTTTTGTGCAATAAAATATCTACAATTGGAAATTTTACCGAATGAATGTAAGGTCAGATTCTGAAATAGTTCATTGATCTAATGTCATTTTTGGAAAGTGATGTAGCCTACATGCGCAATCCCTGCTTAACCTAAGACCCAGCCCAAAAAAAAAATCTATGCTTTAGCCAAATAAGCTGCTATGGGGGGCTAAACCCTGTCTTACTGTATCTGCCTTTTCTGAGCCCATCATTCAAAACATCAATGCTGATCTGTAAGAGGCAGATTAACATGGGTCAGAGTGTGTTAAACTGTATTAATCAATGTGCTGTATGTGAGTGTGTAACATAGGCGAGGCAATTCGTCTAACTTGTCCTTCACATCATGCCATCTTGTTTCCGTAGCGAAGCGATGGCGAGTGTCCTCCGTCCGTCCATACAGCTGCATAGAGGGACTCTCCACCCTCGGCTGTCCTGTCCTGCCTTACACTAAACCTGCTGCACTAACTGAGACCCCAGGTAACATAAACATGTCACTGTTACTAACCACAGAAATCACTCAAGGAGATCACTGAGAGGTGTGGTATGGATTTATATGGAGGCCCCCTCAGGAAATAGTTTGTAGAACTGCCTTTCACTGCGGTTACAGCTGCAAGTCTTTTGGGGAATATTTCTACCAGCTTTCCACATCTGAACACTAACCTTTTTGGCACGTCTTTTTTGCAAAATAGCTCAAGTTCAGTCTGACATGCTGGAGAGTATCTGTGAACATCAACGTTCTTGTCAAGTCTTGCTAAATAGTCTCAGTAACATTTAGATGTGGAGTTTGACTAGGCCATTGAAACAAATGAATGTGTTATTTCAGCTCCGGCTGTCTGTTGGGGGTTGTTGTCCTGCTGGAAGACGAACTTTTGACCCATTCTCAAGTCTAACAGGTTTTCTGTGTTGCCCTGCATTTAACTACATCCATCTCCCACCAACTCTGACCAGTTTTCTTGTCCTTGCTGAAAAAAAGCATCCTCAAAGCATGAGGCTGCCACCACCTTGTTTCACAATTTTTTGCATGTAAAAGATTCAGATTTACTCTTAGATGACCAGAGCACCTTTATCCGAATGTTTGCTGTGTCCCCTACATGGCTTGTAGAAAGGTTAAACTGATCTTTAATAGTTTATTTCAACAATTGGCTTTCTCTTTGCTACTTGTCCATAAAGGCGTGATTTATAGAGTGCCTGACCATTAGTTGTCCAGTCAGTAGATACACCTTTCTGTACCGTGGAACTTTGCAGCTCCTCCAGAGTCACCATAGGCTTTGTTGCTGCTTCTTTGCCTAATGCTCCTTTTACCTTACCTGTTCAGGTGTGTGGCCATTTCTTGGTTTCCAGTTGGGCTATACATGTTCCATTTGTGGGTAATGGATTATAGATCTAGATAGATAATGTGCATATTTAATCTTCATCAGATATAACCTCTTTCAACAACATATCTTGTTCTGCTCTAAATTAATCTGAAGGTTGTGCCAAAAGTAGCTGTAGCTTCCAAAATACATTCAGACTTTACTATACTGACATAACCCAGATTCTCAAATAACCCGCTTCATGCAGCTTGAAATCAGATTACAGTATATTCAGAGAAGAGATTATTTAGTCAGATTCTGAAGATGTTAGCAGAAAAAAAATTCAATCTAGCGTATTTTAACATAGCAGAAATATCAGTAAGGCTTAAATATTGTCTGTTCTGTTTCTTTGAAGCCCCGCTGCCATCATCAGGCCAGCATGTTGTCCAGCCAGCTCCCCATCCTAGGGCCAGCTGCAGCCTCAACGACAGAGCGCCCACCTTCCTATCAAACTCAGCTGTCTACAGTAAGACCTCACTGACAACACGTCTTCCCTGCTCTGTTAGTCACTTTATACTGTCAGGATAAGTGAATCAGTGTAGGATGATTGTATGTACAGTACAAACAAACATATCTTATCTGTCCAACAAGCATCTTCACAGGGTTTAAAGGTTAAATGTCTTTTGAAGGATTAACATCTCCTTTATCATTTTAGATGTCGGTCGCCGCCATGCAGCCATAACGCCCCAATCTTCGCTGGACAGCGACATAGGTGTCTCAGAGCTGGAGGAGGACTCCATCTCTATGAGCTACAAACTGCAGGACATAACAGACGTGGAGGTCATGGCACGACTCCAAGAAGAGAGTGAGTCCCCTGTAAAAACATTTTTCATTGAAAATATGTTTTTATCTTTATTTAACCGTGTTTATAACCATGTAAAGAAACTCACAAATGTTTCAAACGTTTTTTTAAGAGAATCCTGAGCAATGCAGAAGGCAGTACAGGTTAAGATGGGTTGAGTTACAACAGTCTAACTACTTTCATATGTACAAACACAAAGACATACCCATAATCAGCATTTTCATCAAAATCAGGGGATACATCTACAGCCAACCAACCCTGAATGTGAGATGCAAAGGAGAGTTTGTTGTTGAGTGAAAAGCTCAAAAACATGTACAGGTCCTTCTCAAAATATTAGCATATTGTGATAAAGTTAATTATTTTCCATAATGTAATGATGAAAATTTAACATTCATATATTTTAGATTCATTGCACACTAACTGAAATATTTCAGGTCTTTTATTGTCTTAATACGGATGATTGTGGCATACAGCTCATGAAAACCCAAAATTCCTATTTCACAAAATTAGCATATTTCATCCAACCAATAAAAGAAAAGTGTTTTTAATACAAAAAACGTCAACCTTCAAATAATCATGTACAGTTATGCACTCAATACTTGGTCGGGAATCCTTTTGCAGAAATGACTGCTTCAATGCGGCGTGGCATGGAGGCAATCAGCCTGTGGCACTGCTGAGGTCTTATGGAGGCCCAGGATGCTTCGATAGCGGCCTTTAGCTCATCCAGAGTGTTGGGTCTTGAGTCTCTCAACGTTCTCTTCACAATATCCCACAGATTCTCTATGGGGTTCAGGTCAGGAGAGTTGGCAGGCCAATTGAGCACAGTGATACCATGGTCAGTAAACCATTTACCAGTGGTTTTGGCACTGTGAGCAGGTGCCAGGTCATGCTGAAAAATGAAATCTTCATCTCCATAAAGCTTTTCAGCAGATGGAAGCATGAAGTGCTCCAAAATCTCCTGATAGCTAGCTGCATTGACCCTGCCCTTGATAAAACACAGTGGACCAACACCAGCAGCTGACACGGCACCCCAGACCATCACTGACTGTGGGTACTTGACACTGGACTTCTGGCATTTTGGCATTTCCTTCTCCCCAGTCTTCTTCCAGACTCTGGCACCTTGATTTCCGAATGACATGCAGAATTTGCTTTCAACCGAAAAAAGTACTTTGGACCACTGAGCAACAGTCCAGTGCTGCTTCTCTGTAGCCCAGGTCAGGCGCTTCTGCCGCTGTTTCTGGTTCAAAAGTGGCTTGACCTGGGGAATGCGGCACCTGTAGCCCATTTCCTGCACACGCCTGTGCACGGTGGCTCTGGATGTTTCTACTCCAGACTCAGTCCACTGCTTCCGCAGGTCCCCCAAGGTCTGGAATCGGCCCTTCTCCACAATCTTCCTCAGGGTCCAGTCACCTCTTCTCGTTGTGCAGCGTTTTCTGCCACACTTTTTCCTTCCCACAGACTTCCCACTGAGGTGCCTTGATACAGCACTCTGGGAACAGCCTATTCGTTCAGAAATTTATTTCTGTGTCTTACCCTCTTGCTTGAGGGTGTCAATAGTGGCCTTCTGGACAGCAGTCAGGTCGGCAGTCTTACCCATGATTGGGGTTTTGAGTGATGAACCAGGCTGGGAGTTTTAAAGGCCTCAGGAATCTTTTGCAGGTGTTTAGAGTTAACTCGTTGATTCAGATGATTAGGTTCATAGCTCGGTTAGAGACCCTTTTAATGATATGCTAATTTTGTGAGATAGGAATTTTGGGTTTTCATGAGCTGTATGCCAAAATCATCCGTATTAAGACAATAAAAGACCTGAAATATTTCAGTTAGTGTGCAATGAATCTAAAATATATGAATGTTAAATTTTCATCATGACATTATGAAAAATAATGAACTTTATCACAATATGCTAATATTTTGAGAAGGACCTGTATGTGGAGTCAAGTTCAATCTGTGAATCATGTAAAGCGTGATTGTTTGCAATTCAGGTGAATAAGGTTTTGTCATATTACGGTGGGGTTTAGCAGGACCAACGTGCAAACCGGAGTTCAGGAGCTGCATGGTAAGTAAAACTATTTAAAAAACTGGTAAACTTACAGGAGACGTAGGACATGGGACATAGGCAGAGTTACAGGCATTGAACAGGCAAACGGAGACATATAGTAGGATCCAGTAGCGAGCAATGAAAACCAGATCGTTTCGATACAGAGGCAGGGTGGAGAAATAACCAATAAACTAGAAGGGCTAATCAGGAGAAATATGAAGCAGCTGTTGGCAGTGAGAATGTAGAGCGACTGAAGGAGGGAGGCTAATGAGCAGGAACACAGAAACATTGGAAGGAATCAGAACTGTAAATGTACAGGAAATAAGCAAATAACAGCACCTAGAGAACAACAGGAAGGAAACAGACTCATAAAGAAACTCAAACTAACAGGGAGATCTTGACAGGTTTTGGATTTGAGAATAACATAAGTTTTGTTTTCAACTAACAAAAATGTTTTCTCCACTGAAAGCTAGCTACTGCTGAGTAAGCCGCAGATTGGATGTAGATTCTGAGCTTTACTTTACTGTGTCATCAATGTAACATGAAAATCTGCAGTTTTGACTTCAGTTTTAAGTCACAAAAATCTTTTGTATCAAAAATACCGACGAAGAACAGAAGCGGTCCAAACACTACCCCACAAGGTTAGTGTTAGCTACTATAAGTGAACTGGTGATGTGAGAAAGGCAATGAGGCAATTATCTAACCATCCAACGACACCATGGGGGCCAATATATTGGCTAAAATAAACTTTATATGTTATATAGATAATTTAAGATTGATACATATAAATCCCAACTTTGTTCACATGTAAACTGCCTTCTAATAATTATCTTGTTATCAAAGATTATAAATACAGATATTTTGTATATAGCTTAAAGTTGATTAAAATGTCAACATCAAGCTTTGAAAAATTGTTGGTAATCTTTGGATTCATTGACTCGTAGCTATTGGTGTTCAACAGCATTACATTACTTATAGGAGAAAAGCATTTAACTAATGTCTTACATTAGCACACAACTTGTACTGTGGCAAGAGGAATGAAGTCTGTCAAATATGAGCGAACTCAAGTTTGTTTGGTAATGATTAATTAAAATGAACAGCTTCAATATAGATAATTTTGGTATTTTGGTAGGTGGCGTTGCAACAGCCAAATGCAGATATAGGAAGCAGATTGTTATCATTGCAGGGACATTTACATGAAAAGCAAAGGATGCGGACATTAATCTGTGGTTCAACAGAGAATATGATCAAGTAAATTCTTACACCACATGTTGTGTTTTTTATTCTCTAAATTAATAATTGTACATTAATACATGTTGCATATATAGCATTTACTCCCAAGAGACTAGCTTCACATTCATTGTGAAAACAAGTAATTCCATTGTTTTTTGTGCTAAAGTCCTTTTAAGAAAATCTGATCCACTTGGTTCATAAAAGGCAGAGCTGCTTTAAAACTGATTTGACTATCTCACTTTATACCTTCACTATCTTAACATGTGAATCCCAAATCTGCATTCAGAAGAAGGAAGTCTATTGTTCTACTGCTCACATGGATCTGCATTCATCAGGCCAGAATGTTGCGAGAATGATCTGAGGTTTCAAATCAAAGGGGTAGAAAAACACTCATCTCTGTACTGAGATGAGATGGACCTTTTCCTGGTGAACCATGTCTGCGTTGATTTGGATCATTACTGTGCTAAAAGGCCCATTAATGACACATAGTTTGTTTTCTGGCAGTGCAGTCTAAAAAGGTTCCCGGAGAAACCGGCCCAAAGCATTATAGATCCTCTAACTTACCGGACACAAGCTGCTTTACCACATATTTTTTCTTTGTACCAAATATATCCCAACAGGAGCTTTTGCTGACAAGCCTAATCTTACCAAAGCACATGATTCCTGTATCATTTAACAAACGTTACAAGTTTACGTTTGTGATGGAAGGACAGAAAACATTTTTTCCTGCCACCTCTCCTGTCTGACATGTGGCCACTGTCTAATGGTTGCAATGGAGGCTTGGTGCCCCTCTTTGTTTCATAACAGTGAGGTTTGAATAATTTTTACCTCCCTTACTGTACATGCTGGTTACTTAAAGAAGTAAAGCATAAATCCTATAAATAAATTCAGAAATTCTGGCAGTGGTGATTTTTTTTTTAGAAACGCTTAATGTGGGATCTTTTGCCACTTTGAATAAATGCACTCAAATCAAAGGTTTGATTTTCCCAAATTTTTTCAGTGCAAAATTATTTTACTGCATTGAAAGGTGACTTTATTTGAAGGATTTGCAAAAAATTACCACGGTCTCTTCAGACTGTGGAAGTTGCTGTATTTTTGCTCATGCTTCTTTGTTTCTGTCTATGACCCATAATGAAAATTCTGGTCTATAGTTGTATGTAGAGACTGAAAGGAGTATGTGACCTCTAAACAGTAGCCAGCTCATAAATTATGTAGAGCATCTCAGAAATATGCTCTGTATCAGTCTAGTCGACTTATAGAGTAACTGAATAATGGATGAGGGGTGCCTCCATAAGGACTATATTGTACACTATATGTCGTTCAGGTTCATGTTTTTCTCACATGAAGCACCAATCCGCTCTTCTTTAGGCCTCCGACAGGACTACGCCTCTACCTCAGCCACGGCTGGCCGTCGCAGCTCCAGTTTCTCCTTGCACTCCCTCAGGCGCTGTGAGGTGGACCTGGAGGAGGAGGATGAGGAGGACGAGGGCTACGACCAGCTGCCGCCTCCCCAGCCTCGACTCTTTCACACAGGCTCTATGCAGCGGGGCAGCATGCCCCATTCTCACACCTTCTCCAGCTTTAGAGACAGCAGGCGCAGCTCGGCCAGCCCTCAGTTTTCACTCAGTGGACTGTGTCAGCTGTCTGGATCCTCCAGCCTGATCACAGACACACACACAGCCTACAGGAGCAACGCAGGTGAGTAATTTAGAAACTCTGTGCACTGAATCTTCCCCAGAACATCTGAAAGTTTCTGTTTGACATCAAAGCAAATTCAAAGCTGTTTGTGGAGTTTTGCGTGCAGCTCATTTTTAGGGTTTTTTATGCAGTAATTCAATATTGGAAGACCTGATCACAACTTTTAACATTGTTAAATAGACAAGCTGCGGAAAAGCATGCCAAACCTGATCCGAGCTCCCAGCATGTCCAGTGTTCCCAGTATTCCATGCCTGGCCTCCCCTGTCAACCCACCCTCCAATGGCCCCTCCTCTTTACCATCAATGCCCTCCCTCCGGAGCAGCCAGAGCTTTGACTCGTCCAGCGGGCTCCTGCGTCTTCAGTCTTCCAGTAAGACCGTGTTTCTACTAATAAATCAACCACCCAAAGTTCAGTTCTTTCATAATTCAAGCATATCT
This sequence comes from Girardinichthys multiradiatus, assembly GCF_021462225.1. Taxonomy (NCBI): domain Eukaryota; kingdom Metazoa; phylum Chordata; class Actinopteri; order Cyprinodontiformes; family Goodeidae; genus Girardinichthys; species Girardinichthys multiradiatus. The sequence goes on from NC_061800.1 coordinate 18,728,728, forward strand.
CTGTTTCCCCGTGTTTTAGTCCCTTCTCCAGGCCAGCTCAGTCAGCGAGTCCAGAGCGTTGGAAACTTCTCCAGCACTCCACGACAGCAGCTGAAAGCCACTGCCTACGTCAGTCCAACCGTGCAGCAGGGTCCCACGTCCACCTCACTGTCCACCTCCGCCAGTTTGATCTCCATCCTAAGCAGCGGTTCACTGCCTCAGACACTAAAAGCCAGCGGAAGTTTGCTGCCACACGCCCTAAAAGCCAGCACCAACCAGTCTGCTACCCCACGCAGCTCCCTTCCTCGCCCAGCTTCCTTGGTGGGAGCGAGCGGACTTCCACGTGCGAGTAAAATCATGCAGCCTACACGCAGGTATGGTCCAAAGTACATCACCAATTACACCTCTGAATTTTAATTCAGACTTAAATTTATTGAGATATTGTGGCGTGATGTTAAGCAGGATGTTCCCGCTTAAAACCCTTCAGTGTTGCTGAATTAAAACAATTCTGCAAAGGGGAGTGGGTCCAAATTCCTTCACAATGATGCAAAAGACTTACTGGCATGTATTTCAAACACTTGATGGCACTTTTTGCTGCCAAGTGTGGAACAACCTGTGATCATGTTTGATTATGTTTGTTTGGTCAATCCCTTTTTCACTTTGGGCCAGGATGGTTCGGATGGCTTATTTCACTTAATTCATAGAATCGTGTCTCTTTTTATTCACTCAGGTTGTTTGCCTAATTTTAACATTTGTTTAATGATCTCAAGCATTTAACTGTAACAAAAAACAAAATGAGGAAAACTCTGTAAAGGGACAACTACTTTTTAAAATAAGTTTACAGTTTAATTCAAACTCTAAATAAATTCAGTTTTATGTACTTTGTGACACCAAAGAGGAAGAGAAGGGAATAATATGAAACTACTTGTCGTCAAAGGTTATGTGAGAGTTTTCCAATGCACCTATACTTAGCATCAGTAAAGGTGCAATAATTATCTCATGCCAATGGGGGGAGACGCTGGTTCAGGTCTAGATGCAAACAGTGAGTCCATTCTCTCCTGCTCCAAGTCGGCCACAGCTGTTCCACCTGCCTTCAAGATCCGGCTCATTTCTGCTGGTTTGGAGTCTTATCTCTAAGAAGATCCTGCATGCACACTGCCGAATGGGAAAAGATGCCAGACCTTGTTGGCCACACAAAGAGATCCATATCAGTCATTTTGTTGATAGACTGGTCCAGGGAACTGTCTTATGGAGGAGAAGGATGTTAATGGTGTACCACTGTGCCGCCAGGGTCTCATTAATCAGTGGCAGTAATAACCTGAAGTCTTAACCTAATGCTTATAGCCCCATTACACAACTGAGCATCCACCATTCATTCAATGTCGCACGAAGATACACTGCCTTTGGTAAATAATGCTCCAGCATCACCTTCCCATGCATTCGATACAACCACATATAATTGGACCCCAGCTAAGCCAGGCTGACAAAGATTTATCTGCAGATGAGAGAGCAAGGACTGAGTCGCTCCAACATAAAGTTCATTACAGTAATCTAAGCGGGACGAAATAAAAGTGTGGATCACTGTTAATCATGCTGGGGAGCTGTTGATGCAATCACCCAGCCTATCGAAAACCCACAATGCAACGGCTGTCAGACCGCGTCAAATACTGGTGCTGCTTCCTAATGCGTCTACATGGCTGTTTCTGTGTCTGGTCACCTTCTGACAAGTGTGAAAAGCTCCAGCGGCAGCCTGATAGTACTGCTTGATATCACAACTTGTTCCCTCTGTTTCTAGGTGAGCCAAATCACAATGTTGTAATGGCTTTCTTTCTTGTTGTCTAACCTTCTTGTCAGTGAGTGTATTTGATTTGATTAATTGCTTTTTATTACATGTTAATTTAGATGCTCAGTAGGCTTGTTTCCTTGTGCCCACAGTTTGCTCACTCCTCCAAAGAGCCTAGCTGCTTTGAGTGCCCTGAGGGACGGCAGCTGGAAAGACGGCTGCTACTGACCCCAAACGGACTGACCTGAAGGGAGGTTTGAGGGCTGCACAGGGTTACTTTGCAAGGGACCCCAATGATTTAACATGATGCTGCCAAGAGGTCCCAGAGAAAGTGACTGTTAACATGAACACAAAGACATTCTCTTTAAGAAAAGACTGAGAAAAAGTGTGGATTCAGCAGGCTGGATCGATACTACCTGCTTAAACACTGATAACACAATGATAACAACAGGCAATACTATCATAATAAGATGCTAAATGTGAAAAAAGAAAGCCTCTTTAATATTTTCTTTTTTAAGTTTTCATTGTTGATGGATACAACTTTCACTCATTAGAAGGAAGATTTATCTGAAGCCTAAAGATTTCATACACGCTTTGATTGATTTTCTGTGGTTAATTTTAGCGAATATTATTAATTTATCAATTTATTTATTTATTGTGGCATGATATATAAGAAGAACTTGACACTGGAATGACGTTACTGGCCATTAAAACGTTGTGTGTTTCTTTATAATTCTGTTTCATGGCTGGACCTTGCAGCACTTTAGATGACAGTTATGATACACCTGTAAAAGTAAATCATCTGCTTTCTTTTTTTTTTTATTAAACATGATATCCATTCGTGCCAGTGCACACATTTCATAGAACGGCTAGTTTCACTCATTCTGTTATCACATGAAGTCTTTAAAGTTGTTTGATAAACCTAATCGCTGCAGTAATATTGCACATGCTTTTTATGGATCACAAAAAAAGAGGGGCTTGATTTTTTAAATGAATAAATCATTTCAAAGCATGTTTGTCCGCTCTTTCTCTCACCCAACGATGAAAGGAACCAAGAGGATTCAAAAGCTATTAAAGCTCAAGTTGAGCTACAAATTTCAGTTTAGTTTCCGTGTGTAAGGAGAAGCTAATGCCATTCTACAACGTCTGTATTACTGCTGTTTACCCGGAGCTGTTATTTGTAGGGAGAGATACTCTAGCAGTTTTATTCTGAAGGTGCAAGGCACAGAAAAAACTGACAAAAAAGAAAACAGCAGCAGCAAAGAACATGAACAAAAAAAGGAAAACAGCAACAACTCGGCCACAAGAACACAAACAGATTTTATTTTAGATTTTGAGTTTTTTTACAAGACTTTGCTGAATTTTATGTAATATTTGACATATCTATTCTATTTTTTTGTCATTTATATTTAAGCAAAATTCCAAAATGTATAGATGTTATAATCTGGTTTTTATTTTCATAATTTCATCCTACAGACATTTCCCTCTGAAGAATAATAACACATTGTGATGCCACCATGGTTCAGTGTGGGTATGAAGTTATTTTGGTGATGCTTGGTGCTGATTCATTCACCTTTATCTTTTTGAGTTGTTGTTAAAAGTTCCATTTTGATTCCATAAGAGCATAGCACGTTCCTCCACAAGGTTCTGGGAGATTTGAACTAGGCCTGGATGTCTTACATGTTTTAGTCCAGGCATATGGAGCATTTAGCAGACTGTTGTCACATGCAGAACACAACCAATTCTCGGCAGAAGCTACTGCAGCTCATTCAGTGTTACTGTCAGACCCATGGTGGCCTCTCTGACTAGTTTATGCCTCTTTTTAGCAGTAATATAAATTCCAGTTTTTGTAACTTTACTGCTGATCCATGTATTCTCCAATTATTAGTGACTGTCTTTACTGTGCCATGATAGTGCTGCAGTTTTTGTCCTCTTCTCCTGACTGGTACCTTAACTAACCTCTCTGTAAACTATGGCTTTAGATAAAGGACACCAGTGTTGAGAAAACGTACTAGGACAGAAGTTTTTGTTAAAAATTAATCAGATTCTCCATTATTGATGGTAGGTGTCAACCTGAGAAGACTGATTGCTAGATTTCAATCAAAAGGTGGTTCAGCAGAGTAGACGTTCAAAGGTTAGAGCAGAATAAATATAGAACAGGAGAATTAAACTTTTTATATCCACTGTAGAAGTGAGGCAGAGCATTGAACTGGACACTCTGGAAGAGCTGAACTGACTAATCTTTAACATGCTTGTGTTTTCATGGGAAGTCTCCCAAGTAACGTTCAGCCTTGTACAGTTTTATACACACAGCGTGTAAGAAGCTACAAACATTCTCGTGCTGTCGGGAAACCTGGTCTGTTGATGTGTTTGATTTTTAAATCCTGGCCCTGGAGTGGAAACCTGGTATTTCTAAAAATGCCCAACAAAGCTCAAGAGGTATGTTTTAAGCTCGACATACACCTATGATTGCTCAAGTATTTTTCAAGCCTTTTTGTTTTTAAACTCAGGATGCTGTGATCAACCTGAAGACGCTGCAGGAGATTTCCGGGCAGCTGGGTTTTGAGTGGACAGTTCTGGCATCTGAACTTGGTTTCAGCAGAGCTGAAATTGGCCGGTTCAACACCAGATCAACAGAGAGGAGCATGCAGGCCAGGCTCATGTTGGAAAGCTGGTACTCTGAGTGTGTGTGTGTGTGTGTGTGTGTGTGTGTGTGTGTGAATTTGATCTTGTTGAAATAATCATTTCAGTGTCACTGTATTGTATTTGTACTAAATTTACCTTGAACCACTGGGTCCTGTATAGGAGAAATTATTTTAGAAACAGTTATAAAGCATATTTGCCTGTCATATTTTGGCTTATTGTTACAATATATTAAAAAAAAAAAAATAAATGTATAATGTGCTTGCCGAAAAATACGTTTGCTTGTTTTCTGAAAACAAATATTCAAATATGACTTAGGCAATTATGCGATGAGGCTAACCACCTTTTACACCACTTTCCCTCACACTAAATTTGGATTGTTTATCAGGTATGAGAGGTCATGGGACAAGCCAAATAAGACCAAAGTGCTCCAAGACGGACTGGAGCGAGCAGGCTGCCGCCACCTGGCAGAGAAGCTGCGCTGTCTCCACTGGGGTCACCAAAAGCTGAGCAAAAAGGTGGAGCTGCCCTCAGCCTTCCCCTTCATCATCACAGTCCATAAGACCATCAGCAACCAAGACGCCTTACGCAGAATCAACGACCTAAGCCGCAGATTCACCTAAAAATTGAACATATTTATTGATCTTACATTAGATGTGTAAACTATAAGACTACACAAGATAAAACAAATCATATCATATGTGGAGTTTCTTGTATTGTAAGTAAATAAATACCTTACAATAAAGCTACAAAAAAGATATTAGGGCTATTTTAAGTTCTTACATTACAAAGTTTATTTGTTAGTCATTGAGAGTTGTTGGGCTGGTTTTTTTTTTTTTTTTTTGGTTACATGGACAGTAAAGGCTGTATTGTTAAGAAGAACAATGAGGTGATTGAAACCACTCATCTCAAGGGCTGGTATTCTTTAATCACAACATAACGATGATCTGTTTAACTTGGAAATGAAAGCCCTTGTTAAATTTTTTCTTAATTACTAGTATTTTACAAACATTTTACTTCACATTTTAATAATGTTTTATTAGGCTGTTCGTGAGTAGTTTGGATTCAGACATTATTTGTAATCTATTTATATTAGTACTGCTTTCAACAGTAGAAGTAGCTGTAATAGCAGGCTCATTCAGTTTATAATTTTAGGATTTGATAAACAATACTAATCCGTTTAGACATTTAATTCCTTTAAAACTATCTATGATCAGAAAAAAAGTTTCCTTTTTGTGACATAATTTACTTACTCAAATCATGTGAATCTCGGTCAACCTAAACCATATTGACCAAGTTTACAAACCAATCAGAACCTCGAGCTGTTTCCTAGCAAGGTTGTGAGAGATTGCAAGTACAGCAAGCAAGAATGACTTCAAAATAAGAGATTTTGTTTTCTAATTTGGAGCTGGAAAGGACTTTTAATTTTAAATAAACAAAATAGCTGATGTGGTATAATTCGTCAGACATTGTTGGGTATTCAATAAATGAAAATAAAGCGGTATTTTGTGATAATTCATAAAGACTGCCTTATTCTGATAGTCCTCCCCCGGAAGTAAGCAACAGCCCATTTTGAACTGACGCCTACTTTGTCATAGCGTAGCTGCCTGCTCTCTACTATCAAAACAAGAAGAAAAGCAATGACAAGAAAATGAAGTGACCCTCTGTTGGTGATTAGATGATTATATTGGATTCAGAAGCGACACTGAGCTCATTTGACTGATAAATGTTAGTATTCGGGCTGACGTACGGCTGGTGACTAGATATAAGGTATTTAACTAAAACACATGTTTGGTTGTCGTCGAGTGGGTACAAACGCAGCATGTTTGTCGCCTGACGGCGTATGATTTGGGCTTTAAAGAGGCGGGTTAGCCTCCGGAATTTCCAGTAATGGCCTCATCGCTGGGTTTCTTCACCGGTCCCGAGGTGCTGGAGGACGTGAACCACGCTCAGGGTTTGGTGAACGAGCTGAAACTGATGTACGACTGCCGGTTGCTCGGCGACGTTACCATCGGGGTCGAGTGTGAGGAGGGGGAGGTGTCGCTGGAGCCCGGCGGGGGAAGAGGAGTTGACGTGGGTCAAGTGTTTCTGTGTAGCCGCAACGTCCTGGCCGCTGCCAGCCCCTACTTTAAGAGCATGTTCACGGGCGGGCTGAACGAGAGCGCCCAGGAGAGGGTGCTCATCCGCGGCGTGGACCCTGAGTCCATGTCGGTCATCATCGATTACTGCTACACGGGCAGGGTGACCATCACGGAGAGCAACGTGCAGAGGCTGTACGCGGCGGCCAACATGCTGCAGCTGGAGTACATTAGGAAAGCCTGCTCCGGCTTCATGACCAGGAGGCTGGATCCTTCCAACTGTGTGGGGATGCTGAAATTTGCAGACACCTACGACAATCCAGAACTGAAGGAGAATGCCCAAGCCTTCATAGCCAGGAACTTCAACCAGGTGTTTAATGGAGGGGAGCTCTGCGAGCTGAACTCGGATCAGTTTAAACAGCTGTTGTCTCTGGATACTTTGGACGTGGACTGTGAGAAGACTGTCTGTTCTGCAGCTATTCAGTGGCTGGAGGTGAACGCACCGGTAGATGAAGAGGATGCCTTGCAGGTGCTGAAGTGTGTGCGCTGGAACTTGTTCAGCGAGAAGGACAAGTGTTACCTGGAGAGCCTCATGGCTAGGCCTTTAATCGAGACATGCCTGGCATCTTTTTTCAGCGGGTCAGCAGAAGATATCTGCGTGATGTCTGCTCCTCTGGACATACCAAAACACAGAATAGGTGTGAGCGCAAAAGAGATGATTCTCTTCTTTGGCCTACCCAACGACAACATAATGTGCTGCGACCCTTACTCAGAGGACCTTAATTTCATGGCTCCGCCTTTAGAAGATCTCAGCAGTCAAGATTATAAACGCTCCACCATGGAGTCTCTTATTGCCTGTGCCACTCATGATAACAACTTGTATTTAGCTTCTCACCTTTCCAAACACTTCTGGCTGTACAATCCTGTCCTCAACAGCTGGCAAGAGTTGGCAGAGAGGCTGCTGGGCAGAATCCACTCAGGGATGGGCTATCTTAATGGCCATGTGTACCTTCTTGGAGGAAGAAATCCAGTTACAGATGCCAGATTAAAGGAGGTAGAGTGTTACAGCATCCAGAGGAACCAGTGGACATTCGTGGCCCCTCTGCCTCACTCTTTGGGTAAAATGCAAGTGGTGGCTCTGAATGATCACCTGTACGTGGTCAACAAAAGGAGAATGCTCTGCTATGACCCTAAGAGAAACCGCTGGCGCCACTGCGGATCGCTCAGAAGAGACAAGCTTCACAAGGCCTGCGTCTTCCAGGACCAGATCATCTGCGTGTGTGACATCCCCGTGGTTAAAGCCTACAGCCCCACAAGAGGGGAGTGGAAGAGGCTGGGGGACATTCCAATCGACAGCCGAGCACTGAACTACCAGGTAATCCAGCACAGCGGCAAGCTGCTGCTCCTCACGCAGACGCTGCTGCAGCACAACAAGAACAGGGTCCTTATCCATGAGTATGATCCTGCTCGGGATGCGTGGAAGAACATCATGGCGGTCTATGTGTCCACTCTGGGACCGGTGTGCGTGTCAACACGTGTGTACCCAGCGTGCCTCGGGTCTGCTCACAGCTTCTCCACAGAGGAGGACGATGACAGCGGCTCCAGCGCCGACTGGGACCTGGATGGGTTAACGGATGTGGACTCTGATTCTGGCAGCTCGAGTTCGTTCTCAGATGAGAACTGGTAGTGAACACATGTCCCCTTTATAAAAAGAAGTGTTTATGTATAATTTATATTTGTTTGCCATGCGTGATGTTATTTTAGTGTTAAAGCAGTCATTTACCTTGAAGACATAAGTTAAGGATTGGAAGAACGTTTTTCCTGTTTCATCCAGTTACAGCTTTATATCATTTTTAGATTAGGTAAATACAATGAAAAGCTCAATGTAACGCCACGCACCACTGCAAAAATGTGTTGTTTTCTGTGTACAGCAGTGTCCTGCAAAAGTAGTCACATTGATTAGACTTTCATAAGTCACATTACAGCCACAAACGTCTGTGGATTTGTTTTTTGATTTATATGACAAAATATATGAATTGTAAAGGAAAAGAAACATGGTTTTGTGTTTTACAAATAACATTCTGAAGAGTGTGGCACGCATTTACATTCAGTCCCTGTAAGGTGAACCTCCACCCCAGCCTCAAGTCTTCAGCAGCCTCTAACAGACCTTCCTGTATTTAGGGTCATTCATTTTCCCATGAACTCTGGCCAGTTTTCCCACCTCTGCTGAAGAAAAGGATCCCCACAGCATCATGCTGCCTGCACCATGTGTCGCTGTGTGCATGGTGTGTTCATGGTGGTGTGCAGTGTTGGTTTTCCTCAACACATGGTGTCTAGATGGTTTCTGGCAAACTGTCAGCGAGACAGTTTGCTGCAGTTTTTTTAACCATGCCTTTAATCTGGCATTGCTCTCATAAAAGACAGATTTGTGGAGTTTATGACAATTAATTGTTGTGTGAACAGATTCTCCCACCTAAGCTGTGAATCTCTGCATCTCTAGAGTTACCATAATCCTCTTGGCTGCTTCTCTAATGAGAATCTTGTCCGTTTAGGTGAGTGGTCATGATCATTCACTCAGCTGTTTTTCTCCAGAGATTAAATTACACACAGGTAGACCCTGTTGTCTAAATAAGTGATTTCTAAATGCAGTTGATTAGACTGAGTTTTATTTGGGGGTCTTAGAGTAAAGTGAGATGAATACCACACCACACTGTTTAGATCTCAATGTAGGACACATTTGGATACCCCTCTTGTCTTTTTGCTTTTACACTTAATTTCTATAAAAGGTTCACAGGGTATGAATACATTTGCAATGCCTTTTATATCTCTGTTTCTATAAGCTATGGATCTTTTGTAAGGTGAGATGTAGGAAAAAAATGGAAATGTTTGTAGTAGAGATGTCCACTCAACAATGCTTCCCTGGAATGATATCTTTTCCTCGCCACAACCTGAGACGTCTTTCTCAGCACTTCAATCATACGTGTTCTTCCTGCTTTTTAAAGGACAAATCAGTTTTGTCCTTTTAAAAAGAAAGTATCTTAAACAAAGTCATAGTTCAATCTCGAACAAGCTCTGCTCAGTTAGGACTCATTATATCACTGGATGATGTCTGATTAAGCTGTTAATTATTCATATTTTACATTTCTGTTATATGACTAAGATGTAACAAGACTAAATACATACAAAAGTGACATAATATGAAGTGTGGACTTCCCACATTTAAATGATGAGTTTTAGTAGAAACCGTTCAGAATCCTTCAGTTTCATGCTTTATGCTTAAAGAGCTCAGATGTTTTCCAAATCACAGTTTGCAAAGCACCAGACGTCATTAGGCTCCACCAGAGCTGTGGGAGACACTATCTGTAAGAAGATCGCACATGCCAACTATTTCTCCTATTTATTATTATTATTAAATTAAAATCTAATGACACATTTGTTATAAAATTATTGTTTAACTTGAATGTACGTTCACCCGCCTGCTACAGATTAAGTGTAAAATTATGATGTTGAAGTCTGGGAGCTTAAGTGCCTTTTGTTTATGAGTTCAAACACAACTGGACTAACCGGGCTTTTTTTATATGCTGATGATGTGATGCTGCGCTCAGCCAAGGTTGTGAAATCTTTTTAGTTTGAAACCATAAAGCCAGTTTTTGGTGCATTCTCTCAGGTTTGGGCTTCTGCAAAAGCCTCCTCGCCATGTTCCACTTTCCTTTTAATTGTTTTGATTCTGAGTGGGTTATTTTGTGATGTGAATTCAAATTTACGTGTTTTGTGTATGGGTAGTTCAGTATCTGCATTCCAAAAAGAAACGAGAATACTCTGTTTTGTTTTCTGAGCGGTATTTGGGCCAATAACCTGGGGAAAGTTGGACACCAAACTGCTTTTGGGAGCATGAAATTGGTGAAATGCAAAACTAAGAAGCAACTTCAGCTAAAAAAGATCATGATGTGGAGATGAATCCGTATTTATGTCAGCAGACAACCATGCAACATTAGTAACAGCAGGATTTATTTTATCCAAGGGGTGCAAAATGATGTGTAGGCTTGACTCTACAGTTTAAAAGGACAAGAATGGAGTTACTTGTCATTAGGAGGCGTTTTTGTTGTATATGTCAAAATAAACATCCGTGTCCAGTACATTGGAAAAAAATGTTCTAACAGTGTCTTCTGTTTTAAACCACCTGAACGCAGCCTTTCCTCAGACTCTGAATATATAGAATTATTTAGAACCACGTGTTGATTTTCTAAAAAAAGCAACAATCAAAACTGATTTGCTAAATAAAATACAGTTTTTTTTAGTTCATTCAAATAAAAGGGGGCCCTTGTGTCATGTCAATGACAGGAAAATTTGAAGTAATGAAAAAGTATCCAATTTCAGTGTTTGTAGAGCTGGATCTTAACTAAAACAGCCCACATTGTCATACTGTACAGCTTTAGAGGGAGTACAGGTGGCTGTAATACACTGGAGTTTAGGAACAGATCGAGGGATTTTCTTATCTTTGATGCCTAAATATAGCATAAACATTTAATGTCAATTTCCAAAAAAAGGAGCCCACAAAATAATCTGGAAGGGTAAGGAATGTGTATAATGGCTGATCATTAGGCCTCGACGCAGCTGTCTGTGGTTTGACTCCCGACATTTAGACCTTTGCTGCCCCACTCCCCCCCATTTCCTGTCTGAATACCTCCAACAAAGACCAGTAGTGCCACATTAATTTAAATAAAATGTAAGAAAGAGATGAAGTAAAAGAGGTGCAAGGTATAAGTAGTGCTCTCTTTGCTACAAAAATGGACGAAGATTCCAAAAGATGGCGCTTTACTTGAGCACCATTTTAAAGTTATTTTTTGACCAAAGCATGTGATGTGTATAAGGTATGGGCGGACGTGATATTCCTACTAAATGATGACCTTAAGTTTACATATGACAGTTTCCCAGTATCACAATATTTATACAAAGATTTTAACCAAAATGTTAAACAGAATCTAGAAAAGCAACAATTAGTCCTACTGCTGCTAACCTTGTATGTTATATTAAATGTGACAATTAAAATAATGTCATCTATGATGTAGGCTTATTGTTCCTTGGATTTTTAAATGTTAATTTAAGAAGAAAACAGAAAAAAAACATTTAGTTGGAGTTTTTAGGTGGACACATCTGTTATTATTAATGAATATTATTCCCTTATGACACAATGCTCTTCATGAAATTACACAGGGAGCCTAATAAGACGATAAATGCTGGTTAAATATCTGCTTCACAGGCCAGACTGCAGTCAGCTGCTTGACAGACATGCTGCTTATAGCTTTCCAGCAGTTTTAAAACAGTGTTATCTTATTACGGGTGATAGGTGGTGCTCGTTTAGTTTCAATGCCATGACTGTGACTGGAAATGTTTAAAAAACAGTTTGCCATTCTTGTAGGTGAGAAAAAGTGTAGTAGCCTTCTTTAAATCAGCAACAGGTGGAGGAGGGGAAGAGCTGCAATAATATGTTCTGTGCAGCTAAAGACCATGTAAACACTTTCTCAACGCTTTCTCTGGCAATGCATTAAACTATAGTTAAACCATAGGAACCGTATAAATTTTAAAGGTTTGTAACGGTTACTTTAAAAACTTCGTATACCTTGATACCATAAATGAATGAATGGCATGTTGAAAATATGACTTTAAAAAATGAACCCCCGTTTTGTTTCTCTCATGATGGGCCGAATAACTGAAAATATTGCTGTCAATTGTTCACTGTGCAACTTTACAAACGGCACCCCATGAAAATAAAACATGTTACATTAAAATATTTAAAATTATACAGTCTATGCTTTTTAACATATCAAGAATCAAATGAAATAAAACATATTGGAATTAGATTGAATGAATAAAAAAGATTTCACAAGGAAAGTGAATATTCTTCTTTTTTTTTTTTTTTATCATTGTTTGCATCTACATGTGCACAGCGACAGCTAAAAGGTACTAAAAAAACATAATGATAATATATAGATCAAAAGGCGTTTTAAGTATTACTAATTTAACTCAACCCAACTCCTTAAAATCAAAACAATAACCACTGTAGGGAGATTTAGCATATTTCCAAGGATTTACTGTCAGGCTAGTGCAACACATTCCTGCTGACATCTAGCGGTGTTTTTCTGAGTTCTCGCGAGATCTTACCAGCGTCCAGACGGCAACGAGATGAGCCATGGCAATAGAAAACAACCCAGAGGAGGAATTTGACACAGTTTTCAGTCTAAATGACTCCCTGCAGCTCTCCTCCCATTCAGAGCAAGACTGCGGAAAGGCACGAATCTTCAAGATAATTGTCATAGGGGACTCAAACGTGGGGAAGACGTGCTTAACTTACCGCTTCTGCGGGGGCACTTTCCTGACAAACCCAGAGGCGACTATCGGGGTGGATTTCAGGGAGAGGACGGTGGAGCTGGACGGAGAGAGAATCAAGGTGAGAGGATACGTATCCACAGTTATCCGCCTGAAGGGTAAACATGCACTGCCTGTTGTATTGGTTTTATCGGGAGACTAGAGGAACAGCAGTCTGTAATCATGATGTGAAATTAGAGTAGATTTATTGAAAATAAAATACCCTACTAGAGCATCCCATATTGTGTGATTTAATTTAGTTGTTTTTTTTTTTTTAACCTTAAGGTCCGAAATTAGATCTATGCATACAACACTTTAAAATTTGATGTCATCAGAGGAAAAACAGGTGCTACATCCCTTTACAGTGCCTTGCAAAAATATTTGTATCCCTCCAGGTTTTTCACACTGAGGAAGAAATATAGACACATGAATCAATAGTTAGGCTTTAGCAGTATTATTATTGAGAGAGGAAAATTGTTACAAGTTAATAAAATCATGCGAATGGACCTTAATTTGGCTTCAGCTGGATTTGGGTGCCACACAGGCTCTGTCCTCACAGCTGGTAACAGAAGAAGGTGGCTAACTTAGCAGTATACAGACTTTTTCTAGAGAATGTACAGCCATCTAAATCTGGGGAGTGGCCCTGTTTAGACTAGTGACCCTCCTGTTGTTGGTCTCTGCAGATCCAGGAGGACCATCATTTCTTCCTCTGCTGCACGCTCTACTCTGCCAATTCCTGTTCACTTGCACACACACACCTTCTTCCCCTTAGATGCACATATTAGGTAATAACTAAAAGCCACACTAAGTTATTCTGCTTTCACTCGTTTTATTTGCCCAATAACTTGTATATTTATATACCATTTCCCAATATGGTGTATAAGCCTCCACCTTTACTCTTCAAACTAGCACACTTCATAATACCAATGCACACTAAATGAAAGAAGCTTATGCTGACTGAAATTGTTCCGGGTTTTCTGTCTGTCTGTTTGGGGTTTGTCTCTGCCAGCTTTGTGCATTTGGATACAGAAGGTTTTGCCAATTTGCAAAGTAGCTCTCGTTCAGACAGATTTGACAGAAAGCATCTATGGATGTTCAAGGCTTGCCACAGATTCTCCATTGGATTGGCCATTCCAATACGTGTGTATGTTTTCATCGAAACCCATCTATTGTATCTCTGGGTGTGTGTTCCAGTTTGCCCTCATGCTGGAAGGTGAACCCCTGTCCCAGTCTATTGTCTTTCTAGGATCACGTTTCCTTTAAACAGCTAATTAAATTAGATATCTACATTCATGTCTCTGAATTATTTAATTACTGCCTACATTTATTTATTTACTGCATTTTTGTGTATTTAATCGTATGATTACTTATTTATTGAGCATTTATTTATTTCTGTATGTATTTTTAATTATGTTGGTCCTCCATATTCTTGCAAAATGCTTATGTAATCTTCCGTAGTTGGTGATTCTAGTTTGAGCCATCTCCCCGTGAGGGCCTTTTTACTTGCAGCCAATAAAATATCTTGTCTTTAAAACTCAAATTATCCACATGTATATTTCCCAAAAAATGATTCCGAAGGCCAAAGGAAAAGTCACTGAGAAACATTTTGCACAGGTTCATGAATTCAAGACCAGTACTGATAAATAACAGGGCAGTCCCAAAAGATGCGGAAGTGGTTTACTCCATCCCCCCCGCATCTCCAACACGAATCACTCATGCCCCCTGATACCTCTTCTGGAAAGGGGTAATAAAAAATATTATTAACTTTTTCCAGCAAAATTCACACCATACATTTGACCCAGTTTTAACCCATTGTATTTCACAAACTGGGTTCCCTACTTTCCTCTGCAATTATCAGATTGCCTAATTTTTCTCATTTACTCTTGACGTAAAAGGTGTTTGTTTTTTTTACCCCGCAGGCGTAAAACCTCTGTGTATAATTTGCACCTCTGTGTATAATTTGAATATCATTTTATTGTGCGCTCCTGATTTAATTAATGATGCAAATCTTTCCACCAATACTAGACCAAGTAAATTTACTTTTAGGTCCTGGTTAATGTAATGTCTGACTTAGAAATCTCTAAAGTCATCACAGTCCAGTCAATGTGTTTTTCGCAGAATTTCAAAGCTTAACAGTACCCCCTTGTGGACAGATCCATAATTGTCGGTCAGGCCTTTACAAATCCAATCCTTATATCTATTATAATATTGATAAGGGTGGGAAATCTGTGTCATATGCACACCATCTCAACATCTTTGAAGCATCTTTCAAACCAGCAATCTTAATTGCTTGATCCCAAACCACTATCATTATCATTACGTTTGACATAAGGAGTTAACTGTGAACAATTATAATAAAGCACTTCAAATAACTGAATCCGAGACACTGGAATCATTAAAGTCTGCCAAGATGCCGGGTGAATGACATGGCAGATCCTGCCGGTTCTGTACAAATTTTGGAGCTTGAAAGGTGAGCCTTGATGAACAGGTAAAATATTCCAGGAAAGTACATCTGGTAAGGATGTTGCTTTTCCTTAAAATAATTATCATTGTTAAAATAATATATGTAACAGGATTTAGGAATTCAATGAGAGCCATGTTAAAATGTTGTTTAAATTGTTGAATTATTATTTACTGTAGTGGCAGAAAATACACTAACTTTGTACTCAAACGTTGTCAGTCTTCTTTGTGTAAAAAGAACATTTTATTTACTCCACCACTTGAATCTAGGCTCTATGTTTCCAATGTAAATTCAATTCAGTTCAAGTCAATTCAATTCAGTTTTATTTATATAGCGCCAATTCACAACACATGTCGTCTCAAGGTACTTCACAAAGGGTTTGAAAAGGTGCGGGGTTGTTGGGGAGGTTAGAATAAACTACTGAGTGTTAGAGTTTGGCCATTTTAGAACGGGCCACGTGTAGGGGTACTAAATAAAATGATAAACTGATAAAGTTTGTCCATGTAGAGCTGACTGGTGGTCATTGTTATACTAAAAACCACAAGGATTGGGATACCTCTCTCTGTCAGACTGATTATAACCATTGGAAAAGAGAAGGGGTCATACAGGTAGCAGAAATGAAGGGTGTGTTTCCACCTCAACCACAACTGAGCCGGTTTAGGCTAAACCTGACTCCCCCTTACTCCATCCAACAAGGAGGGAGGAAGGCAGAGGTAAAAATAATTGGTAAGTGTTGTTTCCTGTTGCATTGTGTGAAAGGTGGGTAACTTTAAAATGGGCTAAGTCAATTCAATCGAACCATATAGATTTCAAGTCAGGTACAAATATTCCAATTAATCCTAACTATCAAACAGTGCAGTCAGATTCAGGTATTTATTCAAATTGGATAAAAAGTTTTTCTATCTAAGGAAACCCAGCAGATTGCATCGAGTCAGTGACTTGTAGCATTCACTCCTCCTGGATGAGCATGTAAATGCAGATAAATGTTGAATAAATCCAGAAGAGCATTCAAAGTAAATCATTCAAGTGACAAAGTTGGAGCAAAGCCTCCGTCAGCCATCACTACCATTCAGTGCCTTGTATACCAACCAGTATATCTATCCTTTTACAAACAGGCAACCAGTGCAGTAATCATACTTAGATGCAATGCAGCATTTTGAATGAGCTTGAGCTTCCTGATTGTTTGGAGAGCTGTACACAACATCTAACCACTGAAAATAAAAGCATGCACCAGTTTTTGTTTGCCATTTTAATACCAAATATTCCTGCAATTTTTATGACGGACTAATTTATTAATATACTATTTGGTTGAAATTGTGGTCAGAGTTTATGATGACAGTTTATCTTGCCTACTTCATAGTTTTTAGCCCCATGGAGTCTAGTGTAGTTGTTTTTTTTGGAACCTAAAACAATGACTTTTGACTTTTCTGCTATAAAGCTGAAGTAAATTCTGACCCATCTTGTCACTGATATTTTGAACAAAACTTAATGTTAGCGCACACGTAGAAAAGACAAAAAAACAATTATAGATTTCATGTATTTTTATTCAGCTACTCAGTACATACAGTTTGGCACTCTATTAAAGGTAGCAGCACAGGTGAAACTATACCAATGTGTAGGATTTTCTCAATCATTGTTTTTTTAATTCTGTCCTTATGTAAAATATGTTTTTTAAAGTATTACACATTTTTTGTATTTGTATTGTAACAAGGCAGACTTTTGCGGCTGGATTTACAGTGGAGAGGAAGTCTGAGGCAGTGTGTGGTGGAAACAGGTCTTTATTTGTCCTTCTGTTGCACAACTGGTTGGACAATTAATGTCTAGCCTGTCAACAGCAATAAAGATATCTCTTCTCTAATGACCAACGGCAGTCTTACATAGATTCAGCTTAACAAATTCCATCATCCATCCATGCACTTCAATACAAATATGTCCATTTAGTATTATTAAATAATAAACACACACACACACACACTGTCTCATCCCACGGCCTCTCCTGGAACCTTTTTAATAGTGTCTGTACCCCTGGGGAAGCATTTGTCTAAACATCCTGAAGAGGACACAGAAAAGACAAGTAATGACATTTAAGCCATCACTTTTTTTACACTCACTTTAACCTCTTGACTTTACACATAACATTGGTCTAAGTTTTACCAAACAGTACATCTCATTTGCTCCAAGTAACAATTATTTTCTCCCCACCGGCAAGCGCCACACTTCTTAATGAGAAGCAGCTGTTCAGGGCCTGGAACACAGGGCTACATGTTAATTATTAAAACACTAAAACAATTAAAATGTATTTTGTCCAAATGGTTATTGATGTGCGAATCTCTTCTTAAAGTGTAGTGCTAAATAATCGGCTTGTTACAGTGCTTCAATAAAGTGAAAGGTGGTGATAAAGTGCTGTACAAATTACCACAGTAAATAAGATACCAGCAACAAAGATCCTTTCTTAAAAAAATGTGGATTTTTTTATTTAGTAAATTATCTATCTATCTATCTATCTATCTATCTATCTATCTATCTATCTATCTATCTATCTATCTATCTATCTATCTATCTATCTATCTATCTATCTATCTATCTATCTATCTATCTATCTATCTATCTATGTTGTGTTCCTGGGTGCACGTATGTGGAAGTATTTAGGTTTCAAAATGATTAACTTGTAGAAGCATTTCAAGCCATTTTCTATTCATTTGAAAGAGTTTTGAAGAGTAAGATATTTTAAAAGTTTGTTCCTTCATCTTTTTCTGTTTATCTGGGACCGGGTCACGAGGGCAGCAGAGACACTCAGACTTCCCTCTCCCCAGACACTTCTTCCAGCTCTTCTTGGTGGAGGCCAAGGCGTTCCCAGGCCAGCCGGGAGACACAGTCCCTCCCCTCAGTGCTTCCATCGCGCTCTGACCTTGTAACATTTTGACATTTGTGTACGATGTGAGCGTCTGTTGCTGTGAGAGTCTATCCAACTGGCTAAATATTGCATTAGCATGTAAAATGTGAGTTCATGACGCCTGGAAGAAATTAGCAGAGAATTATTGCTCTCCAAACAGTGCTTTGCAATATGGATATTGCACACACCGGTACCACGATGGTGATGTATTTGTGATATATTGTGCAGCCCTAGGTAGTATTACTATTTCTCCAAACATACTGTGAAAAAATGTTGTAAACCTGCTCAGTTACATCTCACATTTCAAAGCCATTTCTATGTCCTTATTTTTTTGGTGTTGGTTAGTAAGAACATTATAGAATTACTCCTGTATGTGCTGAACAACAGTGTTCTCTGCTTTTGCTTCTTTTCCAGTTGCAGATTTGGGACACCGCAGGTCAGGAGCGTTTCAGGAAGAGCATGGTGGAGCACTACTACCGCAGCGTTCACGCCATCATCTTTGTGTATGACGTGACCAATCTGCCCTCCTTCGAAAGCATCCCTGAGTGGATTGAAGAGTGCAGCAAACACTCCGTGGGGCCCCTGGTGCCACGTATCATAGTAGGAAACAAGTGTGACCTGAGGGAACACCGGCAGGTGCCCACCTCTGCTGCTCACTGTCTTGCTGACAGCTATAACTTCCCCCTTTTCGAGACTTCGGCCAAAGACCCTGCTGAGAAGGAGCATGTTGATGCCATCTTTCTGACTTTAGCTTATCGACTTAAGAGCCACAAACCTCTGAGACTGAAGCAGCTAAGTGAGAGCTGTGTCAGGCAGCTGAGGGACCAGAGAGAGCAGGAAACAACGTCGTGTCAGTGCTAAGGTTAACCTGTGGACTCATAAAGTGGACAAAAGCCCACGGCAGCCGACAGAACATCTATTCAAAACCAACTTTTGTCACTAAATTAGTGAGCAGCATTTAAAAAGTGGAAAGAAGCTTTCTCTGATTTCTAAAAATGTTTTCTGGCTGATGTGAGGCACAGCTCATGGTCATCACAGCAAAGTTGGAGCAATGTTTAACCAATATTTCAACAAAACGCATGAGTGAATGTGGGGTTATATCAAGCATTTGCAGTTAAGAAGATAATTAGGAATGACATGCAACTTCAAAATCTATCTCTCTCTGGCAGAATTATCTATCATCAAACTACAATTCAGACAGGTGGACAGAAAATTAAAAGAAATAGAAGTGTTTAACTTGACCAAAGCAGATAGAATGTCAATAAAACTGTGAAGAAAATTGAAGCAATTATTTCAAAACATCTTTCGGACTTTAAAAAAGGACAATTACAGTTCTGATGTTCTGGATGTTTTAGTTGTTTGTTTTGTAAACACAAGTCTATAATAATGAATAGAAAGAATAGAAGTGGTAAAATGCTGCTACATTTTTGGGGACAAAATATGAATTCATACAGCTGACTTGCAAAGCATGTCTAAGAATAAGCTCTAAGGTCCTTGAAATCAACATTTAAAGATATCACTGATTATTAAGTTGCATGTGAACTATACAGAAGTATGATCATTTCTGACCATTTCAACCTGTGAATCAATGAAAAACTGGCTTTATTATATGTTATTTATAGGGCTGCAATTAATGATTGTTTTGATAATCAATTTTTTTTTGTCAGTTAATCGATTAATAATCGGATAGCAAAAGGTGCTTAACAGGAATTTGAACCAGGTGAAGCGAAAGCTAAGCGAGGAGTTATGGATAGAGCATATTCACCGAGAAAGGAAGAAAGTTTTTCATCTTAAATACAAATTGTATATATTTTTTTGTACAAGTTTGGCCTAATTACTGCTCTAAGTGGGTTCTTCTTTTAGCAATTTACTCCAGTTAACGATAATTTGATTTCTAAATTAGTTGACGATTATTTTAATAATAGATTAATAACGATTAATTGTTTCAGCCCTAGTTATTTGTTACAGGTGTATAAGGTTTCTAGAGCTGTAAGGGGAGCTGTGGATATATGCAGTGATAGTTTGCTGAAGAAATTAGTGAAGATTACTATTACATGAATGTGCATCTATTATGATCTTTAAATCTGCAGGTGAGATAAGAGCAGTGGGACCAGTTCATGGGATTGGAAGTCAGACAGCTAGGGGGCTGGTGCACAAATGACTCAGTTCTGAATAAGGAATGATCCTCTCGTTCCGGAGGTCATGACCTGAACACAAAAGCCTCAGCATCAGCAGCCGTGCAGGAGAGAAAGTGGAAGGCATTTAATTCATCAGAGTACAGCTCTCCGATGACTAGCATCTCGCATCGTTCTGCAAAGCTGTGGTTCAGTAGCGGTTTTTGACCAGGACTGAACTGTATTATGAGGGTTTTAAATCTATCATTATTATGTGATCTATATATGTTTTTGTTTTTTTTTTTTTTTTTGTGCGTGAGGCATCATGAGGAGGGGTTCGCCCAGGGCACCATTCATGCAAGACCCACCGCTGCGCATCATGATACTCCAAGCTGCAATATAGCAGAGAAGACAGTGAATGGGACTGAAAAAGTATTTAAAATGTCTCCAGAATATGTTTCAGAGCTGCTGCAGGAACAGGGCTGTAAAAATTTCATTTTTCGATTGTGCTACCCGTTAGATACACAATTAAAAGGAAATACATTGATTTCAATATTATTAAATATTGGACCTAGTTGTAGCGACGATCAGCGGCCAACTCTTGCTTAGCTACAGCCCTGATGAGCGTTTACGAAACCACGTAAAATAATTATTAATTAACAAGCAAATAGTTTGATCGCGTCAGGAGAAATGGATAGACTAGTTAAATGTTGATTACTGTTAATATATAAATACATACTCAACGTCGGTTGTTTTGTTTGGCCGCGCTCCCAATTAGCCATTCTCTTGATAACCTCATATTCAAATGCTGTGTTTGTCATCTTTACCAGGTTTTCACACGTACGTGAACGCATCTCGGTCATCGACGCTGTCCGTATTCCTCACGCGGCGTCTCTCTGCGGCCATGGTAACACTTTGCTCGACGTTGGACTGCTAATTCATCAAATACCTCAGCAACAGTCGCTTTTTATGCAGGTATAAGTAACGCTTTCCCCCCGAAAAGTACTGTTAAAACCACAGTGCACGGTACGCGTCGCTTGTTTTCGTCTCTTTGTGTGTTTAAGGCTTTCTGGGAGTATAAGGGGAATGTTTGCTTACTGACACACGGCCAGTTTGTGCTTTTGTATGCCGCCTGACCGCGAGTTAGCAAAAAAAGCTAACGTCAAGGCGGGTGGTAATGTGTACGTAACGTAATAAAGATGTTGAATTTCTTTTTATTTTGCGATCTCCTTGTTAATCGCTTTAAACATTAAATCAGCGTCCCTGTCACCAGCTAGCTTGATTATCATGTAGCAGGTGTTGCAGTTTAAGTTATCTGACTGTAAGCTGCACCTTTAATCTCCTGGGCATTTGCACTAATGACACTTCACTTAATGAATGATCGCAGAGTTGTGTGAACTTTTCAATTGCTTAAATGAGCTAACGCATTGTACGTCTAATCGCGTCTTTAATTCGGGTACTTGTTTGGTCCTCTGCAGCTGTTGATAAAGCATGAATTTGGCAGAGATATGTGACAACGCCAAGAAGGGCCGTGAGTATGCCCTGCTCGGAAACTATGACTCCTCCGTGGTGTACTACCAGGGCGTGATTCAGCAGATCCACAAGCACTCTCAGTCCATCAGAGATCCAGCTCTGAAAGTTAAATGGCAGCAGGTCAGTCAACCTTTCAATTCAGTGTAGTAAGAATGCATTGAACTTGCAGGTTAGCAGGACAAATGTACCAGAGTTTGATTTGTGTTTTCTGACTCTGGCTAAATATGGTAACAAATGTAGAGTATGGAAAAAAAAAATCTATGTATTTACACCTGATCCCGTTGTCTAACTGTGGTATTCATTTATCCATCTACTTTTTCATTTTTCTGTCTGTCCATCCGTCCAATTGTTCGTCCATCCATCCACTTATCAATTTGTACATCTCTTTATCTATTAATCCGTCCATTTATTTATCCATCCATTCATTCGTCTGGCCATTCATCTGCTAATTTTTCCACCAATAAAGCCATTTGTTCACCCATCCATCTGTCCAACTATTCATGCATGAACTTGCCCTTATGTGTCTATCCTGTCTTTCATTTATTAATCTACCTGTTCATCCATTGTCTGTTAATGGATTAACTTAATCCATCTCTGTCTGCCCTTACAATCTCTAATTTTTGCTGGTTTTATTTTTAAAGCCAGAGCTCAACAGAAATATATATAGTAATTGAAGAGGAAACTTTTGTACTTATACTTTGGACAGATGCTTATGCTACTTTCAACCTGGAAAAATTTGGAAAGTGAACATGGAAATTATGCAGGGACCCTGTAATATGGTTATTTTTTTAATTGTCTAAATCCAAAAATATCTGAGATTATCTTCAAACAAAAATCAAGATAAATCAGTTTTATTTTATCAGAATAAAAACAATACAAACACGTGAAATTGATCAAATGAAACTGATAAAAATACAGAAATGTCAGAGGAAGCTGAGATTGTATCTTTTATATTCTGAATTTAAATTAGTTCCCTGTTCCCTGAGCAGGGATTTTCTCTCTCACTCTCCTTTGTCACTGTTCAGCGTTCATATGACCCTAATCAAATAAAAAGTTGTGATTTACAGTATAAAAGAAAGCCATTTGTTTTTGTTGGGGACTTACAAAAATGTATACTCTCCCAATGTTGCAAGGCAGTTGTCAAAAATCTTGAAATCCTTGTTTTATCAGGATTTAATGATACTGAGAGGTTTGACAACCCTGAAATGGTTACGGGGCCTTTATGGTATGTAGCTAAAAAGCATTTCCCTGAGAAAGGCCTTAGGATATCCTTGTGTGTTGTATTCAGAAAAACGCTACAAAAGACATGTGCAGAGCTTCAGGTTGACCTGAGGACGTGTTTTTGATCACAAATTGCTTCCCACTGAACCAAGCTGAAGGAGGACACCAGAATTAAAAACAAAGATTTAAAAACTACGGAGTACTCCAATAAAACATACAGAGAAATGTGATAAATAGTATATTCTCCCTCTGTCATAAAACTACTCTCCAGGGGGGAAAATGTTTCATTTAGTGAAATGTTTGAAAAAAACAAAAAACACATATATTAACACATTTATTAATGTTAGGACACTTCCTCTGGCTGGTGCCGATCGCCGTCATCATGATCCAGTTCTAAAGAACATCAAATGACCAAACGGATCAGTTTATAATGCAGCAGGCTCATCACTGACTATGAGAGCTGAATAACCCAACAGGAAGTGACCCCTGACTTGAGTAGAGCAATGAACCCTGCCTCCACCTCAAAATCCAGTTTTGCTGCCTTAGATATGAAATCAACAAATTCCTGCAGTAAAAGTGAATTGTCTGACAATTTGTATCTTATCAAATCTTTAACATACAGTATTATAAAACCTTGTTTAGTAATCATACTGCTTTAGTGTCTAAGAGTAGAACAATGCAGAGCAATACATTGGAATAAGCTTGGATTGGTAATATTACTTGGACTGACCCTTCATCAATTACCAAACTCAATTGGTTTGAATCTTGAAACTTGAGAACAGTTAAGTTGGGTTTGAAGTCATTCCCTGAAGTATTCTGTTGTGACTGGAGAGGTAAATGGAGCTGATCATGATCATCTTCATGACAGTCAATCTGTTTCTACTTGTCTTGAAAATAATTCTGACTGGGTCCAGGCAACAGATTGAGACCCGTTGATAGAGGTTATCTATGTTAACTGTTCTCCAACTGTTTGGTCATATATTTATCTCCTACAATATTATCAAGTGTTCATATTTGATGTTCCTAATATTTCCGATTTTCCATCCTGAAGCTGTAAATAAAACATCCCTTTTTCAGAACATTTTGAAACACCGCGCTTTTACTACAGATGTCTATAAACATTAGAGGCTGTGTTTTATTCTAACTCTCATTGATTGGATGTTGCTACAATGGTCTCTTTCCTTCTATGCGTGAGCAGCTCAGACAGGAATTGACTGAGGAATATGAACAGGTGAAAAGCATCATGGGAACACTTGAGAGCTTTAAGTCCGAGAAGCCCGTCGACATCCTTGTCCCTCAGCCAGAGGAGCGACCAGAGGATCCACTAGTTTGGCCCCCACCCATCCCAGCAGAACACAGGTGAGTGAGGGTGTATGTGTTTATCAATCTACCTTTATATATTTTAACTTTTGAAACTAAACCAAAGTTTTCTAGATATATATTAAGTTGTACACAATGACCCCGGCTGATTTCCAGTTCTAATTGCTTGTTTTGCTTTCCAATTGGCTGTCTTTGACAAAGTGTATGTGGTAAATGGAGCTAACCAGAAAGTCAGCGGGCCAAATGGATGGAAGAAAGCGCACTAAACTCCACTAAATGGGATTTTGCATAGTCAGTTTTATCTTTACAGCCGCTCCACATCTACATTCCACTTACAGAACTGGTTTTAAATTTGTGGGAGCCATCTCCTGTCAGTTGCATTACCACTGTTTGCCTATCAGAAATGATCTTTGTTGGTATGTTCAACCATCAGTGTGTTTGTCTGTTCTCTGTGTATTTATAGGAATCCTGTTGTAGCAAAAAGGCCTAGCAGTGCATTGAAGCAGCAGAGGAAGGAGTCTCCTGGTCTACAGCACCGAGGAGCAGGAGGACGCGCTCAGGCCAACCCTAAAGCAGAACGGCAGGGAAACCGAGACGCCCGGGCTGCAAAGGCCAAAGATGATAAGGTCCGACAGCCACTGTTGTGTTTCAGTTGGCCAGTAAATAAAGAGGGGGGTTTAAAATAAAAACTTTTGGTTTTTTTATTATCAGGGTAAAAGAGTGGATTCTTTGGGGGATGGAGAACAGAAGAAGTTTGATGGTACTGGATATGACAGTGACTTGGTGGACTCACTAGAGAGAGACATAGTCTCCCGCAATCCTAATGTACACTGGTAGGATGGCACACACCCTTTCATACGTACTTCTTGACATGTTTCTGCCAATTGGATGATTGTTTTTATTTGTTTTGCTGACTGACGTTTTTCCTGTGATCTGTAGGGATGATATTGCTGATTTAGAAGATGCTAAGAAGCTTCTGAGAGAAGCCGTAGTGCTGCCCATGTGGATGCCTGACTTCTTCAAAGGGATTCGTCGACCATGGAAGGTAGATCTACAGTGCCCTGCATTAATAAAGATGCCCCTTCAATTTATTTTATTAAGATTTTCAAAATGTTTTACTAATAAACATCTGAAAAAATGTGGCATGCGTTTGCATTCATCGACCCCCTTTTACCATGACATGCCTAAATAAAATCCATTACATATAATTAGCTTCAAAGTCACCTGATAGTGGAGTCAGTTTAAATCCAGCTATTCTGTGAAGGTCTTTAGATGGTTGTTAGAGAACATTAGGCATCATGAAGACCAAGGAACACAGCAGACAGGTGAGGGGTAAAGTTGTGAAGGAATGCAAAGCAGAGATAGCTTATAAACCAATCTCCCAAACTTTGAACATCTCAGAGATTCAGTCCGTCATCTGAAAATGACACGACTGGAGACCTACTGAAACATGGCCGTCCACCCAAACTGACAGGCCAGGCAAAGAGAGCATAGGTCATTGAAGCAGCCGAGAAAAACCAAGGTAATTCTGCAGGAGCTGCAGGGAGTCACAGCTAACATTGGAGACTCTGTTGATAGGACAATTATTAGTTATACGTTTGACTAATTGGTCATTTATAGAAGACTGGTTAGAAAAAAGCCATGCAGAGTGCAGTTTGCATCCAACCATGTAGAGGATACAGCATGCATGTGGAACAAGATGCTCTATGCAGATTAGAGCAATATCTGACATTTTGGCCTACATGCAAATCACTGTGTGGTCTAAAAAATATATTGCACATCACTCTGAACAAATATCCCCACCAGCAATTCATGTTGTGGGCATACCATTGTTTAGCAATAACAGGAACGCTGGTCAGAGCTAATGGGAAGAAGGACGGAGCTAAATACAGGGCATCCTGGAAGGAAACCTTTTATAGGGGCTGAAAAAGACTTGAGACTGGGGTGGAGGATTACCTTCCAGCAGGACATTGAGCCTAAACATACGGCCAGTGCTACAGGAGAATACCTTTTAAAGCATATTAATGTGTAAGAATGGCCCAGTCAAAGTCCAGACCTAAATCTAAATGAGAATCTGTGTTTGACATTTGTAATCTTCAGATGTGCAAATCTGGTGGAGACATACCCCAAAAGACTTGCAGTAAAAGCTGGTTCTGCAAAGCGTTGAGTCAACAAGGATAAATATGGCACACCTCAGATTTGTAACAAATGTTTGTTTCATTTAACTATAACAAGTTGTATGTTCTAAAATACGCACTACTTTGTATTTGATGGTCTGTCAGATATAAAAATTTAAGAGGTATGAATGTATTTGCCTGGAAGTATACTAAAACGTAATGTGTACACAGTTCTAAGTACTTATAAAAGTCAGACATGTATGAGATGAGTGGATTCCCCCTGTACAAAATGTTTTGTTGTGAACCTCTCTATGGTCTATGCTTCAGTCTGTTTTCAACTAATTTATTGTGTGTACACCAATCTGTTGAACCCTCAGCCTTTCTCGCTGTCATCATCTGTGTGCCAGCCTCAGCTTAGCTTCATCATGTGAGGCTCTTTCCCCTCAGGCCTACCTTTTTGAGAGTCAACACTTTTTTTTACAACAGCACAGTTCTTAGCATTTTTCTTTTGTATGCACACATTAGTAAGCGTTTTAAACTGAAAACAGAGCAGTGCTTTCTTTCAGAATGCTGAAAAACAGAGTAAAATATTAGTATAGAAGGGAAAGTAGGTTTCATTAGCTTTAACATTTAGCCACGCGGCGCCCGACTGCGAATCACAGATCATACAATATTGCACAAGTGGTTGATGCAGACGGACACTTCAAAAAGTTTTGGAGGGCCTGATTTTTACAGACAATTTAAGATCTTCTTAAAATGGAAAAAAGTTGGTTAGGTTTTTATTTTTTTAATTTAGAATAAGTAGGACCACAAACATCCAGCAAATTATTCATTGTTAATTAAAAAAAAAAAACCTCCAGTACTTTGAACTGGACTGTTTTACTAGTTACTGATCATGTCTTTGAATTTCATTAAGGAAGAGCATTTATTTATTATTTATTTTTTTAAATCCTAGGTGAAAAATATTCATTTTATTTACTCTAAAGACACACAGACAGTGGCAAGCTGCTCGGATTAAATCACAGTACCAGTAGATCTGGATTTGAATTTAATTGAATTCAGTTTTATTTATATAGTGCCAATTCACAACACATGTTGTCTCAAGGCACTTCACAAAGTCATTTCAGTCGAATCATATAGATTTCAAGTCAGGTACATACATTCCAATTAATCCTAACAATTGAACAGTGCAGTCAGATTCAGTTATTTATTCAAATTGGATAAAAAGTTTTTTTGTCTAAGGAAACCCAGCAGATTGCATCCAGTCAGTGACTTGCAGCATTCACTCCTCCTGGATGAGCATGTAGAGACAGTGGACAGTCACTGGCGTTGACTTTGCATCAATCCCTCATACTGAGCATGCATGTAGCGACAGTGGAGAGGGAAAAACTCCCTTTTAACAGGAAGAAACCTCCAGCAGAACCAGGCTCAGTGTGAGCGGCCATCTACCACGACCCACTTGGGATTAGAGAGAACAGAGCAGAGACACAAAAAGAACACAGAAGCACTGATCCAGGAGTACTTTCTATGGGAAGGAAGTAAATGTTAATGGATGTAGCTCCTTTAGTCGTTTCACCTAGAAAGAAAGAACAGATAAACTCGGAGACAGTTTTCAAGCTTAGTCTCAAAGAGAGCACATAGAGTTAGTCACAGTAAAAGCTCAGTCAATCGCCATGTCTAGGAGAGAGAAAGGGTTAAACACTGAAAGAGAGGGCTATGTGGATCATCTGTAGAAGGTGAGCATTAAGTTGTTGCCAGCAGAAGCTTGGACGATGTCCCCCTCCAGAAAGGCGTCACAGGCAGACACAGAGTCAGGCCAGGTGTAGCTTCTAGGAAGAGAAAAGAGAGAACATAAAGTTAAAAGCTGAAATAGCAGCAAATCATCCAAAATTGGAGAGTAGTAGGATAATGTAGCAGAGAGAGTGAAAGTGGTCATTATGTCCTCCAGCAGCCTAAGCTTATAGCAGCATAACTACAGAGATAGCTCAGGATAACCTAAGCTACTCTAACTATAAGCTTTATCAAAAAGGAAAGTTTTAAGCCTAGCCTTAAAAGTAGACAGGGTGTCTGCCTCACGGACCAAAACCAGGACCTGGTTCCACAGGAGAGGAGCCTGATAACTAAAGGATCTGCCTCCCATTCTACTTCTAGAGACTCTAGGAACCACCAGTAAACCTGCAGTCTGAGAACGAAGTGCACTGTTAGGAACATATGGAACAATCAGATCTCTGATGTATGATGGATCTAGATCATTAAGGGCTTTGTATGTGAGGAGGAGAATTTTAAATCCTATTCTGGATTTAACGGAGCCAAATGAAGGGAAGCCAAAATAGGAGAAATATGATCTATCTTTTTAATTTTCATCAGAACTCTTGCTGCAGCATTTTGAATCAGCTGAAGGCTTTTAACTGCATTTTGTGGACATCCTGATAGTAACAAATTACAATAGTTCAGCCTTGAAGTAACAAATGCATGGACTAGTTTTTCAGCGTCACTCCTGGACAGGATGTTTCTAATTTTGGTAATGTTCCGGAGATGAAAGAAGGAAATCCTAGAAACCTGTTTAATATGGGATTTAAATGACATGTCCTGGTCAAAAATAACACCAAGGCTTTTTACTTTATTATCAGAGGTCAATTTAATGCCATCCAGGTTAAGTGATTGACTAAGCAGTTTCTTTTTTAAAGACTCCGGTCCAAAGACGACAACTTCTGTCTTGTCTGAATTTAGAAGCAACAAATTTAACGTCATCCAGGTTTTTATGTCTTCAAGACATGCTTGTAGTCTATCTAACTGGTTGGTCTCATCAGGATTCATGGATAAGTAAAGCTGAGTATCATCAGCGTAACAGTGAAAATTTATCCTATGCTGCCTGATAATTTTACCTACTGGAAGCATATATATAAAGTAAAGAGAATTGGACCAAGTACTGAACCCTGTGGTACTCCACAATTAACCCTGGAGTTTAAAGATGATTTATCATTTACATGAACAAACTGGAATCTGTCAGACAAATAAGATTTAAACCAGCCTAGCGCTGTATTCCTGCCTTTTTAAGAGAATATTGTGATTGACTGTATCAAATGCAGCACTGAGGTCTAAGAAGACAAGTACAGACACAAGTCCATTATCTGAGGCCATAAGAATATCATTAGTGACTTTCAGCAGAGCTGTTTCAGTGCTATGATGAATGAATAAATGAATGAATGAATGAATAAGTCTCTTCATTAATTGGAGGAAATTTAGGAGCCCCCAGCAGGCACCCAGTCCTGGATATGGAGCCGCTCAGCTGGAACTGCCAGTCACTACTGCTACCTTCAGCTGCATGTAATGGTCTATCTGATGTTCTGTTTTATTCACTTTTCACCTCAGGGCGTACTAATGGTCGGCCCACCAGGCACAGGAAAGACCATGTTAGCCAAAGCTGTGGCCACAGAATGTGGGACTACTTTCTTCAATGTGTCCTCCTCCACCCTCACCTCCAAATACCGGGGCGAGTCTGAGAAACTTGTCCGTCTGCTGTTTGAAATGGTGAATGCTTCTGCAGACTCCTTTCCTGGCTCATTGCTCATTGATTATATGCATGTGAAAGAAACTCGATTCCTTTTTTATTTTTTCTAGGCCAGATTTTACGCTCCAACAACCATCTTCATAGATGAAATCGACTCCATCTGTGGCAGAAGAGGGACGTCCGATGAACATGAAGCCAGCCGGCGTGTCAAATCAGAACTTCTGATTCAGATGGACGGTTAGTAGACTACAGAAAGAAGGTATTATGTGTAATAGTTGCAGATTGAGTGGATTAGCCAAGAAAAAATGAGGGTTAAAAGTATAAACTTGTTACTGAGTTGGGGTCATGAAATAGATTTGGAATTTAAAACTACCTTGGTGCTGAATGAAAACTATTCATTTTTAATTGTAGTTATGTGTGTTTTTCAGGTGTTGGTGGAGCCTTGGAGAATGATGACCCCTCTAAAATGGTGATGGTGCTCGCTGCCACAAACTTTCCCTGGGACATCGATGAGGCGTTACGGCGGCGGCTGGAGAAGCGGATCTACATCCCCCTGCCCACAGGTGACCTTTCCAGCCACCACTGGCCAACTTGTGCCACTCAAGATAAGGAGGATGCATGTTGATATATATGCTGCAGACCTGTGCTTCAATAGTGTTGATCCCTTCCTCTTGAAGCATCACCCTAATGTCTAATCTGTTCTGTCTGGATGTAGCTATTGGCCGTGTGGAGCTTTTAAAGATCAACCTGAAGGAGGTGGAGTTGGCTCCTGATGTCAACCTAGACATCATAGCTGAAAAGATTGAGGGATACTCAGGAGCAGACATCACTAACGTCTGCAGGTTTGTGTGTATTCACATAAAATGATCAGATGTTGCAGTTGAATGTCAGTATGGTACCTGCTCTTTTCTCATCCTTGTTTATAGAATACACAATAAAAACAATAAAAACAGGTTTAAAAAGTGTTCACGCCGTTTGACCAGATCCACAGCTTAGTTAGAGAATCTATTGACAGGAGAATCGCCGGTAATTCGCTTCACAAATCTTACCTTAATATAAGTTTGACAAGTTATTGCTGAAATAAACCAATCAAAAGTCCTTAGCGCCTGCAGAAGACGAGGCCATGGCGACTAGAGCTTCGGTAGAATACTCTCACCGCTGAGTTTGGCGATTCTTCTGCTTTACTTTGAGAGCATGGCAAATCTCCAACACAGACTTAAAATGCTGTGCAAACCTGTCAAGATCATATTTCCTCCTCTGAGATTTGCGTTCTGTATTCAGGTAAGCTGCTTCTATCAGGGAACCATGTGATCTTATGTCTCACATACATAAAGAATATCGATGATGTGTTACAGATAATTCCTGTTCAACAGGGTCAGAGGTTTGAAGCTGAAAAAATAAAATCTGCAAGTGTGAAAAAAAAACTTGAATCTGAAAAGTAGTTTTGAACTTTTTTTTTATCCAGTTTCACATCTTTTTTTTTCAGTTGCAAATCTTTTTTCCAGTTTTTTTTCTGGGGAGGGTTAAAATAATTTTTTAGGCTCAAATTTTTTTCTTTTGAACAAACTTTATGGCCCCAATTTAGCTCCATTGAGAACTCAATAAATCACTTTAAGGATTTAGAAAATGATTTAAACGACCCGGTCTTCATAGCCAAGGTGTGTACTGAAAGCTGAAAATGTAGAGATCCAATCCAGCACCAGAATCATGCAACCAGACTGTTATCTTCTGTTGTAGAATACTCTGTCTTTACACATGAATTAGAAAACAATCACAAATGGGTTCGGTTATTTGATTTTTTACATTTATTAATCTGTTTTCAGCGTTGATCATAGTTGATCCTAATTTAACCTTATTAATATCTGTTTAAATGCTGTAGGCATGTGCCTTTATGAGATTTTCACAGTATGATAACTTTTAGTAAAAATACCACAGCATCTTGGTATTTCAAAACAACAGGTTTAATTATATAACTGCTTCTATTTAAAACAAAGAAGCAACAATTATTCCTTCTACTGCTAAAATAAAACCCTGATTATTGCAGATATAATAATGTTTTCTATTAAACTTGATGTTATTTGGATTTTAATACATAGACACAAGCAAAAACAAAATATTTTTTATAAGCTACACAGAATATTATTTATTTTATCTGTGTTTTTGGCTAAAGGAATAGAAAGTTTGTCTATCTTGTGAATAAGGGAAATGTAAACGAGTCTTCTTTCAGCCATCTGACTGGCAGTGCCAAGCAACAGATTGGGAAGGGGCAGCACTTCTACACGATGCTTTTTTGAATGGGGAATTGAATATCACGTAAATATTTTTAGTTTTCTCTTGGTCTGTGGATTGGTTTTGAAACATTTTATGTAGGGAATTTCAGGACTTAATGTTCTTATTCCATCTCTGTTCATCTCTGGCTTATTAATCCAGTGACCTTGGATGTGCATTTCCTCTAGAAACAGCTTCTAGCTGTAGGCAGGATTTCTTCACAGAAATTGCTCCATCCTAATTCTGAACAGGTGAACTATTAAAAACCCTGAATTCCAGACTGCAGGAACATTGAGTAACGGTCTTCTCTCTTGTGTGTGCATCAGAGATGCATCCATGATGGCCATGCGTCGTCGAATCCAAGGCCTGAGCCCCGAGGAGATACGAGCCCTGTCTAAAGATGAGCTGCAGATGCCTGTCACCATGGAGGAATTTACTCTGACTCTGAAGAAGATCTCAAAATCAGTCTCTGCTGCAGACCTGGAAAAATATGAAGCCTGGATGGCTGAGTTTGGCTCAGTATAGAAAAAAGATTCACACAGTTGGACCAGAGGGTTGACAAGAAAATTCACAACTATGAGGTGTTAAGACTTTGAAGAGGATGGGAACTTCAGTGTGTGAGCCAATAAGCACATCAGGGATGTTGGAGTTCACATCAGAAGCCTGGCATCTTTGAGAGAGCATCATGAAAACTTTAAGAAGCTCCGCTTCTGCTTTTTCCACTATATGTATCCAGATAAAGACCAATTCCATCTTACTCCTGGTTAACTTTAGGGATGTCAGTTTTATTAAGCTGAACATTTCTGACCCAAGAAACATAATAGTCATTGTAGGAAAAATATATTTGTTTTTGTAAAACGTTCCTTTTAGGCTCCAATCCTGTGCAGCCCTCTGTCAAAACGAAAGAGGAAAAATAAAACATCTATTCCACAGAGCATCAGGCCTGACGAATGAGAAAACATTTCAAATAAAGTGGTCAGCTTTGCGTTTGCAAGATGTTCTCAGTTTTTAAAAATAGGGTACAGTTTATGTAGCATAATTCAACATTGTTCTCAGACTAAAGTATTGTAATTATTACTGTTAGTAACTTAAATCTGTTGTATTCGTAAGAAATCTATATTTCAGCACTTTAAACGTATATTCTTAAAAGCTCAGTTGACACATGCTGACTGAACACTTACATTTTAGTGCTGTGTTTCTGCTTTGTTGACTGATTGTGTTTTTTGTGGATTTTTATATTTGCCTGCTGTTTTAGATGAACTTTGGACAAACATGCAGATTTTTCTTCTTTAAAATAAAATATAAAATGAATTCTCTGTTCTCTCCTGGCCTTCTTAAGTTTATGAGATTGCTCAAAGTCTCAAGTCTTAAAAGCCTGTAGAGATGTTGGAGAAAGATGTATGAATTAACCCACGTTTGTTTTGTTTGTGCTCATTTTTACTCTATTAAAGGCTGGTCTCTGCAACTTTATTCAACATAAGTTTGGTTGATTAGTCATTTGTTAGCAGTAACTGATGATTTCCATCCTTAGCTTAAATCACATCCATTTATTGTCATTCTATTGTATAATAGTGTAAGGCAAAGTTTCAACATATTGGTGGGAAAATTATTAAAAAGGTAAAAATAAAAAGTCCATTGGTGCTGCTTCCAATGCTGCGGTACCGGTCGATGAACCCACGTTCCTGCAGCAGCTTTGAAACAGATCCTGGAAAGAAGGTAAATTCACGAGTGGGTTCTGCCGCAAGTGTGTTTCAACATGAAAATCATCAGAATGGATGATTTTCCATTTAACACAACGTAGAGCTCCCATACTTCACTACATGTAGTAAAGTTTTTATTATCTGTTAAGTTTTGGGAACAGCTTTCATTGTGAAGATTACAAAGGATCGCTGTCTTTAAATGACTATCGTACGTGTAATCATGTGACATGTCAACTCTTAACACAAAATCTATAAAAGTGGAAAAAAAAAAACATTTTAAAATACTTTGGCACATGATCTTAAAGCCGATATTTTTATTAATCTCAACACAAAAATATCCAAATATATAACGTTAGACTCATCTTTAACATTCATTAGCTTTGTGGAAAATCAGCTTTTATTCAAACCATCGTAAATTTTACATGTAGAGAGACTACCTTTGGTTATTACTACAACGGGACTGCAAAACTTTATTGGAGGAGTGACCACAAAAAACCAAACACAATACAGAGTTAAGACTGCTTGAAACAAACAATCTGGCTATCGGGAATCTGAAGGGTAAGGGCAGGATAGGCAGGTACTGTGCTAAATTGGTAATCATAAATCAGATCACACCTGGGGTACCTCAAGGCTCCATTCTTGGGCGGCTTTTATTAATCATCTACACTGCTCAAAAAATAAATAAAGGGAACACTTAAACAACAATATAACTCCAAGTAAATCAAACTTCTGTGAAATCAAACTGTCCACTTAGGAAGCAACACTGATTGACAATCAATTTCACATCCTGTTGTGCAAATGGAAAAGACAACAGGGGGAAATCTTTGTTGATTATCAAGACTCACTCAATAAAGGAGTGGTTCTGCAGGTGGGGACCACAGACCACTTCTCAGTACCTATGCTTTCTGGATGATGTTTTGGTCACTTTTGAATGTTGGTGGTGCTTTCACACTCGTGGTAGCATGAGACGGACTCTACAACCCACACAAGTGGCTCAGGTAGTGCAGCTCATCCAGGATGGCACATCAATGCAAGATGTGGCAAGAAGGTTTGCTGTGTCTGTCAGCGTAGTGTCCAGAGCCTGGAGGCGCTACCAGGAGACAGGCCAGTAAACCAGGAGACGTGGAGGAGGCCATAGGAGGGCAACAACCCAGCAGCAGGACCACTACCTCCACCTTTGTGCAAGGAGGAACAGGAGGAGCACTGCCAGAGTCCTGCAAAATGACATCCAGCAGGCCACAAATGTGCATGTGTCTGCACAAACAGTTAGAAACCGACTCCATGAGGATGGTATGAGGGCCCGACGTCCACAAATGGGGGTTGTGCTCACAGCCCAACACCGTGCAGGACGCTTGGCATTTGCCAGAGAACACCAGGATTGGCAAATTCGCCACTGGCGCCCTGTGCTCTTCACAGATGAAAGCAGGTTCACACTGAGCACATGTGACAGACGTGACAGAGTCTGGAGACACCGTGGAGAGCGATCTGCTGCTTGCAACATCCTTCAGCATGACCGGTTTGGCAGTGGGTCAGTAAAGGTGTGTGGTGGCATTTCTTTGGAGGACCACATGGCCCTCCATGTGCTCGCCAGAGGTAACCTGACTGCCATTACGTACCGAGATGAGATCCTCAGACTCCTTGTGAGACCATATGCTGGTGCGGTTGGCCCTGGGTTCCTCCTAATGCAGGACAATGCTAGACCTCATGTGGCTGGAGTGTGTCAGCAGTTCCTGCAAGATGAAGACATTGAAGCTATGGACTGGCCAACCCGTTCCCCAGACCTGAATCTGATTGAGAACATCTGGGACATCATGTCTTGCTCCATCCACCAACGTCACGTTGCACCACAGACTGTCCAGGAGTTGGCGGATGCTTTAGTCCAGGTCTGGGAGGAGATCCCTCAGGAGACCATCCGCCGTCTCATCAGGAGCATGACCAGGTGTTGTAGGGAGGTCATACAGGCACGTGGAGGTCACACACAATACTGAGCATCATTTTGACTTGTTTTAAGGACATTACATCAAAGTTGGATCAGCCTGTAGTGTGTTTTTCCACTTTAATTTTTGTGTGATTCCAAATCCAGGCCTCCATTGGTTAATAAATTTGATTTCCATTGATGATTTTTGTGTGATTTTGTTGTCAACAGATTCAACTTTGTACAGAACAAAGTATTCAATGAGAATATTTCATTCATTCAGATCTAGGATGTTTTATTTGAGTGTTCCCTTTATTATTTTTAGCAGTGTAGATGATCCCACCATTTCAGATTATAGTGTACTGCAAAATCCTATTACTTGATATTTCTGTCACCATTAGACCATAGTCCACCAGTCGCTGGGTCAGTATGTCCGAAATATCCATGAGAATTTCTTCCAACTCAATGCAGAAAAGACTGTCATTGTTTTCTGCCCCATAAATTCAAGATAAGAAGTCAGAACTAAGCTGGACTCCATGGGGCTAAAGACCACAGAGCAAGCAAGAAAGCTGAGCGTTCTCATGGGATCAGACCTGAACCTACAAAAAGTCAGCAGTCACTCTACTACCACCTTCAAACATTACCAGTATAAAGGATTTCTTGAAAAAGGACACCGAAAACTAGATTATGCTTTGATTTTTATCACGCTAGATTATTGTAATGGTGTCTATACATGCCTTTGTAATTAACCTTAAAGCTCATCCAAAATGCTGTTGCCAGGATCCTGATTATCACCAGGAAAATGGATCAGTCCTTAAATCACGGTACTGGTTCCGTTTGTTAAAGGACAAGATTTCATATTCTTGTTGATGTTCTATAAGAGACTGAATGGTCTAGGCCCTAAATACATTTAAAATTCGCTGGTCAGGTATGAACCAACCGTGTAGACCTTTCAGGTCATCAGAGACCACTAACTATGTGTTACTGGGACCAGAACTAAACAATGAGAGGCAGGGTTCAGTTTCTATGCTCCTTATAGTTGGAACAAACTCCCTGAAAACCTGAGATGTGCAAAAACTGCAGATTCTTTCAAATCATGACTGAAACCTTTACTGTTAACGGCAGCTTACCCATGCAGGTCAAATATTGCTTCATCACTTTATCGTGGTTTATCATGATTTCTTATTTTTATGTGACTGTTTTTATGCACAATTGTGTTTTTGGTGTATTTGATGTTTTTTATGTCTGTGCCTTTGTTCTCCTGTTTTTAATGTTATACAAATAATCGTGCCTTGTCTTAAAACAAAAATAAGATTTTCTGACTTTGTATTCATGGTTCTAAAACATCAAGTATGACATTTAATTTTGGGAATTGGATGTTTAACCTTGAACATGTAATTTGTTTAGGTTTTC
This sequence comes from Girardinichthys multiradiatus, assembly GCF_021462225.1. Classification (NCBI taxonomy): domain Eukaryota; kingdom Metazoa; phylum Chordata; class Actinopteri; order Cyprinodontiformes; family Goodeidae; genus Girardinichthys; species Girardinichthys multiradiatus. The sequence continues at coordinate 18,766,043 of NC_061800.1, forward strand.
AACCACATTATATATAGTCCAGATGTTAATAGAAATGTATGTGACATAAACTTTATAATAAAGATGGAAAATACTTTCACAAGTCAAATAAATAATGAAACAATGGGTGACCAGTCTGGGAGGCGTGCAGGTCACTCGATCAGCCAGACTCTTGTTACAGAGCCATGCTGTTGTAGCCTGATACCAGACTCAATATATAAGCTCTTACCATCTGTTTACACAGAGCAGAGACACATAAAGGTCTGTGACCTGGTACACTTGGTTTTAATGCTGGCAATATTTGTCTCTGGGATACCTCCTCGTGTAATTAGAGCAATCACTGTGATGGTAACACATGTGGCATGAAAACCTGATAAATTAAGTTCAACACTAATAATAAATTTGCTAGCCCCTAAAGGAAGACAGGCTTCCTGCTGCACCTTTCCTGAGCTCTGCTTCATTTTTCGTAGTCTTTAGACTAAGTGTTAACAAAAACACATCTCTTTTATTACCAGACGTTTAAAATAAAAGACACGTTACTGCTTCTGGCATGTTCAAAGATTTGCTAAGTAATTACCCCTGTGACATCAGGTGACATTGATGCTTTGCATGTTAAACTGTAGCTTTTTATTGTGTTGCACTGCAGTATTCATTAAACGCTTACAACACAATAAATCTATTTTTTCATCTGATAACTTTAGTTGTGTTCATAATCTGTAGGGATAAGCAAAGAATAAAAATGGCGTCTAGAACAGTTTCCAGACAGGAAAAACAATATCTCTCATTCACTTGTTTATAAGTGTATTAGGCACACCCACAGTAAAAAAGTCAAAGCTTTATTTGTATAATAAACAGCATCATATGCATGATAAAATGTATTATTTTTGTTTGTATTATTTTAATATAAAGACTTTCTGCTCCTGTAATTTTCTTCTCTGCTATATTGAAGATACACTCATGATAAAATGAAAGTACAGCATCCTGAAATTGGGGTTTACTTAATTTGCATGTCTTTGTTTTACACAAACCTTTCCACATTGGTTTCATCTTTGTTTCATAAATGTGTACAGTTAACCCCAAAACAGAGATTTAGTTTTGAAGTAATGTGATTTTACCAATGGGTGTCTTCTGACTGGAAGTAAAATTAACGTTTTGCAGTGACCCAGCCAGAGCCCTGACTTAACTCTGATAGAGAATCTGCAGAGGGAGTTAAAGATTAGGGTGATGGCAAGGAGGCCTTCTAACCCGAAAGACTTGGAGATCATCAATAAACTAACTGTGTGGGAGCTGAGATAAGTGGTTTTGTACACTTTGTGTTACAATTCATTTAAAACCTGGTTAAGACCAGGTCATTTATACATTAAAACCCTAGAATTAACAGCAAAGTGCCTTATTTTACCACAGCTGCATTTGTTTTGTAAGAGTGTCTCAAGTTTCATAGATGACTGGCTATTAAAAGATAAAACAAATTAATGGTCCTTCTGGTCTTTGCCACATTTTTACCTTGCCCATTGATTTGAGTTATTATTAGATATTAGTTTTAGCTGACTGCATTAATAACACAGAGCTCTACTTTCAGCTTGATCAACTCAAACAAGTCGTCTCCTGGCTTGAAGTATTTCTAAATATAAAAACAAACCTAAAACGTTCTCCCAGGTTAATGGTTTGAAGAAATAGACCACATGTTTGATGTTTTATTGCTGTGTCCTAACATATATTTTGTTGTTATGTTGTCTTTCATACATATTCTCTTTGTTAGCATCTGCATTTCTATATTTTGTCTTTCAGTGTGAAAAGCATATGCAGCAACTTAGCAAAAGTGTTCACTCCCCTTGAACTTTTTATTATTTCATCACATTACAACCACTGACCTCTATATATTTCAGTGGGATTTCATGGAATTGACAAACACAAAGTGGTGCGTAAATGTAAAGTAGAAGGAAACGGTACATGTTTTCTGAAAACCACTGTTTGCTGCAACTCTTTTTGGGGTACATCTCCATCAGCTCTGCACATTCAGATTTCTTTGTCCATTCTTTTTTGCAGAATCTCTCAACTTCAGATAGATTGGAAGGAGAAAGTCTGCAAACAGCATGTTCCAAACCAAGCCACAGATCCTTAATTGAATTTAAGGTCTGGACTTTGACTGTGCCGTTGTAAACCATTCCATTGTAGCTCTGGCCGTTTAGGGTCATTAGCCTGCAGGAAGGTGGACCTCCATCCCAACCTCAACTCTTTTGCAGCCTCTAACAGTTTTGCCCTTTATTTATCTTCTTCCATCTTCCCATCAGCTCTGACCAGTTTCCCTGTTCCTGCTGAAGAAGAGCATCACAACAGCATGATGCTGCCACCACCATGTGTCACAGTGCAGATGCTGTGTTCAGGGTGATGGACCACTGAAGCCTTCATAGAGCAGCAGTATTTATACTGAGACAACATCACACACAGGTTGGACTCTATTTACTATTATACTAGGTGACTTCCTATTTTCATTCATGAAGAAATGTCTAAAACCATGCATCATTCGTTTCATGTGTTTGTTATAAAGGAGCTATAAACCTACAAATATTGATGGAACTAAGATAATAAAATATGTTGACACATGATCTGAAAGATTATGCACTGATATATATATACTTTTTTGTTTTGTTTTTGGACTTATTTGTTTGAGATTCTGTGCATTTAGTGTTTCTTCTGACTTAAAGGCTTCTCTAAGTTTGATCTATAATTTTTTCTTTAAATATCCTTTTGTCGTTTTAGCTTTTTCATCTGTCTTCTACAAGAAGAGTTTGAAGGGAAATTTTATGTTTTGCAGTCAGCATTAAGGTGACTAAGCACACATTTTTCTTTAATAATATGGTGTACATTTATTGCTCTTAGATTTAATAAAATGCATTGTCCTTCATGACTGCAGCCCTTTTTTCGTAATAATTGCGCCTTTGGGATAACTTGTTACAGGTTAAACAGTGACTATTGTTGTTTTTATGCAAATTGGGTTCCGGCCTTTTCCATGAATGCGCAGTCTGAGATATATTTTATATTTTTATATAACATACAAAAACACTCTAGTGCGCATGCAGGGGTGTTTTTAACCGAAGTAGAGGATCTATATGTTCTCCAAGCTTCCATCATAGGGAACAGGATTATTTTGTCTCCACGGTATCCGAGGATCTGCTTGATGCTGCATAGAAACTAACAGTGCAACCTGCAGGCGGACAGTGACGCCGTGCGCCCGCATCCGGGAAGGGCGCAGCGCAGCGCGATCAGCCGCAGAGACGAGTCTGTTTTTTCCGCTCCTGTTATTATCGCCGCAGCGGCTCGATCCGACACAGCACCACAATGGAGACCAAACCAGTCATCACCTGCCTTAAAACGCTCCTAATCGTCTACTCTTTCGTATTTTGGGTAGGTATCCTCTATTTTTGTTCACTCCCTTCCTAACAGAGAACAAATGTGGCCGCTCCGCCGCCGCTTCCACCGCTGCTGCTGTGCGTGTTTTTGTTGTGCGTGATGAAAGGCCGCTCGGTGCCAGCATCATCGATGCACCCGTACTGTTGGCGGACAAAAATCATGGTCAGAGACAAATAAAGCCGCTGCGTTTAGCGTTTATTTTCTACGTGCAATCGCACGCAGCAGCTCCTTATGTAACCGGGGGCTAAGGTTGCACATTTGTTGGCAGCTGGGCGTCAGTGCGTTTATCTCACATCGGAGCATCATGGTCGGTGTGAGCGAGGTGGAGGATGTTAACAGGAGAGGGACAGCGATTAAAGGAAAGCAGCATTAAAGGCCTTGTATGAGAGAGAGGCCTGTTTTCTGAACCGACTCTACATTTTAGGGCTGCTGCTATAGATTCTTAAGGGGTTCTTTATTTACCCAGCCTCAGTGCTGGAATGTAACATCGTTGAAATAGCCTAGTTTCACTTTGAGGGAGATTATTCCCACAGCAAATGTAGTAGTCTCTGCTTACAATGCAATATACCTACCAACATATGATGCTCTGTGGCTCATAAACATTTTAATAATTAGGTTGCTTGAACACAAATAGGCTGAGATTTGTAGAACCAATGCAGAAACAGTGTCCTGGTAATTATTGAAAGCTACCATATAATTTATTTAGACAAAAGTAACAATGAAAGGTCAAATGTTACAGATAACTTGAAAGTAAAGGTGAAAGCCAAAATGCTGGGCTCAACCTTAATCTGGGGGACGTGCTTCATGACTTTCCTAGTCTTCACAGATTTTGCAAAGACTTGGGAGTCCAAACTAACATACAGGTTTCAGCAGATGTTTCATTTACGATGGAAAGAAAGGGGATCACACACTTCACAACTGCACCTGTTGGGGGATCACAGACTACATGATTTTTAAAACCAACTAAAGCTATCAAACTCTTGTAGAAACCATTGCGAGGGTGACTGTGTGAAGGGTAAAAAAAACATACCAACTGCCACCAGCAACAGAAGATATTCCTAGATATTCAGACAAGCTATATTTCTAGAACTGATCCCCCAGGTGGCTTTCTCAAATCAAAATTAGATTTGGATATTGTTCACTGTTTTTTTTTTTTAATGTCATGCTCATGCTGAGAATATGAAACATTTGTTGTTTAATGTAAGGTTGTCGCTGGGCTTAAGAATGACTTTCAATAATGGTTTTATTCTAATAACGTAAATTTCTATCTTAAAATGCAACACTATTGTGTTTGGACTGGATGATAAACAACCTAAATTTCATCTGAAAATATTTTATCTATACATTTTTATTCTTTAAAACTAAACCCCAACTAATCAATGGCAAAATAAACTGTTTTTGTTTTATAAATTGCTGAAACATTTATATTTAAGAGCCTTTTAAGGTTTATGTTAAATTTAGAAATGTTTTGGTTATTTCCCTAATGCTCCTCATTAGTTATTTTAGACATACAATACATCTGAGGGGATTCTCTCTGTGATATTTTGTTTTTTGCTTATCTCTTTTATCCCCATGTGTTCTGCTCAGTTAGTTGATAGTTTGTATTAAGCCCACTGTTGTTTTGGGTTTATGTTGCAATGTTGTATAGTTACAAATAAAGCAAAACAAAAAACAAACACCTGCAGCTGAAGTTGTGCCCCAGCCTGTATTTTTCATTGGCTGTTGGCAACATACGTGCACTTTGGGTCAGTCAAGTCTCCTTGCCGATGGTTTCCAACTACTTCTGATGCAGTATCTTCTTAAATGGGAATTATGGGTACAATTGTGCAAATAATCATGTAGTTTGCTCCCAGCTTTAGAGAGCTCCATTATCAAGAGAAGAGTTGCTGCTCTTTCATTTTAAAGGGAGTCAGCTGGGGTTTTTTGGGCATCTGAGAACATCTCAGGATGTCTGCTCTCCTTTGAGGTTTTGCAAACATGTCCCACTAAAGGAAACCCTGGGGCAGACCCAGGATTTTCTGGATTGTTCCTATATCTCTTTTTGGCCTGGGAGCTCCTTTGAATCCCACCAGAATGAGCTGAAAAGTGTCTCTTGGTAGAAGATTGCCCGGGTTTCTTTCTGCTGGACGTGTTACCCCTGGGACCCAATCTCGAACAAGTGAAATACAACGAACATTCCTGCAGGAATATGGTGTGCATTTCACAGCTTTAAACCCTGCTTTTGGTGGTTTCTAGAACAAATATTTTCATTTCAGAGCCATAAAAATCGAATAAAAGTGCGAAACATAAATACATTAGTAAGCCATTCCATTGTTTTTACAGCAAGCAATACATTTGAAAACACACTTTTGGACTGCTAAAAAAGCTTGAACACCTCCCGAGGAAGACCTCCAGGAGGCATCCGGTATAGATGCCCGAGCCACTTCAACTGGCTCCTCTCGATGTGGAGGAGCAGCGGCTCTACTCCGAGCTCCTCACCTTATCTCTAAGGGAGTGCCCGGCCACCCTACGGAGGAAGCTCATTTCAGCCGCTTGTATCCGGGATCTCGTTCTTTCGGTCATGACCCAAAGTTCGTGGCCATAGGTAAGGGTAGGAATTGGAACTGGAGCCATTCATTGGAATTGTATAAGAGAAAAGTTTAGTGGTTAAAACCTAGGTATTTCTTGATACTGGAAATGGACCCCTGCCTATGTAATACAGCGGCTTTAGTTTCTTTGTTGACTGTTCTTGATGCTCGGTGACTGTTTTGCATTGCATCATTATTGTCCCAAATGATTGCCACACATTTTTAATAAACTCACCATGTAAAGCCCCTTCCATAATTGAGGAATTAGTTGGCTTGGAAATCATTGGAAATCACATAAATCAGCAGCAGATTGAGTTAGGCTGCTTGGTTTATCCATCAAACTCATCCAGTGTCAAATAAAACCCAGAGAACTGACTGAGTTTTAGTTTCAAAACGAAATCGAACCAAGAGCAAATGAAAAAATACATTAGGATTCTTAAGGTTATAGTCACTGGTAGATGTTTAGAGTAGCTGGTAACAAGTCTGAGATCAAAGAGAGGAACGTGTGCTTCCTAGAGTTTGTACTACTCATTTATCTGCACTGTCCAGCTATCTTGCTGTTCTACAGCAGGGGAAGCAACACATAAGACACACCCTGCAGTATAATGCAAACCAGTAAAGCACTGTGGGATGTCTTTTATTTTCCCAGTATCTTGAGTCGATACATCTGGAGCATGTTTATAAAGGTGTTAAAACTACAAATCAGAAATAGGATTCTATTTTTATACAAAACTTTATTCTTAATTCAAGACAAGTCGGCTGTAATATTTAGTTTATTGAACATATTCTGCACGACTGCAGTTAAGGATCGTTAGAAAAGTTGTCAGACTATTATTTAGATTGAACTACTTTTTTAGTTGTTTTTTATTATTATTTTCTACCCTTTTAGATTTGTAATAGTGTCTTTTACTTTGTTTAATGTATCTGTATTCTCCCAGATCTCTAAAATATAAGCTATTTCTAAGTTGCCAAGCTCAAAGTTTTCTGAATGCTGGTAAATACATGTGAAATGTATAAATTCAGGAAGCTTCAATATAATCCACACCTAATCCTAACTTTGAAAACTGATTGTTGATGTTTCAGACCTTTAATGTAAATCCTGTCTTTTATTCAAAGGAATGATTAAATGTTTAAAATGGTTGAACATGGAAACAACTTCAGTCATGAGATAGTTATTTTGGCCACATGGATATATTGCTGTCATTTAAAAGTGGTGGAATCCATTTATTATTGACTATAGAAGGAGACATATTTTTCACATTACTCTTAAGTTAGCCTCTGGTTGGCTGATCAGTCCCTTGTGTTAACTCCTCCACTGGAAGGACATGCTGCCAACAAGAGCTTAGTCCAGAGTCTTAAAACACAGCTTTCAAATCAATCAAGGTTTTTCTAGTCCAGAGATGACTGATTCAGTCGCATTAAATGTCTTTTTGTTTGAATTTTTGTTTGGATTGTATGCTAACGTTTGTCTATTTTGATGTAAAGTTCCTGCAAGATTTAATTAACTTTTTCAGTAGTTTTAGCACTTTTCCCTTCATCCCAAACCCATTACTGTAAGAGATCCAAGATTGAAACCACTCAGCTGTCAAAGTGACCTGAGCCATAACTGGGAGCCTGCCTACCTCAGATCGAACTTCCGTGCATTTCAACAACTGTCGGGAAAGACAGGAGAAAATTCCAAGATTATGGGAGGTAGAGATGGTTAGTTTCCTCTTCAGTAAAATAAGTGTACCAGCCAAAAGCATAGTGAAAGCTAGAGCTTGTTTAAAGAGGTTTGTGTCAGGAGGGATGCCAAATATAGCTGACAGTGGATTAGGGAGGATTGTCTTGACTACTATTTCCCCAAAACCTTCTTCACTTAGGACAAGCCCAAAACGTGGGTATGATTACCCAGTGACGGCTCACACCTATTTCAAGCATCACTCAGTGTTGAGTAAATTTTATTATCTCTGCCTGTTTGGCTAAGAGACACTTCCAGATGCAGAGGACAACATTGCTTCTGTGGGATATGGAGGCCATTTTAGATCTTTTTTGCCCTGGATGTCTGGAGGTTCTTCGCTTTGGATTTGGAATTAGGTGACAAGCTTAGTAAAAATTACTGAAGAGGTAAACACATGTCTGAGACATGAAAAACTTAAACAAAGTGCTAGAGAGCTTCACTTAAAAATAGACAACTTAGTGTAGCGTCTGATAAAAAAAAGAAACATGTAGCGCAAACTACAGTCAGCTGCGGTTAACCTTTTAACCTTTTTGATCTGTGATGGACAAAAGTGCTGAGAGTTTGGTCCTGTGTCTTACAATACAGCACAGGCCTCTCGGCTGCCATGTCTTCCAGGCAAGAAGTTGTCACGAGGGGCGGATCAGCCAATCAAAAGTGGATTTTGATGTAACTACCACAATGAGTTGACGGGAGAGGAAATATCGAATTACCAAATTTATAAATCTTTTTGACATCTGACAGACAGAGCTTGTACAGCTGCAGAGTATCAACAATGACCTTGGTCACAATGACGATGGTTTTATATAAGCAAAACGGTAAAGCAACAGTTTGGTAAGTCAGAAATACATTATTTATTTTGAGAAACAAGCTATTTATCTTGAGAAAGATGGTTTGTTTTGGTTGGACCCGCAGTTGATCGAAGCCATCTGGGAGTGAGCGTTCTTTATGTGAACGGTCAAAATCCAAGTGTTATTATCCGCTACATTAGGCATCTGAGAGACTGATAAACTCATGTTAAATTTTGTGTTTTACTCAGTTGCGGTATTATAAATTTACATCCCTAGGTCATAAAATGTCCCCTTTTAGTCAGAAGATTGTAGTGTGTCTTTCTTTTAATTAAAATGTAAAAATAATAATTCATGATTCTGGATTTTAGTAAATAGAAATAGTGATTCTTGATTGTTCTTATAATAAATACACTTTAAATCAGTTGTGTCAATTGTGTCCATTATAAGAAGAAGTGAAACAATTGACACAATTGTATCTTTTATATGAAAACAATACAATTAATAAAATAAAACTAATTGTATTGTGTTCTTCTTATAATCAATACAACAGTATCAATTGTATTGATTATAATAAGAACTGAGAATCAATAAAGTTACAGGTATTATAGTAGAATTGAAGGCTTATTCTGGATGAATTCTAATCCTGAGAAATATATTAATATAAATTTTATTTTAATAGAGCACACTTCTTGAAAAGGTCAAGAATTCCTCCTTCAGACTGATTTTTGATTGATTATTGGTTTAAAAAAAATCATCTGATAAAATGTAGCTTAAGAGTATTTACTTCAAATAGTATATTAAAATAATAATATGATCTTCTGACCATTCAATTGCAGGAGAAACAAGATGATTGATTAGTCAGTGGAAATCCTGGCACAATATTTCAGATCTTCTGACCAAATTCCTTTGGTCCAACCAAAATTCCTCAGATTTGTTTCTAGGAGTCATTTAATTACTGCATCTGGAAGTGATTAACCTGTCAATAATTGTTTTAAGAACTCGTTATTCCCACACTCTCTGTAAACCCTGACTAACATGATTGAATACCTTCTGCTGGATCTGATTAATGCTAAACGTTACAGCAAAGCTAATTCTAGCCTTCGAGGTAAATAAGTCCAGCAGAGCTGAGATACCTGAGAGCTGAGCATGAAATGTTGTCACAGACAAGAACTTTTTATATTTAGTCTGGATTGGGTGGTCTGCGAGCACTCTCCAGCATCTACAGCATCGGGTTTCAGGTAGCCAGAGTGAACGAGAGTTTCACAGCTTGGCTTGGGGGGTCTCCACAACCCCCTGAGGGCTGAAAAGCTGGTTCAAAATAGGAGAGATGTCCAAGTCTCGGGCCTTGGTTTCACAGCCTTGAAGCTTGCAATTGTGCAGAAGTGCTAGATACACATGGGGACAGAACACGCAGGAATGCCAAGCAGGTGCTGAGTCTGCGCCTTGTCCTTTTGCTATCGCACCTTCTGTTTCTTTATTAGGCTGAGAGGGAGGGGAATGGAATAGGAAAGGAAGGGAGGGGGTGACCTGTTTTAAACTCTGTGCTGTAACCATGGTGGTCGGCGTTGAATTTCAAACAAAGCGTGTGGGGAGGGGGCTGAAAGGCGACGAGGGGTTGTGGGGCTCCAAAAGGGAGGAAGAAAGAGCGTCTCAGGGTTTTTGGAATTTGGACTCAGACATGCAGCCTGAAAAATACTCCCAAATGCTCCTCAGATGTGCAATCCTCAGTGGCATTGAGAGGTACACTCCAGAAATTACACCAAATTGTTTATTTGTATGTAGCAGCAGCTGTTTGGAGGACAGGATCATGTGCTCGATACTAATGATATTATTGACAAATTAAATCATCAGCCTGAAGTCAGTTAGTTTTATCAGGGCATTGGCTGAATGGAGTGGATGACTTACTTAAAGGTGTGTTCGATGCTTTGTTTTTTATTAGAGGTTGGGTTATTTCGGAGAATAACAATAGATCCCTATCAATGAAATGTTAGATTAAGATAAAATGTTTATATTAATGAGCAAAAAGTAACATAAAAATTTGTGGATTTAAAAATAACAGAACCATTCTGCTGTTTTGGGGGATTTTAGATTTATATATTCAATAGAGTAATAAAGTGCCTTTATTTGTCAGGCTCTTAATAGGTAGATACATATAATAGTACAAAGCCTTGCAAAAGTGTTCATATCTCAAACCTTTTCACATTTGTTTACGTTACAAACACAAACTTTATTGAGTTTAATTGAGGTTTTCCTACAATTATAGCTGCAAGTCTTTTGGGGTATGTCTCTACCGTCTCTGCACATCTAAAGACTGAAGCTCATTCAGATGAATGGAGAAATGACGCAGAGGATCTGTAGACATAGACTGTTTCAAATCCAGCCATAGATGCTCTGTTGGATTTGAAGGGTTATTTTGGATTTTGTTAAAGTAAGGTTTTACAATGTTTTTATCAGTAATAATTCCCTCACCTGTTGTAGAAAGAAGTCATAGCAACATGAGCTTGTTGAAAAATGAAGTACATCCATGCAGGTGGTGGAAGCTAACAAGCTGGTCAGACAGTGTATCAACCCATCCCATCAGCTAACTTCACATGAACCATTTTCATTTTGAGGTGTTTTAAACAGCTAAAGTCAGCTTAAACAGGCAGTGTTTGTCTAATTAGTTGTTAGCTATCCACCACCTAGAGGACTTATTTAATAAACAAATTTAATAGGCAAATATTTAATCTGAACTGACCGTTTATGACAGGACTTTGACTGAGCCAGTTTTAACGTATAGATACCCTTTGACCTAAACCGTTCCATTGTAACTGTTGCTGTATATTTAGGGTCGTTGACCTGAGGGAAGGTGAAGATCCGTCCCAGTCTCATTCAAAAACTTTGGTGGCCAAAATGTTAAAAACCATGTAGGCTTGCGGTGTCCCCTTACATGTAAGCCCTACAAGTGTAGCCAACCATGCAAGGCCTACATGGTTTGTGACCAGCTTCAAACAGGACTCTTCATGCCTTCATGAGTGCATCACAAACAGGTGCCCTGTCAACAAATTCGTCCATCTTTTCATTTGCTAGTGTTTCTTTTTTCCACGTTTAAGTATCCTGGACACAAATATATTAGTAACTACAAAGATACAAATTTATAAGTGCCCTCTAAATCTATTTGCAGCACTTGTCTTTGAATATATTTATTTTTATTCCAGTGGCATAATCCTACCCTAAAACTTTTATGAAGATCCAACCTTCAGTTTGAGAACAGAAATAAAAATCTGAGCCGTGTGTGACGGTACCCTGTGGGGGCTTTCTCAACCCAGCATCTAAGTTGTCAACAATGCCCATTTTCACAGCTTTTGTTTACTTAAAAAATCCTAATGCAAAAAGACACAGTGTTGAAACTGAAAGGTAAAACAAATAAAAAGTAACTGAATATGTTTTGGCTTTACAACTGTTTGAAGAAAACAGCAAGGATTTTTATTATACTTTACCCTTTGTTAGGAAAAGGTGTTAACCTAAGCAGGACTGGGTTAATCATCAGTCAATCTGGACATGTCGAAACATGTTTATGGCGCTGTTTATGCAAAATTTGCAGAACAACACTTTATTAAGGCCCCTTACAGTGTAGTTGTCTCAGATACATACTGAAAGTACAGGCTGTAGAGACAGTTGGTAGCCTTGTGTGCATTGCATCCATTAGTGCTCAAACACCTTAAACATTTTCACATTTTCTTACATTACTACAAAGAATTTCAGAAACAAAAAGAAGCAAAATACAGTAGCTTGGGCAGGTAAAATTGTGCTTATCTGTTAACATACTTACTGAAATCTTGCTGCAGATTCTCAATTGGATTTAGGCCTGAACTTTGACTAGGCCATTCTAATACATGAATATGCTTTGATCTAAACGATTCTGTTGAAAAGTGAACCTCCACCCAACTATGGAGGGCTTTGCAGCCTCCGGCATGTTTCCCTCCAGGATTGCCCTTACTTTAAATCCATCGTCCCATTAGCATCCCCACATGATGGTACTGCCACCACCATGTTTTTCTTTTATAGCTTTCATCCACATTTAAACCAAAAAGGTTTGATCTTATCTTACCAGAGCACAATCTTCCACATGTTTACTGTTCCCAGTAAAAATTAAAGCAGCTAATTTTGAAGAAAGCCTGCAGGAGCTACAGACAAAATAAATGGGGGAAGAATCCCCAGTGCGTTAAATAATTCTGTTCATTGTCTCTGAACTGCACAGTTTTGAGAGAGAGACAGCAAAGAGAAGGGAACAGAGTGTAGTCCTCACATCAGTTTTAAAGGTGCAGCAAATATTAGTACAGAGTGTTCCTTTTGTAATCAGAAGGCCTGGCAGCTGGATGTTGAGCAGCCTCCTCTTTAGCAGACAATAGTTAGCAGGATGAGGCCGTTCTCGTCGGAGTTGGATCATCCACAGCCGTTCACCACCCCAATCTGTTTCCAGCGCCAGCGAGACAAACCCAGCTGAGACACACGCTGCTTCATCTGCCTCGAACAACGCGTTCTTTTATCCACTGCATTCATTTGAAATGCTAAAAGAGGCGCAACAGGAGGAAGCGTCTCGCCTCGAATCAAAGAGCTCCTTTGATTTGATGTTCTCATGCGTGAATGTAGGCATATTCACACAGCAGGTGATTGGCACCTCGTACTCCTGATGCTTTTTTTTCTTCTTCTATCTTCCAGCTCCTCCTCTTACTATAATTGCTCTCCTTTTTGTTCCACCTTGATCCCCATATCTTCTTATTTCCCTTTGCAGGCTCCAAAAACTGTTGAAATAAGTGCAGAGATTATGGTCTCCTTCCTGCTTTCATTCTGCTCCCTGTGCCATCTCCCTTTCATCCATTTAGATAACAGGAGCCATCCTACTGGCAGTAGGAGTCTGGGGAAAGTTGATGCTGGGCCCATACATCTCCCTGATAGCCGACAACTCAACCAACTCCCCGTACGTCCTCATTGGCACTGGGACTGTCATCATCGTTTTTGGCCTGTTTGGATGCTTCGCCACCTGCAGAGGAAGCCCATGGATGCTGAAGCTGGTAAGAACCTGTGCCAGGACGTTTCTGGGTGTTGTTCTGCAGCAAGAGTGAGAAGTGCTCCAGACGCTCATTAATTAACCTCAGGTCACATGATAAAAGTAATTATGGCTTACATATGTCCTGCATGAAGATACGAGTTATTCAGTAGACGCCACTTGGTACCTTGTTCAGTTATGGTGATTACGTGAGTGTGTTTGAGTGTATGTGCACTGAATGGCAAATGATATCACCCTGAAGGTTTTCATGCAATCAATGCAAATCGCCTGCTTTCTTTCCTCTCTGTGTAGTACGCCATGTTTCTCTCACTGGTCTTCCTTGCTGAGCTTGTGGCTGGGATCTCTGGATTTGTGTTTCGTCATGAGGTCAGTCACTTCTCTGCAGCTTTGTATGCAAATGTGGTGCATGTCTGTCTCTGTCAATGTATTGGATTAAGTATGTGTGTGTTTGCATGCTACAGATAAAGGGAACCTTTAGGAGGACTTACACTGATGCAGTCCTGAACTACAATGCTGACGATGAAGCGAGCCAGGCGGTTGACAACTTGCAGCACAAGGTGAGTGGTAACATAAAGCCGAGTCACAGACCTAGAAATGGATACTGTCCACTCTTTAAAAGTTTGGTTACCCTTGATAAAGTGTTTTACTGACTATGTCCTAATCCAGTTCAATTCAGTTTATTTATATAGCACCAATTCACAACACATGATGTCTGGAGGCACAAAACAAGGAAAGTCAGTTCACACCAATCATACAGACAGATTCCAAGTCAAATTCATAGATTGCAGCTGATCCTAGTTATCAAACAGTGTAGTCAGGTTCAGGTCATTATTTAAATTGGTTAAAACGTTTTCTATTTAAGGAAACCCAACAGATTGCATCAAGTCACTGATTTGCAACATTCACTTCTCCTAGTTGAGCATGCTGCAACGGGGAGACAATCCTGCAATACACTCAAAACATTTTAAAAGATAGAAACTCTGCATCATAGAGTCAAGTTGTGTTGAGGTCAAAGAATCAAAGATTTCAGACTTGACAGAACTACGCTCTAAAGACTCAAGTTTCAACTGGAACTCAAGGTCCTGGACTCAAATCTAAGACTCAGACTCATGTCTTACTTCATTCGCAAGACCAAAGATTTTAGACTTAGTCAGTTTTCCAACCTTATGCGCTTAATATTTAAATGCTGGTTGTATATGTGCGCCTTTGGTTTTCTGAGATACAAAGGGTCAGAAAGTAAATAAAGTTTATTCCTGCAACTTTTACTGTTTTTTGCCATACTGAACATGCATCTCCCATCAAGTTGGAGTTCTGAATTGAGGGGGGATTTATTAGATTTTTCTGACTTCTGAGTACAAAACAAATGCGCCAGAATACAAAACTTGAATTCCAGGAAAACAGTAATTACAAACTGATGAGTCAGTGCTCTGTTTGTCCATTCAGGGCTTCTGTAGAAACATGGATGACAGAGGAATAAACCCATGGCTTACTGTAGATATAACAAGCTTAGCTGAAAATAGCGTAGACTCGGCTAATCTCTGTCTTGAATTTTTCATAATCCAGCTTTCTAAATGTCCTACCTGAAAAATTAAATCAAGAAGAAAAAAAAAGCAAAGGTTTCACTGTTACTTAAAACACATCAGGATAAAGAGAGAAAAATGGCTTGGATGCTTCTAAAAAATAAGTATTTTTTTTTTCTTTTTCTTTTTGGGTTTTTAGCTACGTTGCTGTGGAGTTTATAACTACACCAGTTGGTTTGCCAGTGTGTATTACCCTTCCAATGGTATCCCTGCCAGCTGCTGCTTTAACTCCTCTGATTGTAACCCAGAAGATCTCCGCAATGCAACTATAGCCCCAAGCAAGGTCTACCACCAGGTAGGGTTTCATAGTTCAGTTGTTTCTGCTTGTCCACATTAAATGACTCTCATCACTTTAGGTGGCCTTGTATCAAACCCCTGGCTTCTCCATCCACTTAACAGCTGCCTCAGATACTCTCCCACATACCCATCATCCCTTTGATTTGGACATATAACGTGTCCCTGTTTCCTCTGTGGACTGACATGCCCCCTTTGTTTCAGGGCTGCTTTGAGTTGGTCACTTCATTCATGGAAACCAACATGGCCATAATTGCAGGAGTGACGTTTGGGATTGCCTTTTCGCAGGTAAGAGTCAAAGAAAAGTGTGTAAAAACATGGTTTATTATAATTTCCAGATTTTAAAATCTCTCTCTGTCTATTTTTGCTGTTTTTCAGCTGATTGGCATGTTGCTGGCCTGCTGTCTGTCCAGGATCATCACAGCCAATCAGTATGAGATGGTCTAGATGATGTGACGTGGCAGGTAAAACATTTTTATTAAAATCAAAACATATGTCCAAAACAAATGTTTTGAAAGTAATGTAAAACTAAATTGTTTTTTTTATCTCATCAGGGAGATGGAGAGAAGAAGAGACTACGTGTCTTGCTATAATACTGAAGTGAATTCCCAAAACTCCCATCTTCACATCTGAATCGGACGTTGCCTCCGTCTGTCTCTCTGCCTGTAATTTCTTAATGTAACTTATTGTAAAGCACCATTCCTCGACTCCCTGCGGTTACATCAAAGCTTTCTGTACCACGCACCACATCGACGCTTGACGTAGAAGTTGCTCATTAGCGGTTATATGTGATCGGTGCAGCCCACAGCAGGCAGGGGGAGCAGAGCGGACAGCCTCAGAAAGGGAAATTACTTAAACACCTGAAAATAACCCTTCCATCGGTAGGTTTAGTTTTCCATTTGCTACTGTTAATCACTGTGTATTCCTAGGATTGTAGTCTATTGTCACCTGATTATGTGCACTAAGGAGGAGAGTTTAGGTTGTTAGAGGTGGGGAAAGGGAAAACTGCTCTAGAGTATTTTTAACCATCACATTAAAAAGTATATATTTTTTGCTCATAATACAAAACCTCTGAAAGCCAAATAAGTTAATAAATTTGATTTGTTACTTTTAAATTCCCACTGTGAAAAAAGATAGCTTTTTGTATTTTTAGCCTGAATATGGGTCAAAACTAATACTTTAAGCTATTTAATCATTTTTACATAGAAAAATTAATTAATCAGTTTGAGCAGCATATCACGCCAATGTCTCTAAACTAGACATAAGCTGGTGAACCTGTGTTTAGCTATACCTTGGCTTAAGAAAGTTACAATACCAAAATTTGTCCCACTCTATGGTTTAAAGTCATTTTAATGAGAAGTTAGACAAAATGCTGCATTAACCAGAGTTGTTTCTGGCTAGCATTAGCATGCTTCCAGGCTGATCCAGATTAAAATAGACCTTGTTAAGCATGACAATTTACACCTAACAGTAAAATCAATCCTGAGTAATCAGAGCTGAGTTACCCACCTAAAAATACAGATGAGCACATAGATACGTCACTCAGTGAGCTGTCTGCTGAGCAATAAGCACGACATCAACTGATCCGCCAATAAATAATCTGTCATTTCATAGAGCTCAGTATTGGTGCACAGACACTAAAGAGTTTAACCATTAAAAACTGGAAAATCACTTACAACCTCGCTAGCAGCCTTCAGCTTTTCTGAACATCGTTACTGTGCACAAAGTGTTATATAATTACTATAGAGCTTATATTTATATTTAACTGACACTGGGGATTTTACATTATGGCTACCACAGTGGGTAGCCTACAACTAAATCCAAAAACTATCTGAATACTGCAGTCCTGTAATCCACTGTGACTCGTTACATTTTTATGCTGAAAAGTGTTACAGCAAGTTCATAAAAAAACTAAAATTAGCCTGCAGCAGTGTCTGATTCTGATCTCTTCTGAGTTCTGCTGCTTGAAGAGAATCCCATCAGGTCAGTGTGTCACAGAACAGACTGCTAAACTAATCCGGATACAAATGTCCCAGACCACCTCCTCAGTGGGTCTGGGGAAAACCTCCCTCGAAACATTTGGAGCACTTTCATATCTGTGTCCAGTGCTGTGATTCATTCACTCAGGACCGATGTTAGTGCCAGAGGGGAATAGGGTGATAGAGAAGAGCAGCACTGCCCCTTCCCCACCTGTTGCTGCATTCTTCTGGTCAACTGGCTGAAAGACATGATGTACTGAGCTCTTTAAGGATTTCGAGCTAATCTAATCTGATTCCCCTGCAAATTTATCCATTTTCTTGCATAATCCCTGCGATTTAGATAAAGCTGTGACCAAGTCTTTTCAGGGTCTGAATTTTATGACTCAGTTATGTTTTAGTTTTTGGATTTTTTGCATAGTCTCCTTGCACAGGCACCTGTATAGGATGCTGTCAGTTTGGATCTGAGCATGTGCAGGCATGTATAGTTCATTTTAGGACTGTGTAGTATGGTTAGTTGGATGTGGAAAGAGATTTAGATTAGGACGCTGCTTGACGATCTAAGAATAGTTTCAAATTTTTTGTGGTTTTGTTTTGTTTTATTACTGTTTACATTTAAGCTGTAATTGACTATTTTCCGCTCAAACGATCAGGATCTTGAGTCATTTTCTTCTGGTGAAATATTCAGCAGTCTGACGGAAACAGAGATCAGTGGGAATCACTCGGCCACCATCTACGATTTATGGTTATTCTGTGTAGAGCATTAACCTGCAGCTGCCATCATCATCATCATTCTGATCTGTAGATATGTATTGGAAATGTAATTTATATGACGTGTGGTTTCACAATCTAATATGCTAATCAGTATAAGTGTTGTGTCACGGTTTTTCAATCCGCATTAAACGCTCAGAGTCAGTATTTGTTTGACAGTTTGTAAGAAATTTGCACTGAAAAAAATCTAATAATTGTGGCTGATATTTAGTTGGAGAATAATGCAGAGTTTAGCTCTAATCTTATTATGGTTTGTTGGCATTTGATTTACAGCTTTGCCCAGATGCTTTCTCTTTCTCTTTTTATGTGTGTGTGAGTGTGTGCAAGCATTTAGTAGATGTTGTGGCTCCAGCTGTGATTTTTTTGTTGTTTATCTTTTTGGTCAGTATGTAATTGTAGCTTTTTCCTTTAAAAATCTGTCAATTTGATTTGTGGATGTATATTTTCCTGCTCTCTCTTCTCCAAACTTTTGTTGTGTAAATACTAAAACTGTAATACCATCCAGCTTCCATTAGGGGTCACTAGAGGCCCAAGAAGAACCGCACCATCCTGTCTACTACTGACTAAGTCACCATCAGTGGTCTTCTTATCAATAAATATACAGAATAATTTTTGTTTGGTGTACATTTATTTCTGCTGTATATGGATTGCTTTAGCATTGTGACTTTGTAGGCACACTAATCTTTCATTGTCTGTTCAAATCACTTCACATATTGAAAACCTGTCACTTCAACACTACTGAATTAGTCTCTTTATCACATTAACATCATATTTCTGTGTTTTTTGGGGATTAATTTATGAATCTCACTTTAGGCGTCGCCACAGCACATTTGCAGATTTTATGTCAACACATCAAACTAATTGTTTCCCTTGTAACACTAGGGGAAATCAAAGGAAATCAGACAAGATATCGGGAAGAGAATTGTGCACCTTCACAAGTCTGGATCATCCATGGGTACAATTTACAGATGGCTGGATGTGCCACCCTCAACTGTTCCATAAAACTCAATTATAAACACCATATGAGAATCAGAATCACCTTTATTAAGGCAATTCTACCAAATACTAAGGAAATGTATGTAAACCCCTCAATCTGAAGAACGTTTAAAAAAATTCTCTCTCTCTCTGTCATTATTCTGGCTTTTAGCAAATGTAAAACTCATTTTGGTAATCTTAACTGACCTAAAACAGGAAACGTTTAGCCTGATTTAATGCCAGACAGTGTGCAAAAAAGGTTAGGTATTTCCTTTATACAATACAGGACCTTCTCAAAATATTAGCATATTGTTATAAAGTTCATTATTTTCCATAATGTCATAATGAAAATTTAACATTCATATATTTTAGATTCATTGCACATTAACTGAAATATTTCAGGTCTTTTATTGTCTTAATACGGATGATTTTGGCATACAGCTCATGAAAACCCAAAATTCCTATCTCACAAAATTAGCATATTTCATCCGACCAATAAAAGAAAAGGGTTTTTAATACAAAAAACGTCAACCTTCAAATAATCATGTACAGTTATGCACTCAATACTTGGTTGGGAATCCTTTTGCAGAAATGACTGCTTCAATGCAGCGTGGCATGGAGGCAATCAGCCTGTGGCACTGCTGAGGTCTTATGGAGGCCCAGGATGCTTCGATAGCGGCCTTTAGCTCATCCAGAGTGTTGGGTCTTGAGTCTCTCAACGTTCTCTTCACAATATCCCACAGATTCTCTATGGGGTTCAGGTCAGGAGAGTTGGCCGGCCAATTGAGCACAGTGATACCATGGTCAGTAAACCATTTACCAGTGGTTTTGGCACTGTGAGCAGGTGCCAGGTCGTGCTGAAAAATGAAATCTTCATCTCCATAAAGCTTTTCAGCAGATGGAAGCATGAATTGCTCCAAAATCTCCTGATAGCTAGCTGCATTGACCCTGCCCTTGATAAAACACAGTGGACCAACACCAGCAGCTGACACGGCACCCCAGACCATCACTGACTGTGGGTACTTGACACTGGACTTCTGGCATTTTGGCATTTCCTTCTCCCCAGTCTTCCTCCAGACTCTGGCACCTTGATTTCCGAATGACATGCAGAATTTGCTTTCATCCGAAAAAAGTACTTTGGACCACTGAGCAACAGTCCAGTGCTGTTTCTCTGTAGCCCAGGTCAGGCGCTTCTGCCGCTGTTTCTGGTTCAAAAGTGGCTTGACCTGGGGAATGCGGCACCTGTAGCCCATTTCCTGCACACGCCTGTGCACGGTGGCTCTGGATGTTTCTACTCCAGACTCAGTCCACTGCTTCCGCAGGTCCCCCAAGGTCTGGAATCGGCCCTTCTCCACAATCTTCCTCAGGGTCCGGTCACCTCTTCTCGTTGTGCAGCGTTTTCTGCCACACTTTTTCCTTCCCACAGACTTCCCACTGAGGTGCCTTGATACAGCACTCTGGGAACAGCCTATTCGTTCAGAAATTTCTTTCTGCGTCTTACCCTCTTGCTTGAGGGTGTCAATAGTGGCCTTCTGGACAGCAGTCAGGTCGGCAGTCTTACCCATGATTGGGGTTTTGAGTGATGAACCAGGCTGGGAGTTTTAAAGGCCTCAGGAATCTTTTGCAGGTGTTTAGAGTTAACTCGTTGATTCAGATGATTAGGTCCATAGCTCGTTTAGAGACCCTTTTAATGATATGCTAATTTTGTGAGATAGGAATTTTGGGTTTTCATGAGCTGTATGCCAAAATCATCCATATTAAGACAATAAAAGACCTGAAATATTTCAGTTAGTGTGCAATGAATCTAAAATATATGAATGTTACATTTTCATCATGACATTATGGAAAATAATGAACTTTATCACAATATGCTAATATTTTGAGAAGGACCTGTATATGCACACATCTAGTTTCAACACTACCTAATGCAAGAATGCCGTACGGAAATTGGGCTCTAAATCGTTTAATTCAGTGGAAATTCTTCCAGAATGGAATTATTTAACAACAACTTCAGTGATTTAAAAGAAAATGTTTTCACTAGTTTGAACTTATTGTGGGTTTTCCTTAATTCACACATTGTCAGCTGAAATATGTGCATATATTCACCTAAATTATTTAAAAAGGACAGGAAATGGATGGGAGGGGTTAACTTGTACTCGTACACGTACTCGTCGTCTTATCCGGGTCGCGGGGGCAGCAGACTCAGCAGAGAGACCCAGACATCCCTCTCCCCAGACATCTCCTCCAGCTCCTCTGGGGGGAGCCCAAGGCGTTCCCAGGCCAGCCGAGAGACATAGTCCTTCCATCGTGTCCTGGGCCGTCCCCTGGGCCTCCTCCCGGTGGGACGTGCCTGGAACACCTCCCGAGGAAGGCGTCCAGGAGGCATCCGGTATAGATGCCCGAGCCACCTCAACTGGCTCCTCTCGATGTGGAGGAGCAGCGGCTCTACTCCGAGCCCCTCCCGTTCTTGTACAGGGACCGGATGGCCCCTAATAAAGGGCCCCCGATTCCATACTCCTGGAGCACCCCCCACAGGGCATCACGAGGGACAGAGTCGAATGCTTCCTCCAGGTCCACAAAACACATGTTGGGCAAACTCCCATAAACCCTCGAGTACCCTGTACAGGGTATAGAGCTGGTCCAGTGTTCCACGGCTGGGACGAAACCACACTGCTCCTCCTGAAGCCGAGGTTCGACTATCGACCGGACTCTTCTCTCCAATACCCTGGCATAGGCCTTACCAGGGAGGCTGAGGAATGTGATCCCCCTGTAGTTGGAACAAACCCTCCGGGTGACCCTTCTTATGAAGGGGGACCACCACCCCAGTCTGCCAGACCAGAGGCACTGACCCCGACCGCCACGCAATGTTGAAGAGGCGTGTCAACCATGACAGCCCCACAACATCCAGAGATTTGAGGTACTCAGGGCGGATCTCATCCACCCCCGAAGCCCTGCCACCGCGGAGCTTTTTAACCACCTTGGTGACTTCAGCCTGGGTGATGAAAGAGTCCAACCCCGAGTCCCCAGCCTCTGTTTCCACCAGGGAATGCGTGATGGCCGGATTGAGGAGATCCTCGAAGTACTCCTTCCACCGCCCGATAATGTCCCCAGTCGAGGTCAGCAGCCACCTACCCCCACTGTAAACAGTGTTGGCGAAGCACTGCTTCCCCCTCCTGAGGCGACGGACGGTTTGCCAGAATCGCTTTGAGGCCAACTGGTAGTCCTTCTCCATGGCCTCACCGAACTCCTCCCAGGCCTGAGTTTTTGCCGCTGCCACTGCCCGGGCCGCAGCACGCTTGGCCCCACGGTACCCGTCAGCCGCCTCAGGAGTCCCACAAGCCAACCACAGCCGGTAGGACTCCTTCTTCAGCTTGACAGCATCTCTTACGGCTGGTGTCCACCACCGGGTTCTGGGATTGCGGCCATGACAGGCACCGCAGACCTTACGGCCACAGCTACAGGCAGCAGCATCGACAATAGATGCGGAGAACATGGTCCACTCGGACTCTACGTCTCCAACATCCCCCGGAATCTGGTCAAAGCTCTCCCGGAGGTGGGAGTTGAATACATCCTTGGCCAAGGGCTCCGCCAGACGTTCCCAGCAGACCCTCACTATGCGCTTGGGCCTGCCAAGTCTGTCCGGCTTTCTCCTCCTCCAGCGGATCCAACTCACCACCAGGTGGTGATCAGTGGACAGCTCAGCCCCTCTCTTCACCCGAGTGTCCAAAACATGTGGCCGGAAGTCTGATGATACGACAACAAAGTCGATCATTGACCTTCTGCCTAGGGTGTCCTGGTGCCAAGTGCACTGATGGACACCCTTATGTTTGAACATGGTGTTCATTATGGACAACCAACCCGTGACTAGCACAGAAGTCCAATGACAAAGCACCACTCGGATTCAGATCGGGGAGGCCATTCCTCCCGTTCATGTGGTGGGCCCACTGGGGGATGGTCTCGCGTCTCTCGTTCGGGGTTGGCCCGGCCGGGTCCCGCGAGGAGCAACCCAGCCACCAGGTGCTCTCCGGCGAGTCCCGACCCCAGGCCTGGCTCCAGGGTGGAACCCCGGCTCCACTGCACCGGGCGACGTCACGTGCCTCGATGAACTAGTCCTCATGAAGGATTCTTGAACCACTCTTTGTCTGACCCGTCACCTTGAGCCTGTTTGCCATGGGAGACCCTACCACGGGCAATTAAACCCCAGACAACATAGCCTCTAGGATCATTCGAGCACTCAAACCTCTCCACCACGTTAAGGTGGTGGTTCAAGGAGGGGTTAACTTAAAGAGCCTTATTGCCTCTCTTTACCACCATTAAAAGGAACTGCTTGACAGAAATCAAATACCAAAGTTCAGAACAATGGGAAAGTACAAGAAGCAGAAGATTTAAGAAGGAGATTTTTAGATTTATCCAAGTTCATGGAGTCTTCTGGGGCCAACTAGTTGTAGATTCCCAGATGATCAGTTCAGGTGATCAGTGTACATGAGTTATTCCAATCAGTCTAGAATAAGACCGAAACTGTTCCCGTCTGATGAAAGGAAATTGGGTAGGACGTTCATTAACAACCCAGAAACCACCGAGTTCAAGTCTACCATGAACTGGAAGCTGCTAGAACCCCAGCGTCACTATGTACAATGAAAGGTTTTACTTAGACAATTTTTTACATTTAAAATATGTTCATGATTCCACGCAAACAAAATCCCTAATGTGATTTGACATAAACGCCTGTATAGCAGTTTATTATCAGATTCCTCAGTTTCAGCAATTTTCTGTTTAGATTTTATACCAAATATCAAATTATGCTGAAAGATGACAACGGCTTTTTGTATGGTTTATTTAGTACTTTATCTAAATTCAAACACTTTGATTTAAACCATTGTATTGCAGCACATGCTATATAATGATGCCATCACCATGCTTTACTGTAGGGCTTGTGTGTTCAGGGTGATAGAGTTTCTGTTACCAAGGACATCCTGGTAGATTTTCTGGTTAATGCTGCCCTTGCCTCAACCCGTCAGTTTAAGAAGACATCTTTATGCTGGTAGGTTTTCATTTGTCCCCTAAAGTTTTGAATGGTGGATTGAACAGGCCTTCCTGAGACTTTCAATTCATCCATTTTCTTTACCAGCATATCTCCATGAGTCAGTGGGAAAAAACATGCTGCACCATCACACACGCACTTAGAATGATAATTTAGATACAAATTGACATGTAGGAGGAAGATAGAGTACCTAGAGAGAACCCACAAATGCACAGGGAGAACATGCAAACTGCATGAAGAAGGGATTCAAACCAGGGCTGAATGCAAATGTATGCCACAAATTTAAGGTTTTTATTTGTTAAAAATGTGTGTATCATTTCCTTCTGCTTCACTATGAATGTCTATCATATATAATATTCCTATGAAATGCACTGAGTTGCGTTCGTAATGCGAAATAATGAGAAAATGTTCCAGGGTGTAAATACTTTTGTAAGGCACGGTCTATTTTTTTCTTCATCTAGGTTTATAGCAGTACCATCTTGGTCCACATGATGACGCTTGAGCATCGGCGTAAAACGGAACCTCGGAGCGATATAAATGAAGCGGCACACACACACACACACACACACACACACACGCTTAATCTCCATTTCTCTCTCCCTGTCTGTCTATCCTCCTCCGCTCTTACGGGCGGCAGCGCGGTGACAGCCGCTGTGAACATGAGGAGCAGAGAGGGGAGCAGCTCCGCTCGGTCAGACCGCGGCCAGCCAGCGGAACTCGCTCCAACCTCGTTACGCAAATTACCGGCAGAGCGGCGCGGCAGTGGGTCCGCTAATGGAGCGTGCGTGCTGCTGGCTCTCCGCTCTCCGCCTCGCCTCCGCCTCTCCGCGGCACATAATGGGCTGTGGGCTGCAGGGAGGCATTCACCGGGGAAGCGCTATTACTCACACAGACACACACACACGCACGCACACACACAACGGACTCTGGAGCGCACAGACGCCTCAATGTGCACCCAGACTAATTATTAACAGGGCGAGCGCACTTACACCCACCTTTTCTCAACATCCAAAGTAAACAACAAGGAGATTTATTTTTCCTAGAATGAAAACATGCTTGTAAAAGCAGTTTACCTCAACTCTCAGTTCTAATGTTTCAGTGGATTTCAATATCAGAGGCCCTCAATAACAGAACCACCTGTCAGTATATTGCATTACATCTCCACAGCCCTAAAAATAACCATACAGTTGATTTTACAGCTCTCCAAACAGTTTTACCAATGACTTAGCAAGTTTTACTTTAGGTTTGATTTACACTACATTATTATTTTACTTTACCAATTTACCTTTTCTGCGTTCCTAATACAAATTACATATTAAATAATAAGCAATAAATACATTTTTGAAATTTCAGACTATTCCATTTTCACTTTTTCCTCTGGATTTTAGAACAGTCTTGATATTTGAGAGCGAAACATGTACCCCAGTTTCAAAAAATCAAGAAACAACACAATGCTGAACTCAGATTCTATTCTTTAATATGTTTTGACTAACCTAAGTCATGCCTATCTCAAAATCTACAACAGGCCTAGTCAAATCTGGATTATCAAACACTAAACACAGATTCGTCAAAGCACAGTTGGTGATCTATGACACATATTTTATTTTGTTGAAAAAAATTAAATTAAATTTGGGCTTCAGTGCTTTGAACCAGAGGTTTGGTGAAAACCCTTGATTTAAGAGGATCTAGAGGACAGAAATAACCTTCAGTGCACAAAGACACTCAAAAACTAAAAAGATCTTTGCAACTAGGCAAAACCCCAGAGCTATGAGGTGACAAAAGAAAAACTACAGATTAAAATACAAAATGATCTAAAAAGCCCTTTATTTTTCAGAAATTCAGATTTTTGTCTGTTAGGTCAATGTTTTCCATAGCTGGAGTGAATAAACAAGTGTGGGGCCATTGAGGCTCTGTTAAAAATGAATCACAATAGCAAACGTGATTAATTTAATTATGTAATTTTTAAAATGTTGAGGTAAAAATTGTGCTTACAAATAGATAAAGAGCGCCCCGTTTTAATTAACTTAGTAAAAATGCTTGTACGCCGAAAAACTGGTAGTTGGAGTCACAAGAATGATAAAAATGATCAAATGAAGTTCCAGACTTTTTTAAGACTGTGTGGTAAACCTGGATGTAGAAATTCATCTTTGTTGCTTAAATGTGGATAAATGTGGATCAGCTTCGGTTTCAATTCAATTCAGTTTATTTATATAGCGCCAATTCACAACACATGTTGTCTCAAGGCACTTCACAACAGTCAGGTTTATACATTCCAATTAATCCTAACAATTGAACAGTGCAGTTAGATTCAGTTATTTATTCAAATTGGATAAAAAGTTTTTCTGTCTAAGGAAACCCAGCAGATTGCATCCAGTCAGTGACTTGCAGCATTCACTCCTCCCGGATGAGCATGTAGAGACAGTGGACAGTCACTGGCGTTGACTTTGCAGCAATCCCTCATACTGAGCATGCATGTAGCGACAGTGGAGAGGAAAAACTCCCTTTTAACAGGAAGAAACCTCCAGCAGAACCAGGCTCAGTGTGAGCGGCCATCTGCCACGACCGACTGGGGGGTTGAGAGAACAGAGCAGAGACACAAAGAGAACAAAGAAGCACTGATCCAGGAGTCCTTTCTATGGGAAGGAAGTAAATGTTAATGGATGTAGCTCCTTTAGTTGTTTCAACTAGAAAGAAAGAACAGATAAACTCTGAGCCAGTTTTCAAGGTTAGAGTCTGAAAGAGAGCACATAGAGTTAGTCACAGTAAAAGCTCAGTGAATTGACATGTCTAGGAGAGAGAAAGGGTTAAACACTAAAAGACAGGGCTATGTGGATCATCAGTAGAGGGTGAGCATTAAGTTGTTGCCAGCAGAAGCTCAGACGATTCCCCTCTCCAGAAAGGTGTCACAGGCAGACAAAGAGCCAGGCCAGGTGTAGCTTCTAGGAAGAGAAAAGAGAGAACAAAGTTAAAAGCTGAAATAACAGCAAATAATGCAAAATTGGAGAGTAGTATGAGAATGTAGCGAAGAGGGTGAAAGTGGTCGTTATGTCCTCCAGCAGCCTAAGCCTATAGCAGCATAACTACACAGATAGTTTCAGTTCAGATTATTTAGTTAAGCGGCGCTTATTTACAACAATGTCGTCTCAAGGCACCTCACAAAGGGTCCCACTGATGGTCATTGTTATACTAAAAACCACAATGATTGGGATATCTCTCTCTGTCAGACTGATTATAACCATTGGAAAAGAGAAGGGGTCATACAGGTAGCAGAAATGGAGGGTGTGTTTGCACCTCAACCATAACTGAGCCGGTTTAGGCTAAACCTGACTCCACCTTACTCCAACAAACAGGGAGGGAAGAAGATGGAGGTAAAAAATAAGGAAGATAGCTCAGCTTGATGGTTCTCACAAATTTGGTATTTCATACCACAATATCACTGACAAACAAATATGACCCTTGACCCTTGGTTGAGGTAAGCGGACACAACAAATATACTACTTCCATCTAGTTATGACTGCTGTTTTTTAGATCCTTTAACAATTATGCCCAGAAATGAAATAAGATATGATTTAAAAAGTATTATTTGAGATAATCTCAAGATGTTCAATCTGGTGTGTTTCAACCCACAGTGGGTTCCTGCCCCAAGCTTCAGATACCGCTGATATAAAAAGCTTAAAAATGTGGGGTATTTCTGTGCTGCTGTAGAAAGGGGCAATTTCTATAACTTCTGCTTTAATTACAGAGTAATTCCTCGATCACACAAAGAGGGAGGAGCCTGGGCGTTTATAAACCTGCTTTCATTCATCACCTAGGAGAGTTTGATAAAGAATCCTTGGCATCACATTTGTACTTTTTGAAATATGTGAGCTCATAGACATTCTCTGGTTCTTGTCACTACCGTGGTATTTGTCACATCAAAAGTCTTACCTGACTTAAAAACCCAGGGAAAAGTGTGTAGCGCAATTTGTGTAATAAGAAGTTCAATTATTCAGTGTATTTAAAAAGTAGTTCTGCTATCCAAACCAAACTGGATTCCTAATTTTAAGCTAAAAACGTAAATAGATAATTAAATTATGCAGTGTGTGTTTAAATAAGTACATAACAAAAGCCTCTGACATTTGCATCCTTTAAGACATGGTGCGCAGAGAGGTTACAAAGGATCTAAATGATCTCAACATGCAAAGGTATCAGTCAAGAGAATTTTTCACAGTATTAAATATACCACATCAAAGTGAAGACAGCTACTGAGAAGTGGAGAAACTATCAAACAACAGTGACATTCCCAAGAACAGGATGTCCCCTGAAATGTAACAAAAAGACCAAGAAATGGGGCAGGGAGGCTGCAAACAGGCAAGCTGCAACACTGGAGGAGATGGAGAAATGGAGATGGAAAGTAATGGTTATCTTCTAAATGTGGCAGCTGTCTTCTGTATTCTCCACGTTTGGTTTAAGAGTTAGACCTGTAAGATAGAAGCCATTTTTCCTAAAAAAAAATACATTCTGCCTTTACTAAAATCCCCTAGAATATTGTGGAATCATGCTCTAATAGATTCCAAAGGGGTATTTTTGGCACAAAAACAGCAGAAGACCGAATGACTTCAACAGAAAGACAATAACGTTACGGAATGACTTAATCAAAGTCAAGGCTTAAATATGTGGTCATCTAAAGAGATCTGTGGAAGAGGGGTGTCCTCACATTCTGTGAGATTTGGAGTACAGTAGCGTAAAGTTTATAGATCTTTTTACACGACAGAAACCATCATTCTATTAGGAGTGTGTACGCTCAGATCCACCTTACATAACAAATACATAAGGTTTTCTTTTAGAGCCACCCTCTATGTACACACACCATCCCTGGAAGCCTACAGACTGAATTTGTCTGGAACTAAGTTTATTTGGTTTGCCTGATGAGTATTTCTGCACTCCTTCTAACAGATCCCACAACATTTTATGCTTAAATGGGTAGAACATTCGGATAACAACAGGAAGGATCAAGATCCTGATGTTGTTAGATTAAAAGAGTACTTTTTCGAGTGTATGCTACATCTGTTGCAGACAAACATTTAAATGGCCAAATCCATTTCCATTTTAAAACTGCGTTGTGTATTAAAAAGAGGACTTGAGCCACATTAAACTTAAATATGTCAGTTAGCTATGTTAGATGTTGTTCAAGACAAGATTTGACAGTTTGTTTAAATGAGCATTGCCACCTTTAAGTCATTAATATGTAAAGCTGTGAGATGCTCAGAATAAAGGAAATCAGCTTTAAAACGTTTCAAAACGGCCTTTTAATCACAATAAAACTTGTAATGTTCATGACATGAATGTTGCTTCACAACAATCTTAATGTAGATTTCATTTTAAAAACCTTGCTAAGGCAACGCTCAACCCTCCTCCCATTGAAGCGCAGAGACAAAGACAGACACTCCCTCATGCATGCCACTAAAATGCCTCATTTACTACCTTATAAAGTAGTGCTGCCAACCTGTTTCACTTCCTTCCTGTTTGTGATGGGAGCTGTTATCACTGCTGTTTTTTTGCTGTTGCTGTTGTTCTAATTGCTTTTGCTGCTTTCCTTGCAGCCTTCCCGCTGACACCCTTGCCTCACACTTTCCAGCAACACGCCGCTGCGATGACAAGTACTAGAGTTCCCACTCAAGCTGCCTGTTCCTGTAGCTCAACGCACCACTAACCCCCATTCCCTCTCCATCACCACCTCCCCCCTCTTTTCTCCCCTCTCTCTCTTTCTCTCTCCCTTCCTTGCCCTTTGAAGCCTCGGAGATGATGATGATGATGACACCCGCGGTAATCTGTGGATGCTCAGCTTCTGACATGACACACAATTGAGGAACCCTCCCAACTTGATCCGGGTTTCGCTGTTGCATTCAGGAACAGCGCGTCCTCTCTGACAAGCGGAGAGGCCTTTTTCACAGGAGAATAGATGAAGTCAGTGAGGTGGGGCGCATGACTGACAGCACTGTTGAGAGCAGCAAAGCCAGCCCCTGTTTCTCTCTGATCTCTGCTCAGCAGCTGTGCACACTGGCTCTGCTGACCTGGTTTGTCTCTCTGTTTTCAGGCTGAATCTGGGATCAGCTAATCTACAGAGGGGAAACTGAGAGACTGTTAGTGGAGCTTTATTTCTAAGGGAGCCAAAAAAAAAAACAATACAAAAAGCTTCAAAATGAGGAGAAAAATGAAAAATTACTATTGGCCAAGTAAACAATGTTGACTTAGCAACTGATTTATTTTCACTTTGTGATGTTTTATACAGTGTCTTCCAAAAAGATTCCAACTTGTACTTAGGTGAGCCTACAAAATGTTATGTTTGGTGGTAAACTAACACTAACAAAGCAAAACACAGTGGTGACAGCATCATGTTGTGGGGATGCTTATCGTTAAGAGGCACAGTGAAGCTGGTCACAGTTCGTGGGAATACAGACAGAGTTGATTAGCAGTGTAATCTTGGAAGAAAAGCTGTCAGAAAAAACCCAACATTGGAGCAAATGATCACCTTCCAGCAGAGCAGTAACCCTAAACATACAGACACAATGTTTTTGAAGGAGGAATTTGAATAAGAAATAAAGGAATAAAACCTTAATATTTATTGTATTGATAAGTCAATAAAACGAGTTTCTGATGGTTTGTACTTGTACCTGTCTTGATCCCTGGAATACGTTTTGTGTTGTAAGACCAGCCCTGTGATTTTGTATTTTTGCCTTATCTTTCAGGTGTTTCTAAATTTTGGTTTTGTCATTGTTTCAGTAGATGTTTGTGCTCATATTTAGTGACTGATTCCAGATCTCTGTTTCCTTTGTTGTTAATCCTGCTGTTTTATTTTCCAAATCTGCTGAGTTTATTCCTCACATTTCTGTGTTCCCTGATAGCTATTACTGTTGTACATCCAATACTTAGACTCACCTGTTTCACAATTACTCCTCCCAGTATTTAATCACTTCGGCTGCATTCATTGCTAGATTATCCTGTTTACTCCCAGTGATGCTCTGTGCATTTTGGATTTTTTCTTTAGTTTATTGTGCCGTACGTTTTGAACTTCTTCTATTAAAGTCCACATTTATATTTCCTGCTTGCTCCCTTTTTGCTTTTGGGTCTTTCACAAGCAACTAAACATGACATTACCTCACATTTCAAGGGACAGATACAAGAACAAAAAAATGTACTCTTTATGCAGGATATTTTTACCTTGCTCACATTCTGACACTGCTTTATTAACTTATAACAAATTGAATAATGAATGTGATTAAAAAGAACAGTGCATGTTAAACTTGCTAGTTTCAGTGACCCAATGTGCTTGTAAACACCTGTTTAGGTGTGAACAAACAGTTAACCTCTGGTTTGCACAGATTCATTGTTGAACTACATTTTCTAGTAGCCCCGTGGAGCTGGGATACAACACTTAAAAATGAAGACGTCATGAGAAAGCATCACAAAACGGGGTCAGACAATAGCTCTCTAAGCTTTTTACAAAACTTGCACTATAAACAAGTTTTCTATCTATTTTATGCGTGTGCAGTGTGTGTAGGGGTGTTTTGATCTTCGCTTCAGGTCTTGTATGGTTACCTCCATTTTTATTGGTTGGGGACACCACATTGGAGGGTTTTTAATGATGAACAGACACTTAAAGAGACTTAAAGAGACTGCCACAGCATCTCAATCAGATTTACACCCAGACTTTAACTAAGCCATAAAAATCCTTATTTTTTGTAGCATTTCAGACATGGGCTTGCTGATGTGCTTTGGATTATTGTCCTGTGGTTGATCACAGTTATTTCAAGATTTAATAAGAGCAATTATTTTTTCACATAAGGCCTTTTTGGTTTGGATTCCTTTTTCTCTCTCAATAAATAAAATCATTATTCACTGTTAATCACTATTTTTTTGAAATCACTCAGGGTATATTCAAGATTTCATTTGATGTTTGACATGAAACATGAAAGTGTAACATTGTAGACTTATTCCGCCTCAAATTAGGGCAGGAAATCAGGAGAAGAAAAGCTACACAAAAACCAGATTGGGCTTACAGGAGTAGGCTGGGACCCAGAGACTGAAACCAGCCCAGCAGGTTTTACCGCCCCAGTGTTCGCATTCCATAATTCTTGCACAGCAGCAAAGCCTGAGAACTGACCAACCTCATCCCATGTAGAACAACCTGTGCTCTCAGCAAATAGTCTCGGTCAGCCCACCTGTCTTCCTCTCTGGCATAACTACAGGTCTCTGAGTTCCTCCTTTCATATGTCATGGACCTGTCTCCAGATTCAGGGAGTATTGTATGTGTCCAAAACACATTCATTTATCTCACAACACAAAGTAGAAAATACCCTTCTTCAGTTTCACTTTGACAAGAAATGTTTACCGAAGCTCAGATTTCAATCAGTATCCTCCCACCAAGCTGTTGTACATATAGTAACATGCCACTGTTCCAGAGCTATTTCTGTAGCATGAGACCTGTGGGAGTCCCCGTGCTTACCCCGCAGCTGAAGGGTAAGGGAAACTCAACTGTTTACTTTCTCACCTGGAAGCCAGCGGGTGCAACAGTTTAGGTGCATGTGTAATTTAAAAACACAGTCTACTTCACATCTTAGTGGAATATGTTTAGCCTATAAGGAAAAACCCAAACCAGGCTGCCTCTTGAAATGTGCCAGCGTCCGGCCCTTGTGCCTAAATAATTAGTCAATTACACAGTCCATTGGGGTAGCTTTCATAAGACATTGTAGTTACTCTAACCATAGGTGTCTATTAGTTGGAAGTTAGCTGGAACGTTTAAGTCCGTATTTCTAATTTTTAACTAGAAGTGAAAAAAGTCAAAATCATGCTGCAAAGGGATGTTTAACGCTTGTATTACTATCAAGTTAGCAAAGACTGGGTTTAAGAGGAGTTTTTGTTTTGCACTTTAACCTGTTATTTTATAGTCATAAACTATAAATACACAGTAATCTTCAGTACCTGCCACATATCGAGAGCTGAAGTCGTCTTGGAAAGGGGGGCAGAAGCCCTCACTCATTACATATTTAGTGGTAAGTCTACATCCATAAAAATCAACATAAATCCAGCTGGCCTATAATTTTGGTAAGTAAATGTAGGAAATGTAATTTTCGACCAATGAAAACCTGTGAAATCAGTTTGAAACCCACTCAAAAGTGCACAGCCACCATACTAAAATGTCTGTCACTGAAAGTTTGCTACTGTATTGTGGTGTTGGTGGAAGAGATGTGCTGCTAGGGTTTTTGCAAGTTAGAGTTAGAATTTTTTGGGAATTTTTATTCACTTGCGGAAGCTTTGCACAGTAGCCCCCAAAAAGACTCCATAGCAGTAATCAAGATGAGGTTGTGAATGTTTAAGGGTTTCTGCAACAGAGTCAGGAACTGACTGCTAAAAATACCCTATTTTAGGATAGATTTAGTTTAAACCTGACAGGAGAAAGTCTAGCCCAGAATAATCCCTTGATGTGGAGTCTGAAGGATGGAAATCTGCCCTACTGGGCATCTCTGGATGAATAGATATTTAAGAGTATGTGGCAGTTGAATGTTTTTGTTATGTTTCAACTCATTTGAAGAGTTTCTTCAAGGCCTGTGTGTGCTTTGGTTTTCTGATGTTTATACTAGTTTTCTCTCCCACGTCCTTCCTCTCAAAATATCTTAGATTGTTCAAATCAGACATTTAGGAGCAATTGAAAGGTGATTGTTGCTCAATTTTGGAGCACAAATCAAAATATAAAAAGCATTGAGAGGGTTTTACAATCTGTGTGCCTTCTAGTCTCCAACCCTGACCCAGTCTGCTTTGTACATTTCATACCCCTTGCAGTTCTTTTTCCACATTTTATTATTTTACAATCACAAACCTTAGTTAATTTGGTTTGGATTTGTTTGGACCAACAAAAAGTAATGCATAATTGTGAACTGAAAGGAAAAGTAAACATTCGTACACTATATTGCCAAAGGTCTGTCTGTCTACTTTTACTTGTACATGAACTTTGATGACATCCTATCCTTAATTTGTAAGGTCCAGTTTATTGATGCACCCACCAGCAATGGTAACTTTAAATATACTGTAAACATCTTCAATGAGGTTTCGGAGTGTGTTCATAGTTAGATGAGGAAACCAGAACTGCAGCCTCTCCTCTAAACCATCTCAAAGGTGTTCAAGAAGGTTGAGGTCAGTACCTTGTGCAGGACAGTCAAGGTTCTCCGCACCAAACTTTATACACCTGCAGCCATGAAAGTGATTGGGACACCAGTGTATTCTTTTGCAAACTCAATGAAAACATCTCCACAGCATGAATCTCCCACCACATTTTCCTTGCAGCAGCGCTATGTTCAGGGTGACAGGCAGTGTTTCTTTCTTTGTTGCACCTGACCAGAGCACCTTCTTCCACATGTTTGGGGTGTCCTTTCATTGCTTGTGGCAAGATACAAATCAGATTTCTAGTGGCTTTATTTCAATAACTGTTTTCGTCTGGCCATTCAAGAGCTGTGGGATGCAAGACTAATAATTGCCCTGTCAACAGAATCTCCTACCTGCGCAGTTGATCTCTGCAGCCCCTCAAGAGTTACCTCGGGCTCTCGCCTGTCGATTTATAATTTTTAGTAAACATTTTAAAATGGAATCTTTTTTAAATGGTTTGAATACCGTTGCTCAACAATGAAGGCCTTAAAACTAAAATAGATCTCAGTGGCTCAGTCTGAAACTGACTTCTTGGCATTAAGCATCAATGAAGTTCAGGAACCTTCCAGATGACTTAACGTGTACTTTCTCCAACTCTGGCTCTATTTTATCCTTCAATAGAAACCTGAACAATTGTAGTGAGTTCACATTGGTGCGCCTTGCTCTTGGCCCGCCCCCCCTAAACAAACGCTGGCCGGTGATTGGCTATCGTGCATCAGGTCAGTGGGCTGATTTCTCCGTGGATGAATATTCATGAGAACCCTCCCCGGCGAGTTTTTGCTCATGAGAACAGAATGTTTGATATGTGGACGTAATGTTTGCCATATCCTTCACCGGAAGGGAGATCTACCGGACAGACACGGAGGTAAGGTGATGGTCTGAAAGTTCTGAGCGTTGAAAGCTGTTTTTGTTGAGGTTTCTGTATGAGATCTGCACCTGTTCCTGAGACTTTAAAAGAATCTTCTACAAAGTTGAGCCAGTCCAACCAGTTTGTGCAGGCAGTCACTGAGCCAGATCTAAGGGCCTATATGTGTTCCTGTCTCTGTGCTACTTCAGGTCATCTGGTTCAGGTTTCAAACCCGACAAACAGGTTCAGGGACCGCCTCAGTAAGTGGATAAAAGCAGACTCCATCGCCGAGATCTACACAGAACGAGAAGTGGTCCAAGCAGCCTGAGAAGCAGAGGAGCTATAATCTTTTATTGACCGGCGCCAAGATGATGATGCAGCTGTTAGAAACCCCCAAGCAGAAGAACTCCCTCTTCAACGCCATGAACCGCTTCATGGGCGCCGTGAACGACATGGACCAGACCATCCTGGTGCCCAGCCTGCTGCGGGACGTCCCTCTGGAGGAGGACCGGGAGATGGGCCGCCTCAAGTCGGATGTGGACGAGGGGGACATGTACAGCTACTACCAGCTGCTCAAGTCCATCCGCAGTGACATGGAGTGGGGCGTCCGGTGCGCTTCGGCCGACGAGAGGCTCAAGGAGAGCATGAAGATCACCCGCTCACACTCCTCCGCCTCCACCTGCTCCTCCGCCTCCACCTGCTCCTCCGCCTCCGCCTGCTCCTCCATCTCCAGTTCTTCCGCGTCGTTCTCCGAGGAGGAGGACGAAGGGGAGGACGAGGATCTGCAGAAGCAGTTCCAGTTCCACCTAACTGGGCTGCAGGGGGTTCTGTCCAAGCTGACCCAGCAGGCCAACTCGCTCACCAAGCGCTACAAACAGGAGCTTGGCATCGGAGGATGGGGCCAGTAAGACCAGCAACAAACTGGACTCTTTTTCTAAAGTCTTAACTGGCTGAACTGAACTGTTTTCCTCAGTGGGCCTGATTTCTGCTACTGATGCTGCTGATGAAACAATCATCTGAATGGTGGTGAAGAAGGCAGCAGCTACATGGTTTTGGTCCTGATTAAAGCATTAATGTTCCTATGTTTTGCACTCTGATGTGTTCTGCACAGTATACATTCAGGTCATGTCAGATGAAACTATTTAAGCCTCTATTTAATATATTTATTATTTCCCAATGTATCCTGTTGAGCTACGTGAAAGTTCCTAATGTAGGGAAAAAGTGGACTGAACCAGTACTGGCAAGAGACTCAACATCTCTTCTAAGATGATGATGATGCCAATGGGTTCACATGTATTTGTCCTTTACTGATTCTATCAGTCTGATGTATTGTTTTGAATAGTGTTTTTATTTTTTGCTTAGAATGAGGCAGATGCTGTCTAGCTGCCCTTGATCTCTTTGTGTCCTACATGGTCAATGAACTGGAATCCAATGATAATTCTTCTGCGAGGAGAATAATGAGGGTTTCCATGAGAGACTGTCTCTGTTGTTACTGTCGTTTAGCCTATTTGGTATTATTATTACAAGGTCCATCTGTCAAAGCAAGCAATTACTTTTGTATGCACCTTTTTTATACCTGTACTTAATAAACTTTTATATAAATGTACTACTTTTTTGGAGTATGATTTTTCTACCAGACCACAAAACCTTTCAAATGTCTGTGCATCCTATTATTGTCCACTGTTACTCCAACACAAAACTGGTTTTTTTTTTAAATGCAGGCAAGCGAGGAAGCAGAGTGAGATGATCACGCTTTAATGAAGTGAGCCAACTTACAAATACTGGCGTAAACAGAAAAACACCTGACTGAATATACGTAAACAAATACCAAACCAAAATTCTACATCGTGGCAAAATATTTAGCTATAATTTTAAACGAGCTGTAAAAATGTTTGCACCCTCGGAGATTTCTTCAACGATAAATACAAAAAGCATTATTTTTTAGAGGAAACAACCTAAGGGATATTTAATTGGCCTTTTGTTATTTTGTGCATTCATTGTGATTAATCCAATTTATCGTGAAGCTGAGTTCACTTGCCCTAGCCTCAAATTTGCATGGTTACTGCCAGGCCCATAGAATCAAGAAATCACTTAAATAGAACCTGTCTGATGACAGGAAGTAGGCTAGAAGATCCCAGAAAGCAAAACATCATGATATGATCTAAAGAAATTCAAGAATAGATGAGAAACACAGTCATAGTCTTTGCAATCCTTCAGTCTAGAGAGTATTAGCCATTTCTAAGGTGTTGGGACTCCTGTGAACTACAGTGAAAGCCATTATCCACAAAAGAAGGACACATAGACCAGTAGGGAACCTTCTCAGGAGTGATTGGCCATTAAAAGTATGTCCCAAATCTGACACAAGACAATGCAGAGACATAAAGAAAAGACAACCTATTTAATTAAAAGCGTGGTTTTTAGACTGTGGGAAAAAAAAACCAAAGTACCCAGAGAAAACCCACACAGGCACGCCACTGAGTAGCCATTGTCTGACTGTGTAGGGTTCCCATAAAATGCATTGGAGGCAAATGTTGGAAGTCTTCTAAAGAGTTTGATGAAAACTCTTTAAGCAACAATTAACAGCAGCTGAATGCAGCTTTCAAATATTGCCTTTAAATCCTCCAAAAAGAAACGAGAAACAATGAGCAGCCAATGAGGAGATAAAGAATATAGTGATTGTCAGTCAGTCAGTCATTTTCTACTGCTTATTCCATAGTGGGTCGCGGGGAAGCTGGTGCCTATCTCCAGCAGTCTATGGGCGAGAGGCGGGGTACACCCTGGAAAGGTCGCCAGTCCATCGCAGGGCAACACACAAACAACCATGCACACACTCATTCACACACCTAAGGGCAATTTAGAGAGACCAATTAATCTAACAGAATATAGTGATTGACTGTCTATAAATATCCCGGTGGAATATGTGATTATTAGCATGCATATCCACTTTATAACAATTCGTTTTATCATATCATTTAATATTTATTTTGGATCATAACTAGGAAAACATGTTAGGTATCGTTTTTGGTGATTGTGATTAAACAATAATATGTATTATAGGTTCTAACAATATGCCACTGACTGTGTTTTCCTAAAACAAGCTGTAAGTGGGAAAAGGTGGACAAGGACAAAACAACAACAACATGCTCAAATCCTTTCAATTAGTTTGTCTGGACCACGAGGTGAAGAATAGGTTAGACTAAAAATATTTTAGGCATGTCTGTTCATCGGCTGCCTAACACATTTTTGGTGAGTTTTGTGAATGAAAGCAGCTTGTTGAGGTCTGAGGACAGAAGAAAACGAGCAAACTGGTTCAAGATTAATGAACAGCAACAGTAGCCCAAATAATCACCAATTTTAACAAAGATATCTCTGAGCGCATGGCTCCCAAACCTTGAGGTAGATGGGGTATAGCAGCAGAAGACCAGAACTGGCACAGGTTGTCAAATATAACAAAATTGCATAACACATTGGAAAAAAAGCAGCCTGTTCCAGTGAGTCTTGATCTCAGCTAAAGCATTCAGATGGTAGGGTCTCAATATGGTGTAATCAATTAAAGCGTGGAATCATCCTGCCTTGTGTTATTGATTCAGGCTGC
Source organism: Girardinichthys multiradiatus (assembly GCF_021462225.1). NCBI lineage: Eukaryota > Metazoa > Chordata > Actinopteri > Cyprinodontiformes > Goodeidae > Girardinichthys > Girardinichthys multiradiatus. The sequence continues at coordinate 18,804,816 of NC_061800.1, forward strand.
TGGTGGTTGTGTCATGGTGTGGGAGATATACTCTGAGACCCTTAGTACCATACTCAATACCTGGGTATTGTTGAGGACAATGTCAGCCTTTTATGACCCATCTTCTGAAGGCTTCTTCCAGCAGGGTAATTAACCCGGTGACAAAGCTCAAATTGGCTTCTAGAACATGACAATGCGTTTTCTGTACTCCAGTGGCCTCCACAGTCATTAGATCTCACTTCATAGAACCTTAAGGATGTGGTGCCATTGGAGATTTTCGTCATGAAAGTGCAGCCGACAAATTTGCAGCAGCTGCAAGATGGTATTATCAGAATCAGCTTTATTGTCATGTCAACATTGACCAAAATCTCTGAAAAAGACCTTCTTGAATTTTGCTATAAGAATCAAGGCAGTTCTGAAGTCTGGATCCGCTATCAACCAGGTATACCTAATGAAGTGGCTGTTGAGTGGATATTATTTAATAAATATCTTTTACGTTTACAATTTAGTGAGATCTCATAAAAAATATATTTTGTAGCATAGCAACTGGATATTTTTGGATATTTTTTAAGTATGGAAAACTTGGTAGATATCGATTTCATTCATTGTGCTTGAATATTGGCTTCTAACAATGTGCTGTTTAATTGAAGTTCCTATAAAACATGCTACGAGCAGGAAAAGGTGGCTCGGGTGAGGACAAAGCAGCTCAGTACTGATACTATTTGTTTAGGGTTTGGGTAAATCTGCAACAAATAGACTCCTTTTTTTGCACTGGACGTAAATGCACTAATACTTATACTAATACTAATAGTTGTATGCATAGAAGCTTCCCTTAGTTAACAACTATGATGAATGTATTTAAAGATGGTGGTGGATTAAACTGCCTGCAGGTTGAGGAATGTTCCCTGTCTGTTAAGTTTCAAGTGACAACACCTTAAACCACAGAAACTCAGTAAACTGGAGTCTATAGGGGGTAATTTTGGGATGTTTAGTGCTGTTTGAAAAGGAGCAAAGGTGAATGGATCTAGAAATACATTTCTATTCTTCTTTTGATTTCTCAGTCTGTTGGAAAAAAATTTAAATGACTCAAAGTTCTGTAATGTAAGTTAAGTATAATAAATACTCGAATTAGAAACGTTGCTTCCGTTTTCTGAATAAAAGTAGTTATGCAACACCTCAACACGACGAACAGGAAATAGGTTCCAGATTTCATTCTTTATTGTCTGACTGACTCATAGCAAAGGCCATGTGGGTGCAGCTGGGGTGTCAGTGACACCGTAAGCCGATAAAGTCAAACACACCCATTTTTAGCCTTTGATTATTGGCCTTTATTCTTGCACACAAGCGTAGAAACGAAGCACAGAAAATGAACTTGTAGTTCTTTTCAATTAAATTTATTTCCATGATTTGGTGTAATTATTGCAGCAGAAACTTTATAGACATAATTTTTTTTAAATCTCATTTTTGTATCATACTGATGATGATGCTGATGGTATGCAAAGGTTCTTAATTACTTCTTAGTTAATCGATAACCTTAGCTTTTGTGAAGCCAGACTTTCTTTAAATGCCCTTAAATGTTCTCTGAGCAATATTTTCTCAAGGTTTTAGCTGTTGCCTTTTGGCATATACTGCTTTTTACTTATTTATTAATTGAAAACATGGCATGCCTCGGTTTTGTGCGCAGTCAATTCCTAAAGAAATTGAAAACTTTAGACAACTGGATGACAAAAAGAAATATCAGCAGAAAGAGTCCAGTAGATAAATGGAGTTTAAAAAGGATGTTTGGTGTTCTAAGATAGGCAAGTGGAAGAAATTCACACCAAATGTAAAACAGGACCTCCTGGATGCAATGAGCCAATGTGTTGGCTAATATAGTGCAATGGGAAAACTATTGTTTATATAACAAATATTTTATGCTGACCAGAGTGTAGCTTAGTTGGCTTCTTTTTTTGCAGTTGCAACAAAAAAATAAGCATCAAATGTATTTTTTTTTGTTAGGTCCCAAGGTTTTATAAGGTTTTGCGTTGATCCTTTTGACTATGGGCCTTGGAGTATTTTATAGGTCAGAGTCAGTGACCGTAACAAACAATTTAACCTGCAAGCTGAAAAGCAATAAATATGGATGTAGGTTTAAAATGATCTCAAGGAAGCAGTTCCCCGTTGTGTTTTAAACTCTGTAAAGCACTTCATCTTACACCTTTAATAGAATCATGCATGCTAGGTATGAGAGATTGCTGCAAAGTCAATGACACAATGCAATCAACAGTTTATAATAAACTAAATTTGACTGCATTGTTTGATAACTAGGATCAACTGGAAAGTATGAACTTGACTTGGAATCTGTCTGATATGACTGAACAGATTTTGTTAAGTGTCTTGAGATGGCTTGTTGTGAATTGGTGCTATAAAAATAAACTGAATTCAACTAAATTATAAATAAAGTTTGACTGAAAGACTGATTTAGTTCACAAGCAGAACAGATACTATTGCTGAAAGGATAGGACATGAAGAATTTAGATAGCTTTATGATTACTTCTGCTGGTTTCTGAAAGGAAGAACTTAGATAATTTTATGATTAACCACGAAGATAACAGTGTTACACAGTAGAGAAAAGAATGTAGAGTGGGCCATGTTGCTGTCAAGTTTTCTAATAGTTTCCATGAACTGTGTCAGAACTATTTATTGCTGCTGTTGGACAAAAACGTTGTAGCTCCAAAAACAGAGCCCTTTAGAAAATGAAAAACAAAAACAAACATCTTGCTTCTAAATGGAAATACATATTGTCTTTTTGATACTTTTCACTGGAAATGTGTCGTTGAAACCAAAGACAGATTTGAAGTGTGATCGGTTGATTTTCACAAGAAAACAAAAATGACCAAAAATTGAGGTATATCGTATTTGCCTGATAGTAACATAAATAAAAGTTAATATGTGAAGACTGTATTTATATTGGCTAAGAAAATAATTGTAAAGAGGCCAATGACAACAAAAGCTTCAGGACAAAGGCGCAGTACAACACACCTCTAGACAGAGCATGCATATTATGTAAGACTGGTTGAACAACCTCTCAGGTTATCGGTATAATCTTAGTTACATAACTAGTTTGTGCTTAATCCTTACGGAAATGTCTGGTCATTTCCTTTACTATATAAAACCATACCCATAGCAACAGGAGAGGATGATTTATGCAAATGACCTAAGAACATAAACTATAGCAACAACCACCATGTACACATGCATAGTATTTTAATGGGATTTTATGTGAAGGACTAACAAAGCAGTGCATTATTGTAAAGTAGTAGGAAAATGACAAATTGATTTCAAATTGTTTTACAAAAATAGTGTGATTCTTTTACTTTCAGAAGTCACCTTATTAGGTAAGTGTTTAAGCAATGTGTAATTTAACCACAAATGTTTTTTAGGGAAGCAGCCAAGATGTCCATGGTAACTCTGGAGGAGCTGCAGAGATCCCCAGCTAAGTTGGGAGAATCTGACGCAACATCTATTACATGTGCATTCCATAAATCTGGCTAAATCTGTCGCTAGATTCCACATGTGGAGGAAGAAAATGGCACGAAGAAAGCCGTTGTTGAAAGAAAGCCAAGATAGTTCTATTCACAGCTTTCTACAAGTCATGTCGGAGACAGCAAATATGTGGAAATTTGAACTTTTTATGTGTTTGGTAGAAGACTGACACTGCTCATTACCCTGAACACATCATGACACATGCTGGTGGCAGGATCATGCCTTTGGTAAGATGGATGAAGCTAAATTCAGAGAAAAGGACAAAAAATATTGCTGCAAAGAACTTAAAGAAAGACAGATGAATATAATGGGTTTGATCAAAGCATATTTGAGTGGCCTAATCAAAGTCCAGACCTGAATCCTGTTTGTTCCATGTTGTAAATGGGCCAGAATTTCAGTCTTTAGATGTGCAATGCTGGTATAGACTCAGATAGAGTATTGACTCAGGGGAGCTGAATACACCATTACTTTTCACAGTTTTGTTTGTACTGTTTTTCTTCTGCTTATGTTGATCTATCACATTAAATCTCAATAAAACACATTATTGTTTGTGGTTCAAATATAGCCTAACTGTGAAAAAGCTCAGGAGATGAATTATTCAGACCAATATTGTCTGGAGAATTGAAATTTAAAAACGTTAGGGTCGAAATTTAACCGCTGAAAATGCACAAATGTTTTCCGTCGGAGTGGATAAAAAAAAACCTTTAAAGTGTGTTAGACCTTACAGAAATGTGTCCCTTTAGCCACAGAGTTTTATTATGCAAGTACTGGGAGAAACTCACACTCTTTGTGACCCGTCGCACGCACGGTAGAAACAGGAAGTAAAGGGAAAGCTACAACCAAACAAAAACAAGCTGAGCAAAATTTATTTGAAAACCGTGTTAAAATGGACTCTCGGACTTTAAGTAACCAGTCACGCTGCGTGTTTTTTAAATCCCTCTCAGAGGACTATCGATGTGTAAGTAGCCTCTGTTAGAGTAACATCAGCTTTAGCTTGGGAGCTAATTAGCCACATTATAACGCTGCTTTTTGCCTGTAGTTACCTATTATTATCATTAACATTAGTATAACTATGTCATTTCTGTTCAGCGGTTCTTCCGCTGATGAAGCGAGCTCTGACACCTGCATATTTCCTGATGCTAATAATAGCAGTGAGCTGCCACTAATCCTGGATGATTAGCTTCACTTCATCGCTGCTGATTCCTGTTAGCTCAGCCTCTGAAAGCGGCTGCTTCTGGCTTGCATCACTTGACATACCGATCCTACTGAATCAGTGCCAGTTTTCAGGTATAGCCTCATTAGCCCTGAAAAGAAATACATCTGTAAACATACTCAGCAGGCATGGCGAATTAAAAAATCACGCGATACTGTAAATGGAGGTATAGGCTTCATATTTGTGTATCAAAGTCCTCTTACAAATCAGTAAAACCTCATTAAGAGCAAGAAGTGGATGATTTTCTTTCATGCTCACTAACAAATCTATAAAGAAACAACCCACAGAAGCTTTTTAGCTTTAGTTTGTCTGTATTTCATACAATTATGAGTTTGAATTTATTGCATTAGCTGTTCGAAGCTCTTTCATAAATACAGTTCCAGTCAGAAGTTTACATACTACCATCATTGAATTTAGATTTTATGTGCATTTCAACTGTTCTTTTTCTAATTTGATATCAATATACATCATATACAGCTTCAATTAATTTAAAATACAAGAGTTGGGTGCACAAGATTGAACTTATTTTGAATTTTCTCTGATCCACCATGTTTCATACCTACACTTATTGGTTTAATTATGCATAATAATAGGTCTCTGGCATTATTCTGGCTGGTTAGTTGAATACTTTTCTCATTAGAAATTGTAGAACTCATATAATTGGGTTGGTTTCTTGGCAACCTTTCGAACATATGTTCAATAAAACTGAGGTCACAGTTTTGAGCAGACCATCCAGGAACCTGAATAAAACAGCTTCTGAAAAGGCCCCAACCTTAAACCTATTGAAAATGTATGAACTGTGCTTCAAATCCAGTTCTGAGACAGGAAACTAGCCTGGATAAATAAAGACTACCGACACAAATATCTAGCTATTATGTTTACATGAGCTTGTGGAAGTCTACAGAAACTGTCTGATTCTGTGCAACTTGCCATGGGACATTTATTTAAACATATTTTCACTGATGTATTTAAATATTTGAGCTTGTATGGAAAAGATTAACATTGCTTGCATCAAAGAAAATCTACAATAGATTTAAGTTATTATCTGAACTCATTTCATTTTGTGGTTTGACGTGTGTTATCTGTAGCTCCAAATTGCTTTATGGATATTTGATAAATCCTCAGCTTCTCGTGACACCAGAATGTTCTAAATCCTGTTTTGTTTTCACATTTGAATATATTTTTCAATGTGCAAAAACATCCAGTGAGAGTAAATAATTATTTTTTTATTTTATCTTTTAATTTTTGAAGTTTATCTGAATGTCTAGAAACCTTTAACCAGCAATTCATTTAAAAACATTTCATCAGCCACTCTTCAAAATGGGAAATACAAGAGAATATGCTGTTTAAGTAAAGTTCAGTAGGACAACATAGGACATGTGATAGAGGTATTTTTGTGGTCCACAGTAGTGTGGAAAAATCAGTCCTTGAAATTGCACAAACGCTTGGTTACTCCAGTTTAAAATAAACAATTAGCAGCCAATTTAACATAGCTGCAGTGCCACACAGGCAACATGGCTCAAATGTATTTGAAGCAAATAAACTGAGAGGAGGCCTTTTATAAAAAAATTTGGTTTTCGTAAAAGGATCTTACAAAAGTATTTTTCTTTTGAGTCTTCCAGTTAATAAATTAATTTCTGCATAATTTCTATTTGGTTTTACAGGATTTATACAAACATTTAAAACAGAAAAGCAACAATTACTTCTACTGCTGCTAAAAAAACGTGAAGTAATTTTCATTACAGGTACAGCAATGCTATTCCATACACAGTACAATTGAAACCAGATATTTACACCAAGACACCAAGCCTTTTTTCATGTTTGAGGTCAGTTAGGAATGCCAAAATTATTTCTATTTGCTAAGGGCCAGCATATTGAGAAAATATGTGTTTAGAAAATATTTTTGACGGTGTCATACTCGTAGTTAAAAGAAATGAATTAAAAATCAAGTCATCATATCGTTCAGGAAGGAGACAGTTTCTGTGCCGCAGAGATGTTTTGCTGCGATACGTGTGTTTCAACCTCAGAACAGACGCCAAAGACGCTGCGAAGTTGCTGAAACATTTGACCCAATCCATACAGTTTAGAATATTCTGAAGCTGTAACCTGGTATACTTTGATACCGGCAGTTGCCCCTAGCCTACATATATGTGAGATTTTTGAATTCTTCAGTGGATGGATGTCTCTGTTTTATATGAACAGTAACACATGACAGTAATGCTGTTTTCCCAGACCAGTATAGAGCATCTTACTGGCTGAAGGATGTTTTTTTGTTGTTAGCTGATGATGTGACTCTCCTCACATACTGGCGGCAACAGCAATGTTACAGATCTGAGCGTGTGGGCGTGCCCTCTCTGCTTTGCATGCAAGGCGGCTGCTGGCCTTTTCATTTTCACCAAAGCTTGCTGGACTGAGTCGCAGGTTTCTCATTCCCTTCATTCCTTGGTAATTTTCCTTTCATTTCTCGGCGCCTCTTTCCTCTAAGTTTAACGAAGATGCAGAGAGCCTGGTCCTAGCTCTGCTCATTATCACATCGGCCTGCGTTTATGCGTCGTACGTCTCTCAGCTGTCACTTACTAACACTCATCCCCCCCCCCCCCCCCACTCCCCCTTTTGTTTGCTGCCAGGCAAAATAGGTCGGATTCGTGTGGATGTGACATCCGCCAACATCTTTGAGTACACATCTCAGGTGTCAGTACATTGCAGCTGTTTATGTTTAGCGGAGTACTCTGAGTGCAAATCTAATTTTGCAATCCCTCCCAGTCTCTGGCGTGTTTGCAGACACGTACACAAACACACACACACACACACACACACACACACACACACACACACACACACACACACAGGTAAGCTGGAACAAATGACAGTCTTGTCTTCCTGTTGGGCTCTAAGCTTGTGATTATTATGATGGTGGTACAGCATTTGCTAGACCCTTCTGAACACGTTTCCATAGGGCTTTACCTGAAACAAATGTAACACACATAGTTAGGTCAGCCAAGGACTTTAATATGTTGTGAGCCATGGACTAATCAATTGTTTCTGTTTCACAGGTGGTGATTTTATCAGTAAAGCGAGCCACAGGAACCTTCTCCTTACTTGGATGGTGAATATTTCTGTTTTCTATTTTTTCAAATCAGCTTAGCCCAAAAAGTAGGGGAATTTGTGTCTAGTCTCCAAAGCACTAAAGAAGCCCCTGTTTGTTATGAATCAATGGCTAAATTGCCAAAATGTCTTGTTTCATCAAACTCCATCCACTATCCAATCCAAGGGCAGTCCAGAGTCGGTCCTTAGGGGCCGGGTGCTGCACGTTTTGATTACCGGGCGTTTGCTGAACTGCAACCACCAGAATCAGGTGTGTTAAAGCAGGGAAACATCTAAAACGTGCAGGACAGCAGCCCTCGAGGACCGACTCTGGACAACATGAAACCGAACTAAATGCACCCTATCAAAACATTTTGAGCCACTTTAAAAACACCGTAGTTGTTAGTTAGGATTCCTCAGGTCTTTGCAGAAACTTGCATTTAGAAATGTCAGTTTATGAACTAAAAGTTAAGAATAAAATTTTACGTTTAACATAGTCCACTGTGCATTTTATATAGAAAGGTGGAAGCTGAGTCTTATTGAATTCTTAAGGACTTCCAAGGCACTAAGACCTCTTAACATTTGCTCTGTTGCTGCTGTTCATGCACCTTTTCTAGTAAAGCTTTGAAATACAGCCACCACCACACGTACTGGCCCCACAGTAAAGATGAGAGATAATCCTTCAAACATAGTTATCTTGTATCGCAGTAGCCTGATCTTATACAGAAACAAATCCCATCTCTAAGTACATTTATTCATTGGGGGAAAATCACACGTTTTTTTTTTTTTTTTCATTAAAATCGGTGATCGCACCCCATGCAGTTCTTTAAAGTACTAACATTTTTTGCAATTCAATCATTCTGGTAACATTTAATGAGTAGTTTCCCTTCGGTTTAAGCATGGCAAGGCACAGAGGCTTTTTCATCAGTAGACTGAAAGGAGTTGAAAAAGGACTCCAGAGCTCACTGTTTGAGAACCTCAGCAAAAACTGGCATCTGGAGCTCACCAAGTCTCCATAACAACCATTAGGTGCTACCAATGAGCAAACTGGTTGTTTGGGGAGTATGGCAGTAAAACAAAAATTAAAAATAGTTTGCTAATTGCTACAAGGACTTTAACTAGAAATGTGGACTTGAGTCACATGAGAACATACGGAAAATAACCTTGTGCCTGCTGTAAAATCCAGGGGATGATCTGTGATGCTGTGGGCCTGTCTCTCATCTAAAGGTCATGGGGACCTTGTTGGGGTCACAAACCTTTTTAAATACCAGAACATTTTTGACAACAATCTGGTAGACTGTGCCAGAATCAGCAGCCAGATCAACACTGAAATGATTTACCTGACTAAAAAACCCCCAATCTTCCTGAGTGGATGTATGAGAACACTGAGGGCTGAATAACTGGCAAAGGAAGTATGCAAAATATTAAGAGCTGATGGTTTTGATTTCCGTAAAAGAAACAAAGCAAAACAGTTATTTCTGAGCATGATTTTTCCCATCTGAATAAATATACTCAAATTCATTTAGGCATTTTCTGAAATTGTCAGCATGAGATTATTGCTGCTGCAATAAAAAATTAATAAATTAAATTAATATTTAATAACAGGCTGTTACACATGGTAACCAGCGGTGCCAATGAAAGGGGCAATTAAGATTAAAATAATAAAGAGGATTTATTAGTTATACATGGTCATGTGATAATTGTAGGCGCTCAGCAAGGAAGTAGGAACGTTGTTTGGCAGTTGTTAATATACAGTATGTCATATCAGTGGAAATTGATGTCATACTTAAAGGGACATGGTTTACAAGGTTCAGTGACATCAGCAGCAAAAGTTTCATAATGCAGACGATTTATGACTTCTTGCTACTCTGCAAAAAACAGCTTAGGGAAAAAGAGCAGCTCGGCAAAAATAAATATTCATGTTTCTTCAATAAGGCAAATTAGTTCTTGGTGGCCTTGTTTGATTTCTTAAAGCCTAAACATCTAAGGTGCCTGGAAACAGGATACCCGTGTGTTATATTTGGTAAAGTCCCATTTATAAGTAATTGTGCATCCGCATCTGGCAATACCCAAAGAACCGGATATCATCCAATAGGCTCGGATGAGATTTCCCACAATCAGCCCTGTAATTG